>NC_140936.1:61335950-61935950 GCF_014529385.1 Adiantum capillus-veneris
CTCCCCTGCCCAAGGCTGGGCGGGGATGGAACCCGTGTCACGACAACAGCAAAAACTGGGCGCAACCGATAGGCTGCAGAGGTTTTGTTGAATGTGGCCCCGTTCATTTAATATTTAGTTCTTATTTGGCAGGCAGGTGTGTGAAACATGCCCGCCCACCCCAAAAAGAGGGGTGGGTGCTTGCCCATTGGTGTGTAACCAGCCTTAGTGCAGTGGCATTTTTTCAAGAAAGAAAGTTGGTTTAATGAGTTGGCCCCATAATATGTGGGAATGAGACTCCCCATCAATGCACATAGGAATTCTAGTAATGTTTTACTAATCAATGAAGTTTCAAGCTCCTCTCTAGTCGAGGTTGGTTTACAAGTTGAATTTTCTCAAGCAACAGAAGTTAGGAAATTACGAAATATTTTTCATCAATCTTTGGGTTTGTCAAAGTCTAGAGAGGATTTTTTTGTTCCAGGTTTGATAGTTTAATAAATGTAGGCCAGTCTTTAGTGATTGTAATTTAGTTGATAGAGATGGTGTCTGTAGGCTTTTACAATTGATTTTAGGATATTATATTGATGTGATTTGCTAACGTTAGGACATGTTCCTATAACAATGGGCACTATAATACTGCCCAATGATGTCTCATGGCGAGTCTGCTCACTTGGCTGACGACCAAGATGGATCAGGATTGGGAGCTGGTCTAAGTATTGTAAGTTAGCCTAAAAATGATGCTTAACTTTTTTGAAAGGAGAAGCAAGTATGATTTACTACATTGACTAATGACTATGAGCAATATGTGTGTGGTATGGGAATCCTTAATACGACCAAAATGTGTCTGGTAACTATTGGTTGTGACACACCAAGGCAATTCGGAAGCATAAGGAATCTCCCATTTAGCCTCTCGGTTCTTGCAGAAAGAGAGAGGCATGGACTTTCTCACCTTACATAGGTTCTAACTTAGTTGCTTTTGTTTTAGGGTCAAATTTAGCATATTTTTTTTGCAGTGATGACATTGGTGAGATGTAGTAGAGTACTCTGTGCTCTGCGTGATGGAGTCTATGGTTATATTACCCACCACGAGTCTTTAAGTTGCACGTTCTTTTACAGGTGAATTTTGGATTTTCCTGGATTCATCCAGGCATATATCTTAACGTGCTTTATGCTTGTGTGTAGTTTGCTACAAGCAAAGTCTCTCTTTACGCTCATCGGAATTCAACACTAGTTTGTTACTAGATCTTTAATAGCCTGTCGCTGATTTGGCTAGATTCTCAGGTGAAAGTGTTCAAGGAGTTTTTCCTATCACAGATCAAACAATACATTCTTTTTTATGTGAGGTTTCAAATTGAGATTTTTTTTGTCCAAACGATTCTTGAAAACCCAAAATTTCAAGGTTTCATTATGCCTGGCTACCAAAAGTTGCCATATGCAACCTAATGTGCTGTGAAGCTAAGTTTCCTTAACATTAGCTGCTATGAACAACAAAGGTGAATCAGGACAAGTGGAAGGTTATTGAATTTCCTTCTTGGGACCAAAATAGCTATACTCAAACGGAGCCAATGTCATGAAGCCTATAATGACTCTCACAAGCTCTATTGGATGAGCTTAGGGGGTAAGGATGTTTGGTTGAGGTGCAATGAGTGATGAGCTACTAGCCAGTGTGGACATGCAGGATTCTAGTTGTCATTAATCCCTATATGTGGAGTTATTTTGGGTGCATTTTCACTGACTACTTTGGAAAGCAGCAGGAACATTTCATGTGCATGTGTGGTGAATATGACAGTTACAATTTCAAATTATTTGCTTTTTTCTTTCCTTGAAATCCATAGATTCCAGAAGCATAGATTGTGTTTTATTTTTCCTATCCGGAAATCCCTAGACTGTAATTGGCAAAACGTGTGCTCTCTCTCTCTCTCTCTCTCTCTCTCTCTCTCTCACACACACACACACACACACACGCACACACACACACACACACACACACACACACACACACACACACACACACACATGCAATGGAGTATAGGTCCTACCTATTGCAAATGGCACATATTCTACTGTTCCCTTGAAAATGTTCTTTGCAAGGTTTAAGCTTTGTGCAAGCTGTGCCGTTAAGCTGTCTTATTGTGTTTGTGTTCTAATTTTTGAAATTTCTCTCAAATTATCCCAAGCGCATGATCATATGAAGGATTTCCATCTTAGCTACATGAATGTCTTGTTTTACAAATCTGAAGGAACTTTCAATTGTCTTGTAGATGGGTTACAAGCCCTGTTGTTTTGTGCAGGTTGTAAATGAGCAACAGGATGCCGAAGCTAGCGAGTCAGAGTATGAAAGCACAGATGAAGAAAGTGATGGGTCTGCAGCAGAAGAAGCTTCCTTACCTAGTGTGGAGGCAATGCTGAAGAAATACAGGGAGGCATTGTCGAATAATGATGAAGCAGCTCTGGAAGAGCTTGATGTCAAGTTTCAGCAGCTGGAGAAGGAAAAGAACATGTACGCAAAGCAGGTCTCTACCCTCAACGACGAGGTTCTTTCACTCAAAGAGCGACTTCTGCGGTTGAATGCAGATTTTGACAATTTTAGGAAAAGGTCTGAGAGAGACAGGATCGCCGTTGGCACCAATGTGAAAGGGGATGTTGTGAATAGTTTGCTGCCAATGGTGGACAACTTCGAAAGAGCCAAGAATCAATTAAAGATTGAAACGGAAGGGGAACAACGCATAGATAGCAGCTACCAGGGCATCTACAAGCAATTTGTGGAGATTATGAAGGGGCTTGGCGTCTCTGTGATAGAGACAGTTGGGAAGGAGTTTGATCCAAATGTAAGCTCATCATTTGGTGTTTGAATGCAATGCTTTTTTTAGTGCTAGGCTTCATTCTGGCTGTGTCTGCCCTGTATCACTAGAGTTATGACAGAAACTCAGTATTGAGATCTTTGTATTGATGTATGCCTGTGTGTGCGTGCGGGCATGCGTGCCCACATGCGTAAGGGATAGAGCATATATCGGTACCTAGTTTAGACGCTCTATTGGGCACTGTTGAAATTGGTGGAGATGTCACAGTATATATAAATTTTAGTTGATACTATGCATGATTTAGCTGATGGTTATTTTGTCTTAAGGTGGCTACCATGAGTTTATGCCCTGCACTTTCCTTTAGAGGTGAATTCGTGCTTATCCTGGCTTCTCTTCTAGGTAGATATAGAGTCGCCATTACTGATTTTTTGGATGGTATATGTGATAGGTGCACGAGGCGATTATGCGAGAGGAAAGCATAGCTTATGCAGAAGGGGTGGTCATTGAAGAATTCAGGCGAGGATTTGTGCTAGGAGACAAACTGCTACGCCCGGCAATGGTGAAAGTGTCAACGGGGTCACCTCTTGCGCCTGCTCCTGAGCCGAGTGAGAGTGACAGTGAGATTATTTCAGAACCGGTAGAGGAAGAAGCAACAGAGTAGACTCCACCTCTCATTCTCAAGTTTTGTTCCTATTCCCATGCCCTGTTGTATCTTACAATTTACCCGGGTATTGCTTATCTCATGCTATTAAAGAGTATATAGGGAAACTTTAGAAACAAACCCCGCACAATGTCCTCTTGAGAGAGAGAGAGCGAGCGAGGCAGGGCTCATCCAAGAATGCAGACAAGAGCATGGCTAATTCTAATTCCTCTTCATTGTAGATTCTAGATGTAGTTTTCTCAAAAGAGTATCATTCATTATTTTGGCTTGTGTATGAAGCTCTCTCTCTCTCTCTCTCTCTCTCCCATTTCCCTTGTGAGTACCACATTTGGAGTTATTCCTTCAACACCTAGTACTTTCTCTCTCCCATTTCCCTTGTGAGTGCCACATTTGGAGTTACTGCTTCAACACCTCGGACTCTCTCTCTCTCTCTCTCTCTCTCTCTCTCTCTCTCTCTCTCTGTCACACACACACACACACACACACACACACACACACACACACACAGTAGATGGGGTGGCGAAACAACTCCGTTGCTCCTTCACATGAACATTAGATATCGACCCAGCAGGTTTCATGCTCCTGTCTATATACAAGTTGATGGATACCACACAGATGGATAGAATATTGAATGTATGCTAGAAGGATTATTCGTGGGGCTTGGACAGCGAGTGTAGGGAGGTAAAAAGACTGTCAAAGAAGATAATTGGTGGTCAGAGTGTTCACTTTAGGCATACAAGGTTGGAGAATGGTAAGTGATTGGTTCTTTATTGACAGAAGATGTAGATTTTGTAGCAAGTGCACAAGACGAACTACCTACGCTTGCATGTATCTGCTTTATCTAGATGTTGGTGCAACATAGCATGCCTTTACATGGCACTATGGCAACATGGACAGAGCAAATTTTCTATGCATGTTGAAATTTGAATGATTTTTTGTTGTTTGAATAAACAATGAAATAAAAATTTGTGGTCAAGTTAGAGAATTGTATTTCAACACAAATTAGGAGTTAGGTAATTTACTTTTGTGTTGTGGCTAACCATCATAACATTAGATGTTCATATCGAAGTTACGTAACTAAGTGCCACACAGGCTTTGATTGGACGAGAGGATGCACCACCGAAAGTAAGTGTGCCAACAAGCCTCTCCTTTTGGCTAGTGACCAATTGGATAGAAATACTCATAAGTTCACTCGTGGATTATGCCACAAAGGCTACAGACTGTCTCAATGGATCATGGTATGACATAGACTAAAGATCCCACCCCTCAAACACTGAATTAAAGGCATCTCAACTTTTCCAAAAACAAACTTAATAACGTGGCCAATGATCACCACAATGCATCATTGTCACTATGATCACTTTGCATAGTGTAAACCCGGAGATCACTGTCTTTTCTTCTGATTTTACAATGTTGATTTGACCCTTTTCTTGAGGCGACTATTGTTGTTGTTGCCCTTGCTCTTGCTCCCGTTCTTGATGCATCTACCTTTGGTGGCACACTTGGGTGGTGGATGACCCTTTTTGGCGCAATGCATACAAAATTTGTATTTGTAGCAATAAGCGTCCCGGCTTGGCACATGTAACATTTCTTTTTATCAAATGAACACATGCAACTATTGCTAATGAAGATACAACTAAGTGTCCTCTTCCATTTGAACTTGATTTCTTCAATTGCTCTCTCTTTGTTGTGTAATGAATTGAAAATAGGTTGATTACGTGACAGAAATCAATTGAGAATTTATGCTAGGAGACAAACTTCTACATGTTGCAATCGTGAAAGTGTTAACTTGTCCACCTCTTGCGCCTCCTCCCGAGCCAATTGAGAGTAAGATCGCTCCGAAACTAGTAGAGGAAGCACGAGAGTAACCTCTATCTCTCATTCTGAAGTTTTGTTCTTACTTCCATGCCTTGTTCTATCTTATAATTTTTGTACCTCTCATTCTCAAGTTTTGTTCCTATTCCCAGACTTGTTTAGTAGGTTGTACAGAACTTGTCCAGTCTTGAGGTCGGGAATAGAATGGTTGTTGTCGAAGCTTTGCCGGGAATAGAAGTGGAAGATAGTGGGCCTCTAATTATAGGACACCTATCTAGATGTGGATATTTCTCTAACAAATAGATTTAGGCTTCGTCTCATTTAGTAGACACCATTCAATTAGGAAGGACTTCAGAGAGACCTATGTTGACAAATCCCCCCTTCATCTCATAGGTGAGAGTCAAACCTATGAGAAGAACCTTGAGAGGCAAATGAGGTAAAATAAATTTGATATGCTCAACAACATGGCTTAAAGGGAATATAGCAGGGCTCACAGGTTGAACAAAAGCCAATGTGGCATAGAGGCAGTGGATCCATGGCGCAAGGGTTGGAAACCACATGACTTCAAAGGGCCTACATCTTCCCCTTCCCAACCAATAGAGTTAAGGTTATTCTCCCCTCAAGGTGAAAAAAGTTAACAACCATAGGCACCAACTTTTGGGGATTCCTCTTTAGATTACAAGCTCTTACCTTGTGCTTGGTTGAAGAACATCATTGCAAGCGCAAGGAAGCATATAGCTTGTTGAGATGTTTAGATGACCTTAAGAGAACTAGCCGCGACATACCTTAGATGGCGGGTTCGAAGCCTAAAAATGATTGTCCTTTGATAGTCCTAGGTTGTCATGAAGACCCTATTTTTGTGGTCTCTAGCAAGCCCCAATTTTGTAATAACGAGTATAAAGCGTGTTGCAATATTCTCTATCGTTTGTGTACTTGTAAATTTTTTATTGTATATTTGTATCTGACTCGTAACTTGCAAGTTGTACACCTGCTTTGTGTTGCAATAAGACCTTTGTGCAGGACATACTACACCGCATGTGAATTGGGGTGATCATTCACACAATGCAGGGATGGGTTTGAGACATGCCAAAGAGAAGGCCCAAGCACGTTGTAAACATGCAAAACCACGTGTAAGAAAGAGGCCCATCATGCTCTTGCCAAAGGAGCACAAAAAATGGACTTGGCCCAAAGTTACGCAAGAGTTGGAGAGCTCAAGGCAGTGTTGGCTAGATATGAGGCCAAGTACGGCCCCTTTCCCCGCTTGGTAATGGCATGGTTGAGTTAGAAAATCTCTTAACGGAGAATATGATCGTTAGTGCATGTAAAAATGCAAAGCCTTTTGTCGCTACTTGTAAACGCAATTTGATTATATTAATGAAATCTAGTACTTGGTCTTTTCTAATCAATGTCAAGTGTATATTTCAAAAAGAATTTAGAGGATTTATGCACAGAAAAAAAATTCTTTTTGACGAGCCACTAGATGGGAACCTAAGCAAAATACATATTTTACAAACTTAAAATCGGTTAATCTCTAAGAGAGAGAGAGAAAGAGATAGTCTTTTATATTTAGCATGTATGTGTGATACAACAAGAAAAGTTGTGGCATGGTGAATTCAAATTTCGTGCCTCGCACCTCTTTTATCACATGCGCCATGTCATCGACTTCTTTTATGTCGAAGCTCCTTACTAAGAAGCCACTACCCACTCCATCTCATCATCATTACACCTTTTATATGCCAAGGCTTCGTGCATTTGAAACATCCAAAAATGCACCTCGATTGCTCTTGTTGCGCAAATGTTGCATAAGACGTACACCAAGTCCGCATTATGGGAAGGATTCAAGCAATTCTTGTGCTTGGAGTGCACAAAGTCAAAGGTAGACCGTTTGTGCTTGTAGATCCCACTTGATGCCAACCTAGAAAGCATACTTGTTGCCACATGTTGGAGCTCTACTTTGTCTCCTTCATATTCTTTCCACCACATTGGATTGAGATGCTTCCAAATAGCTTCAATGTGCCAAGCATCGCTGAAGGATCCATCCCTATTAGCATAATCCACTCTTTGATGGAAGATCTCCTTCCCTTCATCCCTAGTAGCAACGACTGTTGGTAGACCTTTTTGAAGTCCTACATAACCTCTATGTTCAAAGCTTGCTTGTGCAACTGTAACTTTGGATCCAAAACAAATGTTTCACCATGGAAAGGTGTGCATCTTCTTCCAATAATTTTGTTCTACAACCACTAGCTGAGTGACATCTCTCTTTACAGAAACTGATTAAACTCTTTCATTGTAATTCCTTTGACATGAGCCAATAAACCTTGCTAATTATGATGTCGACAACCGAATATTAAGATTCATCGACAAAGGTTCCTCCTCCTCACACGTAATAGGCATAACCAAAGCATAACAATTTGATGTGTAAGAGGTATCCTCGGAGAATCTAAACAACTCTGACTTGACAAAGGTATAACCAATGTAACCTATCATATAAATTATGGACAAACCATCTTGGCATACCTCTAGCTTGATCATTTTCAACCCTACCATCACAAGTATATCTTGTACATTTGCATCAATAACAGGTTGATCCATAACAATATTTGAAATTTGCATAGATTGAATAGGTGCCTCATTATGAGTTACTTTTGTACTCCCACCATTAAACAAAGATAATAATATATCATATACATTTTGTGATCTCACACATGTCTCCTTGGTATAGCTAATCGAAGGTGAATTGCATCTCCACAAAAAATGCATCTTAACTGATCAAGCAATTCTTGGTTTTGGATGATGCAACATGTAGCCTTTGCTTTCTAAAATGCAACCAAAACAAATAAATGGACAAGCTACGATTTGAGAGAAGTGTGCAAAAAGCCATCCTTAGGAAGCTTATAATGTTGGATTTTTGCAATATACTTCCTTCACATACATGCATGCTTCAATGGATCATCAAGATGGATCAAGAAGCATCTATATGAGAGTTTTGCAAACACTCCAAACTAGCAAGATTCATATGACCAAAATGTGCATGCCAACATTTTACATCCAAATAGTCTTAGGATAAAAAAATGTGCATAATCAATCTTCCAACGATCATTTATAAGCATTCAACTTATCACATGCAAAGTTCCAAAAGCGACGATTGAATCAGAAAAAAGTGAGACATGCATAATTCAATCGTCTTTCATCCAAAAATTTGACCTTAAGAAAGTCTTACGAGTGTAGTGTAAACAGATGATGCTTCTTGATTCCACGTACATGTAAAGCTTCGACAAATGTGAATTGTTAACCATGGTTGGTGATTGCTCCTAATGCAAAAGTTGTCTAGGTAGAAGATGGCACAAAATCAACATGTGCTATATCATAGCCCGCAAAAGATTGGTATTTAGAAAGTGTCACTACTATAAAAAAACCTACACAAGATGAAAAATTTGGATGTTCAATATTGTTAGTAGTGAAAACTGAGTCCTATGATTCCAAATCAAAATTTTGGCGATGCTAAGCTTCACAACGATGTTGATGCCTACTTTAATGCTATTTGTTGAAAATAGGGTTGTAGGAAGAAGCGGCTCAAGGGCACACATCACAAGAAGTAGGATTACTGAGTGTTCTAATACAAATATGTGTATATACAATGCACGAGGGAAGAATACCTCACAGTGAGGAAAAAAGTGCCCTAATAATTTTAATTGTTTTCACAGACATCAATATTAGAATGTGAAAACAAGTCCTTCGTACAAATTTTGATACAAATGCAACCCCAATGTATACATGTCTATTTTCTTCAAGCATAGTGCATTTGTACCATACAAACGGTATTCATGTTTGTCATGTGTACCAGGCATGTTTGAAATGAATGCCCTTTCCCTGTTGCGAGTATTGGTCCTTTTATGATAGAGAATCATTGAGATTTGCATTAGAAATAAATTGTTCTATTGGCCCATTTTCCACTTGCTCGAAGGAAAAAATATCAGATGGGGCCATTATAGTATTTTACTCTTCTTCCTTGTCAAAGACTACATCATCACATCATGTTTAAACTCTACTTTGCAACCCACCAAGGTCCATTTGTATTATGTAGGCTCGAATCATTATATTTAGAGTTGTACAAAGAAAAAAACATTTAAATCTTTGTGACTTTTCTCAACCTACGGGCATTTATAAGCGAAGCAAATAAATCCAAAAATTGAGCAATGCCTTTGTAGGACACATGCACGTGATATCTTTAAACTAAAATGTGCTCTTACAAGACTAATTGTAAGCCATTTATTGTGCCACATTTGTGAGACACACTTAAGTTTCACTGAGCTACACCATTTTGATGAGGTGTTTAAGCCTTTGCACATTGGTGTTTATCCTTGTTAACACAAAGTGCACAAAGTTTTCATTATCTTCCTTGATCAAAATGAAAATTGGCAGCCCTTAATGGCAATACACTTGAAAAAAACTTTTAAGCACAAAAATACATCAAAATTAATTTTCTTAGGGTACATCACCAAAGTAATCTTAAGTACTTCCATTCAAGGAAGGTGACAATGGACAAGTAGTTTCCAAGGGACAATGTTTTCATTAGGGCCACCAACAAACATCCTTGGGGATAGGCTCCAAGTTGCAATTAAATTTCAATGAACTATACTTTCAAGAATTAGCGTGTTAGCTTTCAATAAGAATGAAGAGTAAAACTACATGTTTCAAAGCGTTTAAACTAAGAGACAATATCATGGGTTTTTAGGTGGAAAAAGTTGAAGAGATTTTGTATGCCCCGAGTCTCCATGCCTATTCCCAAATAATTACATTTCTTACAAATTGCATATTGCAGCTTATACAAGAAATTTTTTCGACACACTTGTTATGCACATTAAACCTTCTCATAAAAAACAAGTTTCCAGTGATGATATCAAAACCTTTCTAGTGGATTATGACTTTCTCAGCCACAGTACTTACAACCAGTCCAAGCCTAAGTGAGAAGGTGATTCCACTTCCAAGAACCAGCACAATTTTACGGACTCCTTTACTAAAACAAAAGAAGGCATTGACACATGAGCAATATTCTTAATAGGGATAGAATATACAGAGAGACTCCCTTGTACAATGTTGATAGAGCTCAAACTCACATACCCATGTTTCACAACGTAAGGGGGACAGAAGAGTAACACACAAACTGGTGGTGTAAGAACATTGGAAAATAATATACACAGCCCTTGGTAGCTACCATATGATGAGAGTGTGTGTATAATTTCTTTATGTTGTTCACAAGATAAGCTAGATCATAATCCTTTTAACATGTGTCTCTTACAAAACTCATTAAATTCCTCCCATGGCCCTTGACAGTCTTCCATTAGTAACAGATTCTTCAAACATAAACAACTGCACTTTAAACTTCAGCGTAACCTTGTTGGGCATCATACAAGCCTTGTGAAGACACCCTTTCTTGGCTTATTAAAAAGAGACGTGTTCCATTACGTCTTGTTGAAAATAACAGCAACAAATGGGGAGGCAAGGATGAACAAGAGGTGAACAAATGGGATAATGATCCACCTTGAAACTTGGAAGATTGATGGGCAAAATGATTCACAGAGGAAAAATGCAAAACCAAGGAAAATTGAACTTTTTCCACAAAAGCTACAAAATGCACTTAAAACAGCTAGCTGTTGTTGCAACTCTTATGCCTACAAAAGCCAGCTTTTTGAGACCTTCCGCTATTGAATGTGTTCCACACTGCACCTTATCCTCCCTCAAAGACTCCCCAAGCAGCCTCCCAGCAGCCCTTACATTGGACACAGCCAGCTTATCCCCTTAAAATTGATGGACTGTGAAGTTACATTGGAGGCTTCAGCTCGTTTACCTCGCAATACTTTGGTAAAATGTACCGAGGGCAGCCGCTTACATGGACCATGCAGGTTTGCCTTCACTTGAAAACACCTGTCCTGTTGCCAGACTGGGGGAATACCTGCCGCCTTTTCCCTGGAGTAATACCCTCTGCTTTAAATTCCTTGATGCTCCTTTTAGGGTCAAAGATCCTTTCAGTACTTTCCCTCCTACTTCCTTCATTGAACCTTGCAGGACTCGACCCCTCTACTTGCTCAACAGCCCCACTATGGCCCCTAGACAAACCCATATTTTTCTTGGCAGCTGCGTAATCAAATGGTGTGACGGATGTATGCTTGTATGACTGGCGTTCCTCTTGTCCTACATCACTGGCATTGGTAGTGCTTACTTGAGAGGACTGAAGCTTGTAATACATACCCGGTCTCTGCTGCCTATATTTTTGAGATAATGGCACAGGTAGTTCCATTTGCAAGCTGCTAGAATTAATTACATCACATGGCCCTTCCTCCCTTGTATCCAGAGATGGCGCTTCGGCAGACCCAAGACTATCAGGCCACCAGAGTCTATGCCGAACCCCATCAGAACCGATACTGATACCCTTATTAACAATATATGTTGTTTTCTCAGCCTCCTCACTAGTATCCCCTTCAAGGAAGATGACATCCTCAGTCTCCTCCAATTTTGACTCTGTCTCTTTGTCTTGATCAAAAACTTGCTCTGCTGCTGCAACTTTTGTATGCCGTTGTGCCAAAGAATCACCTCCGCTAAAACTATGGAAGGGTAACGCAAATGATGCTCGAATTTTTTCTGCCCGAGACTTGGCCTCAGCCTGCATTGCAACATTAAAGAGCAGACCACCCTTCATTTTCTGCAACCTTATGGAAAATGAAACACAACACACAAACAAATTTTATAACATGCCTGCTCGAAATCATCAGAATGTGTGCTGCCTCCGACTTCTAATTGAAGTGTGGTCCGGTTGCCAAGCATGGAGGCTAAATCATCCACTTCCCTTCCATGTGTGCTCGCTTTCTGTCTGTCTGTACAAGCAACCTTTAAGGGTTCTTCAATTCCTACAGACATAGGGGTGTCTTGCACTTCTTGTACCACTCTGTTGACCTTTTTTGCCTTCATGAAAAGGGATGACCCACTGGCTCGCTTTATAATTACTCCCGAGGCAGGGACATCTTTAAGAAATTTTTCTCCTCCAGCAGAAACATCTGTTCGATTCATACTTTTAGGAGCTAGCCTGTCCAGGTCTTTATCCGTGACCTCCTGCATCCCAAATAGCAAAGACTTGCTTGCCCTGTTTACAACGACATTGGCTACATCAACCAGACCTTTTGCAGCTTTAGTAGTGGCATCTGCTATGCTATCCCCTGAGATACCGTTCAAGACTTGGCCCAAAAAAGAGTCTTGATCACCTTGGAGTTCAGGATTTTCAGCGATAACATAGCTACCCTTCTCAGGTGATAAGAGGTTATTTCTTTCTTCTTCAGCAACTGATGTACCAGGACTATCTTCAAAAAAAGCGACCTCCTCAAAA
Source organism: Adiantum capillus-veneris (assembly GCF_014529385.1). Taxonomy (NCBI): domain Eukaryota; kingdom Viridiplantae; phylum Streptophyta; class Polypodiopsida; order Polypodiales; family Pteridaceae; genus Adiantum; species Adiantum capillus-veneris. The sequence continues at coordinate 61,348,585 of NC_140936.1, forward strand.
ATAGGGCGAGGTTTGTTTGCCACAACTTCCAGACTAGGCCTACCTTCGGTTATGGGTCTCTGGGAAGACTTCATTTTCTTGATAACGTTTACAATCATGGCACTATTCCGAGCCACAATCGTGTGTCTACCATTTAACATTGTGCGCAGCTGCTTCACATCGTCTGGCATCTCTTCGGCTGTTACATTACAGAAACGATATGGACTGTGAAAATGGACTCTTAACTACCATGCTATTTCTCTGCTGATTGAAGAAAAGGTGTATTCGGAGAGAAGTCGTACCCAGTTTAAGAAGAAGGTGATTGGGAAGCACATAGCCGGTGCTTTCATCTTCAATTCTTGCAATTTGATCCCTCCACAAATAGAGGCCCTGGAAGACGATGAAGAGGATTCTTTAAGAGCCTCAAGCATTCTGAAGTGCAACAAGCTGACATAAAGGGAGTTTATGATAGAAAAATTGCTTTTTTTTCCTCATTGCACAGAACTTTTGAGATGACAGGCACAAGCACGATACAATACTCACAGAAAGGACAGCAAGTTGCTGCGAGTTGAATTTCCTCTCTTCGAGCCTGAATAGAGCAGGACATACATACTTCCATCAGTGAAATAATAATGTGCATGTGTGCAGTCATGCATGCGTGTGTGAGTACATAGGTGTCTGTATGTGTGCAAGCATGCCTGCATGTGTAGGTACGTAGGCATATAAGTTAGGTCTGTGTCTTCTTTTCTGAGAAAGCCTGTGCTAGTAAGTGTGACGGCATGCACAAGCCTGCATTGAAGAAGAAAGAGGAAAGCTGGCAAAGACGTGTAGGGGAATGAGAATAAGAGAACGGTGTTGAGAGGAGCATCATGTGTGCCTATATGGTTTCAAAAGATCCAGCCATAGAAGCCCATAGAACAGAGAATCAATCTACTTGTAAAGAAGATGCTCACCCATACACCTGCAAGTAAGATGTTTCTGTGGTAATTTCCTTCTCATAAAGCTTCAAACAGAGATCTCGGCTTCTTTTAAAAACCTGAGCACACAAATAAAATGTCATCATTTCATACCTCCTAGCAAACATAGATGAAGGACAAAATATCCAACACGGTAGATACCTCAAGCAGAGGCACCTGCTGATTCTCCGATTGCAGTGACAGCAGCTTTTGTTTGAGTAAATCAGCAATGTACAAAAGATAGTGTGTGTCTTCTCTAGCATACCTTTAAAAATACAACTCAACCTCTCAGCTATTACTTTGAGCTGGCACCTGAAAAATGGGAATGTGATACTGGCACAAACCGTGCTCTTGCTGACACTCACTTGATCATTTCTACTGGAAGTGGTCGAAGGCGCCAGTCTGCCATTTGATACCTGCCGATAAATAGTATAGCAACTGAAACTACTCAGAAGCTTGGTTTGTATGAGCACCAAAAATTACATCGAGGAGATATAGAGACTGCAGTTTAGACCTTGTATTTCTAGACTCTCCATTAAGAATAATAAAATCAGAAATACATCATAAACATCACTGAGCCAATGTGCAAGCTTCTAGTAAATCCTTTAGCCGTGCCTCTGTCATCCACTTGACATCTTCACTAGGAATATTCTAAAGATAACAGCATACTTCCCTCAACCCTCTGGTGTAAGGATAATTTCTAGTTGGAGAACACCCCAACTCAATAAAACCTCACGCAGCCGCTCGCTGCTGCTGCTTCACCTGCGCTCGCCTTCGCTTCCCCCCCCCTCAGCCCGCTGTCTCCCCCCCCCTGCCCTTCTTCCCCGCTGCCCACCCCCACGCTGCCTGCTGCCTGAGCCGCACCCCTGCCAGCCCGCCCGCTGCCTGCCCCACCTGCTGCCTCCCCCCCCCCCCCCCCCCGCTCCCTCTTTCCGCCCACCTGGTTCTCACCCCGACAGCCCTGCAGTTCGGCCCACTTAGCTTTGCTTCAATTCTTGGGCGGTGCTTTCTGCGCCGGATTGCATCATCCTCCCGTCGACTTCTTCTTACGACACAGCAGTAGACACAGATGGAGGCTCCAGCTTCGCCATAGAGGGACTCGCCAGAAGCCCCCTCGCCCGACCCCGCTGAGCCCACCATTCGACTTTCTCTCTTGCCGCCGACAGAGCAAGTGAGCCTTGCCGCAGAAGTAGAGCGATTGCAGGCGACTTCGGTCATCTGCAAGATCCTCGGCACCTGACCTAGCAAAGGAGAGCTGCGAGACCTTCTCCAGGCCCGCCTTCTCGCAGAGGTGGGCAAGATCTTGGATGTCCAGATTCTCGGACGGGGGTACTATCAGATCGAGTTCGAGACCCCCGAGATGGCGTCCAAGGTCATAGCTATGAGTCCACTGGCCATCCGAGCATCACGCGCCCACTTTCGACAGTGGCGACATGGTTTTGACCCGACTTCGGATGTTCTAGTAGAGGAGGCAGACATCCCCATCTCAGTCTGCTTTCCGGGTTTACGGAGGGAGTACCTACCATTTCTCTCCAGGATTGGCTCCGCCATCTGGACTGTCCTGGAGACACCTCGTACGGCAACATCAGTAGCTGCCAAGGCGGCTGGCATCCCCTCAGTTCGAGTTTTGGTCAGAGATACCCACACGCTCCCGAAGGTCATCCTTCTGCCTCGGGAGAGTGGGGGTTGGTTTAGACAGTGTGGAGTTCTCCGGCCTCCCGAACCAGTGCTTCATTTGCCGACAGATGGGCCACCTTGCGAAGGCCTGTCCACGGAGGAGACCACGACCTACACCTCAACCTCAGCCCCAGCCTGCCAAGGCTCGGCCGCAGCCACAGTCAGCGGCACAACGCACAGATGTAGAGCCACCCTCCAAGCCTGGGGCTCCAGCGGAGGAGGGGTGCAGCAGGCCCGTGGCCGTCGACGCCAGGGGCCACAGCGACAGCCTGGCACTCAGAGTGGCCCTCAGGTGCCTACTCAGCAGCAGTGGGTTCCCACGGGGAACCGCTTTGGTCCTCTTGAGCAAGAGGAGTCCCATACGCCAGCCTCCACCTCCGCTTCACCCTCGACAACCGCTCCCCCTTCAGAGTTCCCCTCCTCCTCCTCATCCCCCCCCCCCCCCCCCCCCCCCCCCCTGCTACCGTCGTCCCTCCACCTCGCCCCTCTACCTCTGTCGCCCCGCCCCGCTCCTCTTCTCCTCCGCTCCCCCCAGCTCCTTCTCCCCCCCCAGTTCCACAGTCGACTCAGGAGACTGGTCCCTCTCCGGCGGCGAGGAGATCTCTTGGCAGTGCCTTTGCCACGAGTCGCCTAGCGAGAGAGGGTCAGTCCTTCTTGCGGCCCCCTCTGCAGATTCAGACATCTTCCCTTGCAACTATCCCTCGTGGTCTGACGAGCATTGACCTCCGATGCCGCTGGGACTTCTTCGATTACGGGTTCACTCGCTTTCTCGGCGATTCCGCAGCTGACCACGAGGCAGCTTGCTTCAAGGTCCATGCTTTGTTCCTCGCCGCTAGGGGGACAGAGGCCTTGGACTCATCAATTGGTTTCTCCTTCCCCCTCTGTGGTAGGGCCGAGACAGAGTGGTCCCTTGTTCTCGAGTTCTCTCATCACATGGGAGAACTTGGAGTTACAGATTTGCTGCAGACTTTGTGGCCATTGGCCAAGTTGGCGGTGACACCCCCAGACTCAGCAGGATGTAGGCACATTGTGGTGTACTTCTTTGCTGATACACAGTGTTTGCCTTGCTATGTATACATTCATGAGGACTCCTGGACAGAGGAGGTTGCTCTACGCACGGCTCGCTCAGCTTGGGCTTGGGCTAGACACTCACTGCAGTCTCGCCTATCTAGAGGACGCTCGGATGCGGATTACTCCCCATCCAAGCCAGCCTCGAAGATAGCCCATCTTGTTGCTGCGGCAGCATCTGTTCTCTCTCGCTCCCCATGAGGATCGTCTCATGGAACGTGCAGGGACTAGGTGGGATCCAGTTTCAACGACAGCGGGGCTGACTGCGTCAGGAGCTTCAGCGTTGCCTTGTGGGAGGAGAGATTGATCTCCTTATGCTTTAGGAGCACCATCTGTGTGAGAGCCGTATTCGGCGATGTGGTCAGGTTTTGCGTGGACGATATGATACCTTTTGGTCAGCTGCTTTTGGACCTGGAGGCATCCAGGGTGGGGTATGTATGACTATTGCGGATTCATTGCAGTAGGCCATTGTGGACAGAGGGATTATTGTGCCAGGCAGGGCTCAGTGGATTACTATGCAGGTTCAGGGTGGCCTTGTGGGCTTCCTGAACATCTATGCGCCCAATGTGGCGAGTGCTCGTGTAGAGTTTTGGTCACAGATTGTGGAGTCTTTGCCGCAGGACGCCGACCGTTGGTGTGTAGGAGGGGACTTCAACATGTTGGAGGACCCTTTTGACAGGATTGGAGGCAGCCATGCTACTGTGCATGGAGTCGAGTTAGCAGCTTGGGAGAGGTTGTGTATGACTTTGAGGGTCTCGGATACATGGCAGCACTCTGGTTTTGTGAGGCCTCCAGCCAGTCTTGCCTTCTCTAGATCGGACCGCAGAGTGGGAGGAGTGAATCTATCGCGGATAGATCGCTTCTACACTAGTGACCACTTCAGTGAATTGGGGGGATCAGTGGGCATCCTGGCAGGGACATCCTTCTCGGACCATGCACCAGTGATCCTCACAGTGGCAGACAGACAGAGGAGTGGGAGCACGATGCTTCGCATCCCAGAGCGGGTCTTGTTAGACTCAGCACTCAGAGAGAGGGTAGAGGCTCTCTGGACAGAGGGCATGGACAGCCAGGTTCCACTTGCAGACAGAGTGGCCTTAGGCCTAGCTCAGCTTAGCCACTTTTTTCTCCAGGAGTCTCTGCCTTGCCAGGCTGCAGCGAGAGAGGAGGAGCAGCGTCTCAGACGAGGCATTGCTTCACTACAGAGGATGCAGGAGCAGCATCCAGACAGTCCATGGTTGGAGGAGCAGTTACAGACGGCTCGACAGGAGCTTGCTAGCACAGAGGAGAGGCGTCATGAGTTTGCCTTTCACCGACAGGCATCTCAGTGGACTCTTGGTGGGTGACAGAGTGACGGGTGCTTTTTTTGAGACAGTGGGACCTCGGCACTCGCATCCAAGGTCAATCAGTTGAGGAGACCCGATGGGTCAGTTGCTTGTGAGCCCGAGGATATGCGTGCAGTTGCTACTGACTTCTACCGTGAGTTACTGTCGGCTGAGCCCCAGTCAGAGCGGCAGGATGCATGCAAGGAGCAGGTTTGGGTACAGATGCCTTGTCTTGTGACAGAGGAGATGCGCTAGAGGCTAGAGATGCCACTTCAGCTTGAGGAGTTGCACACAACTCTTAGGGCCCTCCCTCGTGGTAGCTGTCCAGGTGAGGATGGGTTGACTCCCAGCTTTTTCTTGGAGTATTGGGACCTACTTGGCCCAGATCTTTGTAGTGCCTTTCAGTACATTTTGCACATAGGAGTCATGCCTGATAGCATGAGTGAGGGCCTGATTTACCTCATTCCAAAGGAGGGTGGCTCCTTGGATGAGATTCGACAGTGGCGCCCCATCACCATCCTCAACTCAGCCTACAAAATTCTTGCCAAGGCTCTGAGTTTGAGGTTCAACCACTTTTGGAGAGCCTTATACATGGGACTCAGACAGGTTTTGTCAAGGAACGCAGTATCCTTGACAACATCTTCACTTTCTGGGAGGCTTCTGCCCTGGCACGGCTCTGTGGGGAGGACCTTGTGATTCTGCTTCTCGATTTTGAGAAGGCATACGACAGAGTTGATTGGGACTTTCCAGAGGGCACTCTACGCAGGATGGGCTTCTCAGATGCTTGGATTAGAGGGGTGTCAGCTTTGTACAGACAGGCTCACAGTCAGGTGCTTTTGGCAGGAGGTAGAGGTGAGCGCTTCATGCTCACACGCTCGGTCAGACAGGGTTGTCCTCTTGCCCGCTTTCTCTTTCTGTTCTATGCGGAGGCGATGAGCAGATTTTTGGTGTCACAGCAGGTTGGTCTGCGGGGCTTAGCACTCCCTATTCGGGGAGATGAGCTACTAGACGCTGAGTTTGCCGATGACTCAGCCTTGTACTTAGAGGGCCAGGAGGCCAATCTGCACACATGTGAGTAGCCTTTGGAGACCTCCTGTTGTGCATCGGGTGCACTAATCAACTGGAGAAAGACAGTGGCTTTCTCGGTCGGCAGTGCTCCTATGCCAGATTGGATGCCACGAGAGGGTTTCAGGTGGATTCCCCCAAGGACTGCAGTTCGGTACTTGGGTTGTCAGGTTGGTTTGGACTTGTCCCCCGAGCAGCAGGTTGCTCCTCTTCTCCTGTCCATCAGGAGAAAGCTGTTACATTGGAGCTCAGCACAACTTTCGCCGGCGGGTAGAGTAGTAGTTGCCAACCAGGTGTTGTTGGCGACTATGTGGTACATCACTTCTTGCTGGATCTTCTCGAGTTCTTGTATCAACCAGGTAGAGAGGCTGATCAGGAACTTCCTTTGGTCAGGTCGTGACACTCAGATTGCCCGAGCCAAGGTGGCTTGGTCGGTCATCACACTTCCTTGTTCTAAGGGAGGGCTTGGGATCATTGATCCAGCACAGCAGAGCAGAGCCCTTCTTGGGAAGTTCATAGTCAGAGGACTTCTTCCAGGAGAGGAGCCCTGGAAGGAGTTCTTGCTGCAGAGGCTTCGTGCCAGGGTGCCTCAGTCAGGAGGCCCTTGGCAACCTTCGACCAGATGGATCTTTACAGAGTTGCGCCGAGTTGGTTTGAGCAGGAGACTGGAGGACCGCTTCGCTGTGAGTTTGCTTCGATCTTGGGAGCTCTTACGGCGTGGCCTGGAGCAGAGACAGCCGACGTGCACGGAGGAGCGCCTACGGAAGCCCCTCGTCTGGAACCCCATGGTTAGCACTCAGAGAGGCCACTTGGTTGGTAGTCGGCCTCATGTTTCTTGGGGTCCCATGGCAGCAGGTCCAGCACGCTCTCTAGGTGACTGGCTAGAGTTCACAGGTTTGTCAGAGGAGGTGCAGGGTTTACAACTACAGGGCATGAGAGGGGTGCAGAGCATGTGTCAGGACATCACAGAGTCAGTTCCAGCTGAGTGGCTCACGCCTCTCGAGCCAGTAGCACCCTGGTGGATGGGAGCCTTCACACGACTGGAGGTTCTCATTTCAGTCAGGGCCTGCTCAGAGTCTGTCTCAACCCTGTTCTTCGAGCTTCACGGTGGGGGACGACTACAGCGAGTTGCAGTAGGGCCCCGCAGGTAGCAGGGTGTTGTTTTCAGAGGATCCGAGTAGTCGGCATCTGTGGGAGGACCTGCGTCATAGACCCTGACCTAGCAGTTCTTGAGACACGACACTGGAGGCTATGGGCTTGGGAGTGTTGTCCGCTGGCACGAGTACAGTGGGATCCTGGTGAGTGGCTATGGAGGGACCCCTTCTCTTCTGCAGACCACCTAGGAGTCCCGTTCTTTCAGTACACCGTTCGACTGGGACGTCATATACTAGCAGCATAGAGAGAGGCCCTCCCCGCTGTAGCACGTCATTCGCAGGAGGAGGGTCTCACAGTCGAGTTCTTGGCAGAATTTTGGGAGAGGTTGTGGGACTCCAGACAGCCGAGGTGAGTCACCCTGTTTCAGTGGCTGGTCGCACATAGAGCCACAGCAGTAGGGAGCTGGCTAGTGCATAGTGGTCTCTCAGCCACATGTGCAGCTTGTGACCATTTGGTGGAGAGTCAGCGTCACTGTCTTTGGGACTGTCCCTCGGTCCAGTAGGTGTGGCTACGAGTTCTTCGGTTGATGCTTGCTCTCTCCACGGCTCGACAGTACACTTGGGGGGCAGCGGCTTGGTCCACCCTCATGGGCCCGGCACTTCAGTTTGAGCTATCTTCCACCAACAGGATGATAATGATGCAGGGGGGGGCGTCCTACACTCCAGCCTGCTACAGAGCTTACTCCATAGGAGTGGTGCAGTGAGAGAGAGGAGTGTTGGGAGCTCATCAGTGGCCTGACACTTTGGTTCATCTGGCGGGCCCGCTGTTTCCGCATCTTTGAGGCTCGCCGTGTGCCACCAGAGCAGAGACTGTTCGTGACTTTTGGCTAGAGCTGATCCATACTCTCAGAGGACAGCTTGAGGGACTACAGGGCAGCTCTGACCGCATGCGGGAGCGCCGCGAGGATTTCCTTCGACTCTGTCGCCCTGGGCCTTTCTACACCATAGTCCAGGGGGTGCTCAGATGGCACTACTGTCCACCTGTGTGGCTCTTCCCTCCTCCCATCTCTTGATTTAGCCTCATTGTATATATGCTGTTTTTTCATTGGGAGAGTCTCCCCATCATGCTTGTTGTAGCCCTCTCTTGCAAAGGTGGTTGTAGCCCTATGGGCAGTCTTCATTAACTAATAGAAGGATGTTTTTCTCGAAAAAAAAAAAAAGGATAATTTCTAGTTGAAAGTTGTCCTCCAACTCTAGAACAGCCTTGTGATTGGCTACATAGAAAGAGACCCTCGAGATATCTTATAGTATAGTAACATTGAAGTGCATTAGAGAGATGCCAGTGATTCAAGAGGTTTCCAGCTCTGGTCTTGAATTGAAAAGGTCAATGTAGTTGACTTTGCCTGAAACTTTTGCCGCCTTGGCAGTTCCTGCCCATAGTCTAACAAGCCATCTGGAGACAAACGTTGGTACTGCCTTCCACTCCCGTTGGAGAGAGAGAGAGAGAGAGAGAGAGAGAGAGAGAGAGAGAGAGAGAGAGAGAGAGAGATTTCATTATCGTCCTTGGAGTTCAAATATGACCTATGGGACCAAGAAAACATACATGACGGGACCTCTTACTAGAGGAGTACATGGGGAATCATGACTAATGTGGATACAACAAAATTGTGACCTACGAGGGGCAGATGGGGGGGAGGGGAAGGTGGCTTGGGAGTTTTCCCAATTCCTCGATGATGGCCTTGCCACCTTGGTACACCGCTCATTTGCCGGTTGCTCGTGCTTCTTGAACCTTTTGAAGTTCTTGTTTCTTGACTTTAAGTTGGGCGGGGGTCAAAGGCCTCGTTGATTCATACTTTAGTGCCCTTGAGAAGTCGTGCTCGTTGTAAAAGTGCTATGCGCGCCTCTTCAGTCTTGAAGACCAAGATGCCTTGAGGTTGGTGCGCTTGTCGTGGTGAACCTTCTCAATTGTGTCTGGGTACAAATAAAATGAAGTAAAATAAAAGCTAAAATGAACATCAGTGTCCGAGGATGCCCTGCATCGAGCGTTGTCCGAGGGTATACTACATCGGTTGTTGAAGAGCATCGTCAATGTCCAACTCTGTAAATAGTCGTACTGGACCGTCTCCCATGTCGTGCTGGAATAGTCTTGATTCGCTGATGGAGCCTCCGTCGATGTCGTGGTCTAGCTCTCCCAAGTTCAATGGCTCTGTCAGTCAATATACCCCTGGTATAGGTGGACTCTGAAGTCTGCTATGAAGCTTGCTCATCTGACTCCCAAGTCTCTGCTCTAAAGAAGTCAGTGATCTCCCTCTGTGAATGTCTCCCACTGTCTAATCTCCTCAAGAGACTCTCCCTATGTCTGTGCAGCTCTAGCAAAAACAATTGGAGGCATCTCTGATCCTGATATCTCATGACTCTAGCCAGTGGTCCAAAGCCCTCTCTGAATAGAGAGTGAAAGCGGCCTTATATCTCATAGTATACCGAACAATGACATACGAGATGTAGCTATGTCTCTGGCTCTATATGACACAATTGGCAAATCCTGGCCTCTGTTGGTACTCTCCTAAATCTGCCAGTCTCAATCTCTAGTTGATGCAATGATGTGCGCATCTGACCAATAGCACATTGGATCCCATGGGATAAATGAGTGTCCATATAGGCATGTCTGATCACATATCCATCCTCTGTGAGATGGAGAAGACGTTCTCTGTAGAAAGCCATCTTTGTGCCAAGCTCTTGGGTCGGTTCTGTCCATGTCCTCCTCGTGTCTAGCTGAATCAAATCCTGTCTGATGAAATCCTAACTGATGAGGTGGGCAATCTCAGTCCGTGTGAGGGACAAGGCGGGTGCATCTAGCGAGTACTGGAAAGCGGGTAGTCTATCCATACTAAAACCATGTGGAGATCCCAAATACTGTGCATAAAAGAGACGGATGTAGTAAGTGCCTCTATGACCAGCGGGGGAGCAGCAAACTCTGCACAAATAATCTCGTGCGGTACGGAGGCCTTTGCCCTAATCATCTACGAAATCATAGAGACCAAAGGCCTCTCCATACACCACTCACCTCTCAAACAGGATTTGTGTAACCGGCTTGGACATTCCAAGCGAGAAATCAATAGCAACACATGAACAGAAACTTCATAATCGATGAACTTTAATGGAGAGAGAGAAAGAGACAGAGAGAGAGTCGGCACGGCCCGGTGGAGTTCCATGCCCAGAGGTATTGGCCCCAAAGACCTGCGCCCCTTTCGTATTTCTTTTTATATTAAATCTTTGAGCAAAGTATAACTGCCCACGGGTGCTCGCTCGTCACTCTTAGACTTTGCGTCCGGATGCTTTGCAGAGTGAGCCCCCTTGGTTCACTTATAAACGTTACAAGGGATGCTAAAAGCAGAGCCCCAAAAGCTTCAAACTCAAAAGCAATAATCTCTCAAAAGCAACTGGCTCAAAATCTGCCAATAACATCAGCCAGCGCAAAAAGCGGGATTTCCGTACAGCCTGCCACGTCAGCACTGTCAGCGCCAAGCGCGGAAATCCCTATTGTTTGCTGTCAACTGCCACGTCAACAATCCGTATTGGGCACTGCCACATCATCAATTTGTGACAATTTGATTCAGCTAGACACCAGGAGGACATGGATATAACCAACACGAGAGCTTGACACAAAGATGGCTTTCTACAAAGAACATATTCTCCAGTTGATATGTGATCAGACCTGCCTATATGGACACTCATTTATCCCATGGGATACAATGTGCTATTCGTCAGACGCGCACACCATCACATCAGCTAGAGATTAAGACTGGTATATTTAGAAGAGTACCAACAAAGGCTAGAACTTGCCACTTATGTCACATAGAACCAGAGACAGAGATACAAGGCTGCTTTCACTGTCTATTCAGAGAGGGCTTTGGACCACTGGCTAGAGTCATGAGATGTCACGACCAGAGATGCATTGGGTTGTTTTTTCTAAAGCTGCACGGACACAGGGAGGGTCCCTTGAGGAGATAAGACAGTGGGAGACTGTCACAAAGTGATGACGTGGCCACAGGAAGCAGAAACCCTAAAATACCTGCAAACCCTAAAAACTGCCAGAAACCCTAATTTCTGTGAAACCCTAATTTCTGACAGCAAACCCTAATTGCCGGGGTGCCACGTGGCAGCAGGAGCGCTGTACGGATTTCCGGATTTTGCGCCGCAAATTGCGTTGACAGCTTTTGGCTTGCTTTTCGGGCTCCATGCCAAGAAAGAGAGAGAACCTGCTTTTTAAAAAATAAAGATACTCTCTAAGAGAGAGAGAGAGAACTGAGGCTTTTTAATTTTTAAAAGCTTTTGGGGCTCTGCTTTTGGGCATCCCTTGTACCTTTAAATATGTGGAGAGGGCTTCACTTCTCAGAGCATCTGGATGCAGAGTCCGAGAGTAAAACCCTAGCCACACCCTTGTACTTTGATCTGATTAATATAAAAAGAAATACCGAAAGGGGCGCCAGTCTTTGGGGCCAATATCTCTAGGCATGGAACTCCGCCAGGCCAGTGCAAATCTATTGTGATCTGTGAATTGTTTTGAAGTGGTTATTTGGTGTTGTCGCGGTTGATTCTTGACTTGGAGTGTCCAAGTCTGTTACAGTGGTGTCAGAGCACGGCCGATTTCTCTTCTACGGGAAATCTGATCCCCGAAATTTTTTTCCGCGGCACCTATGGCTTCAGGCAATGATCAGTCGACTCCCTCTGCATATGGAGATGCGGGCAGGGATCACAACGAAGATTCCGGCAGGGAGTATGGCCAGCCTAGGCCTACTCCAGCGGAGCAGCAAGAGATGGAGCGTCAAAAATTGATTGATGAAGCCACAAAGATGATGCTCAATTTTGCCAAGGACCCGAATGGCAAAATATATGAACCAGACCTCTTTGGAAGAGGTACAGACGGAGTGGCAGAGAACCACAACACCACTCCCGAAACCCGCTCTCAAGAAACCTTCTTCCTCCAAGAAATATACGGAGAAGGAACTGGAGAACGTGATTGATGCACGGATTGCTCAGCTTTTCGACGTGCAAAAGAAGGACAAAAAGCACGGCAAAAAGCAGAAGAAAGGCACTGACTTCCCGGGATATTTGGGTCGTCGGTCGACATTCGACAAGGCAAAGAAACTGAAGAAACACGTCAAGTTTGAAGGCTTACCCAGTTCTTCTTCTTCTTCTTCTGATAGTTCTTCTAGCTCTTCCGACTCGAGCGAAGAAGACAGGAAAAGCAAAAAGCGAAGCAAGAAACAACGCTTCGGAAAGGGCAAGAAAAAGTCTAAGTCTCGCCCAGTGAGTGACACTTCTACAGAGGACTCGTCTACGGACAGTTCAGACTCTGACTACAGAAACTTTTATGCGAACAAGAAGAATCTTTACAAAGCCAACCAGTATGACTTTCTCGAAGATAAAAGCAAGAAAGTCCAAGAGTTTAAGGAAGGTGGCCAAGCACTTAAGTTTGATACTTTTTCAGGATACTCCGATGCTTCGAAGGCTTTGTCTTTTATACAGCAGTTTGACATCGCTTTCGTGGGAGGACGCTATTCAGAGCACTCCAAGATTCGGAGAGCTGCCTCTTATTTTAAGGGGAATGCTCGCACTTGGTGGTCCACGCTTCTATTAAGCAAGGCTGTGCCAGTTACATGGCTGAAATTCAAGAGGCTTTTTATTTCTTCTTGGTTGACTCAAGAGTTTGAGCAAGATATACGAGCTGCTTGGAACCATCTCTGGATGACCAAGAGTGATACAGTGAATTCTTACTGTGAAAGATTCTGGAACTCTTTTCTACCCGCCTCTTCATTCAAGAAGATCTCGTTCAGAGAACAAATTGAGCGGTTTACCTTGGGTCTACCTACAGAGATCCGAGACCACTGCTTGGAACAAAAGTCAACTTCTATTCAAGAGCTGATGAGTCATGCAAAGCGGAGCTTTGCAATTCACTCTAGCAGTCTGACCTACCCCACAGATGAGGTCACGACACAACGAACCGGACAGACTTCTAGGAATGAAAGTAGAAAAAGAAAGAGCAACCCAGAGTAAAAGGATGCACGACCCAGGCTTACTCCTCAGGAGCGGACTCGCTTCATCAGGGAGGGGAAGTGCTTTGGATGCGGGGAAACTGGACATATCTCCGCGAAGTGCCCTAAAAAGGCACAGAAAGAACAGAATGACAAGGACGACGAAAGGCCTGAGAGTTCGAGAGCAGCTGAGGACCGTGTGCGAAAAGGCAAGATGAAAACAGGACTGGTTCCAGATTGTGTGGGTACTGATCTCGACACCATGGATGAGAGTACAGAACTTTGCCGAGCTTGGGGCAAAGTGAAAGATCAAGAGGCCCTGATTTTCTTTGATGGAGGAGCCAAGGCCAACTTCATTTCACTGGAATTGGCGGCACGGCTCGAGATCACTCCCGATCGGATGGGACCACTTGCAGAGGCAGTTCTAGCGGCACCCGACAGGGACGTAGCCATTACACCAAGCTTCGGTTGCATTGTCAGGGGTATTTGGGGCATGAGGACTTCTTCATAATGCCTTTGGAGGGTTGTGATGTTCTCTTAGGGATTCCCTGGTACCACAAGAACAACGCCGTGGTCAATTATCGGGCGAGAAAAGCGACTTTGACTACAAAAAAGGGCACAACAATTGTACTTGATGTTAAACTGAAGGGCGAGTCTGTCCCTATTGTATCGGCTTCGGCCATTTCAAAATTAATGAAATCCAGTCTGTTTGTTTACTCGATCTTTATGAAAGAGTTGAGTGATGATGATAGGACAAATACGTCTAAACTTGATAAAGAACGCCAAGATTTTCTACACTCTCAAGCCGATTGCTTCTCAGAAGGCCTGCCAGGAGAGTTGCCACCTGCTCGTCCTGAAGATCATACCATTGATCTGATACCTGGTAGTACACCACCGAACCGGCCACCCTACCGTGTGAGCCGAGCACAGAATGAAGAGATTATGAACCAAGTGAAAGACCTCTTGGAAAAGGGTCTTGTCCAGCCTAGTACTTCACCGTATTGCTCTCCAGTGTTGTTGGTTTTGAAGAAAGACGGATCTTGGAGAATGTGTATCGATTATAGAGCTCTCAACAATCACCATCAAGAACACATTTCCGATTCCTAGAATCGATGATATACTCGATAGGTTACAGGGATCCTCGTGCTTTAGCAAGATTGACTTGAAGAGTGGATATCATCAGATCAGGATAGCGTCGGGAGACGTCTACAAGACAGCTTTTCGGACGACTTTTGGGTTATTTGAGTTTTTGGTGATGCCTTTTGGCTTAACCAATGCTCCTGAGACATTTAACCGGATGATGAATAGGATTTTCCGAGAGTACAGGCTATTTGTTGGCACTTTCTTTGACGACATCATTGTTTTCTCCAGGAATGAGGCAGAACACAGAGATCATCTGCTTCAGGTCTTTCAGGCATTACGAGATCACAAGTTAGTAATTAATGCAAAGAAAGGTGAATTTTTCTTACCAGAGATACACTTTTTGGGACACATTGTGTCAGCAGCAGGAGTGCAAATGGATCCGGCCAAGATAGAGACTATCCGTGATTGGCCCGACTTGAGGAATGTCCATGAAGTTAGAAGCTTCTTGGGACTGTGTTCGTACTACAGGCGGTTCATACGAAAGTTTGCAGAGGTTGCTTCCCCTTTGCATATCTTGACACAGAAAGGAGTACCTTTTTCGTGGGGACCCACACAGGTGACTGCCTTTCAGACATTGAAAGAGAAATTGACTACAGGACCTATTTTGACTTTGCCGGACTTGCAGAAGTCATTCGAAGTATATTGTGATGCTTGTGGTCGTAGTCTGGGTGCGGTCTTGATGCAAGAAGGCCATGTCATAGCTTACGAGAGCCGTTTGTTCTCTAGGCCGGAGATAACAACACAGATTTATGAGAAAGAGCTTTTGGCGGTTATCCATGCTCTTACTCAGTGGCGGCATTACCTACTCGGAGCGGATTTTACTGTCTTTACAGACCATCAGAGTTTGCGCTACTTCTTGTCACAGAAGCAGCTTTCGGAAAAGCAGATGCGGTGGGCGAACATCTTGTCACAGTTCCACTTCCAGATTGTCCATGTGCAGGGACAGAAGAATGTGGTGGCAGATGCTTTGTCTTGAAAACCTTTGGTTCTGGCTATTTCCGCAATACATCGTAGGAGCTTCAAGGATATGGTGGATCAGTATGCCACAGATACAGATTTTGCATATATTTTCACATGGATACGGGATGGGGAGACAGTAGCTGGATACTCCCTTCGGGAAGGCTACTTGATGAAAAAGACTATGTTGTGCGTTACACAGCTGTTGAGGGAAAAGGTTATGACTGAATGCCATTGTCCACCTTTTACGGGTCACCGCGGCATTGCTACCACCATGAAAGGGGTAGAGAGATACTTCTTTTGGCCGAGACTCAAAAAGGATGTGGAAGAGTTTGTGCGTAGTTGCTTGGTATGCCAGAAGGTCAAGTTTGACAAGCATAAAGCACAGGGATTGTTACAACCTTTACCCATACCCACCCACCCTTGGGAAAGTATAGCGATGGATTTCATTTTTGATCTCCCGAGAACACAGAGTGGTCACGATGGTATCTGGACTGTTATTGACAGATTTAGCAAACAGGCTCATTTCATTCCAGTGAAGAAAACAGTCAAGCCGGATCACTTAGCGAGACTGTTTGTGGCCCAGATTTTCAAATTACATGGCATGCCTGAGACGATTGTCTCCTACAGAGACCCCAGATTTACGAGTTTGTTTTGGAAGGCAATTTGGGAGAACATTGGCACGCGGTTGCAGTTCTCGTCATTGTTCCACCCGCAGACTGACGGGCAATCTGAGATTGCCAATTCTGTGGTTCTAGATTTATTGAAGTCTTATATCTCAGATCAGAAGACTCAATGGGAAACGATATTTACCTTTGGTGGAATTTGCCTACAATAACACGATACACTCTTCGACGGGGAAGGCACCATTTGAGATTGTTGAAGGTGCTGCAGCGGATCGCCATCAGCGCGACATGAAATTGAAGGAGGATGATTGGGTGCTCTTACGTTTTGAGAAGGCACGCCTACGAAAGAAAAAGGGAAAGGAGAGGCTTTTTCCAAAGCTTAGTATGCGATACTACGGCCCTTTCCAGATTACTGAAAAGATAAATGATGTCTCCTTCCGATTGAAACTGCCAGATACTTGGAGGATTCACAATGCATTTCATGTGAGTCTCTTGAAACCTTTTAAAGGTGATGTGCCTGATGATGGGGAGCCTGATGAGTAACCCGAAGTGAAAGAAAATGAGGAGATCCTTGTTCCTGAACAGATTTTGGCACATAAGGATATGAAGAATAAGGGTAAAGTCCGAAGGCGGTTCTTGGTTAAGTTCAAGAATTATCCTGCACTTGATGCGAAGTGGATGGAGGAGGAGGACCTAGCAGATACTCCTCAAATTGTGAAACTTTACCTCGATGCTTTTGGTTTAGTGTAGTCTACTCCAAATGGAACCGAGAATTCAGCTTGGCCGGAGATCTGGTGCAGTGGGATGCACAAGAGGGGAGTCACTCCACTCCTTTGTCAACAGATGCCTTGATTTAGATACTAGAGTCACTGATGTCTCTTTGAGCTTCAGGGATACTGAGAGCTGACAGTATTCTGCTGTATGAATTTATGAAATGGAATTCCTGATAATGATACTGATTTGTTCTTGACTTCTTGTGAGTGCAGGAACTGATAGCCGAAATGACTGCAGCATTTTGGTCTGATTGATCTCGAATAGACATGGTTGCAATAGGGGTTAGTCAATCGAACATCGATGAGGTCCGATTGGACCTAGATGTGATTGCTAGCTACATTGCCGATAAATCATGGTCTAAGATCTGTATGAATGTTGAATGTCATGTGATGTCCTGTGATTCAGGGATACTGAGAGCTGACAGTATTCTGCTGTATGACTTTATGAAATGGAATTCCTGATAATGATACTGATTTGTTCTTGACTTCTTGTGACTGCAGGAACTGATAGCCGAAATGACTGCAGCATTTTGGTCTGATTGATCTCGAATAGACATGGTTGCAATCATAGTTACCCGGAACGGGAAATCAAAACGGGGAACGGAAACATGCATGAAATGCCATTCCCTGTTTCGGATACTCACGTTGGAAACACGGAACGGGGATCCGGAACGGCAAATTGGGATGGGAACGGGGAACGGGGGCCTGAAAAATGGCCATTCCCTGTTACTATGGTTGCAATAGGGGTTAGTGACTAGTCAATCGAACATCGATGAGGTCCGATTGGACCTAGATGTGATTGCTAGCTACATTGCCGATAAATCATGGACTAAGATCTGAATGAATGTTGAATGTCATGTGATGTCCTGTGATGTCGTGTGATGTGACTGTCGTTTTAGTACATGTGCTAGATGTGTGTTCCTAGTACGTAGGTACTAACTGTCAGTGTCTGCTAAGACGGTTTATGGCTTTTGTCGGTTTTGCAGGCGTAATCGCGGTCGATTACAATGCTTTCAAGAGGGGGGTATGTTACAAAGTGATGACGTGGCCACGGGAAGCTGAAACCCTAATTTCAGGCTGAAACCCTAAAATCCCTGCAAACCCTAAAAACTGCCAAAAACCCTAATTTCTTCAGAAACCCTAATTTTTGCCGGGGTGCCACGTGGCAGCAGGAGCGTTGTATGGATTTCCAGATTTTGCGCCGCAAATTGCGCTAACAGCTTTTGGCTTGCTTTTCGGGCTCCACGCCAAGAAAGAGAGAGAACCTGCTTTTTTAAAAAAAAAAGATACCTCTAAGAGAGAGAGAGAGAGAGAGAGAGAGAGAGAGAGAGAGAGAGAGAGAGAGAGAGAGAGAGAGAGAGAGAACTGAGGCTTTTTAATTTTTAAAAGCTTTTTGGGCTCTGCTTTTGGGCATCCCTTGTACCTTTAAATATGTGGAGAGGGCTTCACTTCTCAGAGCATCTGGACGCAGAGTTTGAGAGTGAAACCCTAGCCACACTCTAGTCTTTGGGGCCAATATCTCTAGGCACGGAACTCAACCGGGCCAGTGCAAATCTATTGTGATCTATGAATTATTTTAAAGTGGTTATTTAGTGCTGTCGCGGTTGATTCTTGACTTGGAGTGTCCAAAACTGTTACAGAGACATTCACAGAGGGAGATCTGACTCGAAGTGATGACATGGCATGACCTAAAAGACAGACTCCGGACAGAAAGAGGTCAGAGCCCCACTGAAAGATGCAATAGAAGTTGTGACAACTTGTAGAACCAATCCGAGAGGCCAAATATAAAAGGACACCCAATTTTATAAGTTGTACCGACTTATGGGGTCCTGCCCGATGGGGCCCAAAGGGACAAAGGCTATAAAGACCAGGCGTAAAAGGCAGATGACGTGGCAGCTGGACGGACCTTCGCGATTTGCGTTGCTGACGTGGCTACCGTACGGATTTCCGCGAATCACGCTGGTGACGTGGCACCTGTATAGAAATCCACAATTTGCATTGGCTAGCTTTTGGAACCCAGATGCTTTTAGACTTGAAGCTTTTCATGTACACTGCTTTTAAAAGGCCTAGGCAATGTAACAGGCAACGGGTGCCAAACGTTCCAAAACGGCGTTCCAGACGAGTCCCGTTCCCGAAATGAGCTCAGGAACGGAACGCTGTTCCAGAACGGGGTGTAACCAAAAGAGTATTCCGGAACGGGCAAAAGTAGGCATTTGGGGCCAAAAAAGTGGACATTTGGGGGCACATTTGGGACTGTTTGAGGAACATATTTGGGGCAGTTTGATGATAGGTTTGGGGTTGTTTAAGAGTTGATTTGGGGCTAAGCTGAATGGAGGTAATCCCCTCCTCCCCGTTCCCGTCCTGTTCCGAATCCTCCCGTTCTCATTCTCGTTCCCCGTTCCTGTTCCAGGAAAGTGCCAAGGCCTCAGGCTCAGGCAGATAAGCTTGGAAGCAGTACTAAGATGAGGACCCTCGGACATTGTACTTTGTGAAGCATCAATAATAAAGAAATACCGAAAGGGACGCCAGTCTTTGGGGCCAATCTCTCTGGGCACAGAACTTCGCCGTGTCGTGTCATCTCTGGATGTGCATAAGACTTCATTTAGAACAACCTTCGGGTTGTATGAATTCTTAGTGATGCCTTTTGGACTCACTAATACACCAACCACATTCAACAGAATGATGGATAGAATCTTCCACTCATAGAAGTTTTATAGGCGTTTTCTTCGATGACGTCTTAATCTTCTCAGAGACCAAAGACGAACACTATAAGCATCTCGCATTAGTGTTTGAAGAATTACGCAAACACAAATTATTTGTGAATGCTAAGAAGAGTGAGTTCTTTTTAAAAGAAATCCACTATTTGGGCCATATAGTATCTCATAACCAGGTGAGAATGGACCCTGATAAGATTCAAGCAGTTGTAGAATGGCCTACGCCAACTACAGTACATGATGTACGAAGTTTCCTTGGCCTCTGTTCTTATTATCGGCGTTTCATTCAAGCCTTTGCCGCTATAGCAGGCCCCTTTCATGACCTGACAAAGAAGCGGATTCCATTCCATTGGGGGTCTGGACAAAAACGAGCTTTTGAAAAGCTTAAGTATCTACTTAGTCCCGGACCTGTTCTCACCGTCCCTGATCTTCGCAAACCTTTTGAGGTATACTGCGATTTTGCCTCTGGAGATTGTGTAGGAGCAGTTTTGAACCAAGAGGGTCACGCCATAGCCTACGAAAGTCGGCGCCTTAAAGATGCAAAGTTACATGTTTCCATATACGAGAAAGAGCTAATGGCAGTAATTCATGCTCTTTCCATTTGGAAACACTATCTGTTAGGAGCTGATTTTATCATCAAGACAGATCATCAAAGTCTTCGCTACTTTCTCACACAGAGAAAGTTATCAAAAAAGCAGATGAGATGGGCCAACTTTCTTTCAATGTTCCATTTTTAGATTTTACACACTTCTGGAACGAAGAATGCAGTTGTAGATGCTCTCTCCAGGCGTCCAAAGATCAATGCACTAACAACAATTTATCATCAGGAACTAGAATCTCTCAGTGAGATGTATCCTCAAGATCCAGACTTCGCTACAATCTGGGTAGATCTTCAAGCTAGTCACTCAAAGCCACCTTATTCCATTAGAGATAATATGCTCTATCGTCAACAAGCAATATGCATAGCTCAACCCTTACAACAGAAGGTGATGGATGAAGCACATAATTCTCCTTATGCCGGGCATCGGGGAATTGTTGCCACCACTAGTGCCCTCGAAAGGTATTTCTTTTGGCCAACACTCCGTGCGGACATTGAAAAATATGTACGTGAGTGTTTAGTCTGCCAAAAAGTAAAATATGACAGACATAAAGTTTATGGCAAGCTTCAGCCACTCCCTGTGCCTAACACGCCATGGGAAAGTATTGCCATGGATTTTATTACGGATCTTCCTAGATCCAAGAATGGAAATGATGCAATTTGGACTATAGTAGACAGATTCAGTAAACAAACACATTTCCTGCCAGTAAAGAAGACGATCAAAGCTGATCACATGGCTAGAATATTTCTAGCTCAGATTTTTAAACACCATGGATTGCCAAAGACTATTGTCAACGATAGAGATCCTCGCATGACTAGTCTATTTTGGCAAGCATTGTTCGAAAACTTGGGAACTAAGCTTGATTTTTCATCAGCTTATCATCCTCAAACAGATGGTCAAAGCGAAATCGCTAATGCCACTGTTTTAGATCTCCTCAAGTGCTATGTTTCGGAACGACAATCCGAATGGGAATAGTACTTACCGATAGTTGAGTTTGCGTATAATAATACTATCCATTCCTCAACTGGTAAAGCTCCCTTCAGAATTATTTATGGGAAGCCAATCTTACTTCCTATTATGGTTACCAAAGAAAACATCTTCGCCGTAGATGAATTTGTGCGTAATATTAATATTGCCCATCAACAAGTAAAGCAAGTGATTCTTCGTACTCAAGAGCAACAGAAGAGAAAAGCAGACAAGCAAAGAAGGAATCTCAATCTTGAAAAAGAACAATATGTCCTGCTTCGGTTTGAGACAGCTAGATTGAGAAAGCGGGTCGGAAAAGGGAAAGTTGTAAAACTTTCCCATAGATTTTACGGCCCTTTCAAAATTACAGATAAAGTCAATGACGTGACTTTCAGATTGGATTAGCCTTCTCACTGGCGCATCCATAATGCTTTTCATGTAAGTCTCCTCCGACCATATGTTGGACCTCCTCCAGTGGCGCCAGTACAAGAAGATCCTCCAGAAGTCGAAGAGACTGAGGAAATCCTTCAACCTGAACAGATAATACACCACTCGGAGAGACAACTAAAGTCGGGGAGCCTACGTCGAAAGTATTTAGTCAAGTTCAAGAATTACACCCCTTAAGATGCAAAGTGGATGACTGAGTCCGATCTCAAGGACTACCCAGACATTTTGCACAGTTATGTTGAAGCTCTACAGTTGAGGTCAACTGTTTAGAACCAAGAGGGATGTAACTATGTCAGACTTTGTAAATAATTAATGTATTTACGAGAAAAAGAATTATCTAATTAGTTGTGTACACATCAGAATAGATCTAACAGTTTCAAGGGCCTCAAGTGCACCTAAGTTTGGGCCAGAGCATCTCAGGGAGACCCTAGCAGAAAATACCCTGAAGCCCTAGTGATTGGGAAATCAGGTCTTCAATGAAGGGGTAGAAAGTAGCCTCAGAATTCAGGCTCAAAAAATTACGCGCGCTAGTGCAAGCACAGGAGTGAGATGGGATCCTTAGAACAATAGTAATCCTAAGGCCTGAATTATTTTTACAGCCTTAGGATAAGTCAATTAAATTATTTTAAATTGTCTATGCTGGACCAAATGGCCGAACAAGTGCGAACAGGTAATGCCAGAGCAGTGCTGGTACGGCATTGCGCTGGGGGGACAGCTTACATTTTCACTGGTTTCATCTATGTGTGCAGTTGTGCACTTAATTGCACATTTCATTAATTAGCATAGGACTTTTAATTTTTAAAGTCAAAAGTTGAATGGTATTTAAATTATTAAGTAAGTGTGCCACTTGGCACACTTACCCATGCAATCTCTCTCTCTCTCACTCCCTCTCTTCATGCTAGCGCCCCCTCTTCTGGCTGGCTATATGAGAGCAGCCCCTCTCTCTCTTGCCAGGTTGGCAGTGCACCTACCCCCCTAAGTTGAACGTCCTCTACGTAGTGAAGCTCTCCATTGAAGCTTGAGAGCAGCACCTTGTGGTGTATGTGGAGCCTATGAGCACCCATCACCTAGAACAAGGCCTCTCATGGTTGTAGGCAGTTGTTGGAGAAGTTTCATCGCGTAAAGTAGTAGAAGAGTCTCTTTCTCTCTTGTCTAGCGGCTGCAAATTCTCTGTTTTCAGCCCCAAATCACCTGGATTAGTGTGAATTTCAGCAAAGCTTTAATAGAATCTTATTCCTCTCTACCTACTCTACACATACACAAAGTTTGGAGCGTTTCTGTCGCGAAAAGGACCTCCATTTCGGCATTGGAACGCGCTCAGGTAACAATTTCTGGTTATGTGCAGAAAATTACAGCAAGCGTGTGTGCGTGTGTTTTGCATGTTTCTTTCGTGGTTTGACTGCAGGAATGATTATGTCCAAAGAGACACAGTTAGCGGAAGATAGACTCTCATTTATGAGAGCTTCCGATGAGTTTTGTGGAAGGTAGACTCTCGCCTATGAGAGCTTCCCAAAATCTCACAGAAGAGGAAAGATCCTCTCAGTACTCAGAGAGCAGTTCTTCTACTCTCTCAGTCAAAAGAAGAAAAAGGACAAGAAAGAATAGAGGACGGGCTTTTTGCCCCGTTCCTGTGCTTGTAAAGATTCTCTCTTAGTAATAAAGATATTCTCTTTATGGGGGGGGGAACAGCCCATCTTTTGGTCCCCAATGATGTGTCAAGCTTTCTCTCTTTTTCTCCAAAGTCTCTTGAGTAAATAAATTGCATTTATCAGTTTTTGCTTTTGTATTTTTGTGACACATCACCTAGAGGACAATCCCCCTTTGCTATTCTGGATAATGACATATGGGAGTTTTCCAAGGATGGTGACATTATCATACTAGGGGATTTCAATGCTAGAACTGCCCACCACCAGACACTATTTTATGATACTTCCGAGGAGATGCTTAGGGAGCTGGACGTTACAGAGATGGGTCTATCCAAACTACACAAGATGAGGAATACACTTAGTATGGTAGATTCTTGCTTTCCATACCGACATGGTGCCAGCACAGTGGATTATGTTATGGCCCAGCCAGGTCTCATTCCATTCTTTCAGGATTTCATGGTGGGCAGTTGATCATGCTATCTTGTCTTTCACCCTGATGTTTCAGTTTAGCACAACTCCATTAGGAGAGGTTCCCACACACACTCGGTATACCTTCATGAGGGAGACGGATTTTGTGTATATGGATGAGATATAGAGGCAGCTATGCACCCAAGATCCCGGACGGCCACTAGAGGAACTCACTCAGATACTAACAAAGATGCTCCATGATGCAGCATCAGAGGCATACCCCCACAGCCAGCCTACCTGGAGACGATCTGGGAGCATGCCCCAAAACAGTTGGTAAGATGAGGTGTAGAGAGAGGAGGATCAAATTACAGAGGGAAGTGCTCATGGGTATTACCACACATAGACAGTCGCGGATTATCTTTCGCCGCCTAGTGCGACGAAAGAAAAGGGCTTATCTATCTCAGCTAGAGCGGGATCTGCATCAAGCATGGAGGCTATTCCACGAGCATTCACCACCACCAACGGTCACCTCCATTGAGACACGGGGGGAATATGCCACATCTCTCTACACAGCATCAGAGCAACCACCTCTGCCGGACCCACTAGAGACATGCCCGGAGACATGTTCTTTCTTTACGGCCGAGAGGGTAAGGAAAGCCATTGACAGGATGAAGACAAGGAGAGCACATGATCATGATGGTTTGGTAGCAGAGCACTTCATCCATGCCAGAGATATGCTTGCAGAGCTCCTGGCTATGATGTTTAATCGAACCATGTATGAAGGCTTCCCCGAGACTTGGAGTATCTCTACGATTGTGCCTATTTTCAAGTCAGGAGATCCCATGATTCCCGGGAATTATCGCACCATCATGGTTGGTCACACATTAGCTAGGCTGTATGTATCCGTTCTTGAGCAGGAGTTGAGTAGATGGGCAGAGCGAGAGGGCATAAGAGCACCGGGACAAGCAGGTTTCAGGAGAGGTTTCTCTACTCTTGACCAGATTCTGACACTTAGAGCTATTATTGAGGAGGGTAGACACCATGGCAAGAGGATCTATTGTAGCTTTGTGGATTTCCGCAAAGCTTTTGCACAGTGCCAAGAGCCAGACTTATACGCAGACTACAGGACATGGGTGTGCCTACAAAGCTGATATGGGGTATTCTGGCTGTATACAGAACAATGATGGGGCAGCTACGCACCACTGAGGGAATGTCTGACATGGTTCACTCCACTATTGGAGTAAAGCAAGGATGCCCCCTATCCCCGACTCTCTTTGGGATGTATGTGGATTTATATGCTGATGATATTGTGCTGATTTCTGACTCTCCAAAGGGGATGCGACGTCATTTGGATGCTCTGCATACATTTGCTCATGACAGTGGATTGTCTGTCAACCTGGGGAAAACCAAGGTTATGGTGTTCAACACCACACCACAATGGGTCAGGAGGTCAGCACCCACATTTACGTATGGCCAAGAGATTGTGGAGTACACAGATGCATATACTTATCTTGGGGTAGCCTTCGGTGGACCGGTGTTATCACTAAGGAGAGCATCAGAGACTAGACTGACGAGAGCATATACAGCTTTGGGAGTGTCACAACTCAGTGACGTGGCATAATGGCACACACACTCTCTCTTGCAAGGGCAACTCCCGGGGAATGCAGAGTGGATGCTGATGTGCCAGTGCCGTACGATCGTCCGGAAAAAGCGACGCGTTTTGCGGGCAGACAGCCACATGGCAGCAGCGTACGGAAAAGCAATTTTTGCCGCAGTTTTAGGCCAGCTTTTGATTACGTAAATTTTTAAGCCTTGCTTTATTTCACTAAGCCTTGTGAGAGGAATACTTGCTTTTAATGGGTAGCTTTTGGAACAGCTTTCGAGACTCTGCTTTTGGCATCCCTTGTAATCTCTTTATAAGTGTTGTTGGGCTCTCACTTCTCAGAGCATCTGGACGCAGAGTCTGAGAGTGAGTCCCAACCATTCAGTGTACTTTGTGCAACAGATTAATACAAAAAGAAATACCGAAAAGGGCGCCAGTCTTTGGGGCCAATATCTCTAGGCACGGAACTCCGTCAGGCCAGTGTCGAATCAATTGTGAACTCTGAACTGTTTTGAAGTGAATTCTTGTGGTGTCGCGGTAGAATCTCGACTTGGAGTGTCCAAGTCTGTTATAGTGGTATCAGAGCGCGGTCGATTTCTCTTCTACCGGGAAATCTGATCCTTTTTACGCGGCACTTGTGGATTCGATAGAGATCAGTCGACTTCCTCTGCATCTGGAGATGCGGGAAGAGATCACGAAGAAGATTCACGCGAGGAGTACGGGCCGCCTCAGCCTACTCCAGCGGAGCTTGAAGAGATGAAGCGTTGACGATTGATCGACGATGCAAGAAAGATGATGTTAAATTTTGCAAAGGACCCGAAATTTGCAAAATTTATGACTCCTTCGACGAGGTGCATGCACAGTGGCAGTAAACCACAGAACCACCCCCCAAACCAGTACTCAAGAAACCTCCTACTCCAAGGATGTGAACTGAGCAAGAATTACAAAAGGTGGTTGATGCACGGATTTCTCAGCTTTTTGACGCGCGGAACAAAATTGAAAAGCACGACAAAAAGCAGAAAAAAGGAACTGACTTCCCGGGTTATTTGGGTCGTCAATCTACTTTTGCCTTGGCAAGAAAGCAGAAGAAGCGTGTGCGGTTTGAAGGAGTACCTGGTTCTTCTTCTTCTTCTTCTTCTTCTTCTTCTAGTTCTTGTAGCTCTTTTGACTCGAGCGAAGAAGACAGAAAAGGGAAAAAGCGAAGCAAAAAGCAAAGCTTCGGAAAGGACAAGAAAAAAGGCAAAGAAGTCAAAATCTCGCCCAGGTTTTGGACAATTCTACTGAGGACTCGTCTTCGGATAGTTCGGACTCCGATGACAGCAGATTTTATGCAAGGAAGAAGAATTTTTACAAAGCCAACCAGTATGACTTTCTGGAAGATAAAAGCAAGAGAGTCTGAGAGTGTAAAGAAGATGGACAATCAATTAAATTTGACACGTTTTTTGGATTTCGAGATGCTTCGAAGGCTTTGGCCTTCATACAGCAGTTTGACATAGCTTTCTCTGGAGGGCGTTACTTAGAGCACTCCAAGATTCGCAGGGCTACCTCTTACTTCATGGGAAATGCTGAAACTTGGTGGTCCACGCTTCTATTGAACAAGAAAGCGCCAGTTAAATGGCTGATATTTAAAAGGCTTTTTATTTCTTCCTGGTTGACTCAGGAGTACAAACGTGACATACGAACTGCTTGGAACCATCTTCGAATGACCAAGAGAGATTCATTGGATGCATATTGCGAGAGATTCTCGAGCTCTTTTTTGCCAGCCTCTTCATTTAAGAAGATCTAGTTCAAAGAACGGATTGAGCGGTTTACCTTGGACTTCCTACAGAGATCCGAGATCACTGCTTGGAGCAAAAGTCAAATTCCATTCAGGAATTGATGAGTCTTGCGAAACGGGGTTTTGCCATTCATTCAAGCAGTTTGACTTACCCCACAGATGAGATCATGACGCAGAGAACTGAACAGACTTCTAACAATGAAAGTAGAAAGAAGAAGAGTAACCCAGAACAGAAAGAAAAGGATGCACGACCCCAGCTCACTCTTCGAGAGAGGGTCAGCTATATCAAAGAGGGGAAGTGCTTTGGATGAGGGGAAACTGGGCACATCTCCACAAAGTGCCCTAAAAAGGCACCGAATGAACAGGATGAAGAAAGGTCAGAGAGTTCGAAAGCAGTTGAACAATGTGGCAGATAAAAGCAAAACCGGTACTACATTGCGTGGGGCCTGAACCGAATCAGATGAATGAAAGTACAAAACTTTGCCGCTTTTAGGGCAAAGTGAAAGATCAGGAAGTCCTCTTTTTTTGGGATGAAGGAGCCAAGGCCAACTTCTTTTCACTTGGCGGCTCGATTTAATATTACACCCAACAGGCTGAGGCCACAGGCGGAGGTAGTTCTAGTGGCACCCGGACGGGTTGTTGCCATTACACCGATCATTGGCAAACTTCGTTTGCAATGTCAAGGGTGTTTAGGGCACGAGGATTTCTAGTAATTTCCTTGGGAGGTTGTGACGTCCTACTCGAAATCCCTTGGTACCACAAGAACAATGTAGTGGTTGACTACCGGGCCAAGAAAGCGACTTTGACAAATGAAGGGCACGGACATTGTACTTGATGAAATTCAGTTTCTTTACTTTCTGGAAAGGACTGAATGATGATTGAAGGTCGAATATGTTTTGACCCAAAAAAGAACGCCAAGATTTTCTCTATACTCATGTCGATTGTTTTTCAGAGGGCCTGCCAGGCGAGTTGCCACCAGCTCGTCCTGAGGATCATACCATTGATCTGATACCTGGAACCACACCACCGAATTGGCCACCTTACCGTGTGAGCCGAGCCCAGAGATACACTTTTTGGGACACTTTGTCTCAGCAGCAGGAGTGCAAATGGACCCGGCCAAGATAGAGACTATCCGTGATTGGCCCGATTTGAAGAATGTCCATGAAGTTGGAAGCTTCTTGGACTTATGTTCTTACTACCGGCGGTTCATCAGAAAGTTTGCAGAGGTTGCTTATCCCTTTGCATTTGTTGACATAGAAAGGAGTTCTTTTCTCATGGGGACCCACAAAGGTGATTGCCTTTCAGAAATTGAAACGGAATTTGACTACATAACCAGTTTTGGCTTTGCCGGATTTGCAGAAGTATAGTGCGATACTTATGGTTGTAGTTTGGATGCGGTCTTAATGCATGAAGGCCATGTCATTGCCTATGAGAGCCGATTGTTTTCAAGGCCGGAATTGACAGCTTTTAGCGGCTATCCATGCTCTTACTTAGTGGCCACATTACCTACTCGGAGCCGATTTTCACAGATGGTTGAAGTTTACGCTACTTCTTGTTACAGAAGCAGCTATCGAAAAGCAAATGCGGTGGGTAAACATCTGGTCACACTTTTACTTCCGGATTGTCCATGTGCAGGGACAGAAGAAATTGGTGGTAGATACTTTGTCCCAGAAGCCGTTGGTTCTGGCTATTTCCGCGATACATCATAGAAGCTTTGAGGATATGTCGGTCAGTACGCCACAGATGCAGAGATGTATTCAGTTGAATACAGAATGGGGAGGTAGTAGTGGAATATTCCATTCGGAATGGCTACTTGAAGAAAACGATGTTGTGCGTTACGTAGCCGTTGAGGGAAAAGGTTTTAACCGAATGCCACTGTCCACCTTTTACGGGTCACCGTGGCATTGTTACCACCTTGATGGTGTGGAGAAATACTTTTGTTTGGCCGAGACTCAAGAAGGACGTGGAAGATTTTGTACACAGTTGCTTGGTATGCCAGAAGGTCATGTTTTGACACGCGTAAAGCACAGGGATTGTTACAACCTTTACCCATACCCACCCCCCCCTAGAAAAGTGCTATAATGGATTTCGTTTTTGATCTCCCGAAAACACAGTGTGGGCACAATTATTTATTGCCGAGATCTTCAGATTACATGGCATGCCTGAGACAATTGTCTCCGACAGGGACCCCAGGTTCACGAGTTTGTTTTGGACGGCTATCATTGCCTGTTCAGAGAAGGTTTCGGACCTTTTTCTAGAGTTATGAGATACAAAGATCAGAGATGTCTCGGATTGTTCCTGCTAGAGCTGCACAGACTTAGGGAGAGCTTGCTGAGGACATCAAGGGAAAGACATTCTCAAACGAATCACAGATTTCTTTACACCAGCCAGGGGAGAGCCAGAAGAGCAGTCATTATAGCAGATCTCGGAGCCCACCCATACTAGAGGTATGCTGCTTGACTGAGCCATTGAGCTAAGGCAGATGCCCACCACCTTGAGGGGTCTCCCATCACCGACGAAGGCTGCAATAGAAGATGCAGATCACTCTAGCTTGACATGCAAGACGCCCAACCAGAGTACTGACCATGAAAGAGGTTGATGAGATCCGACAGCGACCGATGAGAGATTTCATCTGAACCCACCAACCCCCCTCCCCCTTCCCCCCCTTGTATCTCGTCTCAATCCCGAATCAATTTCAGATTTATTTCCTTTCTCCTTAGTGTTTTTATGTTAGTTCTTTGTAACTTTGTAATTTCCATACTCAAACATGATATCGGATTCACCAATTGTACCTTTCGAAGATGTTAATATGACATTTCATTTCATTTCATTTCTCTCTCTCGAGAAGGCCTAGGTTTCCATAGTATTTTTAGCTTGTTTTGTTACGTTGCTATCGTTGTTATTTTTGTTACTCTGACTTTGTATCAGATCCACCACATTGTAACTTTCTGGTCTCATAGGTCACTTTGGCCTTTTGAGGAACGTTAATATAACATTTCATTTTCATTTCATCTCTCTCTCTCTCTCTCTCTCTCTCTCTCTCTCTCTCTCTCTCTCTCTCTCTCTCTCTCTCTCTCTCTCTCTCTCTCTTTTGGGAAACGTCAAGGCTGTATATTACTGAGTACAATATAATCCCCAGCGGATGCCAAAATAGCCTATCACGTGGGGTGTACAAGCTGAATGTAAGGATGAGAGCCACTATAGTGACAACTCGACTAGAAAAATCTCATGGTGGTCGGTGTGATGAGTGGAGGAGAAACCACCGAGGAGGGGCATAATGCCATGTAATCTAGCCACCTGTAAGTGTGAAGAAGAGTGGAGTTCGCGCCCAACGCCGAAGGAAGGCAAATCGACGAGCCTCGGCTGCTCGAGATGTACCTGAGGAAGAATCCCACTGCCAAATCAGGGTGTGAATGATGTCCAGCCAAATGGCACTGAGGGTATCCTGAAGGAGCAGTGGAGCCGCACTTAGAATGTGAAGACAACGAGCTCTCCAAACATTCCATAGTGTAATGCTAGTGATGACTGAAAAAACTTCATCACGTGTCTGAGGATCCCCCTGCCAAGCAATCTGTGGTAGCATAGCCAAAGTCCCTCGCCGATAACCAGTCGAGGTAAGCATAAAGGCTGGATCTATGTCTGAGCCCTCGTAGAAAAGATGCGGGGCGGGCATCGGCATCAACCATGAGACAGATCCCCAAGTGAGAAATCCATGCTGAACACCCGCTTTGCTAAGTAAAAAGCAAACTGCAAGCCACACTACATGAGAAGTTGAGCATGACCAAAGACAGTGTGCAGGTGACTCAAGTAGTCGCAAAGGACAGCGAGTACATAACGGATCATGACCCATAGTAGCTAGCCAAGTCCCAACTGGAAGTCCTGCATGTGCAAGCATCCACATGAAAAAAGAAATACGACGAGCCGCAAGTAAATCCCAGATGGCTGACCAAAACTGTTGTAGATAGGCATGGGAGAGGCCTGAATGTAACCAGAAACGCATACGAGTGGGCTGCTCTGGTTGCTGTCTCATCAATGCTAACCTTCCAATCCTGACAATGTACTCAAAGAATGATACAGGTGCACCGGTGGGGTCAGAGTGAGGCCAATGCCACTCTCCTGGGTCCCAATAAAGCTAAGATAGGGCACCACCCTCCCACACCCAAAGCCTCCAAAGTGCAGCATCAGCGGAAGCAAAACGGGGGTCAACACAATGACGCTTCCCGCGGGAGCCAACTACTCGTATGGCCTCCCATCGAGCGCCGGGGGAGACAAGGTGCGGAGAGGTGTCAGCATATGTCAATCTAGCATGAATCCCCTAAGAGTAGTCAGTATCAACTGTGAACATCATGGTGTCTAAACGAACTAATAAGAGAGTGCTCTGAGCAAAGAGGCCTTCCCAGCCACAATGTGGAGGCATCTGAACCGTTCCTTGCATGATTGCATCCCACTGTGAAGGAACGGCGGAATCAATCTCAAGCAGTCTGTCTGTCACCCCGCGACCAATGTCATAATGTTCTGCCACAAAATCTGCATCCAGCATACGTGTCTCATGAAACAACCGCATAGAGGCAGCAGGGCCAGTGTCCCAAGCAGCCCAATCAATGTGAGTCCTCTCTCCAAGCTGATGAGGTGGATTAACCGAAGAATCAAGAACTGCATCATTCCAAATGAAAGGCTGGCACTCAATCTCCTCACGACATGAGGGAGGTGAGCGTATGATAGCTCGCCGCATGGAAACCCAAATCTGAAGGAGCGATCGGATGAAGGGTGAGAGGGTGGTGGTGGACAAGGGGGCATCCGTAAAGAGAAAACGATACCCTGTATGCCAAGTATGACCATCTCTAGTGCTGAGGCGTGGAGTCACTGTGCAAAGAGCGGCCTGAAGAAGCATCTTCCAAGGTTCTTGGCCGGGAAAAAGACCCCGAACAATAAGCTTGGTAAGAAGGGCACGGCTCTGTAATTCTGGATCAATAATGCCAAGGCCTCCCTCTGACCTAGGACGAATAATCGTGGACCAGCGAACTCGAGCACGAGTATCAGTAGTCCCATCTGTGCCACTCCATAAAAAGTTCCGCACTAGTCGACGAAGCTGAGCTATCACACCAGAATGTAGCATCCAACAAGAGGCCGTATACCATATTGTAGCCAGAATGACCTGGTTGGCGACCAATGCACGGCCAGCCAACAACAGATGACGTGAAGACCAATGACATAGCTTCCTGCGCGAATAGTCTGTAGTACGGGTGCAAACTGCTGCTGTGAGGAAACATCAAATCCAACCTGAAAGCCCAGATATCTGCATGTCTGACCCGGCTGCAGCTATGTGAAACCATCAGCTACCCCCCAAGTAGGTATGTCATCACTGCCAACCAGTAACCCATAGGATTTATGCCAGTTAATGCGTGCACCATTGGCAATGCAAAAAACCTCTAGGGCCTCCAGCATGGCATCAAGAGCAGCTAGCAAATAGCACAACATCAGCATAGTGTCATCAGCAAACTCCTGATCGATAAGGTCCGGAGCTGTAGGTACTGGCATGGTCAAGCCACGAAATGCATGACTCTGAGCACGAAGAAAGTCGGACATAGTCTCTCCTACAAACAGATACAGATATACTGTTAAAGGACATCCCTGACGGACAGATCGAGAAAGCTCAAAACTGCGACTGACACGGCCACCAATAGTAATAGCACTGCTAGCAGTCTTGAAGAGAGCGGAAATGCTTGAGATCCATCTCGAAGGGAAACCCATCTTGGCTAATGATTTTTCGAGAAAGTCCCACTCAACACGATCGTATGCTTTCTCGAAGTCAAGGATGAAAAAAGTGAGAGGTTCAGAAGATGATCTGGCCCACTCTACTGCCTCATAAAAAGTGAAGATATTGTCCAGGATGCATCGATCCATGACAAAGCCTGTCTGAGAAGTATGAATAATATCTGGTAAGAACGGTCGCAAGCGATGGCTGATCAGTAATGCTAATATCTTATAGACCGAAGGGAGTAGGGTAATAGGTCTCCACTGTCGGAGCTGAGTGGTGTCACCCCCCTTCGGAATAAGAGATATGAGACCTGAACAAAGATCCGGATGCATATATCCTGATGCAAAGATGGCCTAAAAACCGCGAAGCAGTGGTATATGCAATACATCCCAATATGTCAAAAAGAAAGCTCTAGTGAGGCCATCATCTCCTGGACAGGAGGATGGATCAAGACTCTCGATAGCAGCATGGAGCTCTCCAAGTGTGGAGGGTGCCAACAAGATCTCTGCCATAGTGTCTGTACAACGGTGACGAGTGTGATGCCAGATCTGCTCACGGGCAAGTAAAACCTCAGAAGTGCATACATCAGCAGTGAAAAATGTCTCAAAATAATCTACAGACATATCAAGAATAACATCAGGATGCATATGTAGTGTCCCTTGAGCATCGCACAAAGTCCGAAGGGTGGTGCCAGGAGGGCGCTCTTTATGCGCAGCGAAGAAGTCTTTATTCATTCGATCAGCTTTAGCTATCCAATGAGATACTGAAGCATGATGAGTGAACTCAGACCTAGCCTCCTGTACGCGACGAATCTACTCTGTGAGCTCTGTCTGTCTAGCAGCGAAATAAGCATCCTGAGGCCACTCCTCAAGCAAGCGCTGAGTGGAACCAAGAGGAATGTGAAGATCAGACTCGTGTACTCTCAACTGACGATGAATAATAGCAGTCTGATCACGGCAGTAAATACTAGACTAAGTAATGCAATGAGCAAGAAACTCTCCAGGGGGACCAGAATAAGAAGCACCCGTGGACCA
Organism: Adiantum capillus-veneris; assembly: GCF_014529385.1. Taxonomy (NCBI): domain Eukaryota; kingdom Viridiplantae; phylum Streptophyta; class Polypodiopsida; order Polypodiales; family Pteridaceae; genus Adiantum; species Adiantum capillus-veneris. The sequence goes on from NC_140936.1 coordinate 61,382,232, forward strand.
TAAGTCACGAATCTGCTGCTGCAAAACTTGAGTGGTGAGAACACTGTCAGGGATGCGGCAGCCGCGTCTTTGTGCAGAGGATCTAGTGAAGGAGATAAACAATGAGATGGGTAAATGATCTGAGAGGCTGGTCCCTCTCCAAATAGTAGTAAATCCACCTAGAGCTACTACCCAAGGGCCAATGTAAAAACGATCAAGTCGCTCTAATAATCTCCCCTGCTGTCTCTGAAACCCCCACGAGTAATGAAGTGTAGCAGGGTGGTGACCAAAAGAGGGTATGTGCCAGGCGTCAACACCTTGAATAGCTAGAAGAAATCGATCCCAAGCTGGCTGCTCATCGGGAGAAATGGATGATAGAACTGGAGGTGTGATGGACCGCCAATCAGAGTCGCTCTCGACCTTGTTGAAGTTGCCTCCAACAACCCAAGAGTCTACAGCAGGTAGAACAGCAGCCAAGGAGGACCAAAAAGTAGCCCTCTCCCGAGGAGTAGTGGGTGCATAGACTGACATAAAACCAATGATAGATTCCCGAATCCGAATAGAAACATAGACTGCTCTGCCAGCGACAAGGGTACCATGCTGCTGAACTGAGGCCAAGTAACGTGGCCCCACTGAGATGCATACACCGCAACTCTGTCCATGAAGGCCCAGAGCAGGCTCCCAAAAAGTGCGGACGCCCGAGGACATGAGATTGCCAAAGGGAGTGGCAATCTTATGCTCCTGTACTAGTAATATATCCACAGTGCCCACTACATGAGCGTGTAAATCTTTGCGAAGTAAAAGCTTACGGGAACCTCTTACCCGAGAATTCTGTAAACCATTAGCATTCCAAGAAACTACATGTAAATCCATAGACTGCATGAAAGAATTTGTAGAGCATCTGACTAACTGCGCATCTTCTTGGAGGCAGCTGGGCCATCCAAGGGGTGAGCTTCGGGCGGTAGGAAAGCAACCCGCAAGCCCTCTCTAAGATATGGTGTCTCATTGCACCAACTGCGGACCTCAGCTTGTTTACATTGCATTACCGATGCTGCAGCTTTGACACCCCAAATGCGCATAGACATAGGAAGCACCACATCTGAGGATACATGAATGACCATAGGCAATGAATAGCAAGCATAAACATCACTCCACTCCATAGCACCAATACATGAAGGGTAGTGAGGAGACAAAACATCAGGAGCGGAAGTAGACAACCATAAATGAAGCTAAGCCATAGTCTGTGCATGCACAAAATGTAGAACCTGATCCTCGGACCATTCCTGAGTAGCGTGGAATGGAAGGAAAAAGGAATGGGTAGGCTGAGAGCGACTGCCTATTAAAGAGGGAACACAACCTGTCTTGTGATGCATAAGGTAGAGCTGCACCCGCAATGGCCCTTCTGAGTCACAGCACATCTCAGCCCGATGAGTGCCCAAGGAAAGAGGGCAAGAGTTGAGAAAACTGCGTGGGACGTAAGCATGAGCTGCTGAGGGAGGGGGAGGACCAGAAGGTGGAGGGGGGAGAGTAAGGGCGAGAGGAAGAGGAGGAGAAGGGAGAGGTAGTAGCGGTGAATGATCCATCTGCATGGGAACAGGGACCTCGGGAAGAGGGGAAGGAGCGGGCGGGGGAACTACAGGTGAAGGAGGAGCTGGTAACAGAGGTAAGTGATCCTGTGCCGAAGAAGAAGAATGGCGAGGAGAAGCAGGGGATAAGGGGGTGGTGGAAACTTGAGTGGGAGCAGCAGGAGAGGTAACACTGGGGGCTGCATGCGTTGTTGGTTGCTGACGAGGACGGAAGGAATGGTTACGACCCACTGTCTACCATGTTGCCTCAGTGGGAGCTGAAGCGGAGGGAGGAACATGGAGGGTCGGAGCTCGAGGAGCACCCGTAGGCTGGTGAGGTGCTCGAGTAGTAGTAGGAGGAACCGGTTGTTGACGTTGACCACATGGCTGAGCTTGAGTGCCACGAGCCGGCTGTTGTTGCCGCTGATGGCGTAGCAATCTCGGGCCAAGTGTCCCATCTCGTGCCAATGTAAGCACTGTCCTGGGCAGCCAGTGACTACCATTCAGAGAGAGTAGTCTCGATCGCGCACAGCCACAGTAACTGTATCTGGTAATGAAGTATCCCGAAACACCAAGACCTGAATGCGAGGTGGGCCAGATGAGAAGATGCAGGATCCTGGAACTACCGTGCCAAAATGAGCAGCAATCATCTGAAGGAGATGCTCATCAATAAAATGGAGAGGCATATCCGGGAAGGAGAGCGTCAGAGGGAATCTGGGAATAAGGTGTCGACTGTCAAACTCCTCAGTAGTAAACTCGGGATACCACCTCGTCAAGTATATCATCCTGCGATCAGAGAGTATCGGAGAGCGAGCCAGGAGAGCTGAGGCAGTGGCGGGATCTGAAAGACGTACCATGAATATGCCCCTGCCAAGGAATGTAACCTCCAAGATCCGTCCCTGAGTAGTGCCCAATGCAGTCTGACACCAATCACGTATAGAAGATCGAGGTGGAGACTGTCCAATCATCCGGCCAACCAAGGCATGCTATGCCAAGTGTTGTACTTTGGAGTCAATGCGTGTCAACAGGTCGCCAGTGCAGTCCACGCGACAGGCAAGTGGTGATGGAGCGCCGTGTGTAGCACTCGAGACCGGCAAAGCCGCCATGAAGAATGGGCGAGACTGGCAAACGGTAAAAGCAAGACCCGAAGTGAAGGTTGGACTCTCTCTCTCTCTCTCTCTCTCTCTCTCTCTCTCTCTCTCTCTCTCTCTCTCTCTCTCTCTCTCTCCCCCCCCCCTTGCAAGCAATAGAAAGATGACAGTTAGGGATTCTCACAGTTAGGGTTTCGGGCAGTTAGGGTTGTCGGGCAGTTAGGGTTTTGCGCAATTAGGGTTTCGCAGCGTTCATTTTTCGAGCTGTTAGGGTTTCGCGCGGCAGCAGCAGGTACGCGCAGGCTGCAGAAGGTACGCGCAGGCTGCTGGCGACTTTTAGGGTTCGCGTAGGCAGCGCAAACAGGCAACAGCAGGCACGTACACGCAGACAGCAACAGGTCGCACGTGGCAGCAGGGCGTAATCGCACAGCAGGACAGCAATCAGGTCACGCAGGGCAGAAGGTACGCGCAGGGCAGGCAGGTGGACGATAATTCTCTCTCTCTCTCTCTCTCTCTCTCTCTCTCTCTCTCTCTCTCTCTCTCTCTCTCTCTCTCTCTCTCTCGCAGGTGTGTGTGTGTGTTAATAAAAAGAGGAAAATGGTATAACCTTTCTATCACCCGAGTGTGGTAGATTGGTTATGCCATTTCCCTCTTGAATAACAAGTCTTGAGTTCAACTCTCTTCGTCGGATAGATCTTTAAGGTCTCTTGGGATAGTTTCCTACGACTTTAAAACAATATTCTTCTTCTTCTTCTTCTTCTTCTTCTCTCTCTCTCTCTCTCTCTCTCTCTCTCTCTCTCTCTCTCTCTCTCTCTCTCTCTCTCTCTCTCTCTCTCTCTCTCTCTCTCTCTCTCTCTCTCTCTCTCTCTCTCTCTCTCTCTCTCTCTCTCTCTCTCTCTCTCTCTCATCGAACAACTCAGAGTATCATCCCAGCAGCTTGAGATTGATAGCGGCAGAGCAGCATGGGTCCCACGCGATGCCGGGATATGCAAATTGCAGGCAAGAGGTAGAGTGTGAGAGCCACTTCTTATGCAGATGCCCTCACTATGAGGAGATCAGATCACAGTACCCCACTTTATATGACAGGCCAGAGGTCTCATTACAGACAGTGATGACATCAATAGATCAGAGACTTCTTGGGAGACTCTTGGTGGAGATGCACCAGCATAGAGAGAGAGCCCTCCAGACGGGGGAAGGTGGAGGATCGGACAGGCAGACACACCTCACAGACTACTTCCAGGCTAGAGTACCCATGCAACCACAGCCATCCACACATCAGGGGATGACTTTGATACGAGCTGAGGAGGCCAGAGCTAGGCGGAGACCACGACTACCAAGATATCGCTCCAAGGCCTCTCAGAGACACAGACCAGAGGTCCAAGCCATCAGGGATCGACATACAATATATATTCAGAGGAGATCAGAGCACACACTAGACATGGCGGGCATAGCCAGAGTCCTCACATCAGGCTCACGGATGTACCAGATACTACACCCTGCCATCATTACTGGATGGAGCTGATGTACCACACCACCCCCCTCCCTCCTTCCCTCACTCTCACTACACACATACATGCCTCTCTATGTACACCGGATGTTTTGTTATTACCCGGTCACCCCCACATCTGCACACCGGATGCTTTATTATTACCCGGTTACTTACCACACTACACTTTGTACACCGGATGCCATTATTACCCAGTCATTTTGCACATACCAGATATCCAGAGGATATTCACATTTTTGTACATGGATTTGTCTCATAGGCCAGTTTTCTTTGGCCTTTTGAAGACGTAAATAAAATCTCTCTCTCTCTCTCTCTCTCTCTCTCTCTCTCTCTCTCTCTCTCTCTCTCTCTCTCTCTCTCTCTCTCTCTCTCTCTCTCTCTCTCTCTCTCTCTCTCTCTCTCTCTCTCTCTCTCGTGCAAGAAAGTGGGGCTTTGATCCTTCGCATTACATGAAATCGACCATAGGTCCATATACAAGAAATATGGGGAAAACCTTGACAAATGTACAATGAGATCAAGGGGGGAAATCCCATAGCAAACCACAAGATACATCTGATGATAAAGATACTATAATCAGGTGGTGAGATGTAGCTATCTAGATAGTAATCAAGTCTGCACGAATCTACCCAAAGCTCTATCCATCTTAGGCGATGTAGCAAAGACCACAAAGTCCAGTGTTGTTTATCTCACTAATACAAAGCATCCTCTGTAAAACCCTCCTTAGTAACTCACAAAAGCGAAGGAATTGTGACACCCCTAGGTCGTGCCTCCAAAATCATCCGTATCCACTCTTAATATTTCTTGATGATGAACCCCAAAAAAGGAAGCGGATCTATGGCACAACCAAACTGTAAGAGAGGTGGGGGGGACCCACTCATTGTCCACCTCAAAAGCCAAGGGAAGGTAGCAAGACGCACATCTCTCTAACCAAACCAACTTCCCTACGGCCTCTCTAAACTGACTCTCAAACAAATCTGCAAACTGTCTAGACTCTAATCTCCATAGAGTAGTTGGCCTCAACCATTGTCTGTTCTTGTATGGTGTTATAGATAGCTCCCTCGTCCAAAAGGAGTCATCATGTAAAACCTGCACTCTGAATTTGATCAAGGGAGCTCCCTTTGGACCAATGAGAATGTGTCACAAGACGAGCACCACGTGCCAATAGAAAAGAACAGACTGAACAGACTTTTAGCACTTCAATAACAACTGAACTGAAAGAGAGAGAGCACACGCGACACGGAGTGGCGGAATTCCACCCCAAAGAGTATTGGCCCCAAACCTTGGCACCCCTTTCGGTATTTCTTTATATTTCAACAATTGAGTACAAGCCGGTACTCCATCCTCTGCACCTTCGTCCAGAAGAGTGTCAGAGAATGAGCCCTAGCCTCATATTTAAAGACCCAAGGTCCAAAAGCTATTTACATGAAAAGCCTTAAACTCAAAAGCATTTGGTACAAAAAACAGTCAGCGTAATTTACGAAAATCCGTACAGTTATGCCACGTCAGCACAGCCAACGCAATCTGCGGAAATCCGTACAGTCTGCCACGTTAGCAGCGCAAAATCCAAAAATCCGTGCAATTCTGCCACGTCAACACAATCTGCGGAAATCCGTACAGTCTGCCACGTTAGCAACGCAAAATCCGGAAATCCGTACAATTCTACCACGTCATAAGCTCCACACGCGCGTGCGTGTGTGGGTCCTACTTTATTTTATTCTCTTGTGTCACTTGAGCCCCATCGGACGGGGTCCCATAAGTTGGTAGGAACTTCTTCGTCTGCTTATTCTTAGGGTTTAGGCCCCTCAGCCGGGATCTGCACAGTGGCTCCGTTCTTCAGTGGCTTGACACGTTAGCAGTTTGTGACAGAATGTGGCATGTTCCTGACAACTGCAAGAAAAGAATGTCAACACATAGTGGCCCACACCTCAAACAAACGTTCGGAGATCTCCAAGGACCAACTGCAAAGAACTCAGATGGAAAGATCTCAAAAAGCAGGACATCCGTCGGAGATGCGAAGCTTCCTGAATAGTCGAAATTCTCAGAAAGCTATGAAGACTCACTCTCCTGCACCCCCCCGAACAGTGCTTACTGTGAGGGGCACCTACGAATGAATATCCAGAAGATCTAAAGCCTGCTGAATAGTCGAAATCCTCAGCAAGCTGTGAGGACTCATTCTCCTGCACCCCCTGAACAGTGCCTACTCTAAGGGGCACCTACGATTGAATCTCCAGAAGATCCTAAAGCCTGCTGGACTGTCGTATCCTGGGACAGCTTAGTCTGCTCTAGCCTATCCTCTTATCTTTACCTTTACCTTTCCCCTCCTCACCTCTCTGCTGGCTAAGGCCGCTAGTATAGAAGGCATGGTGACGAGATAGGGCAGTGAAGGTGAAGGTGGGGATAGCGCGAAGGTTGCGCAATTTTCAAGGTTAAGGTTTCTGTTGGGTGGGCTCGTCGCTTGTGGCTCTCTCTCTCTCTCTCTCTCTCTCTCTCTCTCTCTCTCTCTCTCACACACACACACACACAGGGCTAGACAGACATTCACAGGATGATGAGTACACACTGAGTATAGGAGATATTTGATGGAAATGGGGGCCTCTCGTGGATTGGCCTTACTTAATGGCCTACAACAATTTCCCGCAGCAGCTAGTTTCACTTGCTTCCCACATAGGCATGGGGCCAGCACAGTGGACTATGTCAGGGCACAGTTGAGCTTCATCCCCTGCATTCAAGATTTCACAGTAGGACCCAGACCAGTGGGTGTAGCAGTGGATCATACTCTTTTGACACTTTCAGTCCTTTTAGTGCAGTACAACCCATCTGTCAGGAAGGAGGACACATACCCGGTATATATTTACACGATCACAGACAGTCTCGCGTAGCCTTCGGGCATCTTGTGCAACGGAAGAAGCGAGCGTTCCTAGCTCAAATGGAGCAGGACTTATACCAGTTGTTCTTGAGCAGAGACTCCGGAGAGGCATGGTGTCTCTTTCATGAGCACTCCCCTCCCCTAGTGATTACTTCCCCCGATGTATGGGGCCAATATGCAAAATCCTTGTATACGGCATAGTAACAGGGAATGGACCCTAAAGGTTCCGAAACGGCGTTCCGGACGGGTCCGGTTCCCGAAACGGAGTCGAGAATGGAATGCCGTTCCACAACGGGGTGTAACCGGAACGGGGCGGAACGGCACCGGGAACGGCGGAACGGGAATCCGGAACGGTCAAACCAAAAAGTCAAATCTTTTTTACTTGCCATTTGGCAGCATGTTTGGGGGCTATTTGGGGACAGGTTTGGGGCGAACTGGAGGGCTGATTTGGGACTATTTGGGGGCTATTTGGAGGGCTGATTTGGGGCTGTTTGGAGTCTCGTCTCACCTCCTCCTCAAGCTCTCAACATCTCTACTGAGCTACTCTCCTTGCTAAAGATTTAAGCTTGGACATGGAGCTCTAGCTTCTACTTGTTCTTTTTTGGCGGAAAGCACAACAAAGAACAAATGTGGCTTCTACCTCTCTTTCTGAAGCTCCATTCCCCTCTCTCTCTCTCTCTCCTTGTCTTAAGCTCCGTCATCGTGAAACATGTCTAAATATGGCTGTAATTAGGATGGTCGAATTCAAAAGCTTAGCTTATAGTTTTTGACTAACATATGAGCCTATAATACATATAATATATATAGTTTCTTTGGTCTACTGTTCCGGCCCCCCTCCCGTTCTCGTTCCCGTCCCGTTCCGCACCCTTCCATTCCCGTTCCCCTTTCCCGTTCTGGGTAACTATGGTATACGGTCCTTGGACAGACACCCTTTGAGACCCTCCTGAGCCTCTTTACCACTGAGGTGGTAAAGACAGCCATTGACAGGATGAAGACCAGGAGGGCATATGATCCAAATGGCCTCTAGCAGAGCACTTTATACATGCTAGAGATATGTAGGGTGAGGTTCTTCCACTCCTGTTCAATCGTGTCATGTGTGAGTCTACCTGAAACTTGGAGACTGTCTACTATTGTGCCTATCTTTAAGGCAGGTAATCCTACGGAGCCTAGAAACTACCGTACTATTATGATTGGCATAGTTGTATGCATCTATCCTTCAAGAGATCAGCACCTACATTCACCTATGGTCAAGAGAATGTCGAGTACACAGATGCATGCACTTATCTTGGGGTAGTCTTCACTAGGCCAAGGTTTTCTTTGAAGAGAGCAATAGAGACTAGGCTGACCCGACCGTATGCGGCCTTGGGAGGATTGGACAGGATGTGTTCACAGGTTTAATTCCAAGAACCGGGAACAAAGCTTTAGCTCTTTGATACCTTAGTAGCTTCAGCTATGCTCTATGGGGTTCAGCCTTCAGGTCTTGGGATCCTCTGTAGGTCAGGATGGGTGGAGAGGTATGGAGAGGCCCTTGGTATCTATGATCTCTCAGTTGATTAGAGCTAAGGCCTCCGTACCACATGAGACCATTAGAGCGGAGTTAGTAGTCCCCCCCCCCCCCCCCCCCCCCCAAATGGAGATAGAGGCACTTACCAGATCAATCTCCTTTATGCACGGCTTATGGGATACTACCAGAGATAGATATGCCCGATTGGCCCTTGAGTCCCTTAGACAATTAGCTGCACAGGGGGACACATCATGCTGGTATGCCCAGATGCCATCATGGTTCCAGATACATGGCTTCAGTTTGGACAGCTTACCCCCATTCCAATACTCCCTTGATGCACCATCGCTGCTTTACACGTGTGGAGATTACTAGACTCATTCGTCACGACCTGACCCAGTTGGACACCAAGAGGACATGGATAAGACAAAGGAGTTGGGTACGAAGATGTCTTTCTATAAAGAGCATCTTCTCCAACTCACAGGGGATGGGTTTGTGATTCGACCCAGCTATTATGGATACACATCTATCTCATGGGTTACGGTGTCCCATTGGTCAGATATGGACATCTTTCCACCAGCTTGAGATTGAGACTGGTAGATTCAGAGGAATACTAGCAGCCAGTAGGATATGCTACCTATGCCATACAGAGCCAAAGATGGAGATGCATAATATATGTCAGTGCACAGTGTACTACGAGATACGGAGTCGCTTCCACTATCTATTCAGCGGACTCCTCTCTAGAGTCATGAGCTATTAGGACCAGAGATGCCTCGGATTGCATCTACTTGAGTTACACAGACACAGAGACAACTTACTGAGGAGATCTGAAGAGAGAAAATCCAAAGACAGATTACCAATTTTTTCACACCACACACTAGACTGACAGAGGAGCAGCCACCGTTGCAAAGCTCAGCTCAGCTCATACTCACACTCGCAGTACTCTCATTGACCGAGCATTGGAGCTAGGGAGATCAAGACGCCCGCGACTAAGGAGAGGAGCTTCACAACATCGACAGAGACTGCAGCTGAGGATTGGAGCCATACTATCTCAACATCCAGAGTATAGATGAGGATAGACTTAAGACCCATTATATCACCCTCTTGTACTAGGCACCCATCGTATCAGTGATCACACATATCCCACACAGTACCAACGAGTAGCGCTCCTGTTACCATATACATGTGGTAGTGATGTGTGTGAACACACTTAGGACCGCCGGGGCATTTTTTCCCTCACTAGGAGGTTTTTTCCCCGTGCATAGTATATACGCCCATCATTCTAGGGCTATCTATCTTTCCATTGCACAACTAAGCAATACACTCTCTTGTGTGCCTTAAGCTTCCTTCGTCTTCTCCAAGCTGTGTGTGTTTTCCTGCAACCTAATTCCAACAATTGGTATCAGAGCAGGTCACGTCCTCCCGGGCTTAGTCGCCAGCAACTCTAGCACACGCCTGCTCACTTTCTCCGATTTCTGTGAGATTTGGCGAGCGTTCGCAGGTCGATTCGGGCTCATTTCGGCCTCCGTTTCCACTACAAGCAGTACTGCACATGCTATTTCGTCTTTTTGTGCAGAATTTCTGTCAGTGCCATTTTCTACATAACAGGTCCCTTACAATCTTCTACGGTTTGTGCTATATAGTACGTGTTGTTCCCGCTTCGTTTCTCCTCTTTTCGGGCAGTTTTCACATTTGGTGCAGGCATTCGTCATGGCCGACAACAACACAGACGTATTCAAGATGTTTGCTGCTGAGGACAGATTGGATGGGGACAATTATCCTATGTGGGCTTACATGATACAACATGCTCTTGTGTCAAAGGGTCTCTGGAATATTGTGCAGGGTATTGATGTACGTCCTGGTTCTGAGGATGTAGGCGATGTTGAGGATGTTGTAAGTCTTGCTGCAAGAATTGCTACTGTTAGAGTTGTTTTGCCTACGGCAGAACAAGCTCGTTGGGATGTAAAAGATGCACAGCTCATGCATTGATTGCGTTGTCTGTCAAGCGCACTATTACTCCTCACATTCGTTCAGCGAAATCTGCAAAACAAGCTTGGGCTATTCTGGCTGGCTGGTCTTTATGCAAGTCACAATGAGGCTAAAATTGCATTGTTGCGTAAAGAGTTGAAATCGAAGATTATGCATGAGGAAGATGACATGGACACTTTCCTTGCTGGTGTCAAGGATATCAATGAGCAAGTAATTTCTGCAGGTGAAGTCATTTCAAACAATTCCCTTGTGCAGACTGTTCTTGATGCCTTGCCACACTCTTACCAGACTTTTGCTAGTACTTGGAGACTTACGACCCAAGGAAATCTTGAAGTTGTCAAGTTTGATGCATTGTGTACATTGCTATTGCAAGAGTCACTTTCCAGAAAAAACAGGACTAGACAGCGTGCAGTTGAACAGGCTTCTATTATTGCTCAAAGAAAGGGTGGTAACAACAATGAACACTTCTTATGATTCTTCTACGAGTGGAAAATCACATGTCCCTAATGCTTCTGCTGGCAGCAATTCGTCTGGAAATTCTGGTGATAAAGCTAATGATCACTTGATCAAGCAATGTCCTAAGTTGAAGGCCAAAGAGGCTAAGAAGAAAGAGGGTGGTTTTACTGCAAATGCTCGATCCATTACAAATGCAGCTTTTATTGAGTCTTCTGTGAAAGGAGACTGTGATGCTGATGTTGATGCAGAATGGGCTTTAAGTGCAGAGTGTACCTATAATCCTGTTGTCCATGATGCATGGTTGCTACAGATTCACATGTGTGGTATTTCAACAGTGGTGCTACAAAGCACATTACCTCACAACGTGATTTGTTCACCTCTCTTGAGTTTGTCCCTCACGGAAATTCAGTTACTTGTGCCAGCAATGCCTCTTATCCGATTTAGGGAGTTGGAACGATTGTGCTTACTGCTGCAAATGGCAGTTCTTTCACACTTGTTAATGCACTTTATGTACATGGGATCAAGAAGAACCTTTTGTCTGTATCTACACTTGCTAGACTTGGTCTTGTAGTAAAATTTGTGGATGACAGATGTACAGTACATGATCTCAGTTTCGGTGATAAAATTATTGCATCTGGCATTTTATGCCTTGGGCTGTATAAGCTCACTTTGTATGACAAGTGTGGGCAGAATTTTGCAAATGGAGTTGTGGATTCAAAGGCTATTTCAGATGCAAAACTTTGGCATGCACGTTTTGGTCATCTGAATTTTATCAATTTGCTGTGTTTGCAGAAATCTGATATGGTTGCTTCTTTGCCGCCTCTTGAAGCACTTGTCAAACATGTTTGTGAAGACTATATTTTGGGTAAGATGTAGCGAAAGTTTCCAAAGGATGGTTCAGTTAGGGCCACATGCAAGTTGCAGCTTGTGCATAGTGATGTTTGTGGGCCCATGCAAACTCCGTCCTTGGGCAATTACCTTTACTTCGTGACTTTCATTGATAATTACTCCAGGCATGCATGGGTATTTCCGCTTAAAGCAAAGTCCGAAGTATTTTTGTGCTTCAAACAATTTCTGGCTATGGCTGAAAATGTCTCGAAATGTACTATGGGCACCCTCCGTTCCGATCGAGGGGGGGAGTATATGTCTCATGAATTTAATGCATTTCTAGCTAGTCGTGGGATAAAACACCAATGTACAGTGCCTTAATACGCCTCAGCAAAATGGTATTGCTGAGAGGAAAAATAAGTCACTTACGAAAATGGCACGATGTATGGTCAAAAGTCAAGCTTTGCCACATTCTTTTTGGCTTGAGGCCATCATGTGCGCCACTTATGTACTTAACAGGTGTCCTACGAAAGCTTTGCAGTATATGACTCCATATGAAGCATGGCATGATAGAAAGCCTTCTATTGAGCACATGCGTGTTTTGGTTGTTTTCCATATGCTTTGGTGCCACAAACAAAGCGCAAAACATTGGATGATAAGGCTGTCAAATGTATTTTTGTTGGTTATAAGGCAAAGGTTACAGGTTGTATCATCCACAAACAAAGCGTATTCTTGTTTCACGGGATGTTTGTGTTTGTGAAAGATTTTGTTCAACCCTTGCTGTCATGTACTAGAGACAGTAATGTAAGCTCACAGGACATTTATGACACTTTGTTACCTCTTTTCAATGGTGGAAGTTCGAATGTAAATTCCAATGAGCCAAATGTACAGCCTATGGGGGTTTCTGAAAATGTTATAAATCAGCCTGTTACTGATGCAGATGTACATGATGTACTTGATCAGGAAAGGGCTGAAAATGAGCAGGCTAGAGGTATGCCTAAATGGCTGGTGCATACTTTGCGTGACAATAAATTGGATGCACCTTTGTCTAGTCATACTCGTTCAGGTTCTCGCCATGCATCTTATGCATCAAATTGTTATGCTTTGGCTATGTCTAGCTTACATGATGTTGAGGAACCTCTGTCTTTTGATGAAGCACAAAATTCAAAAAACTGGATGGCTACCATGCAATCAGAATATGATGCACTTATAGAAGTTGATGCCATCCAATTTTCTGAACAGGCCAACAGAAAGCACATTGTATGTAAAGCGTGAGGGTGATGTACTTCTCATTGTGGTTCTTTATGTAGATGATTTTGCTAATCACTGGACCAAATGAGAGACATATTGTTGAATTTAAGGCTGATTTGAATGCTACTTTCAAGATGAAAGATTTAAGACTGTTGCATCATTACTTGGGTATACAATTTAAGCAGTGTGATGGTGGTATTGCCTTGTGTTAGAAAAGTTACATAAAAACATTGCTATGTAAGTTTGGACTTGAGGATTGCAAACCTATTGCCACTCCCATGGAAACAAGTTTGAAATTGAGTCTTCATGATGCCGGTGACCGTGCAGATGTCATTCTTTACCAAACTGTTGTTGGATGCCTCATTTATGTATGCAACACGAGGCCGGATATTTAGTTTGCAGTCTCACAGGTCAACAGATTTATGCATAGCCCTCCAGGGTCTAAGCATTGGCAAGCTGTCAAGAGGATTTTCCGCTACTTGAGTGGCACTTTACATCTTGGCTTGTTTTATCCCAAGGGGTGATCATTGCTGCCAGACTTACATGCTTTTTCGGACTCAGATTGGACTGGTTGTTTTGACACGGGAGTGTCCACAAGTCGTTTTTGTTTCATGCTTAGCAGTTCATGTATATCATGGTTGAGCAAGAAGCAACCTATTGTGGCCACTTCTAGTTGTGAGGCTGAGTACAGGGCAGTCTTTACAGCTACGAATGAGTGTATATGGCTCAGACGCCTTATGGTTGATTTGGGTGTTGGACAGGACACTGCCAACACTATCTACACTGAAAGTCTGAGCGCATTGGCAGTTGCGAGGAACCCAGTTTTTCATGCTCGCACAAAGCACATTGAGGTGCATTACCAATATGTCAGGGAGAGGCTCTCAACAAGAGAGATCAGCTTGGCTTATGTGCCAACACAGGACAACCTTGCAGATCTTTTCACAAAGGCATTCTCATGAGAAGCTCGAAGCTTTCCATAAAGCTTTGGTCTTACTCCCCTTTGTGGACTGATCATGTCCTCAGGGCATGGCACTTCCCTTTACTCATGTACCAGCTCTCGTTCACCGCATCACTCCAGGGAAGTTTGTTACCATATACATGTGGTAGTGATGTGTGTGAACACACTTAGGACCACTGGGGCATTTTTTCCCTCACTAGGAGGTTTTTTCCCCGTGCATTGTATATACGCCCATCAATTTAGGGCTATCTATCTTTCCATTGCACACTAAGTAATACACTCTCTGTTGTGTGCCTTGAGCTTCCTTCGTCTTCTCCAAGCTGTGTGTGTTTTCCTGCAACCCTAATTCCAACAGCTCCTAGTTTCATTTTTAGCATCTCTTTTTTGTACCCAGACATGGTATCAGATTCACTAGTTTGTATCGGTTTGGTCTCATAGGTTTCATTTCATCTCTTCTCTCTCTCTCTCTCTCTCTCTCTCTCTCTCTCTCTCTCTCTCTCTCTCTCTCTCTCTCTCTCTCTCTCTCTCTCTCTCTCTCTCTCTCTCTCTCTCTCTCTCTCTCTCTCTCTCTCTCTCTCGCGCGCGCGCGCGCGCCTATGTCGCTTAGAGCCAAAGACAGAGTTGCACTACATATGTCATTGCCCGGCGCACTATGAGATATGAGGCCACTTCCACTATCTGTTTAGAGAGGGTTTTGGACCATTCGCTAGAGTCATGAGATACGAGGATCAGAGATGTCTCGGATTGTTCCTACTAGAGTTGTGCAGACTTAGGGAGAGCTTGCTAAGGACATCAGGGGAGAGACAGACTACAGTCTTAGAGACATATCACAGATTTCTTTACTCCAGCCAGGGGAGAGCCAGAGGAGCAGTTATCGCAGCAGATCTTAGAGCCCAACCATACTAGAGGTACGTTGATTGATCGAGCCATTGAGCTAGGCAAATCCAGACGCCCACGACCTTGAGGGGTCTCCCACCATCGACGAAGGCTACGGCAGAAGATCCATATCACTCTAGCTCGACATGCAAGACGCCCAACCAGAGTACTGACCATGGAGGATGTTGATGAGATTCAACAACGACCGATGAGAGATTTCATTTGAACCCACTACCCCCCCCCCCCCCCCCCCCCCCGCCCCCGCCCCCGCCCTCCCTCTATCTCGTTTCAGCTCTAGATCAACTTCCCACCACCTCTCAAACCACCG
The DNA here is from genome assembly GCF_014529385.1 of Adiantum capillus-veneris. Lineage (NCBI taxonomy): Eukaryota > Viridiplantae > Streptophyta > Polypodiopsida > Polypodiales > Pteridaceae > Adiantum > Adiantum capillus-veneris. The sequence continues at coordinate 61,397,427 of NC_140936.1, forward strand.
TCGCCATGGGAAACCTTCATCATGAGCGAGTTGAAGAGGCTACAGTAGGAGGTATCCAGCTTGAAGTCGGAGTTGATCACCAAAGAAGCCCGGATATCCAATCTAGAAGAGCAGTTACAGGATGTTGTGACCAAACAACAAACTCAAGAGAAAACCCAAGAAGAGATATCGGAAGCAACACAACAAGACCATAATACTTCAAAGGTACAATCTGAGACTTTTGTTAAAGAAGTGCTATCAGTTTTGAAGGAAAATGAGAGGGAAAAAAGCTTGGAGGGATATGTCAGAATTGGTGGTCTACCAAATGATTGGTCGGTGGGCACTTTACCAGATGAACATTTAGAAGGCTACATCCTAGATGTAGACATACTTAAGGAAAGATTAAATAAAGCTGTGCCCTTCGTGGATCTTGGTGACCCAACTCACTTTCAAGTTAAAGGGAAGCAGGCAAAGGTTTGCTGCTACAACCACATGAGAAGATCAAGGTAATGAAGCAGACTAAATCATTGCAAGGTACATCGATATGGATCTCAGATGAATTGACACCCCTTCAACTTAAAAATAGAGCCAAAGAGTTGGCTAAAGTCAGAGAAGCAAGGAAGCAAGGAAAATGGGCAGTGTATTTAGGAGGAAAAGCTATTATCAGAGACTTCAAGAATCCATCCATTCCCAAAAAGACATGGACTTAGGTCTTCTATGTATGTAGACACATTATGCACACGGTGATTTCTTACCATTGTAAACCTAGCTCTCATGAGTCATGAGAGCAATGAGGTTATGTTTTGCACATGCACTTATTTTCCTTTTATGATACCCGAAGTGGAATGTAACCAAAGATGTATCGGTTTTGTTATATAGGTCAGCTTTGGCCTCTACAGGACGTTAATAGACTCTCTCTCTCTCTCTCTCTCTCTCTCTCTCTCTCTCTCTCTCTCTCTCTCTCTCTCTCTCCGGAGGAGGAGGAGTTACTACCACAGCAGAGCTCGTCGTCTCACGCCAGAGGCACACTGATCGACTGAGCGATTGAGCTGGGAAGATCCAGACGCCCACGACTATGGAGGACTACACAGCATCGGCGGAGGCTGCATCAGAGGATTCGGATCACTTTGGCTCGACATGCACAACGCCCGGTCAGACTACTGACCATGGAGGAGATTGATGAGATCCGCCAACGACCAATGCTGGATCTCTTGTGATCTAGCTATCCCAGCTAGCTGCTTAGTTCACACCTAGTAGTTTAGGATTCCATAGGATTTTATTGTGACATTTGTCATTTCATTTTTGTCATTTTTGTCATTGTTGTCATCTTGTTACTTTGACTCTGACTTTGTATCAGATCCACCACATTGTAACTTTCTGGTCTCATAGGTCACTTTGGCCTTTTGAAGACGTTAATATAACATTTCATTTCTCTCTCTCTCTCTCACACACACACACACACACACACTTTTTTTTGTTTGTCAGATTGAATTACTAATGGGAAACCTCAAAACGAGGAAAACCCATAGAAAATATTACAAGTGGTAAATCAGAAACAATCAAAGTAGAGCTCGTACTGATTGAAGGGGAGCTCATCCAAGTCATAGGCAACTTGAGAGACTGTCCAAGAGATGCTTTGAAGAAGGATACATACTCCACTTGAATCAGCTAAAACATGAGGGAATTACGTGCTCTCCATACTGTCCATAGCACCCAGAATCTAACCCAACCGAAAAAGTATGCATATGGCTGAAGTAATGGCAGAAGCACTCCAAAGAGCCAGAAAAATCTACCAAAATGTACGCATGTGAAGAGTTGTAGAGATGCAATCCACAAACCGTTGCGTACGAGAACAATACCACAATAAATGTGGAATATCCTCAATGCCTGCACAACAACGAACACATCCCGAGGAGGCCAATCTTCTAGAGCGCAAAAATTTGCTAGTTGGGAGAACCCCAATGATGCATCTCCACATAAATAATTGCTCCTCTATAGGTAGCTTAGCATACCACAGTTTCGTAACTTTACTTCGCCGCCATGTAGCACCCTTATTCATATTCCACACCTTATTACAGTGTTCCTGTATCCATGAGGAAGACTGCAAATGACAATACACCTTCTTTGCAGATATAGAGAGGATCAAAGAACCAACTTAATGCCAATCACAGATTCAATCCTCCACAACCAGTGGCGGAATGGGAGACATGGAATCAACCAGATCCTTAATGGTGTTCCACGTGTGCCTGTAGTGCATTCCATCCGCGTCAATCACCTTTCTGGAACACACGCGCACGCGCACGCGCACGCACACGCACACACGAGCATACATCAATACAAAGATATATGAACTGAGTTTCTGTCGTAACTCTAGAGAGGCAAACTCAGTCATAATGAAGCCTAGCGCTAAAAGAAGCATTACATAGAGAAAATTAGCACAAAATTAAAGTAGTTGATAGGACATGCGCACCACGGAAGCTAGAAAGAAATTAGCCCAATATCAACTGGTCGTAACTCAGATGAAAACTTCACAATATAAAGTCTGTATGTCAGCTATATGACCAAAAAATAGGCCTAGATGAATCCAGCAGCACACTATACCTACTTGTAGCAACCTTAGCTATCCTGAAAATTCCTACTCTCTCATTTTAGCTAGGGCTCCTCATGAAAACTAGCTCGATAAAGCTTTACAAGTTTTTGCATTCCCTTCGGACATGAATGTCTGCAAACACACGCAAGCATGCACCAATGCCACCAAACATGCATGCGTGTCTGCTCGCAAGAGAATACACTGGTTTTTAACTTCATAAGAGTCCATATGCACGCTACACAGGCACATACATCAGTCCACATGCGTCCTAAGCCTGTGCACGAATTTGTGTGTGTCCTGCATCTGAAAGCATCAGGCTCCAATACCTTTGTGAGAAAACCCACCAATCAGATGCATTGGCAAAATGAATAGGGCAGTCAATAAGTCAAACCGTAGTCCATGTCTGTTTGCACCATGTCTGCTATGCTGCTTCTATTACTATATCGTGGGCTACCCATGCATCATGCAATATCCTGACAGACTTATCAAACCTTAAAAAGTTCACCCCCTTGCTCCCACGATTTGCATCATCAAGGAGTATAAAGTTCGATACAGCTCCTATATTTGCCACCGCTACTTAATAAGTGATACATACCTACTGCAATAGCTTGACTTGCTACAAAACTACTTTATGAATTAAACCCAGGACACCGTGTACAATATAGAAAAGACATAAAAAGCAGATAAACTTTCAAAATGCCCTCTCTTTGTTTCTTGGAATCCTAAAGTAGGACTAAGGCTATTAATCCAAAAAATAATGATTCTAACATTAACTCTAATTACCAATTGAGATGACATGATTGTGAATCCACATTGCATACATTCCTGAATAGCCATATTTTTCTCACATGAATGTTCAAAGAAGTTAAATGATGATTTTGACACTAACTCTAATTATCAATTGAGACGACATCATTGTGATTCCACATTCCAGAACATCCATATTTTTGTTTATGAAGGTGTTATTCAAACCTCTCACTGTTCACATATCCACAAATGCACATGCACAACGAGTTTTAGGTTACTTTTTTGCAAGTAACAACCTACCTTTTGTCTGGAGTAAACCCACAGAACCGTGTTAGGAGGTGTGCGAGACCAAAACTTTCAAGCTCAAGAACCCTTGCCGCCTGCAAAATTTTTAAAAATTTAGGGCATCAATAACCCCTGAAAGCCCCACTGTGCACAAACTACCATTGAGACTGACTGACCTGGCCAGTGTCAAAAAGGTTGCAAACATAAATACCAAAATCACGTTGCAGCCACATTACATCCAAGGTAGCCCCATGCATCACCTGAAAAAAGAACGCAGATGCTTAAAGTCAATTATAATTGCCATCAGATAAAACCTTGTAGCAATCACTGTAAGGTAAATTCACTTGCAAGCGATCCGAAAGCTGCATTTTTTAATTACATGTAGAATCTAAATTTAGTGCTTAAACACAGTAATCTCCTTGGATGTCACCTACTTGGGTACTCCAAAATAGCAGTAAATATGTGAAGGCAAACACTTCATGGTCAACAAATTCAACAGCTATCTGTGTAGGAGACATAAAGAAAAATGTTTCATCACAAAACTTAGCCCCTCTTTCAAAAAATAAAAAACCCTCCATGCTTCAGGGCAGGCTGGTTTTAAGAGCTTTCTCCAGCATTCATCAATTTTCACGTTGTGCTGCCTGACAGACCAGGCCAAGGCACGGACGCAGAGGGCACATTGCTGCTTTGTGGATACGACAAAGCTTTTGACACCCATAGGAGAGGCCCTTCCAACCTCTTCACACTCTTCGGGTGCTATCAGAGATTATATGGGGCACCTATGTACTCTATAAGTAGGTGGACGGAACAATGTCCCAGGGGTTTGCTTGAGCCCATAGCTAGCACCATAGGTGTGAAGCCAAGGTGCCTACTCTCCCCGACATGTTCCTCTCCTGTATGCTCTTCACCTACTTCCTCCTCCACAGTAGCTTCCACTTCTTCATCTTCTCTTCCTGAGTATTTTCAGGAGCCATCTCCATGTTGAAAATTTGTTGCTATACCTGAATTGGATTATCCACAAGAAATTAATAGATTGTGCTTCAATACCATCAAAACTGGTTGGTACTTCAAGGGCAAGCAATAGAAGGTGCAAACGCTTTACACACAAGAACACCTGCAAGAGACTAAAGAAAGTTGGAGTTCCTCTTTGAGATGTGTTAAACCCTAAGGTGGGTGCCTCAACCAGTATTTAATTATTAATGGAAGTTCAAGTAAACTGTACAACTGCTCTGGAGTCACTGCTCAGACAGAACATGTCACAAAGTGATTACGTGGCGGACAGCAGAAACCCTAATTTCTGCCAGAAACCCTAAAATTCCTGCAAACCCTAATTTTTGCCAAAAACCCTAAATTCCGGAAATCGCGGAGGCGGATTATTAAAAAATAAAAAAATAAAAAAATTTGGAAAATGATGAGCGACGCGAATTTTGCTTTTGCTTTTTCTTTATTAAAAAAAAGAGAAAAGACTCTCTAAGAGAGAGAGAGAACTGATGCTTTTGATTTTAAAAGCTTTTGGGGCTCTGCTTTTGGGCATCCCTTGTAACCTTTAAATTAGTGGTGAGGGCCTCACTTCTCAGAGCATCTGGACGCAGAGTCTGAGAGTGAAACCCTAACTGCTCTCTTGTACTTTGATGATTGATTAATACAAAAAGAAATACCGAAAGGGGCGCCAGTCTTTGGGACCAATATCTCTAGGCACGGAACTCCGCCGGGCCAGTGCAAATCTATTGTGATCTGTGAATTGTTTTTGAAGTGGTTATTTGGTGCTGTCGCGGTTGATTCTTGACTTGGAGTGTCCAAGTCTGTTACAGTGGTATCAGAGCACGGCCGATTTCTCTTCTACGGGAAATCCGATCCCCGAATTTTTTTTCCACGGCACCTATGGCTTCATGCAAGGATCAGTCGACTCCCTCTGCATCTGGAGATGCGGGCTAGGATCACAACGAAGATTCAGACAGAGAGTATGGCCCGCCTCGGCCTACTCAGGCGGAGCAAAGAGAGATGGAGCGTCGTCAATTGATTGGCGATGCAACAAAGATGATGCTCAATTTTGCCAAGGACCCGAAGATGGCAAAATATATGAACCAGACCTCTTTGAAAGAGGTACAGATGGAGTTGCAGAGAACCACAACACCACTCCCGAAACCCGCTCTCAAGAAACCTTCTGCCTCCAAGAAATATACGGAGAAGGAACTGGAGAACGTGGTTGATACACGGATTGCTAAGCTTTTTGACACGCAAAAGAAAGCCAAAAAGCACGGCAAAAAGCAGAAGAAAGGCACTGACTTCCCGGGATATTTAGGTCGTCGGTCGACATTTGACAAGGCAAAGAAATTGAAGAAGCGCGTCAAGTTTGAAGACCTACCCAGTTCTTCTTCTTCTTCTTCTGACAGTTCTTCTAGCTCCTCGGATTAGAGCGAAGAAGACAGAAAAAAGCAAAAAGTGAAGCAAGACACAAAGCTTCGGAAAGGGCAAGAAAAAGGCAAAGAAGGCTACATCTCGCCCAGAGATTGACAGTTCTACTGAGGACTCGTCTACTTACAGCTCAGACTCCGATGACGGAAAGTTTTATGCGAACAAGAAGAATTTTTTTTTACAAAGCCAACCAGTATGACTTTCTCGAAGATAAAAGCAAGAAAGTCCGAGAGTTTAAGGAAGGTGGCCACTCGTTCAAGTTTGATACTTTTGAGGATACTCAGATGCTTCGAAGGCTTTGTCTTTTATACAGCAGTTTGACATCGCTTTCGCGGGAGGACGCTATTCAGAGCACTCCAAGATTCGGAGAGCTGCCTCTTACTTTAAGGGGAATGCTCGTACTTGGTGGTCCACGCTTCTATTAAGCAAGACTGTGCCAGTTACATGGCTGAAATTCAAGAGGCTTTTTATTTCTTCTTGGTTGACTCAAGAGTTTGAGCGAGATATACGAGCTGCTTGGAACCATCTCCGGATGACCAAGAGCGATACAGTGAATTCTTATTGTGAAAGATTCTGGAGCTCTTTTCTACCCGCCTCTTCATTCAAGAAGATCTCGTTCAGAGAACAGATTGAGCGGTTTACCTTGGGTTTACCTACAGAGATCCGAGACCACTGCTTGGAACAGAAGTCAGCTTCTATTCAGGAGTTGATGAGTCATGCGAAGCGGGGCTTTGCAATTCACTCTGGCAGTCTGACCTACCCCACAGATGAGGCCATGACACAACGAGCCGAACAGACTTCTGGGAATGAAAGTAGAATGAAAAAGAGCAACCCAGAGAAAAAAAAAAGGATGCACGACCCAAGCTTACTCCTGAGGAGAGAGCTCGCTTCATCAGAGAGGGGAAGTGCTTTGGATGCGGGGAACAGGGACATATTTCCGCGAAGTGCCCTGATACGGCACAGAAAGAACAGCATGATAAAAACGACGACAGGTCTGAGAGTTCGAGAGCAGCTGAGGAATGTGGCAGAAAAGGCAGATAGAAAAGCAGAACTGGTACCACATGGCGTGGGACCTGCACCGAATCTAATGAATGAAAGTACAACTTTGCCGCTTTCGGGGCAAAGTGAAGGATCAGGAAGCTCTTTTGAAGGAGCCAAGGCCAACTTCTTTTCACTTGGAATTGGCGGCTCGATTTGGAACTACGCCCGACAGACTGACGCCACAAGCGGAGGTAGTTCGACTGGCACCCGGATGGGATGTTGCCATTACACCGAGCATTGGCAAACTTCGTTTGCAATGACAGGGGTGTTCAGGGCACGTGAGTGACGTTCTACTCGGGATCCCTTGGTACCACAAGAACTACGCCGTGGTTGACTACCGGGCCGAGAAAGCGACTTTGATAAATGAAGGGCTTAGATATTGTACTTGATGAACTTCAGTTTTCTTACTCATTCTTTTGGGAGAACTGAACGATGGATAAAGGTTGAATATGTTTTGACCTGAAGAAAAGAACGCCAACATTTTTTTCTCCACGCTCATGCCGATTGCTTTTGAGAGGGCCTGAAGATCATACCATTGATCTGATATCTAGAAGCACGCCACCGAATCGGCCACCTTATCGTGTGAGCCGAGTACAGAATGAAAAGAGTATGAACTCAGTGAAAGACCTCTTGGAAAAGGGTCTTGTCCAGCTTAGTACTTCACCGTATTGCTCTCCAGTGTTGTTGGTTTTGAAGAAAGACAGATCTTGGAGAATGTGCATCGATTATAGCACTCTCAACGAAATCACCATCAAGAACAGATTTCCGATTCCTAGGATCGATGATATACTCAACAGGTTACAGGGATCCTCGTGCTTTAGCAGGATTGACTTGAAGAGTGGATATCATCAGATCAGGATAGCGCCAGGAGATGTCTACAAGACAGCTTTTCGGACGACTTTTGGGTTATTTGAGTTTTTGGTGATGCCTTTTGGCTTAACCAATGCTCCTGCGACATTTAACCGGATGATGGACAGGATTTTTCGAGAGTACAGGCTATTTGTTGGCACTTTCTTTGACGACATCATTGTTTTCTCCAAGAATGAGGCAGAACACAGAGATCATCTGCTTCAAGACTTTCAGGCATTACGAGATCACACGTTAGTGATTAATGCAAAGAAAAGTGAATTTTTTCCTACCAGAGATACACTTTTTGGGACACATTGTGTCAGCAGCAGGAGTGCAAATGGACCCGGCCAAGATAGAGACTATCCGTGATTGGCCCGATTTGAGGAATGTCCATAAAGTTGGAAGCTTCTTGGGACTGTGTTCGTACTACAGGCGGTTCATACGAAAGTTTGCAGAGGTTGCTTCCCCTTTGCATATCTTGACACAGAAAGGAGTACCTTTTTTGTGGGGACCCACAGAGGTGACTGCCTTTCAGACATTGAAAGAGAAATTGACTACGGGACCTATTTTGACTTTGCCGGACTTGCAGAAGTCATTCGAAGTATATTGTGATGCTTGTGGTCGTAGTCTGGGTGCGGTCTTGATGCAAGAAGGCCATGTCATAGCTTACGAGAGCCGTTTGTTCTCTAGGCCAGAGATGACAGCACAGATTTATGAGAAAGAGCTTTTGGCGGTTATCCATGCTCTTACTCAGTGGCGGCATTACCTACTCGGAGCGGATTTTACTGTCTTTACAGACCATCAGAGTTTGCGCTACTTCTTGTCACAGAAGCAGCTTTCGGAAAAGCAGATGCGGTGGGCGAACATCTTGTCACAGTTTCACTTCCAGATTGTCCATGTGCAGGGACAGAAGAATGTGGTGGCAGATGCTTTGTCTCGGAAACCGTTGGTTCTGGCTATTTCCGCGATACATCATAGGAGCTTCGAGGATATGGTCGATCAGTATGCCACAGATACAGATTTTGCAGATATTTTTACACGGATACGAGATGGGGAGACAGTAGCGGGATACTCCCTTCGGGAAGGCTACTTGATGAAAAAGACTATGTTGTCCGTTACACAGCCGTTGAGGGAAAAGGTTATGACTGAATGCCACTGTCCACCTTTTACGGGTCACCGCGGCATTGCTACCACCATGAAAGGGGTAGAGAGATATTTCTTTTGGCCGAGACTCAAGAAAGATGTGGAAGAGTTTGTGCGCAGTTGCTTGGTATGCCAGAAGGTCAAGTTTGACAGGCATAAAGCACAGGGATTGTTACAGCCTTTACCCATACCCACCCGCCCCTGGGAAAGTATAGCGATGGATTTCATTTTTGATCTCCCGAGAACACAGAGTGGTCACGATGGTATCTGGACTGTTATTGACAGATTTAGCAAACAGGCTCATTTCATTCCAGTGAAGAAAACAGTCAAGCCGGATCACTTGGCGAGACTGTTTGTGGCCCAGATTTTCAGATTACATGGCATGCCTGAGACAATTGTCTCCGACAGAGACCCCATATTTACGAGTTTGTTTTGGAAGGCAATTTGGGAGAACATTGGCACGCGGTTGCAGTTCTCGTCATCGTTCCACCCACAGACTGATGGGCAATCCGAGATTGCCAATTCAGTGGTTCTAGATTTATTGAAGTCTTATATCTCAGATCAGAAGACTCAATGGGAAAGATATTTACCTTTGGTGGAATTTGCCTACAATAACACGATACACTCGTCCACAGGGAAGGCGCCATTTGAGATTGTTGAAGGTGCTGCAAAGGTTCCACCCTTCCTGAGCACGAAAGATAAGATCTTTGAAGCGGATGAATATACGCGAGATCTGGATACGGCTTTTGCCAAGGTTCGCGAGACTTTGCAGAAATCTCAAGAACGACAGAAAAAGGCAGCGGATCGCCATCGTCGCGACATGAAATTGAAGGAGGATGATTGGGTGCTCTTACGTTTTGAGAAGGCACACCTACGAAAGAACAAGGGAAAGGAGAGGCTTTTTCCAAAGCTTAGTATGTGATACTACGGACCTTTCCAGATTACTGACAAGATAAATGATGTCTCCTTCCGATTGAAACTGCCAGATACTTGGAGGATTCACAGTGCATTGCATGTGAGTCTCTTGAAACCTGTTAAGGGTGATGTGCCTGATGATGGGGAGCCTGATGAGCAACCCAAAGTGGAAGAAAACGAGGAGATCCTTGTTCCTGAACAGATTTTGGCACATAATGATACAAAGAAGGGTAAAGTCCGAAGGCGGGTTCTTGGTTAAGTTCAAGAACTTTCCTGCATTTGATGCGAAGTGGATGGAGGAGGAGGACCTAGTAGATACTCCTCGGATTGTGAAACTTTACCTCGATGTTTTGGTTTAGCATAGTCTACTCCAAATGGAACCCAGAATTCAGCTTGGCCGAAGATCTGGTGCAGTGGGATGCACAAGAGGGGAGTTACTCCGCTCCTTTGTCAACAGATGCCTCGATTTTGATACTAAAGTCATTGATGTCTCTTTGAGCTTCAGGGATACTGAGAGCTGACAATATTCTGCTGGATGACTTTATGAAATGGAATTCCTGATTATGATACTGATTTGTTCTTGACTTCTTGTGAGTGCAGGAACTGATAGACGAAATGACTGCAGCATTTTGGTCTACTTGATCTCGAATAGACATGGTTGCAATAGGGGTTAGTCAATCGGACATCGATGAGGTCCCGATTGGACCTAGATGTGATTGCTAGCTACATTGCCGATAAATCATGGTCTAAGATCCGAATGAATGTTGAATGTCATGTGATGTCCTGTGATGTCTGGTGATGTCCTGTGATGTCGTGTGATGTGACTGTCGATTTTGTACATGTGCTAGATGTGTGTTCCTAGTACGTAGGTACTAACAGTCAGTGTCTGCTAAGACGGTTTATGGCTTTTGTCGGTTTTGCAGGCGTAATCGCGGTCGATTACAATGATTTCAAGAGGGGGGTATGTCACAAAGTGATTACGTGGCGGACAGCAGAAACCCTAATTTCTGCCAGAAACCCTAAAATTCCTGCAAACCCTAATTTTTGCCAAAAACCCTAAATTCCGGAAATCGCGGAGGCGGATTATTAAAAAATAAAAAAATAAAAAAATTTGGAAAATGATGAGCGACGCGAATTTTGCTTTTGCTTTTTCTTTATTAAAAAAAAGAGAAAAGACTCTCTAAGAGAGAGAGAGAACTGATGCTTTTGATTTTAAAAGCTTTTGGGGCTTTGCTTTTGGGCATCCCTTGTAACCTTTAAATTAGTGGTGAGGGCCTCACTTCTCAGAGCATCTGGACGCAGAGTCTGAGAGTGAAACCCTAACTGCTCTCTTGTACTTTGATGATTGATTAATACAAAAAGAAATACCGAAAGGGGCGCCAGTCTTTGGGGCCAATATCTCTAGGCACGGAACTCCGCCGGGCCACTGCAAATCTATTGTGATCTGTGAATTGTTTTTGAAGTGGTTATTTGGTGCTGTCGCGGTTGATTCTTGACTTGGAGTGTCCAAGTCTGTTACAGAACACCCTCAGAATCCAAGTACACCTTGTAAAAGCTGGGTTGAAACGCTCCTTAGTTTCTTACAAAGGCCCAAAATGATGGGCCGTTTTGGGCAATCGATTTATGTATACTTTCATATCTCCTCTTTCCTATGGGGGTAAAACGTTCATACCAAAACTCTGCGTTTTGGAATGAAAAGTTTCAGAGCATTTCTGTAGATTTTTGTATCGACATTTTGGTTAAACATTACTCTCCTCTTGCCTATGGGGTAAAACGTTTTGAACCAAAACTAACTCCGCGTTTTGGAATGAAAAGTTTCATTGCAGACACGTTTCGCATTGATGTCATGAGCTCTCTTCTCTCTTCATCCTGGAGACACTAGTGTTTTTGGTCCCATGGTATGAGTATTTTCGTATTGCTTGCTTCAAGAACAGATACAGGTACATTGCTATCCAGTGAATTCCTTTTCTAGAGTTGCCAGCGGCTTTCCCTCTCCTTGGAGTATATCAGATCTTCCATTACAAGGTGCTATTTTTGGTGTAGATGGTAATCAGCCTGTCTCTATGGGGATACAATGTTCCCGTGGTTAGCCACTAATTAGTATTGGAAGTCTCTAGAGGGATGTAGTCTTTGGGTGCTGGCTACTTCAGAGTCTTTGCTTCTCAGCTTCCTATCTCATCCCTTTTACACGATTGCTTTTTCCCATATCTTTTTCCATGATGGTTATCTTCATTTTTTCACCTTTGTTTGTATCTTGTTAATTGGCTGTGAGCGTTTTTGTAATTGGCAATTTTCCTTTTATGTACTAAAAAGAATAGAAGCCCTACAAAGAGAGAGAGAGAGAGAGAGAGAGAGAGAGAGAGATATGGAATGAAACGAAATGTTATATTAACATCTTCAAAAGGTCAAAGTGACATATGAGACCAAAAGTTACAATGTGATGGATCTGATACAAAGCCTGAGTACCAAAAACAAACAAAAAGGTGTTGAAAATAAGGGGTACTAAAGTAGTGAATGGAAGCTAATACAACACAATGTGGTGTATCCTCAAAAAGAGCTAAATCACAAGAGATCCATCATCGTTCGGTGCCGGATCTCATCAATCTCCTCCATGGTCAGTAGTCTGGCCGGGCGTCGTGCATGTCAGGCTAGAGTGATCCGAATCCTCTGATGCAACCTCCGTAGATGTTGTATAGTCCTTCGCAGTCGTGGGCATTTGGAGCTCCCTAGCTCGGTCGCTCGGTCGATCAGCGTGCCTTTGGTGTGAGGAGAGAGAGAAGAAGAAGAAGAATAAGAAGATTGTTTTTAACGTCGTAGGAAACTATCCCAAGAGACCTTAAAGATCTATCCGACGAGGAGAGTCGAACTCAAGACCTGTTAATCAAAAGGGAAATGGCAATCTACCACACTTGGGTGATAGAAAGGCTATACCTTTTTCCTCTTTTTATTAGAACACACACACACGAGAAGAAGATTGTTTTTAACGTCGTAGGAAACTATCCCAAGAGACCTTAAAGATCTATCCGACAAGAAGAGTTGAACTCAAGACCTGTTAATCAAGAGGGAAATGGCATAACCAATCTACCACATTGGGTGATAGAAAGGTTATACCATTTTCCTCTTTTTATTAGCACCCACACACACACACCCGAGAAAAGAAGATTGTTTTTAAAGTCGTAGGAAACTATCCCAAGAGACCTTAAATATCTATCCGAGAGGAGAGTTGAACTCAAGACCTGTTATTCAAGAGGGACATGGCATAACCAATCTACCACACTTGGGTGATAGAAAGGTTATACCATTTTCCTCTTTTTATTAGCGCACACACACACCCGAGAAGAAGATTGTTTTTAATGTCGTAGGAAACTATCCCAAGAGACCTTAAAGATCTATCCGACGAGGAGAGCTGAACTCAAGGTCTGTTATTAGAGAGAGAGAGAGAGAGAGAGAGAGAGAGAGAGAGAGAGAGAGAGAGAGAGAAAGAAAGATTTTTAACGTCTATGTCAGGCCGAAATCGGCCTATGAGACAAATCAAATGTACATGGTGTGTATGTCATCCGTCTATCGGAAAGACAAATGAAACAAAACTGATACAAAACTGAACTGAATGTAGGTAGGGGAGTATCTGAGGAGAGAAATGAAATGTTATATTAACGTCTTCAAAAGGCCATAATGACCTATGAGACCTCAAAGTTACAAAGTGGTGGATCTGATACAGAGTCAGAGTAACAAAATAACCTAACAACAGTACAAAACAAAGATATATACTATGGGGTCCTAAGTAGGTAGGTCGGTGTGAGCCAAGTAATAACTAAGCAAAAGAATGGGCGGCTTGTTGGGATAGCAGAATCACAAGAAATCTAGCATCGGTCGTTGGCGAATCTCATCAATTTCCTCCATGGTTAGTAGTCTGACCGGGCGTCGTGCATGCCTGGCAGTGTGCTCCAAATTTTCTGTCGTAGCCTCCGTCGGTGCTGTGTAGTTCTTCGCAGTCGCGGGCGCCTGGATTTCCCCAGTTCAATCGCTCTATCAATCAGTGTGCCTCTGGTGTGAGACGAGGGGGAGCTCCGCTGTGGGAGTGGCTCTCGCGGCTGTCCCGTGTCTGCTCTGAAGAAGTCTGTGATCCGCCTTTGAGACTGGCTAGCCTCGCCATTCATCAGGCTATCTCTGTGTCTACGCAGCTCGAGTAAGAACAAACCCAGACATCTCTGGTCTTCGTATCCCATGACTCTTGAGAGTGGTCCAAAACCTTCTCTGAACAAGCAATGGAAGCGGCCTCGTATCTCGTAGTAGACGGGGCAGCGGCATGTATAGTGTAGCTCTGTCTCCGGTTCCATGTTACACAAGGGGCATGTCCTGTCCTCTTCTGGTACTCCGTTGTATCTCCCAATCTCAATCTGCAACTGGTGAGAAGATGTGCGTAACTGGCCAATAGCACATCGTATCCCATGAGACAAGTGGGTATCCATGTATCTGGGTCTCGCCACAAAACCATCTTCCGTAAGCTGGAGAAGGTGGTCTCTGTAGAAAGCCATCTTCGTGCCCAATTCCTGGGCTGGTTGTATCCATGTCCTCCTGGTGTCTAGCTGGGTCAGGTCTTGGAGGATGAGCTTGGTGATCTCTGACTGTGTAAGAGTGAGAGATGGTGCATCCAATGAGTGATGGAATGGTGGCAGCCTGTCTATGCTGAACCCATGTGCCTGAAACCATGATGTCATCTCCCCATACCAGCATGTTGTATCTCCTTGTATGGCTAATTGTCGAGAGGATTCAAGTGCTATGCGAGCATGTCTGTCTCTAGGAAGTCCCCATGTGCGAGAGAGAGAGAGAGAGAGAGAGAGAGAGAGAGAGAGAGAGAGAGAGAGAGGTTTTGCTTTGAGAGGAAAAAGGAAGAAGAAAAAAAGGTGTCGGGATTTAAAAGTAATTACGCAACAATTATGACTTCCATCACATCCAACCAAACCTAAATTCTCTCTAACATCTACCTTTTGTATGGTGGAGCTTGAAAATATGTCATACAAATAGCGACCAATGATACTCCGCAACTCTAAAGTATCAATGATGAAATCCTCGGAGCGTGTAGAAATTTGCATTAAACATGTCAGCCCTTGGAAAGACCTGAATTGATGATGTTCCAAGTCAACCTATTTGCAAGACAAGAACAAAGTTAATATCATTTGATGTGTGCTAACACAACTGCATGAAAATTATAATGATCACAAAAAACCTTTCACCTATAACAATAAAACACCTCAGCACTACTTACCGTATAGATAAACAATGCAAGATGATCACTGTAAAATGATGGCATGAGTTTTATAAATTGCCAAAAGGGAATGGACTAACCAAGAACAGAAATAGCCACAAGCAAGAAAAGAGCCCCACACTGACGCTAGGATACATCTAATGTGTGCTAACACAACTGCATGAAAATTATAATAAAAATAAGAAATCTTTCTTGCAGAATAAAACAGATCCTCAGCAACTCTTTGAGAGATATACAAACAATGCAAGATGATCACTGTACAACCATGGCATGAGTTTTATAAATTGCCAAAAAGGGACCGACTAACCAAGAATAGAAATAGCCACAAGCAAGAAAAGAGCCCTGCACCAACTGACGCTAGGATACATCTAATGTGTGCTAACACAACTGCATGAAAATTATAATAAAAATAAGAAAGCTTTCTCGCAGAATAAAACAGATCCTCAGCAGCGGCATTTGGTGCAGGCTTTTGTCTTGCTAGTGGTCATTTTTATGCTTGGTTTGTCTGCCACTTATGCCTTTCCATTCAGCAACATTCTTGCTGTTTTGGTGCTTAATGTTTTTTGCTTGTTGCAGTTTACTCCTGTGAGCCTGCCTTATTTTGGTTACTCGTGAATTCATGGCATCATTGTATGGTGATCATCTTGCATTGTTTATATATCTCTCAAAGAAGTAGTATATGCTCAAAACTAGGGATTGTGGTTCCCTTCAGGGTACACAATCCAGCACAAGGGAAACTACAATGGAAGTTTACTAAACACTGGTGTATTCAAAACAGTTCCAGGCTGTTATTAAAAATTTGGTTTCTATAGTAATTTGAAACATTCCAGAAGTTCGGAGCTCCCAACATGTATGATTTATCACGTTTTCCCAAATAATAAGACCATTTCTTTGAGGTTTGCCCTCTTAAAGTAGACAAGCATGCCACAATTCAATCCTTCAGAACCACATGTCACAAATCAAGGTTTTCTGTTGCTACAAAATGTTAGCTGCACACTCGGTCTCAATTGCAACAATCATGTATGCATTCAAAGATAGCCAGCATCAAGTTTTTCAACAGTCTTTGCCTTGAATTTTGGAATTCACACTGTTTCGTACAACAATTTCTAAGAGCTGTTCTCATGAGACTGCAGCAATCTGCAAAGAAAAGACACCATAGAGGGACAATAAAACAACATATCTGAAGGTAATATAGTGCTTTACATACATATCTTAATGTTCCTATATCTTTAAACAAGTGGCTACAATACAAAAGCATGAAGACGCTAGAAATTTGCGAATACCACTGGACATTATGAAAAACACATTAATCAGACCAACAAGAAAGGTCAAGTCCTTACAGCTATTTCTCGCTCCAGAGCAAGTTTGGCAGCAGTGTCCTCCAGTAACGAGGGAGAATTTACAAAAGTGAAGGGTGTTTGTTCCAAAGATGCAGGCTGCTTGGGCTCAATTACACCTATAGGAACATCCTCAAAAGTCATATTCTGTAACTCCTCCTGAAAAGATCCACACCACAAAACAAAAGTCAATAGATGCTTTGTGCATCCTCTAGATAACACTTACAAAGACCATTTTAAATAAATTCATGAGAAGTTTTAAGTTGAAGATTTCAACAAAACTAACTTTGCTTTCTCGACAATTTAATAAAAGACCTATGACTTTTTATAGGTATCGTTTTTCTCCTATTTCTAATCATTTGTAATGGATACTAACATTTAGAAAAGGAAACGTTATCCTCAAAAGCCTTACTTTCACTTCTATTATCGATAATAACCAGAAATTGCAAATTTTAAAATGTTGATTAGGATGCAATTTTTGGTCTTTTAAAGCTCGTGTCAAATAGCTGATGTTGTTTTAGTGCAGACCTATGAAAAATAGTGATTTTATAGGTTGACATCAAGAGAATACATATTTTTTGAGATTCAATGTTTCAAAATCCTCTAAAACAAGCTGCCTTTTGCAATTTTGTCATGCATAATTTGTCGAGCACATAATGTTCAAGCATGCAATTGAGACTATAGATGCTCTAACAATGTCCTTGATGAGGAATTGGCTATGATTTATTCATATCAACAAAAAAAAAAAAAAGTTATGCCCATTTTATTATCTGATGTCTCTCATGTGAAAATTGGAAATTTTTAGTGTGCGCAGTTTTGGAATGAGTAAAATCTTCTAGTTGTCGTTCACGTAAACATCAATAACTATTAACTTAAGTATTACTTAGATAGCATACATGTCAGTATAACATTATGCAACTTGAAAGCACATACATGAAGTCAAATTGCATCAATTTTGAATCTGCCAATGCTCTTCCAAAAAAGGAAACTCAGCCAACACCTTAGGCCCAAGCAAGCTTTACTAGGCATTAAATGCCTCTATTTATGTCTCCCTACCCTACCCCTCATTTTCATCTGCAATCTTGTGTCATTCTGTTGAACTAGAACTTGGCATTAAAATTTCTAGACAATCAAGCCACTCGGATCCCACAAACCACTAGCTTACAAATCTCACATTTGTCCAGAAATCCTTTGCTTGGGTAATGAGAGCACCCAAATTGCAAACGCTTGTAAAAACATCGCTATGGAGACACCTTGAAAGGCCCCACGACACAGCTCAAGAAGCAGCTTGTCTTCCTTGGTATGTTTTTTGCAATAATCAACATTTGCAATAATCTCTATTCTGCAGCCAAGAGTGTCACGAGGCTGTGGCAATCACTAACCTTATCTGTTGTTTTCTTTCCCTTGATTTTTATTTATTTTTTTGGGACCCTCTTTTTGAAGTCACAAATGGCTGGATGGCCAGTATGAAACAACCGACGGCCGAGAGTTTCACCCGCAACACTGAAGGGTTGGTCGCCACGAGTTGGTCGGGCTAGTCGGCACTGAAATCCAGGTAATAAAGGGTTGTCTAGGCTCATATCAAAGTCATTTAGGCCCCTCACGACGCTTGTAAGTTGTGGGTACTAGGAAGTTGTGGGATA
Source organism: Adiantum capillus-veneris (assembly GCF_014529385.1). Taxonomy (NCBI): domain Eukaryota; kingdom Viridiplantae; phylum Streptophyta; class Polypodiopsida; order Polypodiales; family Pteridaceae; genus Adiantum; species Adiantum capillus-veneris. The sequence goes on from NC_140936.1 coordinate 61,415,637, forward strand.
AGGGACACATGGCAGCTCCAGGTCGAATTGCCAGACTCATCCCAAGATGGGGCGCCCATTTTGAGAGTGGAGCTTGATTTTCTTCATCAAGAGCCTACTTTGTGTGTGAGTAGTGGGAGCAAGTGATCACAGTTTTAATGGAAAGCTTGCCTTCTCCCTTGTCTTATGCAGCACGATGCTTCCACTTTTGTGCATCTCTCTCCCCCTTTGAATACAAAAACATAATGCCCCACTCGAGGGCTTTTCATCTGGATGTACAATTGTGTGGGTTCATGCGCGTTTGCCGAGGCAAGAGCCTCTTGCACAAGTGCTCGATTAGCTAATTGCTAATCCCCCACAAGTACAGGTGAACTCGGAGAGATTTCACGCGAGCAATCTCGTCCGATTCATAGGGGAAGTAGCCCTATAGGTGTGGGAGCTCGAGGGCTTGCTATGAATGCGACCGGCACGCGAAACAAAGCCCGAAACAGTAAATTACATCCTGCTGTATATTTTTGCAGGTTTAGGGTTTTGACCCTAATTGATCCCTAATATCCCCAAGAGCTTCAAGGAAGCTAGGGGATCACTGTGCAGGTGTTCTGGTGCATTTTCAAGGCAGAAATCAGATAATTCAGCGTGCTGCAGATTCTAGCCAGGTTTGGGAAAGTGCTTGAACATGCCAAGCAAGTCATCTTTTGAATGGGGATTTTGTCTGTGAAGCCTCCTATTGCAGTTATGCTATCGACATCGGGCTAGAGTAGACCATTTTCAGCCCGGTAAAAGCGGGACAACTTGTAGGAACTTGCAGGTTTTCTCCCAAGTTTAATAAGAATAAAGAAATGCCAAAAAGGGCGCCGGCCTACAGGGTGTCGGTGTCTGCTTGGAAGCACTCTAGTTCCCAAGCCGTGCTTTGTTTGAAGTGTTAATTCCAGTCACAGGCTTATTCGTGAAGTTTCTCTGTGTCATAAAGTTTATCAAGTAAAGATTCGGGTGAAAGCTAAAGTCTAACAAGCTACTGGCCAGTTTCATGGTTCCGTCGCCGGGATAGAACGAACCTTGGTTGGTTTGCGGCGAAGACATAGAGCACAGGAACTTGGAATTACACTATGGCTAACAGGACAAATGATACCAGGGAAGAGGGTTCCTCTTCACAAGACAGACACGTTGTTCCTCCTCCAGTGTTTGAGTGTGGCTAAAGTTCACGGCCACCCCTACCTGTACCTTTTGTTGATTTGAATGCTCCACAAGGTCCAAGGGTATATGACTGGGCAACTAGACAAGGATGCGTTCAAGACACAATTGGTTGTTGTTGTGAATGTGTTTTTTCGGTGGGTGCGAAATCCTAGGTTTATGGAATTTCTGCAAGCGCCACCACTGTCACAGCGAACAAGGAATCTGCAGTAGAGCCTATTGAGGCTCAAGCCGTCCCTTGTGCGTCTCAGTAGGGCAGGGAGCACTCTCATGTTGCAAAGTCGGTTGGGGCTCCAAGCCAAATTCCTTCTATCCACAAACAGGTGGTTAGGATGCCTATTCCACAGGCTTTACCAGTTCATCCAGCCGCCTTTCACAGTCCAAATGTTGCATCAAATGGATAGGAAACCAGTTTCCAAGCTATGCAACAAGTTTTTTCACCACCCAAAGTACATCCTGAGTATTTTGGGGGTGGATCAATGTTTCAAAGCATGGCTGGTTATGCGCCTAGAAACAAGCAATATATGCGAGAAATAGTCTTTGGGGGTATGCAAGGCATGATGCCAAACCCTATGTATGGTAACATTGGCATATAGCAAGGGTTTTAGTGCAATCAAGATAGTTGTCGGGGCTGATCTGCTGTACCAACCACTAACGCTAGGGCTGATCTGTTCCTTGTTATCGCCGGGAGTCCTGCCAAAGCAAAACGCTAGGCTGATCTTGTCCAAAACGCTAGATCATTGCTGGGGATGCAAAAACGCTAGGCCGTCTGGGGTTGTCCGGCTGAGATGTTGCCTGTTGAGCAAGGTGCTCCTGCTACCTCTTCTACCAGAAAGTGCTAGCGCTAGGTTTCTATTTATGCAAACTTATGGAATTTGCCCTACTCAGTTTCCAACAAAAGTCACTTAATAAATAAGTGAAAAATGTCAAAAATAGGGAAAATAGGTCTATGCACTGTAAAAATGCTAGTGATGGGATGGGTAAAAAAGAATCCCAAACCCTCTCACAATATGCGTCCAAAGAATCACCCTTGGTCATCCGAAGATGGTTCCAAGCGGTTCTTACATCTCGTTTGAACTCCCGAGTCAACCAAGAAGAAATAAACAATCGTTTGAACTTCAACCATTTATCTGGGGCTTCTTTCCTCAGAAGAAGAGTGACCACCATGTTCGAGCATTTCCTTTCAAAAATGATGCAGCCCTCCATAACTTGGAGTGCTCTGAGTAATGCCGTCCAGAGAAGGCTATGTCAAACTACTGGATGAAGGCCAAAGCCCTCGGAGCATCTCAGAATCCAGAAAAGGATTCAAATTTTTGTTAGGTGCAGCGGAATGAATGTTGTATTTTCTCACGATTAGTGATCTTTATTGCTCAAGGTTCCTTTTAGTTCTTAGGGAAAGAGAGAGCTTTCCGTCTTGTCGAGTGTTGTGGTCACGAAAAAAGTGAGTGGATTGTGCGTGCAAGTGAATGAGACTGAGAGAAGGAGAGAGAAGAGATACGACACCCGAGAGGTTGTAAAACCCTCCTCCGAAGGCCCCACTCTTGTCGGCGAGAGTGGTCTAATCTTTGATTGCACAAAGGTGTACAATGCGTATGCAATGGACTGTGCAACTTGGTCTATGCCGATGACGACGACGATGACAACGACGACGACGATGGCTGAAATCTGAGATCTTCTATTCGCTGAATTTCGGGACTGTTTCAGTGGCTGAAAATGACCGTTTTGGCTGCGTTTTCTTGGCTGAAAAATGAGGTTTCTTAGGGCTGAAAACTGATGGTCTTTACGGGCTGAATCTGCTACACTTTAGGTGAATAATGCCGGTCTTAATTTGCTGCTGAAATCCAAAAACGCCAGGGGCTGAAATTGGTCCTTCTGTCGCCAGGGTTCTGCAAATGCAAAAACGCTAGGCTGATCTGCTGTGTCGTGATGACGCCGGGGCTGATCTACTGTGCACAAATCGCCAAGGCTGATCTAATGCAAAAACGCTAGGTCTTCTTTGGAGAAAACGCCAGAGTAGTCGCGGGGGTTGGTCTTGCTGAGAAGTTGCCTGTTGAGCAAGGTGCTCCTGCTGCCTCTGCTGCCAGAAAGTGTGAACTTTGGTTTGCTTATATATTAACTTAGCAAAATTGCCCTACCTACTTTTGTAGGAAATTCACTTAAAAATAATAAGTGAAAATCCCAATAAATAGGAAAATAGGCTAAATACACTGGAAAATTTTCCTAACTGATGCGAATGGATTCTGATGGGAATTCCGATGATCATGTTGTGTGCAACCGGAGTATATGCATCTATGCTAAGTGACTGGGCATGCACGGTCTACGAATAGACTCACAAAAGTGCCAGATCACTGCTAATCTAGACTTGACTGAATTGACTGAACCCTGTTGTGGTGTAGCTTGTCCACGGACACATAGGGTTGGGATGTGTCACGTGACATCCCCTCCTTTTCAAAGTGAGGTACTGATACCAAACTGTATGGCGTCGAGGGAGATCGCCAACAGCATCCGGAATCTTGGAAGGGACTCTTCGCCTGCCCACTCTGATGTGTGGGTCGTGCGGTACTTGAACTTCATAAAGGTCTGCAACGCTTGCTTCTTTGGGCCGCGTCGAAAGCGACAAAAAATCTTTTGAATCTCCTTCATTGCGTCAACTTCGGCTAGAGTCCTGCTTCTTTCGTCTTCAAGAATCTCCATGGCTGAAAATTCCTGAAACCATCTACAACACAAAACCATGAACATACCCATTCCATGTAAAGTGAAGGAAAAAAATATTGTCTTCTCTAAAGACTGTGTATGCACTGTAGATGAACATAGAGACGGAGTGACAACCCGTTCATCAAACACATGCAAACAATGAATCTTTTCTATTTGATCGAAAACAATCAACTGTGGCAAATCACAATGGAAATGCCCATGCGTAGTGCTCATACTATCATGTGCTCTTTCGGAAACTGTGTCATGCCAAGTAAGAGACATGGAATGCGACTTTCTTACATACAAACTTTTCAGCTTTTCATGCACAATCCGCATACATTCGTGCTCATCCATGAGAGAAACGTGCTCAACATACAATATATCATGCCTAGGAAAAGGGATTACATAACGATGCTGACTAAAATAAAGGAAACCTTCACGAATGAAACACTCGAACAATGCGTGCGTACCAATCATGCAAACACATAATACTTCCTATGATGGTTCTTTGAACCAAGGCTCGAGAGCCAAGATCGGTTCGTCCTGAATGATCGAATCGTCCTGTGGGGGTTCTTTGGACCTCGACTCGAAAGCTAAGATCGCTTTTTTGTGATTGATCGAATCTACAACGACGTTAGCTTCGCTAGAAAAAGCATCAACTAACACATCATCCTTGTGAACAATCACATCATCTTCATGCAACTCATCATGCTTGTGAGAAATCACATCTTGATCATCATGCAAATCATCATGCTTGTCTTTATCATTCAAATCATCATGCTTATCATTGGCATCCAAATCATCATGCTTATCATTGGCATCCAATTCATCATGCTTCTCATCATGCAAATCATTGTGCTTATCATTGTCAATCAAAACATCATGCAAGTCATTGTCAATCAAATCATCATCATGCTTCACACAATCATCCAAATCCTATGTTTCATGCTTTGGAGAAGTAGAGACTGAGAGAGTCTCCTTTTCCTGATCTTGGGCGAACTGCGCCTGCACAATAGAAAAGAGTCGCAAGAATGGTACTTACGCTCGATGGTTGCCATGTCTTCTTCGTAGGCTTTTCTGTCTGCTTCTCTTTCTTGTTTCAACTCCTCCATAGGAGTTAGTGCAATCTTTGTCGTAGATGGTGAAGGGGGAGGGTCGGAAAAACCTCCTGGTGTGGAAAATTCTTCTTCGCCTCTCATGTGCTCATCACCTCCAAGCGAAGTATCCATTCCGCTTCGAGTGATGACCATTCTGAAGTCATGGGTTCTTGTGGGTTCTTGGGGGTCTTGGGTTCTTAAGTTCACAAGGAACTTGGGTTCTTGGGGGTCTTGGGTTCTTAAGTTCACGAGGAACTTGGGTTCTTGAGGTTCTTGAGGTCCTTGATTCGTGAGAATCTAGGGTTCTTGAGATGTTCTTTCGCTTGCAAATCGCGTTGGAGAAGGATCTTCTCTTCACCCGAGTTCTACCCTTTTCTGCGGGCGCACCCCTTGGCGGCACACGAAGGTTGCTTTTTCCCACCTCACGTCGATTGGCCGGCCGCTAAGTGCACGGTCCGCTCTCAATGAGTGAAAAGAGACACAAGGGGAGGCTGGACAAGCCCTTCTTTCTTGGGATTCCTGTCACTCTTCAACAAAACACGATTAGGAATCGCCACGCCCAGGTAAACTTGGGTTCGTGCGATCACAAAAAGCAAAAAAATTCTCGTGGTTCTTGTGGTTCTTTCCTTGAGTAATGCAGAGCACTTCCAAAGCTCTGATACCAATGTTAGGTGCAGCGGAATGAATGTTGTATTTTCTCAAGATTAGTGATCTTTATGCTCAAGGTTCCTTTTAGTTCTTAGGGAAAGAGAGAGCTTTCCGTCTTGTAGAGTGCTGTGGTCACGAACAAAGTGAGTGGATTGTGCGTGCAAGTGAATGAGACTGAGAGAAGGAGAGAGAAGAGATACGACACCCGAGAGGTTGTAAAACCCTCCTCCGAAGGCCCCACTCTCGTCGGCGAGAGTGGTCTAATCTTTGATTGCACAAAGGTGTACAATGCGTATGCAATGGACTATGCGACTTGGTCTACGCTGATGACGACGACGACGACGACGACTGAAATCTGAGATCTTCTAATCGCTGAATTTCGGGACTGTTTCGGTGGCTGAAAATGGTTGTTTTGGCTGCGTTTTCTTGGCTGAAAAATGAGGTTTCTTAGGGCTGAAAACTGATGGTCTTTACGGGCTGAATCTGCTACACTTTAGGTGAATAATGCCGGTCTTAATTTGCTGCTGAAATCCAAAAACGCCAGGGGCTGAAATTGGTCCTTCTGTCGCCAGGGTTCTGCAAATGCAAAAACGCTAGGCTGATCTGCTGTGTCGTGATGACGCCGGGGCTGATCTACTGTGCACAAATCGCCAAGGCTGATCTAATGCAAAAACGCTAGGTCTTCTCTGGAGAAAACGCCAGAGTAGTCGCGGGGGTTGGTCTTGCTGAGAAGTTGCCTGTTGAGCAAGGTGCTCCTGCTGCCTCTTCCGCCAGAAAGTGTGAACTTTGGTTTGCTTATATATTAACTTTGCAAAATTGCCCTACCTACTTTTGTAGGAAAGTCACTTAAAAATAATAAGTGAAAATCCCAATAAATAGGAAAATAGGCTAAATGCACTGGAAAATTTCCCTAACTGATGCGAATGGATTCTGATGGGAATTCCGATGATCATGCTGTGTGCAACCGGAGTATATGCATCTATGCTAAGTGACTGGGCATGCACGGTCTACGAATAGACTCACAAAAGTGCCAGATCACTGCTAATCTAGACTTGACTGAATTGACTGAACCCTGCTGTGGTGTAGCTTGTCCACGGACACATAGGGTTGGGATGTGTCACGTGACGATTTTATTGATTGTTCACCCTCTTTCAATTCCCTTGCCTTCTTGCTCTTATCTTCGAAGAAATCGTATTGGTTGGCTCTGTAAAAGTGCTTCTTCTTCGCATAAAACATGTGGTCATCGGAGTCCGAACTGTCAGAGGATGACTCCTCCGTAGAGCTATCAGAAATTGGTCGGAATGTGATCTTCTTTGCCTTTTTCTTGTTCTTTCCAAAGCTTTGCTTTTTGCTTCGCTTCTTGCCTATGGCCAGTTTCGAGTGCCTGGAACACAATTTGGTATGGCTGGTTTTTCGCAACCATACGTACAAAATGCAGATATGACAGGGAAAACAGTTGATGCGAGTGCTGGAATGAACACTCATGGAGCACCACTGTTACAGGCACCTGTTTATGATAATGTGGCTCCTTTGAGTCAGCCTAAGGATTACAAGGAAGGTGGGCAGGGAGTGAAGTTTGAAACTTTCAGAGGAACTGAGGACCAATTAAAGGCTTTGACCTTCATACAGCAGTTCGATGCAGCTTATGTCGGAATCTTCAAAGATACGCAAGGCTGCCACTTTCTTGAAAGGGAATGCGCTTCAATGGTGGACCGCATTGTTGAACCAAGGTCAAGCCCCAACAACGTGGGTCCAATTCAAACAACTTTTTGCGCCTGCATGGTTGACAAACACTTTTGAAGTGGATGTGATGACGGAATGGCACGAGTTGAATGCTAAACAGTGTGCGGATCTGGAAGAGTACAATAAACGGTTTTGGGCCGCACTGTTGCCAGTCACCTCTTACAGGTTTGTGCCTTTGTCAAAACAAATTGAGAAGAACTGTTGCGGATTGCCCAAGAAAATCAGGGACTACTGCACAAAGACTACTGTCATAAATATGTTTCAATTGATAGAGAATGCAAGAGTGGCCAACAATCTGTCGAAGGGAGATTCCGATGGATTTAATAGCCACAAGAAAGGGGCCCAGGGCAAACAGTTTTCAGCCAAGGGCAATATAACCGGCCTGTACAACGTACAGGGCGGTACTATTTCAATTACCTGTTAACTTTACACAGAGTACTAAGAAGGGAAGAGAACACAGTTGCGTCCAGCGACTAGAATGTCACTGCGCACACGAGACCGACACCCTATAGGCCCCAAAGACTGGCGCCCCTTTCGGTATTTCTTTATTCAAATTAAAGTAGACGATCCGCCCACTTCGCACAAGCTTTCACAAAGCTGTCCAAACCTGGCGAGGGCTGAAAACGCAGGTTTTCGACCTGATTTTGGCAGCATAACGGCGCAAAAACCCCTGTAGGTCAAAAACACCGGTCTAGGACGGATTCCCTCGATATCTGGAAGGTTTCTGGTGAGCTGTCACAGAAATTCAGCAGGCTGTAATTCTCTGTTTTTCACTACCGGGAGCCCAAAAGCCTGTACACGCATCCCAAGGCTCTCACGAGGCTCCCCCGATGTTCCCTTGCAGTTTAGGTGCGAAACCCTAAACCTGTAGAAAAACACAGCAGGCTGTAATTTCCCTGTTTCGGATCGTTTTTAGCGGAGCGAACACGCCTACGCGTGTCCCAAGGGCACCCGCACGCAATGGGACAGTTCCCCTGTGAATTGGACGAGTTTTCACGAAAGAAAACTCTCCAAACTCGCAATCTTTCGTGATGGAACTGTGCATACCTGTGGGGGATTAGCAATTAGCTAATCCGGTTCTTGTTCAGAAGGCTCTTGCCTTGGCAAACGCGCATAAACCCCCAGAGTTGTACATAGGTCAAATGAGAAGCCCACTAGTGGGGCATAACATACTGTACGTAGGGGAGAAAGAGAGCAGTATGTAGCGTGCGGGGCATCACTCCCGTCACCATACTGTGCATAGAGGGCAAGGTAAGCATTCCATAGCTTCTGTACCTGCTACAATCCACCTGAGGCTGAAAATGGCGCCCCCTTTGTTGATATGCAACTCGTTTTTGCCTCCCAGAGTGGCAGAATCGCTCACAGGCTAACACGTCGCCCAGTTTCCAAGTTTGGGCTTTCCCTGCTAAAAATATCTCAACTGGTGCGTCAGTTGACTTGGCAACAGAGCAATAAAATGTTCCCCTTGTCATTCCAGAGCTAATGATGCGAACACATTTTCCGGTCAAAAATAGCAGTTCCCTAAATTTTAGGAGATGCTTCCATGGCGTCCCTATCGGTCTCCTGACCATCATTGAAGACTAACATTTGACCAACATCTACAATGTGGGTTAATTTACTGGCCCCTTTCAACTTATAAAGTTGCAGTGACTTGACGAGTGCCCCAAATTCCAGTTTGGCGCACACGAGCTTCCATACTCATCAGAATTCAGTGCTAACTGGCCCGGGCAGTCCCTGTCTGACCGACCTAAATCCCCGATGTGAGAAACCCATTTGGCTGTAGCCGTTTCACACTGGCCATGCAATGTCCACTTGCACCTTTTCAAGGGTTTTGGGACAAACAAGTAAAAATAAAATAAATATATCTAATACTTATTTACAGAAGGCAACAGGAAAAATACACCTCCTGGTGACAGGCAATGTTGCAGCAAGCCTTCTGAGTCTCCTGCAAAGAAGCCCTCCACTCAAGAAGCTGATACGTCCAAGAAGCAGTCTAAATCTTCTTCGGAACGAGGACAAGGACAAAAAAGGCATTTTTCTGGCAAAACTTTTCAAGAAAGGAAAGCTCTTAGGGAGGCCAAAAAATGCTACATTTGTGAACAGGAAGGACACTTTGCAAATGAGTGCCCACAGAAGAAGTCACGGGATAAGGATGACAAGTCAGACCATAAAGGGAAGAAGCCAAAGCCGAGTGCAGGACTTGTTCCAGATTTGGTTGGAGATCAGCCAAACACAGATGCCACGGAGCTGTGCAGAGCTTGGGGCAAAGTTAGAGACCAGACAGTGCTGGTTTTCTTTGATCCAGGAGCCCGTGCAAATTTCATATCACCAGAATTGGCATCAAAGTTGGACATTCGTGCAGAGGAGATGGGTATGACAGGCGAAGCAGGTTTGGCATGCCTAGGACATTCAGAGCCTGTTACTCCCATTCTGGGAAAGCTTCGTCTGCACATTCAGAGCTATGTGGATGCGGAAGAATTTCATATTATGCCGCTTGAGGGCTGTGATGTGTTATTGGGTATCCCATGGTGTTACAGGTTGCATGCTATGGTGGATACTTACAACAAAAAGATTACCCTTGTACATAGAGGAAAGACTCATGTCCTTGATGTAAAGCTTAAAGGCGAGTCTGTTCCAGCTGTTTCTGCTTCTGCTAGTTCATCTGTAATAAAGAATCATCTTTCTGCGTACTTGATCTTTGCAAAAGAAGTACCTCAAGTAGTATCTAATTTGTCTACCTTAGATAAAGACAGGTCAACTTTTTTGAGTGGTTTCAGTGATTGTTTTTCGGACTCTTTGCCAGGGGAGTTACCTCCTGAGAGACCTGAGGATCATACTATAGATCTTGTGCCAGGTTCTAGTCCACCGAATAGACCACCATACAGGGTTAGTGCAGCCCAGCAGAAAGAGATTATGGGTCAGGTCAATGAGCTTTTAGAGAAGGGGCTGATTCAGCCCAGTTCATCCCCTTTTTGTTCGCCTGTACTCTTAGTGCAGAAGGATGGTTCATGGTGCACGTGCATTGACTATCGCGCCTTGAATAAGAATACCATCAAGAACAGGTTCCCCATACCGAGGATAGATGACATTCTTGATCGGCTTGAGGGAGCGTCATTGTTTACAAGAATAGACCTAAAGAGTGGGTACCATCAGATACGCATTAGGCCAGAAGATGTCCATAAGACTGCGTTCAGGACAACATTTGGTCTCTATGAGTTTCTTGTCATGCCATTTGGTCTCACAAATGCTCCTGCCACGTTTAATAGAATGATGGACAGAATTTTTAGACCACATAGAAACTTCGTGGGTACCTTCTTTGATGACATGATTGTCTATTCGAAGTCTGAAGAGGAGCATAGGGATCACTTGACTGTAGTTTTCAATGAGTTACGTAAGAACAGGCTACTCATTAATGCGAAGAAGAGTGAATTCTTTTTGCAAGAAATTCACTTCCTTGGGCACATTGTTTCAAAGGATGGGGTACGCATGGATCCCGCTAAAGTGGAAGCAATTAGGTCATGGCCAGACTTAAAGTCCGTACATGACATTCGAAGCTTTCTAGGCTTATGTTCCTATTACAAGAGGTTCATCCGAAATTTTGCTGAGATTGCTTCTCCACTCCATGACTGCAAGGAAAAGGAGTTACTTTCAAGTGGACAGCCAAGGAAATTTTAGCGTTCAAACACTTGAAAGAGAAGCTGACTTCAGATCCGGTAATTATTTTGCCAGATCTTTCTAAACCTTTTGTGGTTCAATGTGATGCGTGTGGCCATAGTCATGGTGCAGTTCTAATGCAGAATGGCCGAGTAGTCGCATATGAGAGCAGAATTCTTTTGAAGACTGAAAGAAACTTGCAAGTCTATGAGAAAGAATTGCTGGCAGTAATTCATGCTCTCACTAGTTGGAAACACTATTTGCTAGGGGCTGATTTTGTTGTCCAAACGGATCATCAAACCTTGCGATATTTTCTCACACAAACGAAGTTGTCTGAGAAGCACATGCGATGGGCAAACATCTTGTCAATGTTCCATTTTCAGATTGTGCATGTGCAAGGGAAAAAGAACATGGTGGCTGATGCGTTGTCACGAAAGCCCCAAATTTCAGCAGTGTCAATTCCGTACCATTGTGAACTAGACGAAATGAAGACACAATACACTGAGGATTCAGATTTTGCAAGGATCTATGACCAGCTTGTTGATGGGCAACATCATGAGCACTATATGCTTAAGAATGACTTTCTCATGATGCATGGAAAGTTATGCGTTACTAAACAGTTACGGCCAAAGATTTTGATGGAAAGTCATGCTCCACCTTATGCTTGGCATCGTGGAATTGATGCGACAGTGAAAGGGGTTGAGGCATTCTTCTATTGGCCAGCTTTGCGTCAAGATGTTGACACATTTGTAAGATCATGCTTAGTATGCCAAAAAGTCAAATTTGACAGACAAAAGCAACCGGGATTGTTGCAGCCATTGCCGATCCCTGATAGGCCATGGGAAAGTATAGCAATGGACTTTATCTTTGATCTTCCAAGGACGCAAACAGGAAATGATGGGATTTGGACTATCATTTGTAGGTTCAGTAAGCAGGCCCATTTCATTCCTATTAGGAAGAAGATAAAGCCAGAACACATGGTCAAGATATTCATGAGCAATATCTTTAAATATCATGGGATGCCTCAGTCAATTGTCAGTGACAGGGAACCACGTATGACGAGTCTTTTTTGGAAGGCATTGTTTGAGAACATGGGCACTACGCTAAAGTTCTCTTCTTCGTTTCATCCGCAAACTGATGGACAGTCAGAAGAGGCAAATTCTACTGTCTTGGACCTGCTCAAATGTTATGTCTCAGAGCACAAGGCAACTTGGGAACACCATCTCCCATTGGTTGAATATGCTTACAATAACACTGTGCATACGTCAACAGGTAAGGCACCATTTGAGATAGTGGAAGGAGGAAAGAAAGTCCCGCCCATTTTGCATACTAAGGACGAGATATTTGAGGCAGACAAGTATGTGCAAGATATGGATGAAACATACAGGAAGATAAAGATTGCTCTTGAGAAGACTCAGGCTAAGCAAAAGAAAGCTGTTGATCGTCACCGTCGTGAACTTGTATTTTCACTTGGTGATTGGGTACTTTTGAGCTTTGAAAAGGCCAGGTTAAGGAAAAGGAAAGGCAACGCTTGTTTCCTAAGCTCAGTATGCGATATTATGGTCCTTTTCAGATTTCAGAAAAGATCAGCGATGTAGCTTACAGGTTAAAGCTACCAGAAGGCTGGAAAATACATAATGCTTTTCATGTCAGCCTTCTAAGGCCTTTTGTTGGTGATGTGCCAGAGAATATGCTTGATGAGGAACAACCCGAAGTGGAAGAATTGGATGAAATCCTTGTTCCTGAACAGATATTGGCACATAAAGAAAGAAAGGTTAGAGGAAAAGTTGCAAGACGCTATTTGGTGAAGTTCAAGAACTATCCATCGTTAGATGCCAAATGGATGGAAGATTCTGAATTGGTTGATTCACCTCAGCTATTGCAATTGTATCTTGAAGCCTTTCAGATGGAACCCACAGTGACTTGATGCAGCCTTTTTGGAGCAAGGCAAGAGCATGGTTCATGATGCTCAAAAGAGTAGTTAAGCAATTGTATCTACTCTTTCCATACAGAATTTAGCTAGAGAAGTTTGTGCTCAAGAGTACACTAGAAGACTTCTATGCTTGATATATGTGTCGTAGCCAGGTTGGTGGGATTGTTTAATCGTCCAACGCTACATTTCCGGAAGCATGTATATCTTGGATTCCCATCATAGAATATATGTGATATCAGGAGATATCCGCATGTATTATTGGCATGCAAGCGAGGTCGCTTGCAGTATTTCAAGGGTGGGGTGTGTCACCAGGAGGTGTATTTTTCCTGTTGCCTTCCGTAAATAAGTATTAGATATATTTATTTTATTTTTACTTGTTTGTCCCGGAACCCTTGAAAAGGTGCAAGTGGACATTGCATGGCCAGTGTGAAACGGCTACAGCCAAATGGGTTTCTCACATCGGGGATCTAGGTCGGTCAGACAGGGACTACCCGGGCCAGTTAGCACTGAATTCTGATGAGTATGGAAGCTCGTGTGCGCCAAACTGGAATTTGGGCCACTCATCAAGTCACTACAACTTTATAAGTTGAAAGGGGCCAGTAAATTAACCCACATTGTAGATGTTGGTCAAATGGTAGTCTTCAATGATGGTCAGGAGACCGATAGGGACGCCATGGAAGCATCTCCTAAAATTTAGGGAACTCCTATTTTTGACCGGAAAATGTGTTCGCGTCATTAGCTCTGGAATGACAAGGGGAACATTTTATTGCTCTGCTACCAAGTCAACTGACGCACCAGTTGAGATATTTTTAGCAAGGAAAGCCCAAACTCGGAAACTGGGCGACGTGTCAGCCTGTGAGCGATTCTGCCACTCTAGGAGGCAAAAACGAGCTGCATATCAACAAAGGGGGCGCCATTTTCATCCTTAGGTGGATTGTAGCAGGTACAGAAGCTATGGAATGCTTACCTTGCCCTCTATGCACAGTATGGTGACGGGAGTGATGCCCCGCACGCTACATACTGCTCTCTTTCTCCCCTACGTACAGTATGTTATGCCCCACTAGTGGGCTTCTCATTTGACCTATGTACAGCTATGGGGAAATATGCTTTCATGCCGAGGCAAGAGCCTCTTTGCAAAGGAACCGGTGTAGCTAGTTGCTGCACCAAAGCAGGTCCACGAGAGGGTGATAACCTCTCGATTGCGCAGTAAATTCAGCACTGTTTGCTTGCTGTTTTTTCCTCTGTTTTGAGACTGTTTTGTGCCCGGGATGCTTCCAGAATCAAGGGGCACCAAGCCGAAGGTGCAGGGAACAGTGTAGGGACCGTCGTGTGCCCAAATCAGGTCAAAAACAGGACTGAACCAGAAATTACAGCGACCTGGAATTTATTGTTTTGTGCTCCCGACTGAGGGATAACGCCAGTGGGATAGTCCTGAGCTTGGAAACTGATTCGGGTTAATTTCGGTATCATTATGCTGCCGAAATTTTGCCGAATCTGGAGCGTACTAGCTGGATGCAGGTGTTATCTTCCAAGGACTCTCTTTTTTGTAATTCCCTCTCTCTAAATTAAAGAAATACCGAAAGAGGCGCCAGTCTTTGGGGCCTACAGGGTGTCGGTCTCGTGTGCGCAGTGACATTCTAGTCGTTGAACGCAACTGTGTTCTCTTCCCTTCTCAGTGCTCTGTGTAAAGTTGACAGGTAATTGAAATAGTACCGCCCTCTACGTTGTATAGGCCGGTTATACTCTTCTGCTAAATCGCTTGAATTTGCCGTATTGCCTCCTCCCGCCTCAGTGGTTGCAGAAGAGGCCGATTGATTCTTTTCGGAATCCAAAGGTATCACGAGAAAAAGGATCAGATTTCCCGGTAGAAGAGAAATCAGCCGTGCTCTGATACCACTGTAACAAACTTGGACACCCCAAGTCTAGATTCTGTCGCGACACAACAGAGAGTCCTTAAAACAGTTCAAAAATTATGAGAGAGAGTCGACACGGCCCGGTGTAGTTCCGTGCCAAGAGAGATTGGCCCCAAAGACTGGCGCCCCTTTCAGTATTTCTTTTACATTAATCTGTGAGCAAAGTACAACTTCCAGCGGGTGCTCGCTCTCAAACTCTGCGTCCAGATGCTCTGAGAAGTGAGCCCCCCTTGGGTCACTCATAAAGATTACAAGGGATGCTAAAAGCAAAGCCCCAAAAGCATGAAACTCAAAAGCAACTTCTCCCAAAAGCTGCCAGTAAAAATAGCAACGCCAAAAAAAACAAGAATTTCCGTACGGATTTGCCATGTCAGCAGACAACGCGTTTTGCGAGTGTCCGTACAGCAGTCAACACAAATCGCGGTCATCCGTACAACAGCGACGTCAGTAGGTTCTTCGTTTTATTTTATTGTCTAGGTGTCCTTAGGCCCTCGGCAAAAGTCCATAAGTTGGAAACAACTTATTAAAGGTCGTGCCACGTCATCAGTTTGTGACATTGGAAGCATTGGAAATGCCAAAAGCATACAAAGAAGGTGGTGCAGCTGTGAAGTTTGATACTTTCAGCGGATTTAAGGATAAGACAAAGGCTCTTACTTTCCTCCAGCAGTTTGATCCTGCTTATATGCAAGGGGGAATTTTACAAAGGCCTCCAAGGTCAGGAAAGCTGCCACTTTCTTGAAAGGCAATGCACTTTACATGGTGGACGACACTGTTGATGCAAGGACAGGCACCCGCCACATGGGTATACTTCAAGAAAATGTTTGCATTTGTGTAACTATCAAATGATTTTGAAGCCGATGTCATGATGGATTGGCACCAACTCACTGTAGCTACTTACAAAAGCCTAGAGGAGTACAATCGTACGTTCTGTAAAGCGTTGCTCTCAATATCCTCCTACAGGTTTGTGCCATTGATAAGAGCAGATTGAGAAGTATTGTTGTGAGTTGCCTAAAGGGCTTCAAGACTACTTTACAAAGAACATAGTGGCTACTGTTACTCAGCTTATGGAAGTTGCCAACACTGGTCATGTCTTGTTGAAGGGAGAGGACACTGGGTTTCACGGCAGCGTGAAAGAGGGTCAGCAAAAGAAAAATTCAGCAAAGAAGCCCTTTGTGAAAGTGACTCCTAAAACGTCCGAGGGGTCAGAAAAGACAGGGAAAGCTAAGGACTCAATCGAGACGTCCGAAGGACGGGCTAAGAAAAAGAAAAGGAACCCTTTTGTGCACAAGACGTTCAAGGACACGAAAGCTTTAATGGCTGAGACCAAATGCTTTATATGCGAGCAGCCTCGCCATTTTGCTGCCAATTGTCCCCAGAGGAGGAGGCCAACTGACTCAAAGGACAAAGAGCCTAGAGGACAAGAAAGCGAAGAAGCCCAAACCCACGGTTGGGTTAGTGCCAGATATGGTGAGTGATAGGCCAAACTCAGATGCTAGTGAGTTATGCAGAGCGTGGGATAAAGTTAGAGACCAGATAGCACTTATCTTCTTTGATCCAGGTGCATAGCAAACTTTATCTCATTAGAGTTGGCCATCTAGTTGGGCATCAAAGCCGAAGAGATGGGTTACATAGCAAAGGCAAGGTTGGCATGTCCTGGCTACTCAAAGTGTGTAACGCCTATCATTGGAAAGTTGCGTTTGCATATTCAATCATATAAGGACACAGAAGAATTTTATATCATGCCACTGGAAGGGTGCAATGCGTCGTTGGGAATCCCGTGGATGTTCCATATACATGGAGTGCTTGATGTTTTCAACAAAAAGATCACTATTCAGCATAGGGGTAAAATTCACATCCTTGATGTAAAGCTTGAAGGGGAGTTTGTCCCTATTGTATCTGCTTTGGCTATCACTTCTGTAATTAAGAATCATTTTTCTGCGTACTTGATTTTTACACGTAATGTTTCAAATACTTGTCAGTTAAATTTATTTGTGCTAGATAAAGAAAGGTCAGCATTTTGCGAGAGTTTAATGACTGTTTTTCTGACTCATTACCATCTTGATTGCCGCCGGAGAGGCCTGAGGATCATGCGATAGATTTGGTGCCAAGTTGTAGCCCACCAAATAGGCCTCCGTATAGGGTTAGTGCGGCTCAGCAGAAAGAGATTATGGGCCAAGTAGAGGAGCTGTTAGAAAAAGGGCTGATTCAACCCAGTTCTTCACCCTTTTGCTCCCCAGTGCTTCTGTGCAAAAGAAGGATGGCTCTTGGCGCATGTGTATTGATTACCGTGCGTTGAATAAGAATACCATCAAGAACACGTTTCCTATTCCAAGGATTGATGATATTCTTGACCGACTAGAGAGTGCTGCAAATTTCAGCAGGATAAGAGTACCTGAGCAGAGTGGGTACCATCAGATTCGTATCAAGCCAGAGGATGTGCATAAGACTGCCTTTAGGACAACATTTGGTTTGTATGAATTCTTAGCGATGCCCTTTGGTCTTACAAATGCTCTTGCTACGTTCATTAGGATGATGGATCGGATCTTCCGCCCACGTCAAAAGTTTGTCGGCACATTCTTTGATGACATGATAGTATATTCAAAGAATGAAGAGAAGCATAGGCGTCACCTAACCATCGAGTTCGAAGAGCTACGCAGTCACAAGTTGTTTATCAATCCTAAGAAAAGTGAATTCTTCTTGGAGGAGATCCACTTTCTTGGCCACATAGTGTCAAAGGATGGTATCCGAATGGATCTTGCCAAGGTTGAAGCAATTAAGACATAGGCAGACTTGAAGACTGTGCACGATGTCCATAGTTTCTTGGGCTTATGCTCTTACTACAGAAAGTTTATAAGGAACTTTGTCGAGATTGCTACACCACTTCATGCTCTACAAAAGAAAGAGGTCACGTTCAAGTGGACACAAAGAGAGTTGAAGTGTCACAAAAAGAGATTTCAGCTTTTAATCCCTTAAAGGAAAAGATGACTTCGGATCCAGTAATTGTCTTACCGAGCAATTGTCTTACCAAATCTCAAGAAGTCATTTGTGGTCCAGTGTGATGCATGTGGCAAGATGGTCGGGTAGTAGCTTATGAGAGCAGAATCTTGCAAGGGCCAGAAAAGACTGCAAATCTATAAGAAAGAGCTACTGGTTGTGATTCATGCACTTTCTAGTTGGAAGCACTACCTTAGATCATCATACCTTGCGATACTTCTTCACACAGTCAATAGATCATCATACCTTGCGATACTTCTTGACACAGTCAAAGTTATCCGAAAAGCACATGCGATGGACAAACATTCTCTCTATGATCTGAACAGTATCTACATATGCTTGAGTATGCATACAACAATACGGTGCATTCAAGGCACCTTTTGAGATTGTTGAGGGTGGCAAAAAGGTTCCTCCCATTTTGCACACAAAGGACAAGATTTTTGTGGCAGATCGATATGTAGAGAACATAAATGAAATGTATAAGAAGATCAAGCTTGCCTTGGAGAAGACTTAAGCAAAACAGAAAAGGGTTGTTGATCGTCATCGACGTGAATTGTTCTTTTCACCTGGTGACTGGGTACTCTTACGGTTTGAAAAGGCAAGGTTAAAGAAGATGAAGGGCAAGGAAAGGTTATTTCCCAAGCTCAGCATGCGTTACTATGTGCCTTTTCAAGTACTTGATAAGATCAGCGATGTTGCTTATAGGCTGAAATTGTCTGACACTTGAAAGATTCATAATGCATTTCCTGTGAGTCTTCTAAGACCCTTCGTGGGTGATGTGCCAGAAGATATGCCAGATGAGGATCAACCAAAAGTTGAGGAACTTGATGAGATCTTGGTACTTGAGCAGATTTTGGCACATAAGGAAAGAAAAATCAAAGGAAAAGTTGCACGAAGGTATTTGGTGAAGTTCAGGAACTATCCACCTATGGATGCAAAGTGGATGGAAGAGTGTGAACTGCTAGAGTCAGTGAATGTACTGTAGCTTTACCTTGAGGCCTTTGGGTTACAACCTACGTATGTCCCAACTCAACGTGTTCGAAAGAGGGGTAATAATGGAGCTAGCACATCAAATGTACATACAGATTCAATGCAATAGAAGTGGACATTGTTGTACAAATGCTAAAGGTATAATGTTCACTTCTATCGTAGATAAAAATGGCAAAAAGTATGAAGGTTTCATTACGTCATTCGTATCTATGTTACATGACCTTTCTAGCGGATACATGTGATGATAAAAGGGTGCTAATCACAGCATATCATCTATGGCATGTATATCTGGCATGCCATCGAGGACGTTTGCGATTTCAAGAGGGGGGTATGTCACGAGGCTGTGGCAACCACTAACCTTAGTTGTTGGTTTCTTTTCCTTGATTTTTATTTATTTTTTTGGGACCCTCTTTTTGAAGTCACAAATGACCGGACATTGTATGGCCAGTGTGAAACGGCTGACGGTCGAGAGTTTCACCCGCAACAGTGAAAAGCTAGTCACCACGAGTTGGTCGGGCCAGTCGGCACTAAAATCTGGGCAGTAAAAGGTTGTCTAGGTTCAGTTCAAAGTCATTTACGTCCCTCGCGACACTTATAAGTTGGTGGGTACTAGGAAATTAACTCAAAAGAGGCATAAGGGACACATGGCGGCTCCAAGTCGAATTGCCAGACTCATCCCAAGAGGAGGAGGCGCCCAATTAAAGAGATGAGGCTGATTTTCTTCATCAAGAGCCTACAACGTGTGTGAGTAGTATGAAGGTTTTATTAAGTCATTTGTATCTATGTTACATGACCTTTCTTGAGAATACATGTGATGATAAAAGTGTGCTAATCACACTAAATCATCTATCGCATGTAAATCTGGCATGCCATCGAGGACATTTGCGATTTCAAGAGGGGGGTATGTCACGAGGCTGTGGCAACCACTAACCTTAGTTGTTGGTTTCTTTCCCTTGATTTTTATTTATTTTTTTGGGACCCTCTTTTTGAAGTCACAAATGACAGGACATTGTATGGCCAGTGTGAAATGGTCGACGGCCGAGAGTTTCACCCGCAACAGTGAAGGGCTTGTCGCCACGAGTTGGTCGGGCTAGTCAGCACTGAAATCCGAGTAGTAAAAGGTTTTCTAGGCTCATTTCAAAGTCATTTAGGCCCCTCGCGACACTTATGAGTTGGTGGGTACTAGGAAATTAACTCAACAGAGGCATAAGGGACACATGGTGGCTCCAAGTAAAATTGCCAAACTCATCCCAAGAGGGGGTGCCCAATTTGAGAGTGGAGGCTGATTTTCTTCATCAAGAGCCTACTGCGTGTGTGAGTAGTGGGTGAAGGTGATCATAGCTTTAGTGGAAAGCTTGCCTTCTCCCTTGTCTTATGTAGCACAATGATTCCGCTTTCGTGCATCTCTCTCCCCCTTTGAATACAAAAACATGATACCCCGCTCGAGGGCTTTTCATTTGTATGTACAATTGTGTGGGTTCATGCGCGTTTGCCGAAGCAAGAGCCTCTTGCACAAGTACTCGATTAGCTAATTGCTAATCCCCCACAAGTACAGGTGAACTCAGAGAGATTTCACGTGAGCAATCTCGTCTGATTCAAAGGGCAAGTAGCCCTATAGGTGCGGGAGCTCGAGGGCTTGCTATGGATGCGATCGGCACGCAAAACAAAGCCCAAAACAGTAAATTAGAGCCTGCTGTGTATTTTTGCAGGTTTAGGGTTTTGACCCTAATTGATCCCTAATAACCTTAGGAGCTTCGGGGAAGCTAGGGGATCACTGCGCAAGTGTTCTGGTGCATTTTTGGGGCAGAAATCAGAGAATTCAGCGTGCTGCAGATTCTCGCCAGGTTTGGGGAAGTGCCCGAATGCGCCAGGCAAGTCACCTTTTGCACGGGGATTTTGTCTATGAAGCCTCCTATTGCGGTTATGCTGCCGAAATCGGGCTAGAGTAAGCCATTTTCAGCCTGGTAAAAGCGGGACAGCTCGTAGGAACTAACAGGTTTTCTCCCAAGTTTGATAAGAATAAAGAAATACCGATAGGGGCGCCAGTCTTTGGGGCCTACAGGGGTCTGGTCACTGCTTGGAAGCACTCTAGCTCCCAAGCCGTGCTTGTTTGAAGTGTTAATTCGAGTCACAGGCTTATTTGTGAAGTTTCTCTGTGTCTTAAAGTTTATCAAGTAAGATTTGGTTGAAAGCTAAAGTCTATCGCCCTACGGGCAGGTTTCAAGGAGCCCCTCTTTCGGTTTTTTAACACAAGATCTCACCCCTACTTCAACCCTTTGCTCTCAACATCCAGCAGCCTTTTGGGGAGCTTCTGGAACAAGAGATCAGCCCCTTCTTGCCAGTTTTGAAGCTGAAACAGCCCTGTCATTTGTGTTTTGTTCTCCCTGCGTCCTGCCCTTCCTCACAATATCTAGAGGGCAAAACACCTCTCTAAGAGGCACCCCAACCAGCCCTTCATCTGCTATGTTTTTAGCCTCGTTTATTGTTGGCTGCTACACTCTTGCACAAACGCATTTTAAATTAGCCCTTACTGGAGCCTTTTGTCAAAGTAGACGATGCAGAAGCATAGAGATAGATAGAGAATGCACGAGAAATGAAATGAAATGAAATGTTATATTAACGTCTTCAAAAGGCCAGAATGACCTATGAGACCAAACTGATACAAAGTGGTGAATCTGTTACAATGTCTGGGTACCTTAGTACTAAAGTACTAGGTGTGAAAAGTGTGAAAGTGAATGTGAAAACTAAATACAAAGTATTAAATAAACTTCTTAGGAGCATTTTGGGTGTCTGGCTAGAATGCTTTTAATCCTTTGTTGTAGTCTCCTCCGGTGAAGTGTGCTTCTGCCTCTTGGTCATGGTCGTCTCGATTTCCTAAGCTCAATCGCTCTGTCAATTAGGGTGCCTTTGGTATGAATGTGGGTACTCCTTTGTGTTGGCTGCTGGCCTCCTGCTTCCCCTTCCACTCCTGCTTCACTCGATCCGAAGAAATCTGTGATCTGCCTCTGAGGCTGTAGTGCTCTTTGTCTTCTCATTAGATTATCCCTGTGCCGATGTAGTTCCAGTAGGTACAAGCCTAAGCATCTTTGATCTTGGTATTGCATGATTCTATCTAGAGGTCCAAAGCCTTCTTTAAAGAGGCAATGAAAACGCCCACGTATCTCGTAGTACACTGTGCAGTGGCATATGTAATGTAATTCTGTCTCCGGCTCCATTCCGCATAACTTGCAAATTCTGCTTTTAGGTGGGATTCCCCTAAATCTGCCAAATTCAATTTCCAACTGGTGTGAGGATGTACGAATCTAACCAATAGCACATCTCAAACCATGAGACAGGTGGGTATCCATGTAACTCGGGCGAATCACACCATCTTCAGATAGTTGTAGGAAGTTTTCTTTGTAGTCGGCCATCTTCGTGCCCAGTTCTTGTGTAGGGTCTACCCATGTCCTCTTAGTATCCAACTGTATAAGATCCTGTCGGATGATTTTATTAATCTCCGTTCGTGTAATTGCCAGTGATGGAGCCTCAAGTGAGTATTGGAAGGGGGGTAATCTTTCCATACTGAACCCGTGTCTCTGAAAAAACGATGACAGTTGCGCATACCAGCATGATGTATCATTTATCCCCTTTCATTGCCAATTGTCGAGAGGATTCGAGGGCCAATCTAGTATATCGACAGTTATTTGTATCCCACAAACCATGCATAAAGGACACTGATCTGGTAAGAGCTTCAATTTCTATCGGAGGGGCCGCTAGTTCCGCTCGGGTGATCGCGTGTGGTACGGAGGCCTTGGCTCTAATCAATCGGGAAATCATAAATACCAAAGGTCTCTCCATTGACTTCCAATTATCCTGATCCACAGATGGTCCCCAAATCTGGACCCCATAAAGCATAGCCGAAGCCACCATAGTATCAAAGAGCCACAGTTTTGTTCGTTATTCCTGAAACTACACTTGTGAACACATCCTCTCCAACCCTCCCAAGGCCGCAGAGGCTCTAGATAATCTAGCATCCGCTGCTTTCTTAAGAGTAAACTTCGGTCCTGCAAATACCACCCCAAGGTATGTGTATGCATCTATGTACTCTACTGTATCCTGGCCATATGCAAATGTAGGTGCCGATCTCCTAACCCACTGCGGTGTGGTGTTAAACACCATAACTTTGGTTTTACCCAAGTTTAACGACAGTCCACTGTCCTCCGCGAATTTATGTAAAGCATCTAGCTGCCTCAGCATTCCATCTGGTGATTCTGCTATCAATACAATATCATCTGCATACAACAACAAAGGGATCCATGACCCTGCAAGTTGAGCACCTCTGTCGCCTTCTCTCTCAATGTAATCTGATACCTCATCTATGTACATACCAAATAAAGTAGGGGACAGTGGGCATCCTTGCTTTACTCCAACGGGAGAAGTTCCATGTGAGCAACTTGTGACAGAGAGAGTGTCGAAGGTATGCATCTCAAGTGAATGCTCAATGCGATCCTATTTATTTGTTTTGCCTTTTTTAGATACTTTTTACTTATTTGACATGAGAATTGGGTTGAGCAGTTCAGTTGAGAAGTATATAGGTCTATATGAGGACCCCCAGCTCCCATTGTAAGAATCATCTAATTCTTTGCCAAGTGTGGTGGATCTCTCTCTCTCTCTCTCTCTCTCTCTCTCTCTCTCTCTCTCTCTCTCTCTCTCTCTCTCTCTCTCTCTCTCTGTGTGATTAAAGTATAACCAGCTTGTACCTACAGTTCCTCCTCGACGAACTCCGCAACATACTCTCGAGGCACACCCAATAAACCTCCCGATTCTACAGACTTTCAACAGTTTCTGAAGTACATGTTGCCTCAAGTTTATCTTTCAACACCAGAAACCACAAGGGCCTCCTCCCGACAACCCACACAATTGATGTGTATGTAATGTACGTTGCTCCATACAAAAAAAGGGATACATAAAAATACGTACTATTGGCAAAAATACCTAATATAATGAGATTTTTAGACAACATCTTTAGAGACGTACACATGTTACATTTAGAGACTATCTACACCACTGAGCACCTATAGTCACACACCACATTCAAAACCAATTTTAAGTGACGCACTATAACAGGCTTGGACACTCCAAGCGAGAAATCAATAGCAACACACGATCAGAAACGTCAAAATCACTGAACTTTAAGAGAGAGAGAGAGAGAGAGAGTCGACATGGCCCGACAGAGTTCTGTGACCAGAGGATTTGGCCCCAAAGTCTTGCGTCCCTTGAGGTATTTCTTTATCATTAATCATTGCAAAGTACAACTCCCAAGGGACCTCTGCTCTCAGACTCTGCGTCCAGATGCTTGGAAGAGTGAGGCCCCATGGGCTCTTATAAACTTAGAAGGGATGCTCAAAAGTGCCCCAAAAGCATTCAGTTCAAAAGCACTAAACCCAAAGGCATCTGCTCTCAAAAGCTAGCGCTAGGGACTCCCAAAAGCAACCAATGTAATTTCTCGAAATCCGTACAACTTGCCACATCAGCACAGCAGCACAATTTATGGAGAATCTGTACAGTCCTGCCACCATAGTCACAAGGGATGCGTCCCGAGGAGTGGGGACGGGGGATGGGGGACGGGGGATGAGGATCAAATGGATTTTTAGTGTAAAAAAGAGGACAGGATGGCAAGTGGGGACGGGAAGCCCAAAAATGGGCGTCCCCTGTGACTATGCCTGCCATGTCACCATCCAGCACGTTTTTCAGGCGTCCATACAACCTTATAAAATCATATTATCTGTTAGGGATTGTCCGGGTGGTCATGCCACATCATCACTTTGTTACATAGGTATGTCACAAAATGATGACGTGGCTTGACCACCCAAATAGATTCCAAATAAAATGTCATAAGGGTTCCCATCCGATGGGGCCCGAGCGACACAAAGAATTAAAGAACGTAAGCTCAAAGTTGTACCAACTTATGGTACCCCGGTTGAGGGGCCTAAAACCCTAAAGACCAGAAGCTTGCACTCTAAAAGAGAGTTCCGTAAATCGCGTTGACATGCTGACGTGGCACGTTGTACGAAAAATCCTCGTTTTGTGCTCGCTGTGCCACATGGCAAGCTGTACGGATTTCCGTGATTCACGCTAGCAACTTTTGAGAGCGACGCTTTTGGGGATTGATTGCTTTTGGGGCTCTGCTTATATAGGGCATCCCTTGTAAGAATAAAAGAGCCCTTGGGGCCTCACTCTACAGAGCATCTGGACGCAGAGTCTGACAACAGAGGTCCCTCGGGAGTTGTACTTTGCAATGATTAATGATAAAGAAATACCGAAAGGGGCGCCAAACTTTGGGGCCAATACCTCTGGGCACAAAACGCCGGGTCGTGTCGATTCTCTCTCTCTCTCTTTCTCTATTGAAGTTCAGTGATATTCACGTTTCTATTTGTGTGGTGCTATTCATTTCTCGCTTGGAGTGTCCAAGCCTGTAACAATGGTATCAAAGCTCAAAAATATTCTTCTTCTGCGGAGGATCCGATCCCTTCTGCAGCGCATACAGATTCTCGAGGAGAGTATTATAGTACAGTTGAGATTTTATTGTGAAAGAATCTTCGTGGCATGATCCCGAACTTATTAGTCACTCCCATCCTTACTTCATCGCGCATTGGGCACGCTCCCGTCTTCAACCCTCTGTCTTACAGGACATAAGCCATAAAGAACCCTAGATTACATATGGGTTCTCACGGAGAATTTGACAGAGATAACACCTCTCGATGGGTAGGCAAATCCAAAGAATTCCCCAAACCCAGGATAAGATTTTTGAGCAGATCTGGATACTGCTTTTGCCAAGGTGCACGAGGCTCTTGAGAAGTCTCAAGCACGGCATAAGAAGGTAACCAACAAGAATTGACGCGAATATAAGTTATTCCAACTTATGGGGTCCCGTCCAATGGGCCCACGGGACATAAAGAAGAAATAAAAACCCTAGCGCTAGCTGCTGACGTAGCAGGTTGTACGGACATCCAAAAAACACGCTGGATGGTGACATGGCTGGACTGTACAGATTTTTTGTAAATTGCGTTGCTGTGCTGACATGGCAGCCTGTACGGATTTACGAAAATTAAGCTGGCTACTTTTCAAAGTCCCAACGCTAGCTTTTGAGAGTAGATGCTTTTGGTTTAGTGCTTTTGAGCTGAATGCTTTTGGGGCTTTGCTTTTGAGCATCCCTTGTAAATTTATAAGAGCCCCTAAAGCCTCACTCTGCAAAGCATATGGACGCACAGTTTGAGGGCAGAGGTCCCTTGGGAGTTGTACTTTGCAGTGATTAATGATAAAGAAATACCGAAAGGGGCGCCAGACTTTGGGGCCAATACCTCTGGGCACGAAACTCCGTCGGTCCGTGTCGACTCTCTCTCTCTCTCTCTCTCTCTCTCTCTCTCTCAAAGTTCAGTGATTTTGACGTTTCTGTTCGTATGTTGCTATTGATTTCTCGCTTGGAGTGTCCAAGCCTGTTACATTGGTATCAAAGCTCATACTATGGAGGATCTGATCCCTTCTGCAGCGCACACACATTCTCGAGGAGAGCATGACAGAACAGTCTAGATTTTATCTATATGTGAAAGAATCTTCGTGGGCCGACCCGAGACTTATCCGATCCCAAACTTATTAGCCATTCCCACTCTTCATACATCAGCATCGGGCACGCTCCCATCTTCATCGCTCTGTCTTAGAGGGCATAAGCGATAAAGAAGCCCAGATTACACATGGGGTTCTCGCGGAGAATCTAACAGAGAGAACAGCTCTGGTGGGTAGGCAAAGAAGAGTTGAAATCCAGCGCGGGAACTGAAGAAAAGAATGAAGATTTGGACAAATTCTTGGCAGAAAAGTTTGCCAGATTGGAGTATAAACGTCAACTATAGGTTGAGACATATGTGAAAATATTGATCAAGTACTCCAGAGACCCAAGATTTACGTGACACTTGAAGAATTAACCGATTGATGAGATTTACTCGAGATGGCGAGAGGCCATTGATTCTCCTCTCAGGTTGGAAGGAAAGTTGAAAGGACAGACGAGTGCAAAAAAGCGGAACCTGTACTCGCAAAAAAAATTGGATAGAATTCTTGAAAAGAAGAACCAGAGGACCACCAAAAGACAAGCCAAGGAATTCCAGAGTAGTCGAAGAGCGCAGAAGAAAAGGCAAGACGAAAGCAGGACTGGCAGACTTTGCAAGGACCGCCGACCCTGCTCAGATGGATTAAAGTACTGAACTTTACAAAGCATGGGGCAAAATGCCAGACCAGGAAGCCCTTATCTTCTTTGATAGAGACGCCAAGGTCAACTTTATTTCAACTGAATTGGCGGCTTGACTTGGAATTACACCCGAGGTAATGGGGCCATCGGTCGAGGCTGTCCTAGAGGCACCCGGACAGGATGTTGCATCCCAACCCTATGTGTCCGTGGACAAGCTACACCACAGCAGGGTTTAGTCAGTTCAGTCAAGTCTAGATTAGCAGTGATCTGGCACTTTTCTGAGTCTATTCGTAGATTGTGCATGCCCAGTCACTTAGCATAGATGCATATCCTCCGGTTGCACACAACATGATCATCGGAATTCCCATCAGAATCCATTAGCATCAATTAGGGGAATTTTCCAGTGCATTTAGCCTATTTTCCTATTTATTGGTTATTTTCACTTATTATTTTTAAGTGACTTTCCAACAAAAGTAGGTAGGGCAATTTTGCTAAGTTAATATATAAGCAAACCTAAGTTAGCAGTTATTGGTAGAAGAGACAGCAGGAGCTTCCCGCTCAACAGGCAACTTCTCAGCAGTACCTCAGTACCTTGGCGTTTTTGGACTTCCAACCTCGCCATACCCCCAGATCTCCCTAGCGTTTTCCTTCTCTAGCAGCAGAGCCATCCCTTGGCGTTTCCCCACATCAGCCTATCGCCCTCAAGCATCAAAGCCTAGCATTTTTCCTCCTGATCATCATCAACGATTTCAGCCATTTACTAACGCTAGCATAAGCAGCAGATTCAGTTCTTGCTTTGAAGATGCAGACAAGCCTAGCATTTTTGGCAAGAGACATATCCAGCCAGCGTTTTTGATTCTCAGCCCAAACCGCATCAGATCCACGCAGTTTTCAGCCTAGACACAGAAGCAGATCAGCCCCCAAGATGGTTGTAGATGCTCCCCCATTTTCAGCCATCAAAACGCAGCCAAAACAGTCATTTTCAGCCACCGAAACAGTCTCGAAAAACAACAGATAGAAGACTACTGATTTCAACCATCGAGTCATTGTCGTCACCACCGTCATCGTCATCGTCATCGGCATAGTCCAAGTTGCATCAGTCCATTGCATTCGCATTGTACACCTTTGTGCAATCAAAGTAGACCACTCTCGCCGACGAGAGTGGGGCCTTCGGAGGAGGGTTTTACAACCTCTCGGGTGTCGTATCTCTTCTCTCTCCTTCTCTCAGTCTCATTCACTTGCACGCACAATATCCACTCACTTTGTTCATGATCATAGCACTCTCCATAAGACGGAAAGCTCTCTCTTTCCCTAAGAACTAAAAGGAACCTTGAGCAATAAAGATCACTAATCTTGAGAAAATACAACATTCATTCCGCTGCACCTAACATTGGTATCAGAGCTTTGGAAGTGTTCTGCATTACTCAAGGAAAGAACCACAAGAACCACAAGAATTTTTTTTGTTTGTTGCGATCGCATGAACCCAAGTTTACTTGGGCGTGGCGATTCCTAATCGTGTTTTGTTGAAGAGTGACAGGAATCCCAAGAAAGAAGGGCTTGTCCAGCCTCCCCTTGCGTC
Organism: Adiantum capillus-veneris; assembly: GCF_014529385.1. Taxonomy (NCBI): domain Eukaryota; kingdom Viridiplantae; phylum Streptophyta; class Polypodiopsida; order Polypodiales; family Pteridaceae; genus Adiantum; species Adiantum capillus-veneris. Next base: position 61,444,270 of record NC_140936.1, read on the forward strand.
TCTTTTCACTCATTGAGAGCGGACCGTGCACTTAGCGGCCGGCCAATCGACGTGAGGTGGGCAAAAGCAACCTTGGTGTGAGCGCAAGGCCGCCAAGGGGTGCGCCCGCAGAAAAGGGTAGAACTCGGGTGAAGAGAAGATCCTTCTCCAACATGATTTGCAAGCGAAAGAAAACCTTAAGAACCCCAAGAACCCAAGACCCTCAAGACTCAAGAACCTCAAGAACCCGAGTTACTCGTGAACTTCAGAACCCAAGACCCTCAAGAACCCAAGTTCCTCGTGAACTTAAGAACCCAGACCACAAGAACCCACAAGAACCCACGACTTCAGAATGATCATCACTCGAAGCAGAATGGATACTTCGCTTAGAAGTGATGAGCATGAGAGAGACGAAGAAGAATTTTCCCCACAAGGAGGTTTTTCCGACCCTTCCCCATCTACGACAAAGATTGCACTAACTCCTATGGAGGAGTTAAAGCAGATGTTTAAGGAAAGAATGGCAGAAATGAAACGCAGACACGCAGAAGAAAAAGCAGAAAGAGAAGCCGAAAGAAAGGCAAGCCAAGAACGGAGTGACCGACACATGCAAGAGTTCTTGCGACTCTTGTATCCCGTGCCGACACAGATGCAAGAGATTCAGGAGACGGAGACTCTCTCAGTCTATTCTTCTCCACAGCATGACACACAGGATTTGCATGATGGTGTGAAGCATGATGATGATTTGATTGACAATGACTTGCATGATGATTTGAAGCACAATGATAAGCATGATGATTTGGATGCCAATGATTTGCATAATGATTTGGATGACAATGACAAGCATGATGATTTGCATGATCAAGATGTGATCTCTCACAAGCATGATGATTTGCATGATCAAGATGTGATTTCTCACAAGCATGATGAGTTGCATGAAGAAGATGTGATTGTTCACAAGGATGATGTGTTAGTTGATGCTTTTTCTAGCGAAGCTAACCTCCTTGTAGATTCGATCAATCACCAAGAATCGATCTTGGCTTTCGAGTCAAGGTCCACAGATCCCCCACAAGAAGATTCGATAGATCCCGAAGAAGCCATCTTGGCTCTCGAGCCTTGGTCCAAAGAACCCTCACAGGAAGTATTATGTGTTCGCATGATTGATACGCACGCATTGTTCGAGTGTTTCATTCGTGAAGGTTTCCTGTATTTTAGTCAGCATCGTTATGTGATCCTGTTTTCCTAGGCATGACATATTGTATGTTGAGCACGTTTCTCTCATGGATGAGCACGAATGTATGCGGATTGTTCATGAAAAGTTAAAAAGTCTGTATGTCAAGAAGTCACATTCCATGTCTCTTCCTTGGCATGACACAGTTTCACATGATAGTATGAGCACCAAGCATGGGCATTTCCATTGTGATTTGCCACAGTTGATTGATTTCGATCAAACAGAAAAGATTCGAGCGCATTGTTTGCATGTGTTTGAAGAACGGGTTGTCACTCCGTCTCTATGTTCGTCTACATTGCATACACAGTCTTTAGAGAAGACAAGATTTATTTCCTTCACTTTACATGGAATAGGTATGTTCATGGTTTTGTGTTGGAGATGGTTTCAGGAATTTTCAGCCATGGAGATTCTTGAAGACGAAAGAAGCAGGACTCTAGACGAAGTTGAAGCAAGGAAGGAGCTATCAAAGACTTTGTGTCGCTTTCGGCGCGGCCCAAAGAAGCAAGCATTGCAGACCTTTATGAAGTTCAAGTACCGCACGACCCACACAGCAGAGTGGGCTGGCAAAGAGTCCCTTCCAAGATTCCGGATGCTGTTGGCGATCTCCCTCAACGCCATACAATTCTGTACCAGTACCTCACTTTGGAAAGGAGGGGATGTCACGTGACACATCCCAACCCTATGTGTCCGTGGACAAGCTACACCACAGCAGGGTTCAGTCAGTTTAGTCAAGTCTAGATTAGCAGTGATCTGGCACTTTTGTGAGTCTATTCGTAGACCATGCATGCCCAATCACTTAGCATAGATGCATATCCTCCGGTTGCACACAGCATGATCATCCGAATTCCCATCAAAATCCATTAGCATCAGTTAGGGGAATTTTCCAATGCATTTAGCCTATTTTCCTATTTATTGGTTATTTTCACTTATTATTTTTAAGTGACTTTCCAACAAAAGTAGGTAGGGCAATTTTGCTAAGTTAATATATAAGCAAACCCAAGTTAGCAGTTATTGGCAGAAGAGACAGCAGGAGCTTCCCGCTCAACAGGACTTCTCAGCAGTACCTCAGCACCTTGGCGTTTTTGGACTTCCAACCTCGCCATACCCCCAGATCTCCCTAGCGTTTTCCTTCTCTAGCAGCAGAGCCATCCCTTGGCGTTTCCCCACATCAGCCTATCGCCCTCAAGCATCAAAGCCTAGCGTTTTTCCTCCTGATCATCATCAACGATTTCAGCCATTTACTAACGCTAGCATAAGCAGCAGATTCAGTTTTTGCTTTGAAGATGCAGACAAGCCTAGCATTTTTGGCAAGAGACATATCCAGCCAGCGTTTTTGATTCTCAGCCCAAACCGCATCAGATCCACGCAGTTTTCAGCCTAGACACAGAAGCAGATCAGCCCCCAAGATGGTTGCAGATGCTCCCCCATTTTCAGCCATCAAAACGCAGCCAAAACAGTCATTTTCAGCCACCGAAATAGTCCCGAAAAACAGCAGATAGAAGACTACAGATTTCAGCCATCGAGTCGTCGTCGTCATCGGCATAGTCCAAGTTGCATCAGTCCATTGCATTCGCATTGTACACCTTTGTGCAATCAAAGTAGACCACTCTCGCCGACGAGAGTGGGGCCTTCGGAGGAGGGTTTTACAACCTCTCGGGTGTCGTATCTCTTCTCTCTCCTTTTCTCAGTCTCATTCACTTGCACGCACAATATCCACTCACTTTGTTCGTGATCATAGCACTCTCCATAAGACGGAAAGCTCTGTCTTTCCCTAAGAACTAAAAGGAACCTTGAGCAATAAAGATCACTAATCTTGAGAAAATACAACATTCGTTCCGCTGCACCTTACACCATGGCAAACTACGAGGTATTTAGGACACGAGGACTTTTACATCATGCCTTTGGAAGGCTGTGACGTCCTCCGAGGAATCCCTTCATTCCCCAAGAACAGTATCGTGGTCGATTATAGGGCAAGGAAAGCCATCTTGAAGAATGAGAAGGGCAAAGAGATTGTACTAAAGGGTGAGTCTGTCCCATTGGTATTGGCTTCGACCCTTTTCAGATTAATTAAATCCAATCTTTTTGTTTACTCAATTTCCTTAAAAAAATTGAATGATGATCAAAGGTCAAATATGTCTGACCTCGAAAAGGACTGACAAGAATTTCTACAAGCTCAAGCTAACTATTTTCCCTGAAGGCTTACAAGGAGAGTTACCTCTTGCTCGTCCAAAACATCCTACAATTGATTTGATTCCCGATAGCTTTGTATGTCATGTATTTCTCATCAACGTTTTGTATGAAGATGATTTGTTAATTAATAGTCAGAATGAGACACACATTGCTGAATTCAAGGTTGAATTGAATGCAAACTTCAAGATGAAAGACTTGGGGCTTTTGCATCATTACTTGAGCATACATAAGCAGTGTGATGGAGGTATTGCTTTGTGTCAAGCAAGATACATAGAGACATTACTATGTAAGTTTGACTTAAGGACTACAAACCTATTGCTACTTCAATGGAAACAGGTTTGAAATTGAGTCTTCATGATCCTCGAGATCCTGCTGATGTCACTCTTTATTAGACTACGGATATTCAACAAATCAGCAGATTTATGCATAGCCCACAGTCTAAGCATTGGCAGGCTGTTAAAAGGATCTTTCGCTACTTAAGTGGCACTTTACATCTTGGGTTGTTTTATCCCAAGGGGGGATCATTGCCACCAGATTTGCATGCTTTTTCAGACTCAGATTGGGCTGGTTGTTATGACACGAGTGTCCACAAGTGGCTTTTGTTTCATGCTCGACAATTCATGGTTGAGCAACAATTCATGGTTGAGCAAGAAGCAACCTACCATGGCCACTTCCAATTGTGAAGCTCAATATTGGCACTCTTCACAGCTATGGTTGAGTGTGTATGACTCGGATGCCTTATGGCTGATTTGGGTGTTGAACAGGACACTGCCAACATCATCTACACTAATAGTCAGAGCACATTGGCAGTTGCGAGGAACCCAATTTTTCATGCTCGCACAAAGCACATTGAGGTGCATTATCACTGTCAGGAAGAGACTCTCAGCAAGAGAGATCAGCTTGGCTTATGTGCCGACACAAGACAACCTTGCAGATCTATTCACAAAGACATTGCCCCTTGAGAAGTTCAAACCTTTCCGCAAAGCTTTGGACTTGCTTCCCTGTCCTTAGGGCATGGCACTTCCCTATATATCATGTGCCAGCTCTAGTTCACCACATCACTCCCAAGGGGGATTTGTTAACCTATATGTGGTAGTGATGTGTGTGAAAACTCACTAGAAGGGTTTTCCCCCCGTGCATTGTATATACGCCCATCACTCGAGATTAAAAAAATTGAAGTGTCTATCCGGCGGAAATAACCTTCATCAAGTTCTACCCATGCTCTTGCTCCACGTGATTGCACTCGCCAATATCAAAGCTGCCGCCCACTGGAACTCCTCTTCTCCTTCATGCGTCTCCCATGATCACGAGCCAACTTGCTCTAATACCATGTCAAAGTAGCGGATTTATACAGACTAGAGAGAGAGAGAGAGAGAGAGAGAGAGAGAGAGAGAGAGAGAGAGAGATTCACCGAACTTAGACACTCAGCAATCAATTAGATGATGATTACAATAGGGGTTGGGGGTCCTTATATACCCCTCAACTGAATTGCCCAATTCTAAAGTCAAATAAGTAAAAAGTGCCTAGAAATGACAAAATAAATAAATGGATTCACATTGGGCATTCACTTGAGATGCAAAACTTTAACAACATTGCCAGCTTAAAGCAACGCGTTGTGTTTTTGAGGGTCAACATCAAAACAGCCCCTCAGCATTCATTCTCAAGCTGTAGAAAACTCTTGCATCAGTTCAGCTCGTAATATGTTGTGTTTTCTTTGATCGCTTTGCTCCTCCTCTCCTCTTTGTGGCATAGAAACAGCGAACACCCATTTGGATTCCTTGCCAGGTTCAAAAAGTATTTCCATCCAATGGCATCCAGAAATGCCATTCCAGCCATGTGCCGTTTCTGAACAATGAACGCTTTAATGGCCTCATTCCGGAATGTGTCCCGATATGATTCTAGTTGTTCCAAAATTAGAAAGTGGCCAACCAAAGTTTTTTTTAAGGGTTTTGTAGATAGTCTTCATCTCTATTCAAGGTCGCATGGACATACCTACAGATGCCATCCGAGCAGCACGCCCGTACAATACGGGTCCGTACCATACAAATATCATCCATACGTACATTTGTTAGATTCAGTTTGAAGCCTCTGCAATTCTACAGAGGAAAATTAGAGAGTGCAGAGAGTGCAAAAGAGCAAACAGAGAATGCAAAGAGTTTTTTATTGCTTCGACATACTCAACGCTTTCTTGTATACATCTCCCAGAGTGATCCTTATATGATGATAGCCACTTTTAAGATCGATTTGACTGAAACAAATTTGACTGAAATAGATAGAACCTTGTGATCTATCAAGTACATCATGGATTTGGGATATTGGAAAGCAATTCTTGATGGCAATCTCGGGATGCTTCTTTTTTAGCTTGAACCCAGCAACATCCTTCGTGCAAGAACTAGCACAAGGATCGACAACAAAATCCTTTCTCATGCAAGAGCTAGCACAAGGTCGATCACAAGCCGTTGCCCATATGAATATATTACCCCCCCAATCACTAGTTGATTCAATGATACATGAGCACGTATGCCAAGTTGTCTTATGTACACCGCTTGTTGCAAACAACCCAGTCATAATGCTTTTCATCATATCAAATAGATGTCATCATGCCCGTCAACGATGTTCACTGCCTTGCTGTACAAGAATTTGCAGAAAGGATTTTGGCCTCTCAAACAAGTTCTCTTTGTGATTTTTCTCAGATAAAGCAAGCTTCCGAAACAGCTTCAAATATTTGTCAACAGAAATGGTCATTTGAAATGAAGGGAGGTCTCAGGAATGTCAGAACAAGTCACCTTAAAGGGATATTTGTGTCACAACAAGCAGTGACCTGAACATGGAATTTCTTTTGCAGTGAATACACAACTACAAGTTGATCTTTCACCTGGCCCAGCCATGTCGTGTTTTACTTCCTATTAACCTACAAATCACATTACAATAATGGAAATCCTCTGTTGCAATAAACGGAAGCACAAATGCCAACAAAAAATATACCTGCAAAGGATGAATGGAAACTTCAGGTTGATTATTCTGTCTTGGGTGTCGGAATGGAGTATTTGAATTATCCACAGGCACATCAAACTTGTCCTGAGGTCGGGGTATAGACCATACATGGAAAGGAACAGGACACTTCTCAGGCTGCATGGTGACTGCTTTTCCTCCAACTTCAGGAAGAGGCTTTGTTTCCTTCATTAGCAGATCACGACGCCTCTTTTTCCTCGTGTTTTGGTACATGAAGGCATCATTCTCAGGAGGAGGAAGTCCCTGTTGAGCTCTTTCTTTTCTAAAGAGATCAAATGAGGAGTCTACCTGTTCGAGAAGCTCATCTTGCATGCTAACGAGCCAATCTGAGTATTCATCAACATCAGTAGGAAGGACGGGGGCTCGGGAAAGAGTTCTGAGGGAGGAGAGTTGAGAAAGAATTTCATTAACGCGGGACTCAATTCCCTGCACAGGCTCTCGGAACTCTGGGAAGTTGGAGTAGAAATGAAAATCCTCGTGAGTGGGGAGCAGACGAGAAGCTCGTTCAAGCCGCTCTGCACTTTCGACGAGCTGTGTTGTTTCTGCCACTAGGCGGACCTTTACCTCCTCTTCCTCTCCGCCTGCGAGGTTGACGTGATCAGCCATCGCTGGATGCACCTTACACTTCCGCGTTTGTAACTTCAAAACGTTGGAATTTTCACGTTGGATTTAATTTCCTCAGTACTAATGAAATGAAGAGAGAGAGAGAGAGAGAGAGAGAGAGAGAGAGAGAGGTGTTTCTATTTTCACGTCTGATTTAAGTCCTTATATTTCCTCAGTACTATGAAATGGAGAGAGAGAGAGAGAGAGACTGCAAGCACACTTTGTTGAGATAAGTGCAGAGAAAGAAACGTCATCGAACTAGTAGTGCACGAAAAGCGCTACGGTTATATATCCACAATGAGTGCTATGGCATGAGGATAGCAATTTGCAAATGAGATGTTTTAGACAATATTTGAAACATAAGCATTAAGGCAATCATTCAAACACAAGCAAAACTATCATAATATTTGCAATGTTGCTCTCTTAGAAAGAGCACGGCGTAAGGATAAGATGCATAATTGAAGGAAAGAATCAAACTAATCTATACTCTTTTGTAGCACTCCTAGGGCATATAAATGTGGAAGGGATGTCAAATTCATAATGAGATTCTTACGTGGAGCATTGGGTAACACTAACAAAAAATTCTTATTGATCCTACGTACATACAAAGCATCCAAAAGTATGAAAGAGCTACCATGTGCAACAATAAGCATAATCTTCCCAATTCCTAGAGCTGGATAAAAGGTATTGTTGGCACATGTGACAGTATTCCTCGTCAGGGACAGTCTCAAAAGAACTGAACAAATTACAATGAGATGTAATGTGCTTAGTTGCACCATTGTCAAAGTAACAGATATGATCCATAGATTCTGCAATACACAATGCATTACATGCATCATGAATACATGGGTGATAATGACATTGCACACTAAAATCCCTTTCGCTTGCACAACATTTACCAGATTTACATTGGAAGAAGCATTTGCAATGGTTGCATTCGCCTCTTTCTGTCGAGCCTCTTTAGACTTAAGCTTAGGGAATTGCTCGATGAGATGATTATTTGCCTTACAATAATTACATTTCAGTTTCTTTTTTCCTTTATCTCCAGACTTCTCAGACATATGGCTATTTGAAGAAGCAACAACTATGGGGGCCAGCTTATCTTTGTAGAAGCATTGGAAGTGGAAGCAATGGCATTCTTCTTTTGCTATGCATCCACAATGCAGGTTCAATAGCATGCTATTTAGCTGTGTTTTTTCTAGATTGGGCCTCGTGCAACAATACAAATACAAGACCATCAAACTTCACATCATCTTTACCCTCTATCACAAGCCTAAAGGTGGAGGCAAAATTCTGATAAGAATTTGGCAAGGCATGCCTGCACAAGAGTACTCTCAGGAATAACCTCACAAATGGCAATTAACTACTCATTAAATCTTTGATTACTATAAGAAATACATCCATATCATCCTCCTTATGCATAGCCTTGGACTCTAGCTCAGTATGCAAGTAAGCAACTTTTGTCAAACATGTACCCACATATAGAGAAGCTAGCATGTCCCATACCTATTTTGTTATTCTAGCAAAGCAAATGTGCGGAGTAATGGAATGCTTAATGGAAAGTGCAATCAATGCATAACCCTATGCATCCTTAGCATCCCAAGGTGCCTGCTCATCAATAGACAAAAAAACTCTATAGAACATGTACCATCATCCACAGAACATATATCCACATAACCTGGTCTTACATCATAACCCTGCACAATGTTCCAAATTCCCTTTGCAACAACAAGGATATGTTGCATCATGTATACCCAAAGTGGTTAATTGTCCCCATCCAGTTTGTCCTCAATAGACAGCATGCGAAAAACAGCATTATGGTCAACCACACCAAGTGATTGCACCTAATGTAAGAATTGTATGTACACAACACAGAAAGGAATCCTACCAAGTGTGCCAATACAAAGATAAGGCTTTCCCTATAGTGATGGGAATATATACAAGTCGGGGGGAAAACCCTCATAAAGAGGGAAGGAAGTGTCCAGATGGTCCAAAGTGTGTCACACACATCACTACTATAATATGGTAATAAGAGTGAGAGAGAGAGGGGTGGAGAGAGAAAGAGAGAGATTTTTTTACCTTGATAGTGTGTCATCTTGTAGAGGTGGAATCTCTTTTGGCAGAGGAGATAAAATTCCAATTCCAAGCGATAAGGGAGACCATAAAATATTCAACGTCATATTGATCTATAGTGTTCCAAACACAAACAACAAAAATCACAAAATTATCAATAATTTTTTAGTACCTCTAAGATTATACGTGTTGAGTCTTAATCACATTTGTCCACATTCTACACTATGAGTGAATATGGACACATCACAAACACGATCGTTTGGATGAGCGTGCAGGGGAGGTGGCACTTAAATTCTCTCAAGACGTGCTTGTTAGGAGCTGGATTTGGGCTTCTAGTGATGTAAGCAAGTCTTTTAGCAAAATAATAAAGCATAATTCAGATAAACTTATGTTGGTTAGAAAAATGATGTTTCAATCTCTTTAGGGCATCCAAAACAACTACCTTCTCTAGAAGACCAAGAGATTAAAAGTCAAATTTGAAGAACTAATTTCAACAAAATAGTTAAGTGTGATTTCTAAAACAAAAGTATTTTGTGACCCAAAATGAATTCATAATGGGAAAGCTTGAAATTTCCAAATGTATTTCTCTCCTTAGTGGCATACCATGATCCCTTGCAGTACTATCTGTTGGGGTAAAGGCAATATGCCTTCCTCGAGCCCGTATGGCAGTGGTCGGCTACCAACTATATACACCTAATACCTTATTCTTTATAGATGTAGAATAAGGGGCTCTCTCACACTTGGTATGGGAGGTGCTCTACCCACTCTTGTGTCTGCTTATTCTTCTCCCTCCTCACCACATGCATGCATTCCAAACCACCATGTGCTCTTCAACTAGTATTAGAGCCGATGGTTGCAACAATGTGCTTTATGGCCTTGACGGCTTCGCAATGATAGCTTGCACAATGCGTGCAATAGAGGAGGTAGCTATGAGTTTGAGCTTCTCAACGGTGGTGCTTCAACACAAGGGGGAGCTCGGGGAGTGTGTTGGCATCTGCACCGCATGCACGATAGCTCCGGATCAACCTGGTTCAAGGTCTCTGGTCTATATCAAAGAAATTGTAGAATTGATTTCTCAAAGTAGGGATTGCTTAGCTATGATATTTTGACATCGGTTCAGTATTTTGGTCATAAATTCAGCTAGGAAGCTCTGATGTGAAAAAAAAATTATCTACACCAAAGATGACTTCAAGATCTAGAGATTTCAGGCCTTGAGCCAAAAAACTTCTTGGGCAACTCACTTGCAGTGCCCTTAGCCTGCTGATTCATGAACTGCACTACTAGATCAGACAATTCGGTGACATTCTCATCCAAATTAAAAAAATGCTTTTGAAACAATCATGCATGATTACAGTGTCCTAAATTGCTAAAGGTTAAGCAACTCAATATGGTCATCGGTGCCAATTGTGTTGTGTGGGTATTCTCCATGAGAGTATCCTGATGCAAAGCAACAATATATCTAATGGACAATGGATGCTCAAAATCAGAAGTATGATGTGGTTGTTTTAAAAAAAATCACTGCATAAAAGCACTCCTTGCAAAATCGTACGCTCATCATCGATGGCTTGGAAATCCCTTGGAAAATAAGCTTCAACTTTGTGAGCTCGGAAGTCCTTGAGGCTTGATGCTAAAACTTATACTACATGCGAGTTTAAAGTTCCAATCGAGAAAACTCTGCACTTGCATGCATTGCTTTTGACAAGAAGAAAAAGCCTTGGCACCGCTTGTTTTTACTTGCTAAAGTATTAGAACTCTGTGAGAACTAGAAGGTTCGAATCTCCTCTGATTGACAAGCCTTGGAAGGGCTTGAGGGCTTGCAGCCTTAAGGGCTTCGATTCCAAACTGGTGAAGAGATGTCAATGCCAAATTTGTGAAGCTTTGAAGGCTTCAATGCCTTACCAAACTTTGAGATTCAGTTTCCCTTCCCGAACTTCCTTGCCAAGCTACAATTCTAAATTGTGAAGGGGTTTTGAATTTGAATATGTGAAGCCGGGAGGGCTTCAATGCCAAAAATGAGAATTGTGAGGGATTGGTAATGGGAAGCACCCTTTGGGCACTTAAAGACCAAAGCAAAGTGGCCTTGAATGTGAACTCAAGGTCCACAAGGTATGGAGATGACGTGTAGGTGAGAGGGTGAGGGTGAGAGAGAGAGAGAGAGCTTCACGCATGATGCTCGTCTCAGCCCGCTACAAAAATGTGTTGTGCAGCTCTCACTAGTGCACATCCGTGGATCCTGCCACACGCACAGGAATTGGCACAAGTTGACCTTGGCCTTTGTGTGTATGCTAGGGTACTTGCACGGCTTTATGGAGCTTCTTCCTCAACTACACCTCCACGGCTTGTTGCATGAGCATGGCAAAAGCTCCATGTCATGTGGCTTCTATGCCGAGCTATGATATCAGTATGAGACTCTTGGTATGGGAACCTCTTGCTCCACCCAACCATCGCCTTCTATATACAAGAGGGGCCCTTATGGCGCTCCCATTGGGTTGTACCAAACCCTTGGCCTCACAATTTTGACATCTCAGTTGCTCTCACACACGAGACTACAGGTGCCATACACTTGTGCTCATGTAGCATCACCTGGAGGCATCTTAGTGCACTCAAGGTGCGTGGATTGATGTATGCTTTGGTGTGGATAAATGATCTGCATTGATTGATTGTGTTGCGATCTCTTACAACATCGAGACAATTTGCAATTTTCCCAAGCACGCATCTTGCTCAAAGATGGAGGATTAGACCCACAAGCCGGCTCTTCATCAGCACCTACGGATTGGTCAAGCACCCTAGCTCGGAGGTAGTGAGTGCTAGAGGGAAAGAGATTTCTACTATAACATTATAGGTGGGGATTTCCAATGGATCTATGATCCAATCGAGCTGTAGATTTGACATCAACTTACAGGTGGAGTCTTGCATACATATTTAGGTTTTATGTATGATTTCCTATGGTGTGCGATAGTAAGTTTCTGAGTTTTGCATAGCCACAGATTGTCTTGCAATTTTCACTTTCTACAAGTGCCTTGGACACCGTTATAGGACCAATCACCATTTATTGTGGGATGCTTTGTGATGCATATGATGACACATTTTATACAATTTTCACTTGTTGTGCTCTTTTGAGAGCGGTGCTTCCCCACATAAATTTGTTTTGGTACAGTGATGGCTTTTTTATGTGCATTTTTTATGCCAGTATTTGGTTGAGATTTTGCTCAATTTTTAGGGAAATTTTTTCCCAATTTTCTTGCCATGTCTTAATGCCACATGCGTTCAAATATGTATGATGTTGAGTCTATCGAGGACTCTTGAGAGATGACGATCTCATTCTTGTGAGCTTAGGTGATGTTGGCATTGTGGTCATACTCTCTCTCTCTCTCTCTCTCTCTCTCTCTCTCTCTCTCTCTCTCTCTCTCTCTCTCTCTCTCACCTTTGCCTCCAGTTTACCTACTATCTACTTTACGCCCACACTTTCTCTGCGTTAGTTGCTAGATGATGATGTTGTTTTTCAAGTCACACCATAACATGAGTGGCTCAACAATTTTTCTAGAGGGAGATTTGGTTGTGTGAATCTTGCTTCATGTGACAGTGCTGGTGTAGGAGATGTATGCTTATCGTTGCCTAGTGGTGCATCTTACATGCTTCATCATGCACATGATGTTCCTAAGTTGAGATAGAGTCTCTATCACTTTGCAGGCATGCACGTTCTGTTTCTAAGCTAAGATTGAAATACTAAACTGCAAGATAGTGGTGGTCATGTATTTCTTGAAGAACAATACTTTTAGATGCATAGGGGTTTGCTAGTGATTGTGAAAGGTGCCCAAAGTGGCATGGTTAAACCCTTTTCACATTGCTTAGGTATGAGAGGGTAGCATCTCTATCACTTTGCATACATGTAGAAAGATAAGAAGTGCATCTTTCATGGATGATCTCCATGATGTTGTGCATGACATGTCTGTGGATTCTCTTGATATAGAGGTAGAGTGGGAGTTATCTTGTGAGTCACAACAAGTTGAATCAGAGATGATGGATATGGGGTTCTTTGATATGCTCATGCTAGAAGCTGACATGGGTATGCTAGGACATGCTCATCAAGTCCCTGTGGATATGGGGGAGGTGGTCCTCTAGGAGTCAGAGTCAACACATCCATATGTGACTAGTCCTTAGGTGATCATGCATTTGATGCAAATAGCATTGAGGTGGCTAGGTAAGCCAAGGTCATGTAGTTATTGTCAGCATTCAAGAGTCTCATGTAAGATCTTTTAGTGTTGAGACCCGACCTAGCAGTTGTAGTGGGAGTGAGCATTTCCCTTTGGGATTGATAGTCGTGTGATGACTGACACTGACATGATGCATGGTGGAGCTATGCAAGTTCTTACAAGATACATATAGGATATGCGTGCAGGCTTTAGTAGTGATGCACATGTCTGGCTATCACCAGAGTGGATACAACTGCATGAATATACTTCAAGAGAGTCTGTGGGCATAGGTTGAGTATCTCTTGTATATACTAGAGTTAGCTAGTAGGTCCACATATCGCTACACTCTTCGTTAAGTGGGGTAAAGGTGGCACGCCTTTCTCGGGACGGACAAGCACTAGTAGTTGGTTTCCCACTCTATACACATGATATCTTATTCTCTATAGATATAGAATAAGGGGCTCTCTCACAAATGGTCTGAGAGGTGATCCACCCACTCTGTTCATCACCACATGCATGCATTCCAAACTGTAGCAGGGCTACAATGTCACTAGCGTAGGACATGCAATTAGTTACAGTTGGGATGCGGTTCACATTGGACGGACTCTTGCCCCTGGGCAGTGACATGTGGTAGTGGTACGGGTGGTGGTCTAGAGGACACCATGGCCAGATCACCACCACCATAGTTTGGAGATAAACTTAGCTAGACTGAGATATTTTGCTACCCATTGTGGCTCTTTATGGTGGTACATATGTGTGGCTGGTTTCAGTCATCGGATATGATCATCGTCCACTTTCTATGGTCTACCATCTTGAGTCTTGAGTCTTGAGTTTTGAGTCCAACACCACACACTTGCACTCTCCCTGCACATTGGAGCCTCGACACCCCCATTGTACCTTTGAGTCTTGGGCTTGGAGCTGAGTGTGTTGCCAACCAAAGTCTATATGGATATATGAGTTTTCAAGTTCCAGTGAATTCTAAGTCTGCTATTGTGCTTTGAGTTTCATTGTTGTGTGATGTTTCCTTTTTGTTGGAGTGATGTTTCACGCATATTTCACTAAGGAGCACCCATTGTAGAGAGCACAACACACATTTCTTGCTATAGGTGCTCTCATTTTGACATGCCCGGTGGGACCTCAACTGAAGCCTTAATCCACTCCACTGAGCCTACATGTTGAGGAGCTAGCTATTCAGCTCCTCGCCTGGTCTAGTCTGCTTGTGTGCTCCAGCTTGGTCTAGACTAGCTTCACCCTAGTCTAGCTAGTTCTAGTCCATCTTTGCCTCATCCAGCTTGGTCTAGCTAGTCTGGTCTCTCCCTTGATCTAGCATGAGTGGTCTAGCCTGGTCTAGTTAAAGGTGGACCAGTGGGTCTAGACCCATCCAGCCAGTTCAAGGGTCTCCATTCCCAAGGCTTGGGTGGGTTTGTTGCTACTGCAAGACACATACAAGGCAGTTGACAAAGCCCACTACCGAGTCCTCTGAAGTACTACCACAAAGAGTGTCAACCTTTTGTGCCAAGTATAAGTCCACTAGCCTCATTACCCCTACCCTCCCACACATCTACCTCCACTCCCCCTACAGTTTCTTCACCTAACAGGTCACCTTCCCTAGTATAGTTCTCACCCACTATGTTATAGCAAGCTCTTGAGCAATAGGCTCCTAAGCAGGCAACCATGGAGGAGCTCAGTTCTGGCTAAGGTGAATATAAAGTTTTCAACTTTCAGAGGATTCTCCACAGAGGATGTAGACAACCATGCTAGGGGATTTGTATCCCATTGTAGGGTCATGGCCTCAATAGAGAAGATGCGTGCCTAGTGCTCCTTTTGTCAACCTTCAATGGCTTAGCAAAAAAATGGTACACACAATTTGTTGAGAACCACTTTACTACTTGGGCAACACTAAGGCAATAGTTCTATGAAGCTTTCAGACCAAGTGACTTCCAAGAGAAGGTTTTGGATGAGTTGGAAAATCTAGTGCTCCAGCCAAATGAGACTTTTGCAGAACTCAAGACAAGAAGCTTCCCCAGTAACTAGGAGAATTCATGGTCAAGAAGTGGGTGGAGAAGGCTATTCCTAAGAATTCTCAACAAAAACTTCGAGAGTGTTTGACCTGAAGCCACTCTAGAGGAGTTTGTCACTGCTGCTACTAGGGTAGAAGGAGCAAGAAAGCTATTCAACGACTCTCCTTAGGTAGAGACTGCCTCAGTACTCTTGGAAAGTCCTTCTAACCCCTTGACTTCTTTACGCATGGAACTAGAAGCATTGAAGTTACAACATGATCTTCAAGAGGAGAGATCCTTCTCTCTTTGATAGGAGAAGCCTCCACATCAAGAGGCTTAGGACCAGATCAAGAGGGAGCTAGAAGAGCTCAAGACTCAGCAGGAGTCTAAGGCTGTGGTCTGGTGTAGCTCATGTTGCTCTTCAGGGAACCTCTACATGATGCCCCCTTCGGGCTTATTTCCATTTCTGTGAAAAGTCAGGACATGAGGAGAAGGATTGCAACTACCTAAAGGGATTGCGGGAAATACAACAAAGTCTTGTTCCTAATCTTCAACAAGGGCTAGCACCTGCATGCAACATGGATTCCCCCTATGGCCATCCAAAATACATGCCACCTTTGCTGAATACACCCCCCATGCAGAGCAACTTTGCATCTCAAAACTTTTATCATGCTAACGTTCCCTCAACCACTCAAAGCTTCTACACCTTAGCCTCCACCTCCATGCCGTAGGAGCAAAAACCGCCTTGTCCTTCAACTCGCCCCTCCAATTGGCCCATTTTGTGCTATGAATGTGGAGAATATGGGAATTACCAAAGCAAATGTCCTCTACCAGAAGGGTGTCCTCCTTGTCGACATTGCCTTGAGGTTCAAGATCACTATAGCAAGGACCGTCCAGAACAGCGAGCACCTTCTACTCATGTGGTGGCCCCTCATGACAAGTTCCAGCATGTAGAGGAGCCTACTAGTGTCCTCACTCGGGCCCAAAGGGAATCCTTAGTTATTTGTCTTCTAGCAAATTCCACTCCTCCGCCCATCATCCCACAAGTGGATACCCCGTTCCAACAATAGACAAGCCATCCACTAGTACCAAGAAAGGATCTCCATCTCTCCAATATTAACGGGGCTTTCTTAGAAGCACTTGTTGACCTAAAACAAATCAATGAAATAGAGAAGTCATTGATCCAAAAGAAAAACCTACAGTGGAAACTATCCTGAAGAATACCTATTAGCAAGTATCACTCTACGACATGCACCGGCTAGATGCGGTTTTAAAAGTGACACACTAGCAATTATTCAATCGCTTTACCCTAGGGCAGGTCATAATGGCTAGCACCTCCCAGCACAACCATTTAGGTCCTATATGATATCCTATCCCTCTACTCCCCTCACTGATGATAGAAGCCCTTGTCTCACTGTGTCCATTTGGGGAAACAATTCTCAGGAGTGATAGTGGATGGTGGATCTGGCATCAACTTGATGCCTAAGTTCACTATGTTGGCTTTAGTTCTACAACCTACCCGAACTGATCCCTTCACAATTACGTTGGCCAAATGGAGGACAATCTACCTATTTTCTTATATAGGTACCAGAATTCACCTTAGCTTAGATTTTGTTGTGGTTCGTCTTCCCAAGGTTTAGGGAGGATTTTCCTTGCTCACCGATAGACCATGGTTGTGGCACACTAAAGCACTGCATGATTGGGGAAATGATGCAATGTGGATACATACTCCTAGCTCCCCAATGAAGCCCATTCAACTCAAAGGAGGCATGGATCTAGTGGTGCATTATAGGTCCTTGTCAATGGAGTCCTCCAACCCTGAACTGGAACAACCTACTCCATTTGACGAGTTAGAAGAAGACCTATTGGAATGGTTGGAAGCTACCAAGTCTATGCCTTGTTGTAGGGTCTCTATTCAATTTTGAGGATAGAACATCTTCAAATGTTTCTACAGTAAACTGAGCCCAATGAGCCACCTGAGCCAACAACAAATGTGGAAATCACTGAGGCTGCTAACTCAGTTGCTCGCTTATGGTGGAAGCCTTTGGACTTGATGAACCTATAAAGAATCATCGAAGGGGAAAGATATCTCCTTTATAGAAGTTCATCCACACCTCAAACCTCAGTCTCATTTATGTCTGACTCTCCAACCAAGCCAAAGATTTCCTGTGTGTTTGATGAACTAGCCTTTAACAAGATTTTGCAAGGAGGGTTACAAGAACAAGATGTTGATTTCAATATTGATGAGACACCAGCTCATGATATCTCTCTACTCCTAGAAGCGGAAACCTCTTCACTGATGGAAAATCTTCAGCAATGCCATCTCTAGACCCAGTAAAGGGAGACAACTTTGGTGACTTTGATAAACACTTGTGCTGCTAGAGCATATGCAGAGTGGACACTCATATCCGATAAAATTAACCTCTTCCAAATTGATAGAAGAGTCATGCACTGAGAAGTTTGAGAGTGATTGCTATGAAAAGCTTCCTAGTGATTGTAGAGCTTGAAAATCCTCCTTTCTAGAATCTGGATGAAAGAATTTCTACAAGGGCAAAAGGGTATGTTTCTTCCAAATCCTAAAGTATGTTCTCTTTATGTCTCTGTCGGATTCTGCAAAAAAGACAATAAGACAGCTTTCAGTAAGTATAAACATATAACGACATTTATAAAACAAATACAAAAATTAGAAAAGAGTAAACCCTAATACTAACCATGCCGCCGCGAGAACTGAGAATGTCCATCAGGGCGTTTAAGCCCTTCCTGCCTGCGTACTCGCGCTCGTACGGTGTGGGATCACGTCCTGTCATCGACCACTGTCAAAACATACAAAGAATTCATTATGTTAGAATTAAAAAACTCATAAACCCTAAACTATCGAACATAAAGAGCAATGCGAAAACACTTACAAAATCGGCCTCAAATGATGCCCATCCACCGCTCCCCAAGTGGTGCGAGATCCCTGCCTCTACTCGCGCTCTGGCTGCATCCTTTTGTTGCTTCCACTTGTCGGGATTCTCCCGCGATGCTTTCTTCGCATTCTTTCAATCTTCTTTGGCCAGCCAATCTGGCCTGTTCCACCCATGCTTGATTGCTTTTTGCACTTCGGAACGCTTGTGTTTGTAGTATTCGCGCATTCAAATCTTCATCAGGTCTTCATTGAAGCGCTGATCCCGTGTTGGAACGGGAAACTCATCATGAAGTATGCTGATGACTCTGTTTTTTAAATCACTTGGTACTTCACTCCATTTGTTTAGTATGTAGTGTCTAAACAGCTGAGAGCAAAGACCACGCATGCGCGAGATCACCTTCTTGCCGTCATCATCCATGATGATGCCGCCGCTGTAGTCGATGGAGTAAGGCAAGCCCTCTGGCCGGTGACGCGTGAACCTGGGTGTCCCGGCAGGGGTCTCTAGCGGCGTGTCGATGGGGGTATGGACGTCAGGTGTCTCCACCGGCGTCTAGGCCCCGAAGCGAGGAGTGTCGAGTGGGGTGGCTCCTGGCGGAGTAGGTAGAGGTGTGTAGCTGCTAGGAATAGTCAGCCGTGCAAAACCTGGCGTAGATGGCGATGTTGTGGTTGGTGTGGGGGCGGGCAAAGAAGGGGAGGGTAAAGAGCCTCGTCGAACACGAGGCGGTGTGGAGGCATCGGTGGCGGAATCCCCACAACAACCGCCACCGCCACCACTAGAGCGCCGGTGTCTAGACGAGTGTGAAGCTCATCTCGTCGACGCCAAAGCTTCGGAGCGCGCCGAATGCTCCGAAATAGAGGGAGATGCGGATGGAGTAGGAACGCGCGATGATGCGCCAGAGCGATGACGCTCCACGTACCACTGTCTCTGTTGCGGTGACAAAGAAGAAAGAAACTCCTCATCATCCATACCTGCATTAAACACACAAATATTTAAACTTAATATTGAATGAATAGAGTAGACAATGACGCAAAGACCATTAAATACAATGACGTAATGACGCATATAAATACAATGACGCAATGAATTGAGTGATAGAAGAGGCAAGTCGAAAACTCAGAATTTTCAATCAAAAGATGGGAGCGCGAGTAGAAAAGAGCGTTATACACCATGGAAGGTACTTAGAGAGCCAGAGCTTTTACAACACGGAGCAAAATTGTTCAAATACAATATTTGTGGCTTTAAGAGATCTCTCTCTCATCCTCGCATAACTCAGCATAACTTCCTATATCTATATAGAGCTCTCCATTTAAACACATATCCTCTGTTTCATTTTGTAGCTCCTCTGCATGCACCCCATATAGAGTAGTAGCATCTTGATGCTCATCTGGCACCACCGCAGCGGCTTCTGATTGAGCATCTTCTCTGATCTCCTCCATTGATGCCGTTGTGATTGGCACATGGTAGCCTTCATACATCCTTGCACTACGAGGGGCTACCTCTATGACGTACCACCAGTTTGATGTAGACTTTGTAGGATGAAATATTACCTGCCAGAGCCACATAACTTACATGAGAGCTTTCAAGCACATAACTTGTAAAAGGGGGATGTTAACTATTTACATACTTACTTGTTCACAATGCTCGGGTAGTACGAAAGTGTCTCTTAGGTCAGTCCATTTCTTAGTAGAATCCACCTCAAGAAAACCAGACTCTCCTCTACACATAGTAGTGTTGCGACCCTCCATGATTATCTTGAACCATTGCACATCGAACAAGTCGACAAAAAATCCTCTGTAATCGATCCTCAAAATCTCTTGCAGCGTGCCGAAGTAAGTGAGTTCCGCCACCACAGGATCTGCATCAGAGGAACGTCGTCGACTAGACTGTTCAAATTTTGTCATGATTCCACAATCTTGAGTAAAACGCTTTTTGTCGATTCGTTCCACCCTAAAATGTCGACCTTTACACCATGCTGCTGTGTATGACTTATACTACAACGAACAAAGATTATGAGTGGCCGTTCAAACGTTTAGAAATAAAGTCACTAGCTAGTCGTACATTGCAAACTTACCTTGGTCGCGCAACCCCGAGAGTACTCCCACTCTTCCTCAGTCACTTCGTCACCGCATTGTTGTGCGCTTTTCAATTGGTTGTGCAACCATCTTAAGCTCATGAAGGTTGGTAGGCTCTCCAGAATCGTCGGATAGTGCATCGGTGGTCGTCTTCCCCGTCTCCACTCGATTCGTGCCCTTTGTCGCTCTTGCTTTGCATCCTCATATTGTGAAATCCACTTTTGCATCACTGGATTGTGAAGCATGCAAAATCGGTTGATTTTAGCCTCTAGATCTTCCGTCATCTTCTTCACAACACCGAGATTGCACATGACAATCCCAGATATGCGCTCATCATCTATGGTTCGCCATAGCGTGTCCTGGGCTTTATCAAATCCGTCTAGCCACTCTCCAATGTACACTAGGGACTCTGATACCAACCAACCTTCTGCCATGCTACCCTCCGGACGTGCCTTTTGACGCACATATCCCTTAAGCGTTTTCATGAAACGTTCTAAGAAGAACATCCATCTGGAATGAACTGTGCCAGCTATTTCCACCTCATCAACTATGTGAACAAGAAGATGCACCTGAATGGTTAGCATGGTAGTAGGAAAATGTTTCTCAAACATGCACACAAGCTCCGCAGCATTTAGTTTGGCGAATGGTATGGAGTCTACGTTGATCTCCTTTTGTGAGATCCATTGCACCAGCTTTGCAAGTTTGTAGATTGTGTTACGGATGTCGAGAGACAAACATCCCTCAATGGCAACCGGTAAAATATACTGTAAAGTATGTGCAGCAATGATATTAAAGTCCACATTTTATGCAATGATATTAAAGTCCACTATGAACGTACCTGACACATTTTATGCCAATCGTGTGACTTCAAACCGGTAAGCTTTCCTTCTTTAGTAAAACACGTTCGGAGCGAGTGCATTACGCCAGTGGGGGTCCGCAAAGATCGAATGGTCTCTTTTACTTTGCGTTCTTGGGCTCCTGTGAAAATCCATGGTGCTTTAGGGAGTTTTATCGATCCATCAGACGCTGTTTGTGGCCAATATTGCTCCATACGATCCACATTTCTAAGGTCAACTCTGGCTCCCAAAGTATCTTTCTTACCGGTCAGATGGTCCCATAGTAGATTACCCACATTCTTGAATATGTGCATTGGATCGAGCAAGTGATTAATCATGAGTCGGGGCCAGTATGGTAACTCGTACCATAGAGATAGTCTCTTCATCCCTGGAGGCAATCCGTCATCGCACATCTCCTTCTGCTCTAACCATGCTTGTGCAGACATCCTTGGTGGCTCTCTTCCCAAAAAGCCGTCGTGTAACACATGATTCTTTGGAAGATACACTTGATGACCTTCGTAGATTTGCTTCTTCAGTGAGGGCGCCCTACGTGCATTCAGTCTAGGTCCACATGTGACACATGCTCTGTATCCGCTTGTTTGAAGCCCTGCATGTATACACATGATAATAGATCAACTATGGGAAAAAACAAGATTTACAGTGTCTGAGTGAGGAGTGTCAATAGATCACCTGAGCATTGTGTTAGCCCGGGATAGTCATGCATGGTCCACATTAGAATGCCTCTGATCAAAGCATTCCGTCATCCTGTGTGTCGGCTCATATCCACCACCTCTATGCCAATCCACAATTGTTGTAGCTCTTCCAATAGTGGACGAAGATACACATCCATATTCCCCACTTTATATCGCCCTGGCACAATCAAGCTTAGCCATAGGTGCCCCTTCTTCGTAGTCAACCACGGGGGAATTTTGTAGTTGACGATGACAACGGGCCATACACTGTAAGATGTTGATCTTTGACCAAATGGATTTACGCCATCCATAGCCAGGCCTAAGCGCAAATTTCGAGCTTCCCTGGCAAAATCCGACCATGTTCCATCTATATGTTTCCAGGCTACGCAATCTGCAGGAATTCGTAGCACACCATCCGAAGATTTATTCTCCTCATGCCATGATGCTAGGGCGGCCATGGACTTACATTCGAAGAAATGCTTGATGCGAGGAAGCAGAGAAAAATGTCGCAAAACCTTTTGTGGAATTTTTGTCCCGTGGAGATCTACTCGATATCTTTCGGAATCACATTTCGGACACTTCTCCATGTCTATGTATTCCCCTCTGAAAAGAATGCAGTCATTAGGACAAGCGTGGATAGAATTGTAATCCATCCCCAAGTTTCGCAAAATCTTTCTTGCTTCATCTCGAGAATCTGGCATCACATTGTCAGCTGGTAGTATGTGCTCTTTAAGCAATCTACACAACATAAAAATACGATACAGTCGTGTAAAAATCTATCATATCATTATACATTTAGAGTTTTATTAAAGTAAACTAATTGTAATAGATCACCTGAAAAGCGCTGTGACGCTAGTGTCACTCCATCCAAACTTTGCCTGCATGTTGAGAAGAACCAGGAGTGCTTTCAATCTAGACATACGTGCTCCATTATACAATGGCGTATCGGCTTCACTTTTCATATCATCATAGATAAGCCTTTCTGAATCCATGATCGTCTCGATCATTTCATCAATCTCGGGCTCAAACATTGCCTCGTTGGGAATGTGCTCTGCATGATCATCCCCCGAGCTGTCAGAGGCTACATCTTGTGGCCTCACATATGCTGCTTGACCAAAGCGCCTGCGAACACGTCTATTGGATTGCAAGATTGCTGCTTGTTGGCCAGCGTCAGAGTCCGACGAGTTATAATTGGCAACAACTCGATCTATAATAGATGGATCGAACTCGCCAAATTCGCGAACGTGCTGCAAAGAAACACGTCTTGTCCGTCGCACAGCATGCTTGCATTGATTACAAGGACATAAGACCCTCGTTGAGAGATAGGTGTTTCGGTTGGACGGTCCCACATCCTCGTCACTACTCATAATGAGGATAAACCTAAATCTAATAACCTGGACAACAAATTTAATATTCTATTGGCATTCTTCGTCTTATCTCTCTCTCTCTCTCTCTCTCTCTCTCTCTCTCTCTCTCTCTCTCTCTCTCTTTACCTCACATTCTCTAGTCATGTCCAATCCCCGCACACCTCGGTCTAGAGGTGCACGGAGATCAAAACCACCGGGTTATAATCTTGTCTTTATTGGTCAATACCTATATTTGTGGGTACAAGAAATCTACAGACCCACGTCTACATGATACTGCATGTAGTGGACAAAACCCCTTTGCCTCTTCTCTAGCTGTAGCACTTCACAGCATCTTAACATCTTTTCACAGTAGATCTTTTCACTGTTCGTCTAACTCTAAACCCTAAACCGTAAGTAATTCTTGCGTGGACTCGATCTAACGTAAATAAGCGTAAATCTAAATAAACGTAAATCTAACTAAAAATAAACCTAAATCTAATTTAACGTAAGTCTACATCTAACCTAATTTTTAACGTCTTTTGGAATAGTTTTCTACGACGTTAAAACTCTCTTCTTCTTGTGTGTGTGTGGGTAAACCTAAATAAACCTAAATAAACCTAAGTCTAATCTAATATAACATAAATCTAAATCTAACGTAAATTATGTCATATTAAAAACAAAGAACTAAACTAACAGGGATTATATGAACCTTAAAACTGATTTAACACATAATTTTTCACATAACTCGGCAAGAGTTGGCATTCTCATCACTAAAGATGTGAGAGTTAACTTCCGGCGGTGACGCTGCCTCATCTCCATCCACATCTGACGACAGCAATTGGCCCTTTAGACCGTTCTTGCTCTTGTTACTAACTTTGAAGTTGCTGTTGAATGACTAGAGGTTGTCTAGATGGTCATTGTGTCGGGGATGTAGTGACTCTTGCCGCCCTGAAGATACACCTTCTTCCCTATCTTCTGAAGACATTTCACCAGTACTTTTGGATCGACGGAGCCCACCATGAGTGAAGGCAGCAATACCCTATATTCCATTGAGGGCTTTCTTCACCCGCTTCATGCAGGCATCGCAGTCTATGGAGACCTAAATCTAATCTAATATAACATAAATCTAAATCTAGCGTAAATAAACATAAATCTAATTAAAAATAAACCTAAATCTAATCTAATTTAACTTAAATAAACCTAAATCTAATTTAACGTAAGTCTACATCTAACCTAATCTTTAACGTATTTTAGGATAGTTTCCTACAACGTTATAACTCTCTTCTTCTTGTGTGTGTGTGCGTGTGTGGATGTGTGTGCCAATAAAAAGAGATAAATGGTATAACCTTTCTATCACCCATGCCAAGTATGATAGATTGGTTATGCCATTTTCCTCTTGAATAATAGGTCTTGAGTTCAACTCCTCGTCAGCTAGATCTTTAGGTCTTTTAATTTTAATTAGTTTCCTACGACGTTAAATTAGTTTCTCTCTCTTTCTCTTTCAATGTGTGTGCGTTTTTTTGTTTATGCATGTTTTCTCTCTCTTTTCCTCTCTCAATGTGTGCGTTTTTTGTTTATGCATGTTCTCTCTCTCTCTTTTCCTCTCTCAATGTGTGCGTTTTTTGTTTATGCATGCTCTCTCTCTCTTTTCCTCTCTCAATGTGTGGGTGCATTCTTTGTTTATGTATGTGTGTGTGCGTTTTTGTTTATGTTTGTACTCTCTCTCTCTCTCTCTCTCTCTCTCTCTCTCTCTCTCTCTCTCTCAAAAACACTATGTGTGTGTGTGTATGTGTGTGTGTGTGAGAGAGAGAGAGGGAGAGAGAAAGAGGGGAAGGGAACATGAGAGTGAGGAGAGGGAAGGAGCATACCTGGCTCTCCTTCCTCTCCTCGTGTGTGTGTGTGTGTGGAGAAGAAAGAGAGAGAGAGAGAGAGAGGGAGAGCGTTACCTGCTCCTTGCTTGAGGACGCCGAAAAACTCAGATCTGAGATCTGAGTTTTTGGGCGCTCTCTGTTATTTTTTTAGCCCAGTCGGCGTCGCTATGAGCGTCGCAAGTTTACAAAGAAATTTGCGACGCTCATAGCGACGCCTGGATTTTTTTTTTGAGCGTCGCTAATATGAATAACCGCTTGTAGTGAGTCTAACTCTTCTTGATTCCTACCATTTACATTTGATGAAACATTAGTATCTTTTAGAGACTCTTTGACAAAAATCATGTACGTAGAAACTGAGCTCTTCATTGACTTATCAAAAGCAAGAGGATTTACAAGTGGAATAGTGTGGCCACGCTCACTAGCATCTATATACATGTACTTTTCCCTGTAGGTGAAGTAGATTTTCCTTTCAGGGAACTTCATGTTGGCAGCCATGTGATCAAACCATGGTGCCCCTAGGATAACATCCTCATGTTGGAGAGGAGAGATGAAGAAGTCTTCTTTGTCGACATAGCTTTGGACATGAAGCCTCAACTTCCCAATCAAGGGAGTAACGGAGGCTTGTTGTCCCTTGAAAGCTGCATCAGCCACTACTATATCTCCCATCTCAAAAGCTTGAATGCCCAACTTGGTGGCCAACTCTGTTGATATGAAGTTGAGAGTAGAGCCAGGGTCAAACAAGATGAAGGCACCATGCTCTCTTACCTTTCCCCAAGCATAGGAAAGTGATGATCCTTTGCAATGAGCATCCTCTTTTGGAGCTTCGATGGTGGAAGCCCTAGGAGTCTCATTGCGAGTATTCTTCTTGGGGCAAGAACGATAGCCATGTCCTTGCTCCCCACACTTGAAACACTTATGGTCCTTGCAAAAAGCCTCAAGCTCTTCAGAAGAGAGTTTGTTTTTACCTTTGTAAACTCCCTTCTCCTTGGACCGATTGTTGTTGTTGTTGGAATTGACTTGGGAAGTATTTTGAACATTGGTTTTCCCCTTTGCATCATTTTTGTCTTTGTTTTCCATGGGCTTGACATTACGTCTAGCCCCTTGATGGAAATTGATGCGTGAAGCAACCATGGTGTGATGGATTACTTCGCTAATAGTACCAGGCCGTTGAGAGTTGATGTATTCGGCCATCTCTTCAGGTAATCCCGCACAGAATTGCTGCCTTTGCTCGGCAAAGTCTATCTTTTGAAAGACAGTAACCTTGAGATGTAAATCCCAAAACTTATCTACATATTTGTGGATAGACTCATGAGAGAGGAGCTTCAAGCTGTGCCATTCGGTAAGCACTTTGTCCTTTGCATCGCTTGCAAGGAATTGCTTCATGATGGAAACTCGTAGAGTTTTCCATGTCTTTGGGGCTTCACCATTGCCACAAAGGCTAGCCCACCATTGATGAGCCGATTTTTGGAAGTGCATAGCTACATGGCGTAGCTTGGAGGACTCTGTGAATCCCTCATCTCCAAAGGCCGCATCAAATTGTTGGATGAAGGCCAACACTTTGTTGGTAGCACCAAAGGTGCCATCATAGGTGAGAAAAGAGAGACTCTTTCCTCCCTCTTTGTACTTCTTTAGCTTTTGTGACCTTTGCCATGCAGGAAATGATTTGCGATGTCCTCCCCTCTTGTATTCTCTAAGAGAATAGCCATAGCTTTCGTCGGAAGAGGAGGAAGGTGAAGAAGAAGGAGAAGAGGATGACCTCTTCCTAGCCCTTTTCTTCCTTTGTTTTTTCTCTCCCCTTAAGGAGTAACAAGGAGAAGGACTATGTATTGATCTTTTCCTCTTGGGAGGAGTGGGCGATCGTCTAGACCACCGTCTTGGTGGAGCCACATCTTCAGAGGACCTTAAAATTTCATTGCTTTCTTGATTTTTGGATTCCTCCTCTTGAATGGGAGAGAGTCTTCTTTTGGGGGTCTTTTCAAGAGGCCTCCTAAGCTCTCTCTCCTCTTGGAGAGGAAGGGAAATTCCATAAGCACGAAGTTTTTGAGTAACTTTGCCTTGCAAGGCAGGGTTGTCCATAGCTTGTTGCAACCTAGTGACAAGATAATTCACAAACATGGGAGCATCATCATTAGCACCTTTATGTGAAAAATCAAAGCTATCAATGTTCATTTTACTCTCTTGATTATTGTTAGCCATGTTAACAAAATTTATGTATGTACTTAGTGTATGCTTTGGCAATTCAAAACCTTAGTTGCCACTCCTCTTAGCCTACACCCACAGCTCGAAGTGGTTAATTATAGAGAGTTAGAGGAGTAGGTCTAACATAGCAGAGTTGTCGAGAGCTAGCTCCTTTCAGACTTCTTATGGCTCAATAATGGTAAAGCTATAGGCACATCTAAAAAGACTCCATTATTAAGTCCAAAGCTCCCCTGCACCATATCCCACATAGTGGGCTCAACAAAACCGATAATAGATCCAATTCCACTTACCCTAATATAATTAACAATATCAACCATTTATAGGCTACTTAAGGACCTCTCTTCTTAAGCAAGAAAAGAGAAACCAAATGCTTTGATACCAATGTAATGGAATTGGCCTATTTAATTTGAGAGTAGCAAAAATTAATGAGAGTACTTTTGAGAAATGACTTTGTGAGCATAGCGTGTGAACATAATTTAAGATAGCAACTTAATCATAACAATTAGTTAACTTGGCATGAACAATACTTTTGCAAGAGAGAGTAGAGAACATGACAACACTTGAGGACCGGATTTATGTGGAGCCGGTCCCCCCTCCAATAGGCATTTGTATTATGATTTCTCCCATTAAGAGAGACTTGTTACAATACAATCTTTGTGTTCCTTGTGACCTAGGTGATGCTATGAGGATGGAAAGCTTCATGCATCACAAGCATAACATAATGTTGAAGGAAGATTTAACTATCCCAAGCCTCAGTCCCCAAGACCTCAAACACCTTCGAAGGTGGAGAGAGCTAGCAGGGAATGAGGGTAGGGAAGAGGAAGAAGAAACATTTTATAGGAGAAAGAATTAGTTCCTCACTTATCATAACTCTTCTTGCTAGCATACATAATAGCATAGTAATGAAGAAGAAGGAGATGGCAAGCTTAAGCATTGAACATGGCTCTTGGGGTGATTTTCACTCCATAGCCAAGAGTGTTGGTGTAGGCTCTCAACCTCTGCTTGCTTGAAGAAGGAGAGGGAGCTCTTGCACTTTGCATAACACACAATGAGAGTGTTTGTGAGTGTGGGTGGGTGAGTATACCCCCTACCCCCTAGCTGCTTGGGTCGACCTCCCCCCTTGTAGCTCATGCTTGAAGTTCATTGGACCCCTCTAGGCCTAGCCAATCACAAGAAAGAGGCATTACAAGCAGCAAGGGTAGTCTTGGGACAAGTGTCCCCCTTTCCCCTTTGAGAGAGAGGACTTGATAAATGCAAAATCAATTAATTAAATCTCCTAAATTATCATTGGACCCCTTGGGTGGCCAACCAATAGGCTTCAGGCACACCATGAGGACAACATGAGGAGGAACTTGACAAGTGTCCCTTTTGCTTTCTTTGTACCATGCATGCCTTGTGTGAGTGTGTGGGTGTTCTCTCTCATCCCCCCTCATGTAGGGCTCGCCCCCTCCTTGCAGGGATTGAAAATTTGACTTTTTGACACCTCAAGCCCCTCATGCATAGGCCCAATTCCCACCACAAGCTTGGCCCTTAAGCACTTTAAGCTTGGGCTGGGTTCTCACCTCAAGTACAACCCTAGCATCTCAAGCATGTCAAGAACCTCAAGCATCTCAATCATCAAGCACTTCAAGCATCTCAAGAACCTCAATCATCAAGCACCTCAATCATCAAGCATGACAAGCAGGACAAGGACCTCGAGCTGGCCCGCCTCAAGCTCAGCCCTAGCTTACCTAAGGTCAAAGGACTTTTACACACGTTATTGGAGGTCTTCAATGAAGCTAACCCTAAGGTCTTATGCTCCATTGGTTAACCTTGTTCTTTGATAGACTAACTCTCATTTGGGCCCCTTTACCATTGGCCCCGTGTTGAGATAGATCTATAACTACATGTCTATATCTTAACCCTTGTTCCTGCTTATTCTCCCACATTAAATAATCAGTTTAATATGAGAAAATCATTTAGGTTGGTTAGATATTATACATTAGATTTTATGACATTCATACCTAGGTGAGAATGAAAAGAAATCAACGTTCTGCAAAACGACAAAACTAAATAGGCCAAAACAAACCCTGGATGTGGCTAATTTGCAATCCATATGTCAACCCCAATTCAATGCACAATCACATTGGGTGAGCTTTTGAAGTTACGATCAGACCTTTGGGGAGATTTGCAAACCACCATGGTAGAGATGCCACAAAACCGTCTGGGAGGCCTAGGGAAAACTAGCAATTAGGCAAACAAGGATGGTATTGCAATTGGAAGATGGACACATTGAGAAATCGATAGGATTACTAGAGAATGTGATAGTCAACTCTTGTGGAATTGACTAAGAAAACACTTTTGCTATTGTAGATTTTGGAAAGAAACTTAACTATGGAACACTTGGACAAACCATTCATGAGACAAAGACAATTAATCCAAGATTGGGGCAATGATTATCTCTACCTAAAACAACTAGGAGAAATTATTAGAGTGAACTTGAAGGACCACTCCTACAAGGATGTCCTGAGGACACCTATACAGGAAATGTACTATGAAGCCTCAGAAGAGAATAAACTGCCATCGTGGATACACAAAGACACTCCAATTTGAAATGCATGAAGCTTTTGAATTGGGTAGTTTACAAAGGGAAGACTACATTTTGGACAAAGGAGTGAATGATGCAGATTACATACATGAACCGTCCGTGAACATTTGTTCAAACATTTTAAATGGAACCAACTTCTGGCCACCATGGATGTGTGTGTTAATGAATCTACACCTACACACTTTTGTGACGAGAAGGGCTATCTAGATGTTTAGTGACTTCATGCTTATCCAAAAAATGCATGACAACGGATGTTGGTCTAACCTTCTCCATTATGTGGCTATACCATTTTTGATACAATATGTCAAAAAAAAAAATCCTTGTCTAACCATAAAAATGCAATTTTTAGGATTTAAGCAAATCTTATATAGACGGCATTTCTCAAAGACACATCGTAAATGTTCAAAATGACTCTCTCATTTTTGTGGAGTGCACACAAAGATCATCTATGTATACTTCTGGCCACAGATATTCCATAAAAGCATGGCTCATTAGCCTTTGGAATGTTGCTGGTGCATTGGTCGAACCAAAAGGCATGACCTCATAAGTAAAAATTTCCCATTCCGTAGAAAAAGCCATTTTATGTTGATCTTTGGGATCTATAGTCAATTGGTTGTAACCAAAGAAGCCATCCAAGAAGGTATAAGCCTCTTTGCCAGCTACTCGTTCTAGCACATGATCTATGATAGGAAGAGGATAGTTATCTCATATAGTGATTCACCTTCTTGAGATTTACACATACTCTGAGTTTTTCATTCTTTTTAGGAACCATGACAATAGGTGACACCCAATCAGTGTGTTCTATTTCATGGATGAACTCAGACTCCTTGAGTTTCTCGATCTCTTCCTTGATCTTTTTGTCAAATTTCTCATTATAGGTATATGGTCTTTGTCTGCTTGGCTTAGCATCATCTCTCATAGGGATAGTGTACTGGAAAATGGCACAATCCACCCCCTTGAAATCTTCGTAAGACCATGCAGAGACATCCCTATACTCCTTTAACATTCTAATGAGAATCTCTTTCTCTTCTTGCGACAAATCCATAGCTTTGCAAAGCGGGTCTTGACTCTTCTCCACACTTTGCAAGGTCAATTTGATTGGCATTCTTAGGCCCTTCATAAGATTTTCTTGGTTCTTTTGGTTGTCGCACAAGGGTTGCTCATCAATGATCCTTCAATCTTGAAAAGTATATTTTTTATAATGGAATGAAACATTGATTGCTCCCGATTTGTCACTATCCAACTCCATCTCCGTGGCCCAGACTTATTTCAAAGTCTATCTCAGCTCTTTTTATTTTGCTTTCCGTTCAGTTTTTGTCATTGGAGGTTCTATTCCTTTGATCTTATTAGGCTTGCATGCCTTTGGTTTCATTTTTTATTATTGCTCCAAATGTTTTGTGTCTGGATATCTTTCCATTATCTTGTATTTTATGTAGTTTGTTACATCTATTTTCATCAAGAATTGAATTTTGTTTTCCACTTCAGGTTTTGGTTTTTTCTTTTTTAAGTTATTGTCCCTTTTCTTGCGATACCTTTGTTGGCGTCTTTGATGTTGGTTTGGAAATTCAAAAAACTTTTCCTCTCCTCCCTTGAGTAGAAATTTAGCTCTTACGTGCTCTTTTTTTGAGTTTGATTCCTCCATTGTAATCGTTTCTTCCTCCAACTCATTTGCGGAATCATAGTAGTGATGAGAGAAGACCTGTTGCTCCTTGATCATATCAATAGCTTATGCCAAAAAGCTAGCCCATTAGCCTCATGTATATATGTGTACATAGCCCTGCAAGTTTTGGAAGTGGCCTTGTAAAAATTCATGTACAAAGGTATAATTTTGCCAAGATTGAATGGTGATGTTTTGGGTTGTTTGAGACTCCAAAATATGGTTTTTAATAAGTTTTTTCAGCTGTGCTTTATAGCTTGTGAATTGGACTTGTATATCATGAGTTATGAGCATCCGAAGCGGGCGGTCTCAACTTAGAAGGTGATTGCAGGTGCATGCAAGAAGGCAACTAGGCTAACTTGGGGGTCTAAGATTAGAAATGCTGAAGTTTTATATTTTTGGAGATAGCCGAGGTGACGGGCTTCTAGCCGTGTGTTAGGTGCGTCATTCTTTGACCGGAGCAGCAAGGTATGCCTTGAGAAAAATTGTTCGAGAAGTCCTCTCATGCTTTGGGAGAAGCTGGGAATTTTTGGGGAAGTTGGGGAGGTGGGAGGATGGTGCCAAGTGGCAATGGAGTCATCCCTCATGGGGGGAGCAAGTGGAAATTGGAGGGTATAAAGGGGGGAGTGGGTACCCCCTAAGGTTGTATCAAAGGGGCTAATGGAGCTTCCTTGCCTTGCTTGTGGGGCTCGACGGTGTTGGGGGAGAGAGGGGGTGCCCATTGTGAGTTCCCACTACCTGGACAAGCACCTGGCCTCTGTTTTGGTCCCCGAACACTTGCCCCCACCCCATTCCTTGGTCAAATGCTCACTGACAACTTATTTTTGACCCTTAAAAGGCCAAAATTGGACCAATTAAAAGGTGCCCAAGGAGAGAACCATGTCGGCTAAGAGGAGAGAGAAAATACCTTGGGATAAGAGAAAAAAAAATCCCCTTTTAATAGCCACAATTGCCTACACACCCTTTTTCCTAACAGAGACTAGGTTTTTTGGAGCTTTTTAGAGAGACCTCATCTTCAAAAGCTTGTAGCTCTCTCGTCTATTGTTGGAATCAAGCATATGGATACTCTACAAAGGTCTACATGACACGAGATTTGTCTTTATGATCTTGGTTTTTAGCAATTTTAATCATGGTTTGGGTTAGGTCTATTTCCCACCCAACTTTACACGTGTTCGACATAGGTGTTTCCACAGCTTAATAGTGTTTCCTTCCGATGGTGTGGTGTGTGCAAGGATATAGAGGTTCTTGTTTTCCTTTTTGTTTGCACGCTAACAACGTTTTGGTGCCCCCACGAAGGAGCAAGTGCTCCTATGCTCCAATTCTGTGAAATATGTCTATTGTGCAGGTAGTGAATGTAAAAGGGATGTGGGTCCTTATGGAGAACCGCCTATGTATGTGCAAATTATGGACAACACTTGAGGTGGTCATATAATTGGATTGCAGGCTTTGGAGAGTCATCAAGTTTTGTGAAGCCAAGCACTGGGAGCCGGGTTACCCAGTGTGAGGTGGATTAGGTACTAGAGTGATCCATTGACATATCTTTAGTTTTCGACGTCACATGTAAGTGTTTTTGTGGCAATCAAACATGGCAGGCGAGTTCCCACAGTTTCATGGATTGCCTAATGAAAATGCACAGATGTTTATTGAAAATTTGGAAGTCAATTGCTTACTACGAAATATACTAGACCAAGCTATATTGTTGCGGATGCTGCAATATAGTTTACAGGATGAGGCAAAAGTTTGGTTACACAATTTTGGGGAGTTGATGTAGGTACAAAATCCAGGGGTGGTTTTGGACTACAATCGTGTGAAGCAAGCTTTCTTAGCACAATACTGATCCATCAAAGTACCTGACGAAGTTTGGCATGAAATTCTGGGGTACACTCACAGGGCTACTCAATGTGTTGATGATTTTGTCATGCAGTTCACCCGTTGATGGGATAAATGGGCCCGAGCTTTGGGAAACGAGATCCCTCCATGCATGTTAAAGAAGGATCGTTTTGTGGCAAACCTAAAAGGAAGTCTGAAGTTCAAAGTTGAGCTGAAAAGGCCCACCACCTTCGAGGAGGCAATCGCCATTTCCAAAGAGAAAGAATGAAAAGCTCAAAGGCTTAATGAATACGGGAAAGCGGTCCCTGAGCAAAATAATGGTAGCCAAAAGGAGGAGAATCAGGCAGAAGCTAGAGGCCCCAACCTGTTCAAAGGGATGCTAATACCAAACAGTTGCAACAAAATATGCAAGACATGATGACCATGATGCAAGAATTACGACTTAGTGTTCTTGGTGGTGGAGGTGGTCGTGGTCGTGGATGTGGTAGAGGGATGGATCAGGCATGTGAAGCTCATCCTAATGTTAATGCGGGTCGTGGACAAGGTGGTTTTGAGCCGTAGAGGAGGTTCATTCCTACTTGTTATGATTGTGGTGAGTTTGGTCACATCAACACTTATTGTCCAAAGCCAACAAGGATGGGAGGGGATATGTTTCCACTTACTCAGTAGATTACTAACAGAGCTAATGATTATGCATTGGATATACAGGGAGATCAAGGTACTGGACAGGAAAATCAAGCCTCAACCTCTGGTGGTCATGTGGGTATTGTGTGGGTAGAAAAGAAAGACGCAGATGTGTTGCCATTAGGCAAACGAGAGAGGGAAGGCTATGCAGCACCAGGGCCTAGCATAAAGAAAGGGAAGGAGAAGGAGGGTGAAGATGCGAAAGCCAAGAGAAAGAGAAAGAGAAAGCCTCGTAGATGATTTGAAGTGGCAGAGTTTCCTTTGGGAGAAGGACAAACAACTTACAGTTTAAAGGAAGACCTGATTGGGAGGAAAGTAGATTGTACTTTTGGACAGTTGATGAATATGGTGCCCAAACTTAAAAGGCAGTGGGAGTCATTAGTGAATCCAAAAAAAGAGCCGAAGCATGGACAAGTCAGAGTGTTGTTCGTGGGAGAGTTACCTGACATCTGACATCTGTCCTGTGGTGAACGCTTGGCACAAAGGTGTGGGCATGGGAGAAGCCTACATTGATGGAGGTGCTCAAGTTTGTGTGATCACACAGTCGTGTGTTGAGAGACTGGGTCTCACTACATGCGGAAGCTCTGGGTTTTGGATTCGACTAACAAACCATGCCAAGGTGAAATGTTTGGGGATGATCAAGAATTTGAAGGTTGAAGTCTGTAGCGTGAAGGTTATGGTGAACTTTCATGTTATGCAAGCTGGTTTGGGAGCCTTTCCTCTCATTTTGGGACGACCTTGGTTGAGAGCTGTTGATGTTGTGCAAGATTGGGGCAAGGGCACAATCGGTGTGCATGGCAAGAAGGGTGAAAAGAGGGTGCTTGATATGACTACCAAACAACGTATGGCACTTGAAGATGTGAGTGAGAATGATAAGTCCAAAACTACTAGTGATGATAGTTCTGAAGACTCAGAAAGTAGCACTACTCGAGTTCCAATGATGAGGGTGAAGTGTCATTCTTGTTGCTGGAGGAGGAACAAAGAGAAGCTAGTGAAGTGTTGCAATTATTAAAGAATATAAATGCTTCAAGCCGTTTAGAGCAACTTGAAGAGTTGATGCAACCTAAACAGGAATTTCCATTGAAGAAAGAGTTGATTCAAAATATGTTGAGTACTGATTTGACACAAGAAGAAAGAAAGGAATACTTAGCAATGTTGGACAGGTTTGCAAATCTTTTCATTACCTCATATCAGGAAATAAGGGGCTTTGTTGGGGATCCTGTGAAGATTGAGTGTTAGCGGCTGGACACACCCAACGGTGGATGATTGCTCAGCGGGATACTAATTTCCTTTGTAATCATTCCTTAAATGAGAAGAAACCGTCATTTCACTTTTCTGAGAAGAAACCACTTTTCTGAAAAGTGATCACAAAAGTGGTATAAATACCTTACATTGGCGCTGCTGCCAGGGACGAAAACCCTAGGTAGGTGACCGAGACTAGTCCTTGAGGATAGGGATTCTCTGGCTTGCTAGAGTCTTATTTTACATTTAGATAGGATCAGAGGGTGGGGGACTCTCTGGTCTTAGGAGGAGTCTAGGGAGCGAGTGTCTGGCCTAGATCCTTTGACTTAGGTAGGAGAGTAGGAGTTGGAGAGGTAAAGGCGGTGAAAGGATATCTTGAGAATCCGGAGAAGCCAGGAAGCAACTGAGACACCAAAATCACCATCTCACATGATGAGTAGGAGTAGGGTAAGTAGGACATCATGATTTATTATTTGGAGCACTTCATGCATGTTATATTTGCTGTTAGGCTCATCAAAGAGCTGTAAAAGACGGAAAGGAGTGTTTAGAAGCTGAATTGAAGTTCAAAAGTTTCTGTGAGTATTTCTGAGAGAGCTGTAGAGCATAGGGAGTACTTCTGTCAGAAAAAATTTAGATTTTAAGACAGTAGACATCCTACACATAGCATGTCTCTAGGGGTTTTTTAGCAGGGAATTTGGGGAAACTGAAGTCACCTGTGTGTTTAGAGGGTGGGTTTCACCCTAGTAACATATAGACTTGAGTGTTTTTCCCTTATTGGATTTGCCAAAAGCTAAAAGGCGGACTCAGAAAACGTATAAGTTCAGAAAAGGTTTAAATTGAGAGAAATTTGCATATTTTTGCACTTGTAAGGCATATTGGCACTTTCTGAGAGCATAGGGAAGGCAAAGTAGCACTTTAGTCTGAGAAAAGGAGCAGTAGACATCCTACGCGTAGGGTGTTCTGGTGAGAATTTTGAAAATCTGAGTTGACCAGTGTGTTTAGAAGGTATCAATTACCCTATATTCACTTGGAAGGGGGAACTTGACCATATCTTGACAGGATAAGGTCAAGACGGAATTCGCCAGACATCTTACCCAAATTGGGACCAAGGCATTATTTTAAGACCAAAACCATAGGATGTCTTCATGAGCATGATCTACATGATTTATTGAGTACATGAGAAAGGTTTCATCTCAATTGGGTGAGAAAATTGGGTTTTAAACGACTTTAGCATTTTTGACTAAAAAAGGCTAGAATAGCTAAATTTGGGGTATTTTGAAATCCAAACTAAAATCTAAGCATAGCATTGGGTTGCTAACATCAAGGGGAAGCTGTGGCTCAAGTTTGGAGTCAAACAGAGCACTTAGACATCCTATGCGTAGGATGTGTTCACAATGATTTAGCACTCCAAATCCAACTGTGAGCATACCAGAGTGATCAACACCTTAAGAGGAATCTATAGTGAAAATTTCAACCAAAACAGAGCAGGTAGACATGCTACGCATAGGATGTCTACAGTGTCTTATTGAAGTCAAAATCTGACTGTGGACATAGAGTGATGTTCCAATTGACTTAAGAGTTCCAGAACTTCTTTCAGAAGTGAAATTGGACCTTGTTTGACCTTTTGACGAAGCAAAGATGGAATTAAGACTTTACCTCTAGACTGATAAACACTAGGGTGGTGTACAATTCCAGATTAGCAGACCTAATCAAGAACATCCAAAGTGTATAGAGTACAGTAGTGGTTAAGGTTAACCCTCCAGTTATACCAATCATTACTAAGACCACCTCTAGCGGTTAAATGTTTTGATTCGATTTTCGAAATTAAATGCTTGTGTACAGGTATATTCAGCGGCGGCAAGGCAAGAAGTTGTGCGGAAATTGATCCCTTGCCAGGTGAGTGGTTAGATTTATGATAAATTGCATTGCTAAGTTTGATGAATTTAAGATCAGGAAGACACATTCCTAGAGACCAAAAAGTGGCAGGTGATTAAGGTAGCTGAATGTCCACTGAGGAGAGTGTAACTCAGGCAAGGCTAGATCCATTAGCACCAATCATTGAGGAGGGTACTGATACTGACACTTCATCAGATAAGTCCTTCTTCATGATGGGTAGTCAACAACCAAGAAGTTTTTCTGGTGAAGGACCAATGCTAGGAGGAAGTACCTCCCAAAACCCTTGAACGATGCCAAGTTCACTATAATCTTCTTAGAAGGAACAAACTCAAGGGGAGGCCTAGTTTATTCTGACTATCGGGGACGCTAGTGTATTTGTATAGAGGAAAGACCTTCTCAGATACTGGAGATAATTCATGTCTATGATGATGGAGATAGATTCGGAGACGAAAAGGGGAACCACTATCTGATAGTTAGTAACCCTGAGGATTACAACAGATATGGAGATAATGTGGCAAAAGGAAAAATGGTCTCAGAGGCTCAAGAGCCGCCTCCAAAAATTGATCGACCTGGAGCTCTTTTTATGTATGATAAAAAAACAACCAGGGTCTCTACCTATAATGAGAATGTGGGAATTTACAAGCATGAGAGCGAGGGAGTAGTCTTTTATTTTCGATGCAAAGAACCCTACCCAAATGAATTAAGCAAAGACAAGGTTCTTTACTTATTCTCTTATGAAATTGCTATGGGGAAGGATATCATTTTTGTTGACAGATACGGGCGAGAATACAAACGAGTTCTCCCAGAGGAGGTAGAAAAGGTAACAGTTCCAGAAACATCAACATATGCCCCCAAAGAAGTACCAAGGTCCACCTATACCCCTAGTAAGTCAACAAATCCATTTTCAGAAGAGTACGACGCAACATCACATTTTAATCGGACAACAGACGTTCAACTACGAGAACCAACAAGCAACCCAACCATCATTGCAGGCATGGCTTCAACAAAGTGAGACAGTAGAACAAGACCGAAATAGAGATGGTTATCCAGCCACACGAGGGCAAAAAGAGATTTACAAGAACCACCACTCTATTCACGATATCAAGGCGAGACTAAGCCAAAAACTCAAGAGTCGACAGAGCCCGGAAGACAACCCATAGAACGAGTTAGAAGAGATGAACGACCTCTTGCAAGAACCATCAGAAATTATGGCTTAGGGGCACCTCTGGGAGAGGAACCCTCCCACTACCGAAGGCCAGAGGAGGTATATCGAGTAGGACGAGGAGAACCAATGATGAGATTTGTAGACCATCGTAGAATTAAACCTTCTCAAGTGCAAAAATGGGTAAACAAAAAATACACGAGAAACGGAGATCCTAGGGATCATGTAGCAACCTTTGTGCGTGTAATTAGAGCTGAAGAAGTGTTGGACTTCCCTACTC
This sequence comes from Adiantum capillus-veneris, assembly GCF_014529385.1. Lineage (NCBI taxonomy): Eukaryota > Viridiplantae > Streptophyta > Polypodiopsida > Polypodiales > Pteridaceae > Adiantum > Adiantum capillus-veneris. The sequence continues at coordinate 61,482,811 of NC_140936.1, forward strand.
AATTTGCAGGGTTTGGGCTTACCCTACAAGAGGATGCCGCTACTTGGTTTGACTTTGTGGAGCGTAGAGATTTCGAGTCTATGGAGGAGGTTTTTGACGAGTTTATTGAGAAATTCTCACCCCATCACTAGGTGGTTCTCCCAGGTTGCCACCATGAAGGTATCCCTACCACCGACACATGCCATGCCCCAAGAGCATCACCACCATGTCCTTAAAACATCTTAAGCGTGTAAGTGAAGGGTGAGTTTATGAAATGAAAAGACCTATGAAAGTGGAAATTCAAAAGACTTTTTATGCCCATATAAAGTTGGAAAGTCAAAAGACTTTTTGTGTCCATACAAAGATAAAGAGGTGGTCAACTTCACATTGGTCCATTTGTGTTTTTGGCCTGCAGAGGCCATAGGGGGCTGGTGGAGAAATCATGCATTTTTGTAGCCGTTGATTTTGGACTCCAAGGCTAGGATGAGTGGCACGTGGATGCAATGGTGTTAAGATTAGGGTTTTATTATTTGTACGTCCTTTTCGGGGCAGGTTTGTGAAATTATGGCTCCTTTGCAGTGTGTGGATGAAGACAAACGCACGTATGCTACTCTGCAACGCGTGGATGAAGGCATGCACAGCAAGTACGGGCTCCTTTGCAACTGAAGGTGGGCGCCCCACGACACTAAGTGACACATAACATTAAAGAGGGGGGGGTAAGGGGATCGACGGCGGGGAAGTGGATGCGGGGAGCCCGAGGCAGATTAAACCCGGACGCGCGGCAAGTCAATGCGAAAAAGAACCTGGGCGGCGACTCGATTTGAACCCAGGGCCTCGTCGCCCAGATTGTGATGCATGGGGTAACCATCCCACCCGCGCGCACATGTTGTACCCATGGCCCGGGTTTTTGGGGTTTTATATTTAAAATATAGGCGCTGCTCGGGTTTAGTCTGTGGCCGGGTTTAGTTTTTAAGTGCCCATCTACGATTGCAACCTCTCCGATTTTCGTGCGTGCACTTCTCTGCCCTCGATCCCCTTACCCCCCCCCCCCCCCATTAATACTATGTGTTATTTAGTCCTGAGGGCAGGCGCCCCTTTTGCGAAGGAGGACACACTGCCTTTTTTCCGCGGGCTGTTCCACGTGTTACTATGCTCTTGTACGTTTTCTTTGCCTTCTTTCATGGCGTGCTTCATAGATGGGAGGAGGTATGGTAAGGGGACATCACTTACTTTTCTCTCACATGGCGTATCTTTGTGTTCTGCTTGTTGCAGAGCATTCGATGTGTGATGGGAGTCTACTCAGAGCCAAAAATGGCTGTATTTTTTGGGTTGCTGCACATTCAATACTTGATGGGAGGGTGCTCAAAGGCAAAAACGGGCACGTCTCGCGCTTTTGGTAGCCAGCTTGGTAAGCACGCTTAGCATTTACTGAACGCCACAATGACAAGGTTTCATGAAATTGTATAAGAGCAGCCATTTACTTGTGTCTCTCCATCGCAATGTGTGAGAGCCTATTCTCATCCTCCATGGATTTTGCTTGAGGGTGGTACCCATCTAGATTTTCTTCCTGTATACTACTTTTCTTACGTCTGTTTTCCCCTTCTTTCTCTGTGTGATGGAAAGGTAGTGCAGGACTGCAACATGAGAATCAAGCAAGCAAGGTGGAATAGAATAGAGTTTATCAACCCTTATACTTCATTGACATATGTCTCCAAGAGCTTCTCAGTCAATTCCCGGCCATCACTACCTCCATTTAGGTACGCATCTACCTCCTCCGCCTCTTGCCCTTTCTAGCACAACATCCAAGACTAAGCTGATCTGATCTTCTTTCATGCCGTTCTAGAACTATTGCCTATACTGGCATGGCACGCCACCGTCACATCCCTCTGCAAGCTTGCCTACCCTCACCATGTTCCCCACCTTCTCTTCAACATGCTTCCGACCTGGAAGCTCAGATTGTAGAGAATGATGTGGACCTTCCTCAACTCCATGTCTGCAGCTCGCTCATCCATATGTATGGACGTTATGGTTGCCTTGAGTCATCTCACCATGCTGTTGGGTCGGTTGGTAACTTATAGTCACCTGGTGCACCATGATATTTGGTTATGCTAAGCATGGATTTTAATACATGAAATCCAACTAGAATACCATTATTTTTGTTTTGAAAGCTTTCACAACTTTGCGACAATGCAAATTTTTACATTGTCTTGTATAATGTTTAGAATCAAATGACTTTATTGCGAATTCACTCTATAAGTCATGTAAGTGAAGTGTGGCATCTTTGATGTTGCTGAAAACAAGTCATGTATTGTGAATGTCATATCTACATCTTTTCCAACACATGCAAAGGTTGGTGCACTCCCAGACATTATTTCTTTCATGCACAAAGTGTGATCCTCTGTTGATATTTGTGTGAGTGGACAACTTTGTTTACAACTTATTATGATTTTTCCTCACCATTTGTGATTTTTCTTTGCTATGTACATTGCTATGAATTTATGTTCAACATCTGGTGCAATATTTAATTGTAAGAGCCAAGTACTACATTCCCTTTGTAAATGATCAAGATAGAGCACCTTTTGCAGTGTAATTCACACATCATTGCTGCCCTAACTGTCCATGAATCATGGACATCAAGCTTCCCCTACTCATTCGGAGGGTGTGGTATTAGTGAGATATGTGAGCATTAGTTTGACATTATTTTTATCCTTGAGGTTTGATAACAGAAAGACCAAAATATACTCGGAACACTCTATATGATAGATGTAGCTCATAAAGCTCAAAATCCAAGCTTGTATCAATCTCAATCATACCTGTATGTGTTTTGTTTTGTAGATTGAAATATATGGTAAGCACAAATCCAATTATTTTTGTGGCTTTGTTTACTCAGTTTTTTATATAGTATAAGAAACTTCCAAGTTCGTTATGCAATCATTAACTTTAATTTGCTGCAAATGACTCCCATCAAATTTGCCAATTCAAAAGTGTTCACTTATTTATGGTAATCCTACATGATAAATAAGTAATCCATATGAAGTACTAACGATGGGTATTTAAGTCTAATCATGGCATTCTAATATGGTAGTAGATGGACTTTGTTAATCTACATTGTGTCAGAACACTTACTTTGTGGGCCGTCGTGATCTTTCACCTTGTTTTCTCCTTTATTTTTCCTTTAGCGTTTTCTTTTCTTTAAAGTGTGCTTGCACTATGTAGGTAGAGTTTTTTTTATAGTTTTTTTGAAGCCATTTATCGAGTTTTGTAGGTGAGAATACAATAAAACTTTTTTCGAGCATTGCCTACCACCACCTCAATAATCTGTGAGGAAATTTAATGTGCATTACAAAGTCTTGGTTTGCCTGTTGATTTGAAAGAGAGAGAAACTTTGTTCCAAAATTCAAAGTTGAACGACTTTTGCAGTTTCTTTTGCCACAACCTCGACTCTGTCGTTGTCTCTCTCTATTGTAGAGATACATTGATAATCCGAATCCCAACCTAGCTACTCTCTCTCTCTCTCTCTCTCTCTCTCTCTCTCTCTCTCTCTCTCTCTCTCTCTCTCTCTCTCTCACAACCGACTCATGAAAGTCCAACCAAGAAGAAAAGGTGGCATCTCTCATAGACGTGTGCTAGCACAAGAAGATTTAGAGATTTTCTCATGTAGGAAAACGGAGTCTTTTTCAGTGTTTTTCATACAATGCATAACATCATGAGCTTCTGCTCGAGAGGCACCGCATACCTAGCTAGGTACGATTGGGGGCAGGGGACCGCCGGCCCGGTGGGAATGATTATGAGAATTTGTCCAAAACTTCTTGTTATAGAGGCATAGGAACATCCAAAGCAAGAGAGGGACAATAATCCGGGCTAAACTGTTTGAGGTATTTTATGGCACCTCGGCCGCAAGTGAAAGACGGGCAATACTCCTCTTGAGCTGCGAGCATCCATCAAATGAAGACATCTTTATTTTTTGCATAAAAACAAAGCACAATGCTCCCAGATCCATGTTGCCAAAAGGATGGGTTGAGGTTCTTTAGAGGTTCCAAGGTTGAACTCCTTAATCGTCAGCCAGCCCGTGCCCCTCTAGATTAGTCCCTAGTTGTCCACATTGTAGTCTTTGCTTTTCCACATCGTGAGCAAGGTATCGGTCAATATTGAAATCTTCAAGCTTTTGCTGCAACCATACCATCTTGTTGGGATCTCTAGAGCTCTTTGTCTAGATTTCTTAGAATCGTTGAGCTTCTCCTTGTTGTTGCTTTGTATCTACTCCTATCGCATTGTGGAGTGTTGATCTCTTGCCATGCCTATGATTTGTGATAAGTTCTAGTCCTATTAATTTAATTATCTTAGAGTCTTCCTATTCTTCATTATCAGTCACTTGAAACTCAACTTTCACAAGAAGTTTTGGACAAATTCTCACAATAATTCCCACATTGTGACTTGCCTCAACCTCATGAGCTTCTGTGAGGGAGGCACCGCATACCTAGCTAGGTATGATTGGGGGTAGGGGACCACCGGCCCGATGGGGGGGGCGGTGGTCCCCTACCCCCAATCGTACCTAGCTAGGTATGCGGTGTCTCTTGAGCAGAAGCTCATGATGTTATGCATTGTATGCAAAACACTGGATAAGACTTCGTTTTCCTACATGAGAAAACTTCTAAATCTTCTTGTGAATTTGGTTTCTTTGCTCTTCTTTTGCCTACACTGGAGTGTAAAACATGTGATAAAGGTCACATCTGATGGTGCCTCGAGAGGTTGGGTGTCTGACTGCCTGCTCCAGTGTATAATTACACTAAGTGGTGAGGAACATGCATGTTCTTGTTGGATTTGTGTCAGCTATCTCAAACTTGGTTGCTTTTAAGGTTGATATGGGGTGGAGATCCACATCGTGTTGTTGCCTAATCTTGAAGTGCTCGATTGCACAGAGAGAGAGAGAGAGAGAGAGAGAGAGAGAGAGAGAGAGAGAGAGAGAGAGAGAGAGAGAGAGAGAGAGAAGGGCACTTCTCCTATCGAGTATTGGGCATCCACCAAAACAGGCAGCCACTAACCCAGGTTCTATGAACGTCACTCCTCCTCTCTAGCTGTGAGCATCCACCAAAACTTCAAATGTGGCCATCAACCACCACGAAGATGCATCAATTTCTCTGAGAGAGTGAATTTTGAGTGCGGCATGTTGCCATGGCGTGGGTGCTATGCAGGCCAATCTAGATATCTTCAAGATCTCATTCTTGGAAAGAAATCTTAATGAACTTTTTCTTAGGAATCATATCCCATCTAGTCATTGAAAAAATGACCACTAATTTCATGCACCAATAAAAAACAAGTCAGTTAAAAAATTTATTTTTAAAATAACCTCTCCTTTCTCATTAGCAAAACACCCCCCCCCCCCCCCCCCCCCCCCCCCCCCCCCCCCCAAAAACCCCCCACCCACAAAACCACCACCAACATTAATAGATGATGCGTTTCATGTACTTGCATGCATCTCCATTTACCTTCTCAGCATTGAGCGATGCCATCACATTACCCCCACTTCATTATCTATCCATTTCTATATTTTGGACAAAAATCGCTCGGTACTCTTTTTGGTGTCTACACCCTCACATGTATTTATGCATTCCCCCTCCCTTTTGCAACAAAAAAACCATCTTCTTGCAATGTTGTAAGACGGTATTGTGGATAGAGGGTAATGTTGTAGTGACATAAACCTTAGTGATTGTTGTTAAGACGGTACTGATGCAATTGTGCCACAATTGGCATGGTTACAAAAAGTCGTGCATAGTTGCATACAAGACAAAGAATTGGGTCTATGCACATGAGGAACAATCATTTCAAAGTTTTGTTCCAAACGCCCCTGGTCCCCCTTGGTAACCATATTATCATAATGAATTTGTTTGCTCATAGCAACTTTTTTTGGAAAACCTCAAGTCTTTGGGGTTTAAGTATAGGTGTTTGCACCTAGACTTGGAAGGAAATTTCATTTGGTATTACTTTTTTTTTCTTTTTTTTAGCAAAACTCACAATTGTGAGTGGATAGTATTAAGACATCAGAAATATACACCAATCCTCAAGCTCAGACCAAGCCTTGAGGGTCAACGGATTACAAATTTTCTACTTGACAGAGAAACCACTACTACTCCTAGGCTTTCCTTATTACAAGATTTTATGTATTGTTCTAGACCAGTCCATTGAGGCTTGTTTGCCTCCGATCATGTGGATCGTCACTCTGCTCTCTTGTATGATTTCACAAAAGATCATTTGGTATTACTTCTAAATGGCATTTTTGACAAGCAACACAATTGCAAACTCACATATACTTTTTCATAAACAGTTGCATAAGACTTCCCCCTTGAGTGTTTCTCATGCACCAAAGATGAAGATGATTCACTTCATAATAGGCCCACTTAAGTAGCATCAAGAAGATTGCATAGCCTTAGGATCTCTTCTCTCTCTCTCTCTAGTGGTAAGACAGTCGCCTTGAGATGGAAAGGTTCTGAGGTCAAACCTTGCTATACATGAAACAGTGGGTGATACAAATTTTTGAGGGCCACTAAAGTTACAGGAGGATGGACTGAAAAAAATTCCATTTAGCAATGTTGACCAAACTGATATGAAAATTGCCATTGCTCTTGCATGCTACAACATGCCTGCAAGCTTAAATGTTCTTGACAGCTTCCTCCAACATTTTCACTTAATCCATTGTGATACTCCAATCCAGCAATTCAGAGTGGATTCTTGCTTGGAATTCATTTTTACACCATGGTATGGGTATTGCCCATTTCATAATTAAGTAGTTTCAATCCACCGCAATTGACTTTCCATTGCGATTTGTCCCAACTTTTTCCATGAGTTCCGGAAGTGGCTTGCTCTTTTGAAACTTTGTGCTTCCTATCATCATCAATGCCTTATCTATCAAGGATCTAGAAGCAAAAGGGTTGTATCCTATTAGAGATAGATTCCTCTCCTTGCATTCTTTTAGGGGTCCCTCTTTATCTGGACTAGTACGGCCGGCCGCCTTCGGCGGCCTCTCTCTCTCCCCCTCTCTCCCTCTTTATCGCGTGCAAAGGGACTTGTTTTTGTTTTGGACTTTAGCCTTCACGTCGCAGATTGCGACACGTGTAAAGGGCTCCCCCTTCCGCCATATTATGTTAGTAGATTAGATTGAAACGTATTTGATTGGAAACTAATGGTATGCCAAATTTTGCAAGCAAGTCATTAGCTTCTTCCATTTGCTGCTTTGAATAGTTCCACACATGCCCACTGCCAAAGTAAGGTCCGACTCCACAGACTCTTTTAAGCTTTCCATCAATGCTGCATTGCTCAACGTAGGAAATGGGAAATGAATTTGGTAGAGATCCACCCTCTTTCTGCAAAGATGTTGCAAGATTCTCCGTGGAGCTTCTAGCAAGGACTTACGCCCAAGCTTGAACCCACCATCAGCAAGGAATGGTAGAGTGAAAAATTTGGTGGCAATAATGGGAAATGTCTCGCTATTAGATGCATTTTCACTTTGTTTGGAAACTTTTCGACTAATTCAGAAGAAGTTTTGGACAAATTCTCACAATAATTCCCACATTGTGACTTTACCTCAACATCATGAGCTTCGATGAGGGAGGCACCACATACCTAGCTAGGTACGATTGGGGGTAGGGGACCGCCGGCCTCGGAGGGGGGTACGATTGGGGGCAGGGGACCGCCGGCCCCCCCTCCGGGGCCGGCGGTCCCCTGCCCCCAATCGTACCTAGCTAGGTATGCGGTGCCTCTCGGGTAGAAGCTCATGATGTTGTGCATTGTATGAAAAACATTGTAGCAAACTCCGTTTTCCTACATGAGAAAATTTCTAAATCTTCTTGTGTAATTGCTCAACTTAGGTGCCACTTTCAATACCTTGATATATATCCGTAAACCTTTGTTGTGTTTATAAAATTGATACCACCGTTTAGGAGCTACTGAAAAGCACCACACAACTCGGCCTCTCTAAAGCTACTTCCAAAGCTAGAGCTAGGGTCCCCCATTGCAATGTTCCAATGGCAATTTTTTAGACTTGCAAGGAAGTCTTCCCCAAGGGCACATATTTAGATGTATCGATTTTCAAAAAATTCTCCAGCTCACTAGCGAGAAGATAGCTTGCCGCAACTCGTTATACATGCTATGGCACTCCTGCTTACTCGGAGATAATCTTCCTCTAGTAGTCCACGAAGGTGCAGATGTGTAGATGTAGAGAATCAGAGCTCCTCAATGCTACAGTTAATCATTGAATACTGGATGATTCATCTTGCTATCTATGCTATTATATCCCTACTAGTAAAACGGCACTGCCTTCGGTGGAGGCATCTCTCTCTCTCTCTCTCTCTCTCTCTCTCTCTCTCTCTCTCTCTCTCTCTCTCTCTCTCTCTCTCTCTCTCTCTCTCTCTCCATGTTGTGACTCAGTATTGCCATTGTTTTGCTAAGCTTGCTCATCATCCTAATGACCAAGCTCCCCTCTTCTCATGATGAGGATGATGATGATCATATTGACGACACCTCCTACCACATGGTTTCATTTCTCTCTCTCTCTCTCTCTCTCTCTCTCTCTCTCTCTCTCTCTCTCTCTCTCTCTCTCTCTCTCTCTCTCTCTCTCCCCCCCCCCCCCCGTGTGTGCAAAAGAGATTAATATATCATTTCATTCTCTCTCTCTCAGGCTTGGGCAATGTTCGAAAAAAATTATTTGCCAAACATACAAAATTCCTTTCCGTGAATTTGTCAAAAGGGAATTTTTAAAAATTATGTTTTTTAAATTATTTTTGCACTATTTTTCTCTATTTTGGAGTGAAAGTTCTCCTTTTCTCCTTGCTCTCAACCGGCATTTTTTAAATCGAAATCGACACGATATGAAGCTGAGTTGTTGGCCTATCCTGGGTCACCATGCCGAAGCTGACACCCCCACAACTTGCTACGACATCCCGACGGTTGGCCCAGCAGCCTCGGCCCAATGCTAAAAACCATTTTCCCAAACATACAAAATTCCCTTTCTTGAATTTGCAAAGAGGAAATTTTATAAAAATTAGGTTATTTTTCTCTCTTTTGGGGTGGAATTTCTCCTTAAGATGCATTTTTTAATCGAAAACAACACGATATTAAGCTGAGACACATTTTTCCCAAACATTGCATGGGCATGAGGCCGCGCAATTGTCCCGATCCGTCACAATTTTTCTCTATTTTGGGGTGGAGTTTCTCGTTTTCCCCTTGCACGAGCCCAATGTTCGAGAAAAACCATTTTCTCAGACATACAAAATTCCCTTTCTTGAATTTGCAAAGAGAAAATTTTAAAAATTAGGTTATTTTTCTCTATTTTGGGGTGGAATTTCTCCTTTTCCCCTTGTCCTCATTTCATTTTCTCTCTCTCTCTCTCTCTCTCTCTCTCTCTCTCTCTCTCTCTCTCTCTCTCTCTCTCTCTCTCTCTCCCCCTCAGGCCCGGGCAATGTTCGGAAAAAATCATTTTCCAAACATACAAAATTCCTTTCCATGAATTTGTCAAGAGGGAATTTATTATTATTATTATTTTTTAAATCCAGTATTTTTCTCTATTTTTGGAGCGAAAATTTCCTTTTCTCCTTGCTCTCAACCGGCATTTTTTAAATCGAAATCGACACGATATTAAGCTGAGTTGTTGGACTACCCTGGTTCACCATACCGTAGGTGACGCCCCCACAACCTGCTACGGCACCCCGACGGTTGACCCCAGCAGCCTCGGCCCAGTGTTTGTCAAGAACCATTTTCCCAAACATACAAAATTCATTTGCGAAGAGGAAATTCTAAAAATTAGATTATTTTTCTCTATTTTGGGGTGGAATTTTTCCTTTTCCCCTTGCCCTCAACATGCATTTTTTAATCGAAAAAAACACGATATTAAGCTGAGACACATTTTTCCCAAACACTGCCCGGGCATGAGGCCGCGCGATTGTCTATTTTGGGGTGGAATTTCTCCTTTTCCCCTTGCCCGATGCCGTGCATCCTTGGGCATTGAAGATAATGATTTTAGTTTTTTACTTTGCTTCATTTTTATTTTGTAATTAGACATTGTATTAGATCCACCAAGATGTTAGGAAATATGACGTAGCTAAATAGATATTTGAGTAGATTACTTAAAGGAGAGAGATAGATTTCACACACAAGAGATTATAGAGTAGAGAGAGAGAGAGAGAGTGTGTACACACGATATACGTGGTTCACCCAATGTGGGCTACGTCCACGGGAAAGCAGCCACTCAATGGCTTTAGTACTTCAAAACAAGAAGTAGGTTACAAAGGGATTATACTCTTTTGGAGCTCCTGTCTTGCTTCACTCTCACCACCTCACACCCACCTTGTTGCATCAACTTCACACTATGAAATGTGTGTAGAAATGGCCTCCTTTTATAGGCCAAAAGGGTTGCCCTCTCTCATGAGAGGCATCCATGTGTAGCCGTCCTTGTGTAGATAAGTCCAAATCGGACCCTCCAATCCGCCCATTTGTGGCCATCCTTGAGCACACAAGTCCGCTTTTGAATTCGGCCACCAGTCATTGAATTCGGAAAACCGGCCACCGGCCATTGACTTCCGACCATCGGCCACAGGCCAACTGGCCAACCGAACGGTCGTTTTTCGACCACTTTCCGACCGCCGTCCGGCCATAATATTCTGGCAAAAAGGAATATTCCGGTGAATCGAGACTGGGCGTTAAAATTTTGGTTTTCGGCGAGTTAATTTTCTTCACGTACGATGGCTTCTCCTCATAAGGGGGGCCTTACAAATGTGCTTTTTTAACATAGAAAATTACAAGGGGTAAATCGGGCTCCATACTTAACAATCTCCCACTTGGAGACTGATCTCCAAACCAAACCTGTGACTGCTTTCCATCGTGGCTTCTTATCCTTGAATGCCGATTGAAGATGAGCAAAAGCTCAACTCCTCCTTATTGACCACCTTTGTAAACATGTCTGCAGGATTTTCGCTTGTATGCACCTTTCTTAGCTTTAGCTGTCCCTCTTCCAAAAGAGTGCGTATGAAGTGATATCTCACCTCAATGTGCTTTGTCCTTGAATAAAAAGCTGAGTTCTTTGCAAGATGGATAGCACTTTGGCTATCACTGTACAAGACACAATTGTCTTGTTTGAATTCAAGCTCTTCTAAGAATCTGTAAAGCCACAAAATTTCTTTGCTTGCCTCCGTCATTGCTACATACTCTGCTTCCGTGGTAGAAAGTGAGACCACTTTTTGCAGCTTTGAAGCCCAGCTTATTGATGTGCCTCCAGCTGTGAAGACATAGCCACTAGTGCTCCTTCGAGTATCTTTGTCACCTGCCATATTTGCATCAGCATGCCCTTCTAGAAAAATATCAGTTCCTCCAAAATACAAAGCATTTGTTGTTGTCCCTTTTAGATACCTAAGTAACCACTTCATAGCTTGCCAGTGCTCTTTACTTGGGTTGTCCATGAACCTACTTACAACTCCCACTGCATGTGCAATATCTCGCCTTGTCCAGAGCATAGCATACATTAGAGAACCTACCGCTGCAACATATGGAACTTTAGACACATAGGCTATCTCTTCTTGTGTCTTTAGACACATATCCTTGGTTAGTTTAAAGTGACCAGCCAAAGGTGTAGAAACTGGTTTTGCATTTTGCATTGCAAACCTTTCTAGTACCTTCTTGATGTAGTCTTCTTGAGATAGCTTTATTGTCTTCTTCGTCTTGTCCCTTGATATTTTCATACCAAGTATCCTCTTTGCAGCACCTAAATCTTTCATTGAAAAAGATTTAGATAGCTCCTCTTTTAGGTCTTTGATGTCCTGCATGTTAGCACTTCCAATCAACATGTCATCAACATACAACGTTAGGATGATGAACTTCCCATCTCCCAAATTCTTTGTGTAGACGCACTGATCCGAGTTGCATCTTGTGAATCCATGATCCAACATCCATCGATCAAACTTCAAGTACCATTGTCTTGATGATTGCTTTAAACCATACAAGCTCTTCTTTAATACGCAAACCATTTTCTCCTTACCTTTTACTTCATACCCTTTTGGTTGAAGCATGTAGATTTCCTCCTGTAAGTCATCGTGAGGGAATGCTGTATTTACATCCATTTGCTCGAGATTTAAATCATGAGCAGCCACAAGGCTTAAGACAAGCCTAATTGAGTTCATGTTTACAACAAGAGAAAATATTTCATTGAAGTCAATACGTTTCTTTTGAGAAAACCCTTTTACCACAAGCATAGACTTGTACCTTTTCTTCCCACCTTCTGCTTCCTTTAGCTTGTACACCCATTTGTTTTGAAGTGCTCGCTTACCTTTAGGCAATTCAACCAACTCCCATGTTTGGTTGCGATGTAGTGAGTCCATCTCCACTTGCATGCTCTTCGTCCATTCTTCTTTGGATTTGTGTTGCATAGCTTCTTCGTACGATTCCGGCTCTCCAAAATCTGAGATCAAGAGATGGTTGAAGGAAGGACTAAACCTTTCTGGAGGCCTACTTGCTCTTGTAGATCTTCGTGGAATAGGTTGAGGCTCCTCATTTGGTTGACGTTGTTGCACATTGTCACCGTTTGCAGTCCTTGAGTCTTCACCTCCTCAAGCTCCATGTACTCATCACCTGTTTCTTTTGTTTGTTTTCTTTCCAAGTAATCGTTGTACATATTTTGCTCGTTAAAAATTACATCCCTACTCCTTAAGATTTTACCATCTTCAGGATTCCATAGGCAATACCCAAAGTCACCTTCTCCATAGCCAATGAAGAAACACTTTTTGGACTTTACATCTAGCTTTGATTTTAGGCTTCTATCTATGTGCATGAAAGCCTCACACCCAAACACTTTGAGAAATGCATAATTCACCGGTTTACCTGTTCATGACTCTTCTGGAAATCCCCCATCCAATGCCGTTGAGGGTGACCGGTTGATTGAGTACACAGACGTACTTACAGCTTCCGCCCAAAGCTCAAGCGGTAGGCTTGCATGTAGTTGCATGCTTAGTGTTCGCTCCATGACTGTCCTGTTCATTTTGAAATCCCATTTTGTTGAGGTGTCCTTGGGGTTGTCCTTTGCCTCCGAATGCCATTGTTAGCACAAAAGCTTTCAAAAGCTTGGCTGCAATATTCGCCTCGATTGTCACATCTGAGGCATTTAACCTTGGTACCTGTATCATTCTCCACAAAGGCTTTCCACCTTTGAAATATGGAAAAAACATCGGACTTATTCTTCATGACATAAACCCATGTTTTTCTAGTCGCATCGTCTATGAACGTTACATAGTACAATGAGCCACTAAGTGATGGTGTACTTGCAGGACCCCAAACATCAAAATGAACCAACTCAACTTTTTTATTTTTTCTTTCACTTCCTGATTTTTGAAATTTTACCCTCTTTTGTTTACCATAAACACAATCTTCACAGAACTCTAAGTCCACTTCTTTCAAACCTGGTAGAAGCTTCTTTGTTTAAAGGATTTGCATTCCTTTGGCACTCATATGCCCAAGCCGGTAGTGCCACACCGCACTGTCAACTTCTGTAGTTGCTACAGAAGCTGAAGGTTGCGTACTGATAGTACACAAGTAAAGTGTACCGACCTTTTCTCCCTTGGCAACCACCAAAGATCCCTTTGAGATCTTCCACCGTTTGTTTCGAATGCAATGTTGTGACTTTCATCGTCCAATTGTCCTGTAGAGATCAAATTTTTCCAAAGAGAAGGAACATGCCTGACATCTTTAAGCTTCCATTCATTTCCATTAGCAGTTTTGACAGAAACTGTACCTTTGCCGACAATCTCACAAGCTTCATCATCTCCCAAGTATACATACCTAAAATTACCTTTGGTGTAATCTTGGAAATGTTGCTTGTGTGGTGTCGCATGGAATGAAGCCACAGAATCTACTATCCAAGAATTAGACACATTGTCTAATGAGAGAATTAGAGCATCTTGCTCTACTTTACCTGCCACATTGGCCTCCGATGTTGGCTTGTTGTCTTGAGACTCTGTCTCCTTCTTCTTCTTGGACCAACAATCGTTCTTGATGTGACCCTTCTTGCCGCAGTTCCAACATTCAAGAACCGAATTTGTGCGCGACTTGATCCGCCTTGAGCGATCACGACCCTTTTGATTTTTGAACCTCTCCTTAGGCCTTCCTCTTGTTTCCACTGACAGTGCAGCACTTGATGATTCTCCTGTGCTTCTCCTTCGTATTTCCTCGCTTAGGAGAACACCCACAACATCATTGTGCGCTCCTTGCCGCACTGTCGAAGCAAGGGACTTGCCGTTACACCGTGTGCGAGCCATAGACGCGGCTCCAAGCACACAAATAGCTTAACTAGTAAGCTCAAAAGAGGGCAATGGTGTGTCACTCACCGCTCTATGCTCCTGCCGTGGAGGATTCCTCGCCGCGAAGAAGAAGGAGACGCCGCTACGTCGCGCTCAACCGCTTCACCGCCGTCGTGCCGCCGCAATGCTCGATCGCACACTCTCTCTCTCTCTCTCTCTCACACACACACACACACACACACACACACACACACACACACACACACACACACAAGGAGGTGAAGAAGAAGAAGATGGAGATGGAGATGGAGCAAGAGCACTCTTCTATTGCACAAATGAGAGAATGAGTGAATTTTAGGTTTAGTTGGCTTTTATATGAGCTCACCCCATTCACACTTGGGCGCCCATGCTTAGCCAACTAATCCCTTGAATGTCCCTGTTAGCGTGCGCCTCCATCGGCGATCACTCTTACCCTTTTCCTATTGGTCCGACAAGCCCGGTACCTGACTCTACCAAATACATAATACACGTCTGTCGTAGGTGATGGGGTGTCCGTGAGCCGTGAGGGTTAACAATCATCAAACTTAAGAGTATTTGTGCCAGAAATAGAATTACTTACAGCCATCACAAGGCTGTCCCAACTATCCCGTAGAGATGATAGTATAAGGAGAGCTCGCACTTCATCATCAAAATTGATTTTCACCGATCAAAGTTGACTTATGTTTGTGTTAAAGTCATTTAGGTGTTTTGCAACTGAACCATTTTCTACCATCTTTAGATTGAACAAGCACTTCATAAGAAATACCTTATTGGATGCTGATGGTTTCTCGTAGAAGTCGTCAAGTGACTTCATCAAGTCCTCCGTGGTCTTCATCTCCGAAACATTGAAGGCCTCCGTTGATGCCAAGCTTAACCAGATTGTTCCCAGTTCCTTTCGATCAAGGACAATCCATGCTTCATCTGCCATTGTTGCGAGCTTCTTCGCAAGACTTCCTAGTGGCAAATAGAGTCCTTCTGGTAGAGATAGTCTTCAATCTGCATCTTCCAATGTTGGTAGTTTTTGTTGTTGAACTTCTTAATCTTGAGCTTCCCTTCCTCTGCCATAACTCCCACTGAATTCAAGGAATCCTTTCCTTGAGATACTTTAGCTACGAGCAAACCTTGCTCTCATACTAGTTGTTGGGAAATATGACGTAGCTAAATAGATATATGAGTAGATTACTTAATGGAGAGAGATAGATTTCACACACAAGAGATTATAGAGTATAGAGAGAGAGAGAGAGAGTACACACGATGGTTCACCCAATGTGGGCTACGTCCATGGGAAAGCAGCCACTCAATGGCTTTAGTACTTCAAAACAAGAAATAGGTTACAAAGGGATTATACCCTTTTGGAGCTCCCGCCTTGCTTCACTCTCACCACCTCACACCCATCTTGTTGCATCAACTTCACACTATGAAATGTGTGTAGAAATGGCCTCCTTTTATAGGCCAAAATGGATGCCCTCTCTAATGAGGGCATCCCTTTATAGGCCAAAAGGGATGCTCTCTCTCATGAGAGGCAGTCATGTGTAGCCGCCCTTGTGTAGATAAGTCCAAATCGGACCCTCTAATCTGCCCATGTGTGGCCGCCCTTGAGAAGACAAGTCCGCTTTTGAATTCAACCACCAGCCACCGGACGTTTTCTGACCGGTCGTTTTCTGACCACTTTCCGGCCTCCGTCCGGCCATACTATTCCGACAAAAAAGGAATATTTTGGCAAATCGAAACTGGGCATGAAAATTTTGGTTTCCGGCGAGTAATTTATTTTCCGGCAAGTTATTTTTCTTCACGCACGATGGCTTCTACTCATAATGGGGGCCTTACAAATGTGCGTTTTTAACACATAAAATTACAAGGGGTAAATCGGGCTCCATACTTAACACAAGATTGCATGAGTTTGATCTCATAAACCCTAGTAAAATGACGACGTTTAATATAACATTTCATTTCATCTCCCTCCTCTCCACATTAGACTGTGAGTGTGAGACTTGAGTGCTCTCTCTCTCTCTCTCTCTCTCTCACACACACACACACACACACACACACACACACACACACACACACACACACACACACACACACACACACACACACACACACACACACACACACACACACACACACACGTGTGATAAGGTGGACGAACGCTCATCACGCTGCTTGACAGGCCCCACGTGTGAGAGCCACATAGATTCGTAGGCGACAGTAGTCTCTCTCTCTTTCTCGCTCTGAGCACGCTGCACACTCGTTGTCGCTATGATGCCTGATTGTAGGCACCACTGGCCAGTTTAAGGAGGACTCGCCACATGTTTTTGGGGGGGGGGGGGGACCGGAATTCCCTCCCACATTATCCTTAGTATAGATTAATCACAGATAACCTACTTCTAGTCATTCACAACGGCGGGGATGAGTAGAGGTAGACAACTTGCACTAATACAATTCTTTATTGAAAATTCGTTAGGGAAAATTTGGACTCTCAAAGGGGCCTATAAGGAGGTTTGACTTTGCCTCTCTTGTCAAAAGTGCGCAACACAGTGAAGTACATAAACACTTTGTCGAACCCTATCAACCAAGATATCATTGGAAAGATCTTAGGAAGTAGGTTCTAAATCCCCAAACTCGGATAAATTTGGAATTGATTTGTAGAAGTTATGTCCTCTCCACTGAAGCTGAAATGTTGGGAGAGATTCCATTTATAAGAGACGGAGTTTGGAATTGGAGCTGATCACTTCAGATAGCTGATTCCAGTGTAAGAATTTAGAGCTATTGGTAAGTCGTCAGTTCAGTCGGTGAAACTGGAATAGAGACTAGAGACTGGACTGAAATAGTAATATGAACTAGAATAGTATACTGAAATGAGAGACAGACTTGACAACTTGAAAAGTGTTTATAGTTTCAGATTCATAGTTCAGGAACAACCAGTACAAGGTATAACAGATTAAAGCTCAAATAATTACAGCAACATTAATGATTACAAGATGAAGTTACAGGCAAAGATATTGTAGCTCAGGAAATACTTGGAAGTCTAAAACGAAGAGAAGTAAGAAGCAAGAAGCCCGATTACAATGTAATGGGTCCTATTTATAGTCTTCTAGAAGTTATTGTAGTAACTGCCATGGTGGTAATACTGATGTGTGACTGATCCTCTGTTTGGCTTTCCAGGAGACAATTCCCATTGGGACTGTCTTCGCCTTTTACATCCTTCCCTCCTTTCTTGAATTTTGGAATAACTCCAAAAAATTTGAAAATCCACCGCCTGGTTCTAAAATGGTGTTGAGGAACCCATATGGGTTTCTGGTTGAGGTGCAAACCCTAAACCCATTTGTCTGTTTGTTGACTTGGCCGATGCTCCTCATGAGTTGGCCTATGTTCCTCATGATAGTACTCCTCTGGGGTCGCTAGCTCTTTTGGAATTGCTAGCTTTATGCCAAAATTCATGCTTGTTGAGTGCTTGACACCCATATAATTGTAATTCCAAGGGTACCCAACCAAAGAAATTACAGCGCCTCACTGGGAAAATCCCCTGTCTGATTCTGAGAAAGAACTACCCAGTATCCTTCCATTGAACCCGCTTCCTCTTGCCTTTCTTTTGTACTGGTGCTTCAGAAGTTCCAGTGCCAACATTGTCCTTCTGGATAAGTCGATAAATGGCCTCCTGCTCAAGATGATCCCACCTTGCTATGGACATCTCCAATTCATAAGGCGTGAGAGGATTATATGTTTTGGTGTCGGGATCATACTGCATGCATCTACCCTTTATCAGACGGCATTTGGTCAATTTATGACAATGCGAAGCTGTGTGGATCCATATTTCTGGGAGAGGCTGACTTGTTTTAATCCTAGCTTCAAAGAGTATCTCAGCCATTTCTCTATACTATGGCCCTAGACCTGGTTTAGCCATAATATCCTTTTTAGGAATCTTAGAGGACTCCACAGTAAGTTGAAGTAGCCGATTTGTGATTTTGGTGAGACCTTTGAGTTGGATTTTCCATTGTCCCATACATAGCTTGATCCTCTGCATTTCTCCTTGTAGTTCCAAAACATCATTTAATTGGAGAGCATCATTGATCAGTGTTTGCCAGGTTTTCCATTCTACAGTGGCTCGCTCATAAAAATCCTAAAGATCATTAGTGATGTTATAGTATGTGAGCTGATTCACTGGTTCTAGATGTTGAGGATACAAAGCTGGGAAAAACCTAGGCAGCTCAGTCTCTCTAGCAAGCAATGCATACAAGAGAACTGGGGAATCATGTACAAACTTTAAAAAGTTGAGGATAGCCTGATTCTTTTGCTACATCATCTTCTTGGTGACTCGAACCAGCTGAAACAATCTTCGGAGAGCAGTTGCCTGTTCCCCTACTATCATTTGAGTTTGTGGTCTTTTACTACTGGAAGTCTGATCTTCAATAATAGCTTGTATCCTCTGGTCCAAAACTCCTCTGGCAATTTTCACTTGTAGTAGGACATCTTTTGATTGATTTCTCACCCCTTTCATACATTTATATGTAGGCCTGTTCCCAAACAGAAACTCTAATTCAATGGCTAGGGAATGACAGTCTGCTGTAGACTGCCGTTGCCAGTGTGGATTGACCAGTTTATCATCAGAGGTCAGTGCCAATTCAGGTACTCTCTCTAGCAACTGAATTCTACTAGGATTTTCAGGTAATTGGCACAACTCCCGATCATGGAAAGCAATTGATTTACAATGTTGGATCATTTCTCTGGCGTCAACATATAGTCTCTGAAAACGTTCCAGATCAGAAGGAAGAACATCATCCTCCATATACATCCTAGTTATAGGAGCTTGTTGATGTCTTAACCTCTTGTTCAGTGTGATGAGTTGTAATGAATGTTGCTCATCACCTTTCAAAGTCTCAGTCACAGCTTTAGCTTTTCCTTTCACATATGAACTGTGCTATGACTGGTGTATTGGGAAATCTTTAGTGTTGCTTGGTTGCTGATCATCAGCCCCTTGGTCTCCCAACTGATGATCCTTATAGTAGTCTGGCTGGTCTCTGTTGGGCTGACTGTCCCCTATGGCAGCTGATCCACCAACACCAGATCCTGAGGGCGGAGATGGAGGAGAGTCATTATCATCATCATGTTTATCTATTGGTTCATCCTCCCTCTCTTCATCCTTCTCTTCTGCTTTCTCAGAATCCTCATCGAGGTCATTCTGCTTATCAATAAAGTCCAAAATAGCTTTGATTTGCCAAAGCACTATTATATTCAGAAAGCTTATCCTGCAAATCACTCTACATTGTTTCCATGAGCACCTTCACATTATCTATATTGAAAATGGCCTTGCCTTCTGGATTCAGTATATCAACCAAATTATTGTATATGTATCTTTCTGTTAAAGAGGCTTTCAATGTAGTGTGGCTGGTCAGTAATGAGTTAAAATCAACTCTCTTCATCCTCAGCATAGTTTCGAATCTGTCAGTAGCTCTCTCAGCCTCTGCCTTTTCTTCATTTAATTGTCTCATCTTAAACTCAAGCTTTGACAACTTACTTTCCAATGTCTAAATTGTCCTGGCTGACTGATGTTTAAGAATCTATGCTGTAGGGATTGTGCCCCTATATCATGTTTCAACTTCTCGACTTGCTGCTCACTGTTCCCCACATCTGTTAACTTGGTCACTTCATCAGTAGATGTTGAGGCATCCAACATTTGTCCCAAAGCATGGACAATCGTATTCCAGGATGACTGGATAAGCACTGAGCAACCATCATTGACCATCACTGGATCAACGCAACTGGCTCATAAAGTGTAACATGAGCTATATATGGTAATGTGGTAAAGTCAGGTTTGTGCAGGATTAATCGTCCTTTGAGAGGATGAGTCTGCAGTTGTTGTAATCTGTTCTTCTTTGGTAAGGCTAAAGCCAATTCACTGAAAGGGATAGTAAATTTACTAATTGGACTATCAGGGGTTGCAGGACCTTTTCCCTTATCAGTATGAACTGCCAACTGCTCAATAATGGTCCTGTCTGGCTGGTATTTTTTTGCACTAGTGTTTTTGGACTCTGCCCCGCTTGTTGGATGGTCCCAACAGTAATCTTTACTGGAGGCTGTACTACCTGGCCAATTGAAGTCTGGCCTACTAGAGATTTTTCAGTAGACACAATTTTGACCTGACTTTCTAACTACTTCAAGAAAGCACTACTCTTGGCCAATGTAGTTTTTGGTCTTTTGGAACTACCAGCTTCCACTTGTGTGGCCTTTCCCTTCTATCCACTGAGAGCCAACTGAGTAGTTGGGGTTTCTTCATCTGAGGATAAATCAACATTGTTAGTTGTTTGCAAGGATGGATTTCTGACTCCAAGCCAATCTGTACCTGGTCATGAGCATTAGGAGAAGTTTTCCAGTAAAGAAACTGCTAGACATACCAAGCTTTGAAAACAATCTGAGTCTTCAACTTGGCTGTCTAGTGAAGCACATTAAGCGACAGAATCTGACATAAGTTGATTGAACCTGTGGCATCTAATTTCTTTGCCAGTAACATAGCAAACAATTTCTCTAATACATATGTGCGGTTATTTTTCAGACTCACAGCTTCAACCACAAACCGGTAAGCAACGGGAACATCCAGACCTGCTCTACTGGAACCCCTTGTGCACTGGCCTTACGCTTTTTCTTGCCTGCTTCATCTTCCTTCAGAGCTGATCTTATCTGTTCTGCAGTTGCCACAGTTGGCTTCGGCTCATTTGGCATCTTGAAAGCATAAGCAATGTTGTCCGAAGTTGTTGACACTTTCCTACCATACACTACAGCGCTGCCGTCATCAGCATTGAAGGAATCAAGAACCTGCCTAATGATAGCTGTGTCAAACTCTATTCTTGTGTCTTACACAACCACATGCAAATCCCACAATCATAGTAATGCTTTTTCTTGCTTAGTAAACACATACCGATGTATCTTACTATGAAAAATAAGTGGTAGAGAAGCTTTGATAGAGGTGATAAGTGCCAAAGTCTCATCTATAGTGTCCTGCATCTTCTCTGACATTTTTCTTCTGCCCATACAAGGTGAAGACGATGACTCTGTGGAAGCAGAAGAAGACTTACTTGAATATTCAAATCCGTATCCAGGTGTGTTCGATAAAGGCAAAGAGCAATCGACAGTTGCTTCTGATGAAGAAGTTTGTGGTTGTAGGGAAGAGGCTTCGAATCTTGGCAATGGCAAATGTGTAACAACATCCAGACGTCGCGGAGGAGACTTATGAGGAAAAATGCCTACTCGCCTTACTGTTATACGTGTTCGCACCGTAAAAGCTCCACTACTTAACATTCCTAGAGTTCTGTGCACCGCTACATGCATTGGCTAATACTCTCCATTTTCCTTGAAATGATTATCACAGACAGTTCGACTGACCCTTTTTTCCCATAAAAACTGATACTGGCTTTGACACTTTACTCATGATGCGACTGACATGGTTTTGTCATGCTGAGACTTTTCTGACCCTTTGACTGGCTCTCGTACTGGTTGTACATGAAAAAAGGCTTAAAATAACTGATTCTGAATTTTCCTGGTCTTCAGTTCCTAGAATACCCGTATCATTATTCCTGGAAGTCTCTTTGTCATCTGAATAATATAGCTTGATTTTGGCCCCATTATACACACCTGGCAGGAGTAACCCAGATAAATCTTTCAGCCTTACTGTGCCGTTGGAAAACACCCAGCTGACTTCATATGGACCAGCCCAAGCTATCTTTAAGTTTGGTTTCTTAAGACCCAGTTTAGATTGATAAAGCAGAGCCAAATCTCCTTTTTGAAACTCCCTAACTTTGATACGTCTATCATACCAGTGTTTCCTTCTTTGCTGAACAATTTCCTGTTCCAGCATAGCCCTCTGTCTTAACTCATCCAACTGTGTTAACTCCTCTCATCTCTGTTTAAGATTGTGATTAAAATCCAATCCATATTCCACTGTCATCTTGAGACTGGGAATTACAAATTCTATAGGCACGATAGCTTCAGTGCCATACACCATTCTGAATGGTGTTAGTCGAGTGGTAACCTTATAGGCTGTCCTATATGCCTAGAGAGCAGTCTAGAGCTTCAGATCCCACTGGTGTGGCTCCTTCTGCACAATCTTAGTGAGAATGGTCTTGACAGTTTTGTCACTGGTCTTTGCTTACCCATTGCATATGGGATAATATGGTGTTAATTTTTTATGCTTTACTGAGAGCATTTCCATTAGAATGTCCATAGTATCATTTATAAAGTGTGTTCCCTGATCAGACACAATCTCCACAGGACATCCATAACGACTATAATATTTTCAAATAAGAATACAACAGTGGATTTCACGTTGTTGTCGGGAAGAGCCTTAGCTTCCACCCATTTGGTGACATAACAAGTGGTCATCAATATATACCTATTCTTCCTTGGAGTAATTTTCTTGAATGGACCCATGAAATCCAGACCCCATTTCATAAACACTCCCAGTGGTTGGAGTTAGAGGAGTCATATTTGTTGTGGGTCTACCCATCCTCTGGCATATATCACATGTTTTACAAAAGCTTCTGACATTGAATATTAAAGTTTGCCACCACAATCTAGCCTGCAAAATATTCTTGTAAGTGATATCAGTAGAGAAATGTCCTCCAGAATCCCCATCATGTGCCTCTGAAATAACTTGCATTCTCCCTTCCATAGGCACACATCTTCAAAGAACCCCATCTACTCCCAGTCTATAAAGTGATCCGCCAATGATGGTGAACTTCAGACTCTTAATAATCAGAGCCTTCTTCTGATTCTGAGTCCAGTTGTCTGGGAATCCTCCCTTAGATAGAAACTGATATACATCATACAACTCTAAATCAGTTTTTTCTTCAGTTGTTATCTGAAATAGTTCTGCATCCACTGGCTCATCTCTCAAGGATGCCTCAAAGTAGCCATCCGTACTCTTGGATAGGAAATTAGCACCACATTGGGTTTTACAGGGCTTATGAAAAATGCGAAACTCAAATTCCATCAGGAATATCATCCATCTTATCAGTCCGCCTTGAATAATGACTTTGTTAATAAAAAATAATAATGCATGGTAATCCACAAAAAAATGAAATACCTTGCCCAACAAATAGTGTCAAAATTTAGTAGTGTTGAAAACCATTCCTAATTCTTCTCTTTTAATAGTGGTATATCCTTGTTCAGCCTTACTAAATCTCCAACTTGCAAAATACACTGGATAATCAGTCCTCCCTTCTGGCTGAGCTAATATCCCTCCCATCGCCAGTCGTGAACCATCTACATGTACATGAAAAATGACATCCCAATTCGGTTGTCGAAGTACTCGCTTATTGATAATATCATTCTTCAAATTTTGAAAGCTCTCCTCACATTCAACAGTCCAATTGAACTTGCTGTTCTTCTTTGTGAGCTCATACAAAGGTAATGCTTGGGAACCAAATTGATATACAAATCCTCTATAGAAATTGATATATCCCAAGAAAGAGCTTAGTTCTGATGCATTACAGGGTGACTTGGCCTGTTGGACACACTGAATCTTGTCATTGGCCATTTCTATACCATTTCTGGACACTACATGTCACAATAGTTGTCCTTTCCAAACCAAGAAAACATATTTGAATGGGTTTAAACAGATCCGATTTTCCTGACAACGCTGGAAAACCAGTTCCAGAAAAAGTAAATGCTTATCCTCCTCTGAATATACAGTGAATTCATCCATAAATATAGCAAGGAATCAGTGGAGAAATTCACTAAATATTTCCATCATACATCGTTGGAAACTCGTTGGAGCATTGCAAAGACCAAATGGCATGACCAGATACATGAATGCTCCCCACTCAGTAATAAAAGTAGTTTTACTCCGGTCCTCAGGAGCAATCTGTAACTGGTTATAACCACCATAACCATCCATACAGATATACATCTCATAACCTGCAATTTCATCAAGCAGCATGTCCATAAATGGTAGTGGAAAGGGATCCTTGATGTTCTGAGCATTCAGCTTTCGATAATCCACACAGACTCTAAGCTTTCCATTCTTCTTGGGCACCACCACAATAGGAAATAACCAGTCACTACTGGCCACTTCAATAATGAACCCAGCCTCCAGAAGGTTATCAATCTCTTCCTTGACCTTCTTAGCATAATTTGGATTCATTTTGTATCTTTGCAACCTCACAGGTCTATCATCTGCTTCAATGGTATGCGATGTTGACATACCTCTAAATCTACTCTCTTGAGATCAGTATATTCCCATGCGAACACATCTTTGTACTGTTGGAACATGTGTTGGGACTTCTCTTTCATTACTGGATTCAAATGCTTGTTGACTTTGATCAATCTAGGATCTTCCTCAGAACCCAAATTCCATTTATCTATTTCTTGATCATCTGGAAGCAACCAGTTAGGCCCACCACCCTTTTGTTTGGTTGACTCCTCAGCATAATCCCAAGACGGTCCTCTGAGCTCTGAATTGCTATTTTGATTTTCAATAACTTCTCCAAAGTGTGCTTGTTCAGAAGCCACTGGCGTACTGGAATCAACTGGTTCTTTCGGCTTGCCACTGAATTGGTCATTCTCCAAAATTCAATTCAGTGAACTGATCTGGAAATTGCTTCTTTTGCTTTTTAGCCTGATCTTTATTCTATAATACTGCGTTGAGATCTATTTCGGCTAGTGGAAAAATATTCATTGCTACCAGCATCCTCTCAATTATCTTCACCTTATACTTCTGGAAAATCTCTTCTGGTCGCAACTTCGTTCTCCAGCTCCTAGTGTTGTTTGTCTGAATTTGAATTCTGCTACTAGCACCTTGTATTGTTAGACTCTGATTGGCATGGTCGTGAACAGCCTGTGCTGTTCGCAACCATGGGTGCCACAGTAGCATCCCATATGCGCCTTGCATATCTAGTACTAGAAAGCTGGTCTTGAACTTTTCTTTGCCTATCCTTAATTACATACTCTCTATCATCCCAGTTGCCTACACAACTTGATGATCCGCCATTTAAACTTTGAAAGGTGCTGGTTTCAAATTTGTGATACCCATTCTTTGTTGAAGGTGTGCCCCAGGATATTTACTCCTGCTCCTCCATCCAGTATGACACCAGATAGTGGCTCCCAATGTTTCCTAACCTTGTAGTCTACCTTGATCACCGGTACTTCATCATCTCTGACAGCAGCCAAGTTAACTGCTCTGGCTTCTGCTTCAGCCTTTCTTCGCTGTCGGATGAATTTCGCTGCTTTAGGCAAAGTTTTTCTAATATCATCTAGTACAACTGTGAGTTTTTGAATTCTGTCACAAATCTTGACATGAATTTCTTCCCTCTCTTTATCAGAGTTGTTACGAGAACTTGAAGAATCGGAGTATCTGCACAGTACCATTCCTTTGTTCTGGTGCCTTTAGTGCCTGTGCGCGTATGTCGCACGTGTCAATGCCAGGAACTTGCCGATACACCGTGTGCGAGCCACAAATGGCTCTAAGCACACAACAAGCCTAAACTAGTAAGCTCAAAGAAGGTGATGGTGTGTCACTCACCGCTCTACGCTTACTTCGTGGAGGATTCCTCGCCGCGAAGAAGAAGGCGCCGCCGCTTCGCCGCGCTCAACCGCTTCACCGCCGTCGTGCCTTCGTAATGCTTGATCGCCCACACACTCTCTCTCTCTCTCTCTCACATACACACACAAGGAGGTGAAGAAGAAGAAGATGGAGATGGAGCAAGAGCACTCTTCTATTGCACAAATGAGAGAACACACACACACAAGGAGGTGAAGAAGAAGAAGATGGAGATGGAGATGGAGCAAGAGCACTCTTCTATTGCACAAATGAGAGAATGAGTGAATTTTAGGTTTAGTTGACTTTTATATGAGCTCGCGCCATTCACACTTGGGCGCCCATGCGCCTCTCATCGGCGATCACTCTTACCCTTTTCCTATTGGACCGACAAGCCCGGTACCTGACTCTACCAAATAAATAATACAATGTCCGCCGTAGGTTACAACGTCCGTCATAGGTGATAGGGTGTCCGTGAGCCGTGAGAGTTAACATGCCCCCCTTCCTGATGTAGATTCCGTCCTCGGAAGCTATTGAGTTGGAGCTGGTTCGTCGAGGTGGAAGAGCATTTGAGATGAATGTCCTTAGCCTTCTTCAGTCACTGCAAAATCAAACAACATTGGCACAGTAATTGCATTCTCATAAGCAATTAAAAAGCATATGCAGTTTTAGGCAGACAAATTGATTGGTAACAGAATTTTAAACAATTTGTCAGCAATAAACATTAAATTGCAATGTAATCAAATGCATAAACAGATGTAAAGGTAAAAAATTAAACAAGTCTGGGGTCGCTAATTTAACGGTCGAAAGGCACTAGAGATCGACTATTAATACCATGGGTAAGTTTCTTAATTTTCTCTGGTCAATTAAGTTATTTAATCACGAGAGCCAAGTATTTCATGTTCGAGGGCTGACTAGAGGCTATACCTAGAAGACCTTGTAGTTAAGCTACGATAAAAGGAATTTCTCATAAAATCATCGCCTGATTGATTACTTTTTCTTTGACTCCCCAAAGTCTTTTCACAGTGATTCAATTTTGATGTGTGTGCTTATTTTGTATGCCTTGGGTTTTTTGCTTTTCAAGGAAAAGCGCCCATACTGGGAACCTCTAGGGCTCTAGTACCATAGGCAATGCATGTGAGTGAAGTACCCAATCAAGCTGAGATTTCTCTTCCAGCTTAAGATTTTACATTGTGGCACTTTGATTTGTTTTTGTTTGTTCGTTTTCAGCATTTTAATTTTGTAACTTTGGGGAGTCATATAACACTGTTACCCTCCCCAAGCTCATCACACTAGTAAACTCCCTTTATAATACTTAAGCTAAAGGTCAATAGGGTCAAGCCCACTAGAAAGCCCTAGTACATTTCACACATTGCTGCCTAAATCGGATTAAGAACCTAAGTAACCATTGATTATTAGGAAGGCATTCCCCATGGTATTAAGAGAAGATCTCTAACACCTAGCTTGGTCAAACTAGCTTAGTTGGACTGCTTGATTTTTAAGCTTAGACAAGTGATTATGACAAAAAATTCATTGAATTTAATGTTCGGTACTAAGCAAATGCGCTGAATATTATGCTACCAATCACAATCAAAGCAGACAAACATAGATGCAAAAAAGATAAGGGGCAATGCTAATGGACAAGAAACACCTGTTTGTGTTGATGGTCACGCTTGATCTGAAGTGTGAACGAGAGAAAGATTCCATGAAGGTCCAAATCCTAACCACAGCAACACGTTCATGTACACACTAAGAAAATCAAAGAATACCTCTAGGAGGCACATCAGTGGGAAAAAGGAACTTTGCTAATCACTCAACTCTAAAACAGAAACACTCCTATCGTACTAATTCTACCTACCCTCCATCACTCGAGTGATGAGGATCAAAGGTGTTTTATGGCATAGGTTTTTGTTTCAGTATACCGGATGCGAATGTGTAGGTCTGAGTCAATGTTTTGACTTTTATTGTGCATACTCGTTTGCTAATTGCTCTTGCTCTTTACTTTTTTGTTTTTTGCGAGTATAAGGCTTTATATATACATTCCCTAAGATTGGGATATTAAGAGGTCAGGGAGAAAGGTTGAGAGGGAAGCAAGTGAATGATGGATGTCAACAAACACTCCCCCCTTCCTTGGGTAGATCATACCATTTGAAATGATGTCGTCACCCTTTGAAACCAATTTTTCCAGTTGGTAATAGGTGGAGATTTTTGCCAGTAGTTTTCTCTTACCTTAGGTGCCTCATCAAGTTGCAAGGGTGGTAAGGTACTCTCCCAGGATCGGACTTGAAGTGGTTCATCAGGTGATTCTTGAACACTGGGAAGTGTGGATTCCTTTGTAGCTTTATGGAGGTCCACTATTGTAGGTGGAGGTTGTGGAGAAGATTTTACCTCTATGGATGCATTATATGAGGAGCTAGAAGCTTCATGGGACTCCCCCCTTTCTGAGCTAGGTGGAACAAATCGTTCTTTCTTCGGTACCCAAACTAGCTCTGGAGCGGGTGTGTAGCATTCTGTGATTTTTTTCTTTCCACGGTCGTTAATTTGTTTTGGAGCTACAGGATTGAGCTCACATGGGCCCGGTGACAAGTAAGAGCACAATTTACGTTTTGGCACCCAAATTTGATCATTTCCTTGATAGTATCCTTGGGCTTCCAATAGTCGTTTAGGAATCCAGCGCCACATTTTCTTACTTTTCTTGGAGCGAGGTTTACGTTTCCTACAAGGATTTTGTTTTTTTAGCATCCACCATGGTCGCTAAAGAAGCTTTAGGGACCCACTTGTATGTTTTCTTTGTTATATTAGGATGAGTCTTATCAGAAGCTATATGCATTGCTTCTAGCATATTTAAAGATACAGGCATTTCATCCCCCTCAGTTGTTACCAAGGTAGTCCCCCTATTCCCCCAAGTGTCTATGGTTGCTGCTAGGTGGACCCAATCCACATTGTCCGATTCAGTCATCCCAGGTAGTACATCCATATAAGGAGAATCTTCCCCAACATCAGTGTCCGCTTTACACGTGTAACAATACTGCAATGGAGCCGAGTGAACTGTTGTGTCAGATCTATGATCAATTATAAACCTGTTTCCTAGAGGATGTGCTCGACCAGTCACAAGATCCACTCGAATGATAGAATCTTGGAACTGCAGGTAGACATGGTTCTTAGACCAGTCATGCACCATTTTTGCTTCCCTCATGAAAGGACGTCATAAGATCATCTCCGATGCCATAGTGTGTTTGGAGAAATCCATAACAATAAAGGTAATCCTTATTTTATGTCCAAAGACCTTGATCTTGAGATCTTCTAGCATCCCAATAGGTTTAACAATAGACCCATTGACCATCTTCACTACTATGGTTGTGGTCGCAAGGTGCGGTCTTCCCATAGTTTCCCAGCAATTTTTAGTCACAATGCTAACCCCAACGCCACCATCAAGGATTCCCTTCACAGTTAATCCCTTAGTAGTCATTGGTATAGTCGCATTAGATTCATCACCCTCAAAGTATTGTCCCAACTTGTTAACATGTATTTCTATAACAAGGTTCTCATCTAGATTGGGTTGTGGATCTAAGTGTTCCTCCTCTATTGCCATCTCCCCAGCTCCATCCATCTGTGAAAATTGTGGTAGCCCAAACTTCAGTTCTCCATTGAGGAAGGCTCGAAGAGCTGAGACTAGCTCAGGGTCTTTATATAGTTTGGACATGATGGTGGTTCTAACTTCTGAAGACATGAAATCCATCAATTTGGCAATGTTTAACGGCACCTTTTGGCCTTGAGTCCCTTGACGTGGGGAAGATGGGATCTCCATTTCTTCGATAGGATCAGGTAGTCCCTCTGTAAACATTCTTTCCATCAAGAAGTGAGTATGCCCACTTTCCCATGACTTTAAGTCACTTTCTTCTTGGATGACACTAGGTATGTCCAAGGGTCTATGGACTTGGTGAAGTTGTTGTTGCGTAGGGAACACGGTGTCTATAATCTGGATCTTCCTAGGTGCTGGTTCTAGATCCCTTTGGGTATCTTCTACCAAACTCCTTAATTGCTTGACTCCCTCAATCTCCTCTGTAGGGTTTGGGTAAGTTCCTATCTTCTTTTTGGATCCTAGCCATTGTGGCTCATGAAGATCTTCCTTGTTGGTTTCTATCTTAGTGGTTGTTTTGGTCTCCATGGTTTCACCTGAATCCGAATCTTCTTCAGCGTCGTTCATATATACGGGGTCATCACCAGTCCCTATGTTGGTCTTTGAACTGGGGTCTGACTTCGCTTCTTTTTGCGATCTCTTTATTCGTGTTTTCTTGTTTTTCTGAGATTGGGAAATTGATGCCGTGTCTCTTTCCTCAAGAATATAATTTTGTTTTTGGAGCATCGATCGTGTGAGTACGTTTACTGGTACCACAGGTGTACTTTGTGATGGCTCCTCGGTAACTTCAATCGAGTTTAATGGCGTTATCTTCGGTGCATTTGGATTATTTGGACATTGGGCGATCAAATGATCTATGCCACATCGATATCGGCATTGTAGATGTGCTTGCTTGATTGGTTTGCATTAGTGTGGCATTCTTTTGTAGCCTAATAAGACACTCGGCTACACGATGTGGACCTCCACACTCATAGCATTGAAGAGGTGGTCTCTTAGCAGTGTAATTGATATTTTGGCCTCTTGCCGCAAGAGCAGCTACTTGATATACAGGTTTGACTTGTCCCCAATAGTCCTCCATGTAGTATTGTGGACTTTCTTCAAGCACATCCATCCCATAGGCGATATTAGGATCTATATCTTCCTCATAGCCTTCCAAACAAGAAATAGATGACTCACAACCCACTTGATTCACAGAAGTGATTCTCGAATGTGGTGGTTGCGGTCCTAGCACTGGAGGTGGTAAGGGTGTTGTTTGAAAAACATTTTGGGCCCTAGGGACCATATGTTGTGATGTTTGTTCAAGAGGTGGGCCCGGCATCAATTCAGGCAATCGAGGTGTGTCTGTCCATGCTAAGGTTGGTCTATTGGCCATCGCATGCTTAAATACTATGAAATCCTTAGCTTGATGCCCATACCTCCCACAGGCATTGCCGTTCCCATTGAATTTTACTCTAAAAGTAGGGCATTCACTGGTACTATGCGGTCCATAGCATACTGAGCACCATTGTTGCTCCCTTCTTGGATACATATGATTGTTTTGTGGAGCACGATTGTCTCTAAGACTCTCTTGAATAGCCTTGGTGAGATCTGCTAAAGTCATCTCAGATATCTTTGGCTCCTTAGCAATAGGCTTAGGGTCATTGGCTGATGCCCTGATGCTTGTGAGCTAATAGATTTAGGCTCAATAGACACTCTTTCTCCTTGAATCATTAAATTATCCTCCAATTGGATCGCATTGGTGGTGACTGCTTCCCAAGTGGTGATACCTCTAATGACTAGGCCATTGTAGATATCCTCATGTCGTAATCCCCTAATGAATCTATCAAGCAATTGGTTATTGTTGAAGCGCTCATTTGGATTACAACGAGAATTCAAATGCTTCAAGCGACTTATAAAGTCTCTCACCGACTCTCCTTCCTCTCGTTGGGCTTTCTGGAGCTGAGAGGCTACACCCCAAAGCACTCCCTCTTGTATGTATTCTTTTAAGAACAGTCTCCTAAGAGTAGGGTAAATCGTTTTTTCTTCCACCCTTAGGGTTCTATACCAATCCCTAGCCTTTCCACTTAAGGTTAGGCTTAAAGCATTGCTCTTATGTAGGTCATGTGTTCTCCTAGAGAATCGCATATTTGTTCAAACACTTCGATATGCTTCTTCATATCCCCGTCTCCGGTAAATTTTTGTGTGAGCTTGGCTATTTGTACTGCCTTACTTCTAGGCTCTCTATCAGATGTGTTACGCATATTCTCAGCAATAGATCGACCAATAGCTTGAGCAAATGTTGCCAAGTCACCTAAGTGAGCAGGCACCGTGGGTGAAGGTGCTCCAGGGACTACATGTGGAGTAGGTATTGGCATTGGGCTTGGTGCATAGGAAGCCCTTGGGTTCCACGTTGGGTACGATGTTGTGCCATGTGGGGGTCCATAGTTCATATGAGTGGCCCTATGCATAGTAGACGTCGAATGTGACATGCTAATGCTAGCCGGTATAGTCCCATGGGAATAAGAACTTGTGTATTGTGGTTGTGGAGCATAGGTAGTTGAAACAATGGGAGGGGTAGGGACTACATGAGTGTAAGCCATAGGTGCATACGATTGGTACACACTTGTAGGTACTGTTGCAGGCATTGAGCTACCATGTAGTGGTGCTTTACTAACAAATGAGGTCCACGACGTGTTTCTTGGCATGCCCATCATTGGGGTAGGCATGGTAGCCGTGGTGTCATAAAGGGAAAGATGAGCTACACTTGGAAAAGTAAAGCTATCACTTGTGGGCTCAGATTGCATTGAGACCCCTGGCGAAACAACATATGGGGGATCGATGGGACTCACTGGGGGAGTCTCCATTTGTGATAGAGTGGGTTGTTTCCCTTTGCCCGTGTCTAAAAATCGCATAGGACCCGTCGAAGGTATATTTATTCCTCGATTTTGCCTCTCAGATTGGATAATCCTATGGATGACATTGCAGATCATGTGTTGTTGTTCCTCTTGACTAGTGGCACTAGATGTGGATTGTACAACTTCTAACCAACCCACTTGGTATGTGTAGCCCATGTATAGGTCGGTCAAAGTCTCCGTGTGTAGATCATATTCCCAATTTTCATTGAGAAATACCCCGTCCAAACTTGGTGTACTAGAGGGTTGCCGTGAGGTGGATGCACTGTTGCTTCCCGTGTTTTGACTTTTAGTCACCGCTACCTTAGAGGCAACTTTGGAAGGTGACTCGTGGCAAAGGTGCTGCCAAGAGATCTCCTAGCCACCGGCGAGGGACTAGTCTCCTGAGTCGACTGTGGTACTGAAGCAGGAGGAGGGGGAGAAGGAGCTGGGGGGGGCGGAGGAGAAGAGAAGCGGGGTGGGGTGACAGAGGCAGGGGGGCGAGGTGGGGAGTGGACGGGAGCAGAGGGTGGGGGAAGAGGAGGAGGAATGGAACTCTGAAGGTGGGGCGGCTGGCGAGGGTGAAGCGGAGGTGGAGGCTAGCGTAGGGGGCTCCTCCTTCTCAAGAGGACCAAAGCGGTTCCCCGTGGGAACCCACTGCTGCTGAGTAGACACCTGAGGGCCACTCTGAGTACCAAGCTGTCGCTGTGGCCCCTGGCTTCGACGGCCATGGGCCTGCTGCCACCCCTCCTCCGCTGGAGCCCCAGGCTCGGAGGGTGGCTCTAAATCTGTGCGCTATGCCGCTGGCTGTGGTTGCGGCCCAGCCTTGGCAGGCTGGGGTTGAGGCTGAGGTGCAGGTCGTGGCCTCCTCCGTGGACAGGCCTTTGCTAGGAGGCTCATCTGTCTGCAAATGAAGCACTGGTTTGGGAGACCCGAGTACTCTACACTCTGTCTAAACCAACCCCCACTCACCCGAGGCAGAAGGATGACCTTCGGGAGCGTGTGGGTATCTCTGACCAAAACTCAAACTGAAGGGATGCCAGCCGCCTTGGCAGCTACTGATGCTGCCGTACGAGGTGATTCATTCGGATCTTAGACCATGATTTATCGGCAATGTAGCTAGCAATCACATCCAGGTCCAATCAGGACCTCAAGGATGTCCGATTGACTAACCCCTATTGCAACCATGTCTATTCGAGATGAATCAGACCAAAATGCTGCAATCATTTTGGCTATCAGTTCCTACACTCACAAGAAGTCAAGAACAAATATCAGGAATTCCATTTCATAAAGTCATCTAGCAGAATACTGTCAGCTCGGCCTGAGCATGAGCTTGGGCTTGGTCTGGGCTTGGGTCTGGGAGATATTCCCGATCCCGGTCCTACCTTTAAATTTTTTTATTTATTTTTTTTTAAAAAAGGATAAGGTCGCCGCGGCCTGCGCGAGAGCGCACACACACTCTATCTACCTACTTCTAACTAATATAGCTACTCTTACACACTAACACACTCTATTAACTCTCACTAATCTACTTCCTACTTACTGTACATAGAAAACTAACTACCTTAATACACAGAGAATAAACATAGAACCTTTGAAATCTCCATTAACAAAAAAAACTAACTACCTTAATACACAGAGAATAAACACAGAACCTTTGAAAACTCCATTAATAAAAAAAACACACAGTATAACACCAAATCCCTCTTCTCAACACACACATACACTCCTTCCTTACCTTTCCTACAATAGAAATTGCACCACGGAGAAGCATAGAGTGCTACTCGAGCTTCATGTATGGCATTCCTCGGCAGCGGCGCCAAAAATGTGCGCGTATGTCGCACGTGTCAATGCAAAGAACTTACCGATACACCGTGTGTGAGCCACAAATGGCTCCAAGCACACAACAAGCCTAAACTAGTAAGCTCAAAGAAGGCGATGGTGTGTCACTCACCGCTCTACGCTTGCTTCGTGGAGGATTCCTTGCCGTGAAGAAGAAGGAGCCGCTGCTTCGTCGCGCTCAACCGCTTCGCCGCCGCCATGCCTTCGTAATGCTCGATCGCCCACACACACACACTCTCTCTCTCTCTCTCTCTCACACACACACACACACACACACACACACACACACACACACACACACACACACACACACACACACACACACACACACACACACACATACACACACACACACAAGGAGGTGAAGAAGAAGAAGATGGAGATGGAGATGGAGCAAGAGCACTCTTCTATTGCACAAATGAGAAAATGAGTGAATTTTAGGTTTAGTTGACTTTTATATGAGCTCGCCCCATTCACACTTGGGCGCCCATGCTTAGCCAACTAATCCCTTGAATGTTCCAGTTAGAGTGCGCCTCTCATCGGCGATCACTCTTACCCTTTTCCTCTTGGACCGAAAAGCCCAGTACCTGACTCTACCAAATAAATAATACAATGTCCGCCGTAGGTTACAACGTCCGTCGTAGGTGATAGGGTGTTCGTGAGCCGTAAGGGTTAACAATGCCTCTTTCAGTGTTTTCTGTTGCAGTTATATTTGATTTAAAGCTCCCTAATTCCTCCACAGTCCCTGAACTGCAGCCAACATAGTCTCAGGAATCCAAGACCCTAACTGATCTAGTTGTGCTTTCTCAAAAGACTG
Organism: Adiantum capillus-veneris; assembly: GCF_014529385.1. Taxonomy (NCBI): domain Eukaryota; kingdom Viridiplantae; phylum Streptophyta; class Polypodiopsida; order Polypodiales; family Pteridaceae; genus Adiantum; species Adiantum capillus-veneris. Next base: position 61,517,795 of record NC_140936.1, read on the forward strand.
GGCTGGTATCTTCTGAATGACGCGAGCATCAAAACTTTCTAGCTGCTCTGGCAGCTTCTTGGCTAAATCTTTCGTGATCTTAGCCGCCAGTTCTCTTTGCTCCTGCCATTCATCCACTACCTTTTCTTTACCCTTTGCCTTCCACACCTCTCTCTATTGAGCCCATTTGCTACTTTTAGGACTGATTGGTTTTGCTGGCTCATCTGGAATTTCCTCAATGACCACCCCTTTGCTGCGTGTAATTGCTCGTACAAAAACTGGCTCTTGGGCCTTCGCCTCAATAGCCACAGTAGTAGGTGTTTCGGGACACTGAGCTGTAAAATGCCCATACTTGCCACAAGTATAATAGTTCAGACTTCGGTTCTAGAAATTACCACGACCTCGGCCCCAGCCAGTACCCCCCTAGTACCTGCCCCACCCAGTACCAGTACCACTAGTACCTAATTTCTCTTCTTGGGGTACACTGATAGTTTCCACTCTAACTGGTTCAGCATTGGTAAATGTTACTACAGACAAGCCTTTTCCCTTCTTGAAGTGATGAATGCGAATGCCTCAATTGTTCGATAAATGACCATATGCTTTGCAATAGGTACATTGTGGACATTCGTTGGAAACATGATCTTTAGATTTACAGTTTGAACACTAAGTTTCCATTTTTCTAACTGGCTGCCTGGTCTAGCTGATTTCAGCAATTTGCCGGGCCATCTCATCAATCTTTCTGGACCAAGACCCCTTCTTGGCCTTGTCTTTGCTCTTTTCATCTGAGCTGCTTTCAGAGCTACTGGAGGTCTTACTGGAATCAGAATTCTCAGTGGAAGAATTGCTACTACTGAATTTTTCTCTTCTTGTGACTCCACTCCTTCTTTGCCTGCTGTTCAAGCTTCAGAACGTGCATGCATCAAATCATTGAATTTCTTTGTTGGTGCGGGTACCTCTTGTTCCCTAAGCTTTTACTGTGGAACCCATTTCAAAACCATGCTCGCAACCTCTTTTCTAGTGGTGGCTCCTGCAGCTGTCTAGTTATCTCCTTGATTTTCTCAACATAACTTCTCACTGATAATTTTCCCTGGTTATCTTATCCAGTTCACAGAGGATGTCTTCATCTCCTATTCCAATCTAAAAGCTTTGAGCAATTTTTTGTATGATCTGAGTTGGCAAGCTAGGTAGTGGTAGTACCATTTCCTTGCTCCATCCTTTAGTGTCTGAGGAAATTATTCACCCTTGTCATCTTCATCAATATTTTCCAGTTGAGCATACTGTTCAAAAGCTTGGATATGAACATCATCATCTTTCTTCCCTCCTTTGAACACTGGGAAATAAATTTTCAATGAAGAGGTATAAGCATGCTAGTTAGTATCGTCTCTAGCTCTTCTGACCTTAGGAGCCTGACTCCGTCTTGAGGATTTCTTGTAATGGTCTGTATAACCATCCTAATCAATTTCTTTGACAGTCTCAGTTTCGGTCTCTTCTCTGGATTTTCTACCGATACTGTGACGACTACCCTTGCTGCCTTTGTCCCCACTATCCCTATGTGTGGTCCAGGAACTCCTGGCCTTGGGTTCTTCTCTCTCAGCCCCTCTCCTTCTGGACTGATTGGAGTGCTGAGATTCCTTGGCCTCATTAGCATGGGTGTGCTCCTCCTGAGCCTCAGTGTCAGTCACCGGGTCCTTCTTAGGATCATAGTCTCATTCTGATTCCTCAGGAACAGGGTCAACGCGGTGTGATGGTTTACAACCACAATTGGTTTTGGGCGCCATCACTATAGCTGAAAATTCTAACTGGGTGAAGAGTTTTTTGGTCAACAAGCAAACAACTCTAACCACTGTGATCGCCAAAATGTAATTGAATTTGATCTCTTCAAATAGCTGATTCCAGTGTTAGAATTTAGAGCTTCTAGTAAGTCGTCAGTTTAGTCAGTGAAACTGGAATAGAGACTAGAGACTGGACTAAAATAGTTATATGAACTGGAATAGTATATTGAAATGAGGGACAGACTGGACAATTGGAAAAGTGTTTATAGATTTAAATTCATAGTTCAAGAACAACGAGTACAAGGTATAATGGATTAAAGCTCAAATGATTACAGCAACAGTAATGATTACAAGATGAAGTTACAGGCAAAGAGATTGTAGCTCAGGAAATACTTGGAAGGCTAAAAACCAAGAGAACTAAGAAGTAAGAAGCAAGAAGCCCGATTACAATGTAATGGGTCCTATTTATAGCCTTCTAGAAGTTACTATAGTAACTGCCATGGTAATTACTGATGTGTGACTGATCCTTTGTTCGGGTTTCCACGAGACAGTTCCCACCTGTTGGGACTGTCTTTGCCTTCTACAGAGTTGTCACATCAAAAAATGAAATATAGAATATAAGGAATCTAATTGCATGCTATATATCAATGGATAGATCTTGATGAGTACATTCTAAATCCAAAAGGTCTGACAAGTTTTAGTTTTATCTGTAAAAAAATTAGTATGTGCCCATTTCGGACAAGAGAGAGAAAGTCAAATTCCTTATAGGGCTCCTTTGAGAGTCCAAATTTTCCCTAATGTCCATGCTTTAGTGAGGTGGCGGTGTGGATGAGTAGAAGTAGTGAGCATGAGCTTATAAGATTATGATTGATTATTGGACTGGCTTAGAAAAGTTTCTAAGGGCTCCCTATGTTCTCTTAGAGCTTGATCATGTAAGGCAAAATTTGAGCTCAACAAGGCCTCTGATTATTGGCAATAATCTATGTATAGACATTAGGAGTGACATGGATGACCAAAAATAGATTTTGCTTGCGTTTTAAGTGCCATAAATCAGTTTTGATTAATTTAAGGCTCCTCTGATTTTTCATAGAGCTTGGCTATATGAAACATTAGTTGAACTAGAAGAAGAGTTTTAAGCATAATTTTTTTCCAAAGATTAATGACTTTTCTTTGTTCTAGTTGTCCTTTCCACTCCCAATGGATACAAAAACTAAAAACTTACTATTTGAATGATGAATCCATCATATTACAACTATTATGAATATTTTAGAGGACCTAAACATACCATTTCTAAACAAGTTTTAGGTGGATTGTTGGTTATTGTGTGCTTTTTTTTTTTGTTAAAAAGCTATGTTTACGCAATCCTTGTAAGAATTAGTCCATTAAAATTTTCCATTTTTATGATTGAGAAATGAGAGTCTTTGCTTTCAGGTAAAAGCATGAATTGGTGGTACCACGTTTTGCACTTTTTGGTGGTACTGTTTTAAAAAAGTTGGGACCGGTAATTTTTTTTAAGAAAATCAAAATTTATCAAATTTGATAGTTTTAGATTCTACATGAAAAATCTATCCATTCATATATAACATGCTAGTATATTTTACATGTAACACATGAAGATGGGGCTTGTGAAGTGCTACCAAAGGGCTATCCAAGTTACTCCTTTTTGGTACCACCCATACATGCTTTGGCCCTTCCATTACATTGGTTGTAGCCATCAGTGTTGGCATAGAAGGCTACCAATAGTACAATAATTCTCCATTGATATTGCTTGTGCATGTCAAAGTTCCCTCATGTTCACTTGCCAAGGTTTGAATTACATTCAAAGGTATTGATGAGTCAAAACGGTATATACTTGAATTTCTTTGGTTGTGTGCAAGTCAGGTGTCTGGAGGAATAAGAACAAGAGGGAGCTGAAAATACTCAATTTTTCGAGACAGTAGTGATAAAGTTAGATTTGTGTGTGCCACTAATCCAATTGAAGGCTTGGATAGGCAAGATGCAAAAATGAAAAGTCCACAGACGGGCATATGATCCATTTTGAGGTAGATGAATCTCTTGCACCAAAGAAGGAATTCCTTCAAATAGTGACATGTTGTTCGAGGTAAAATTGCAGCAGCTACTAAGTTAGGAGATGAAAACGTGTGCTTTCCATGCATAGCAAAGAACGCATGTTACAAACACCTTGCATTTTCAGTTCCTTCGAGTGCCCACCAATACCATTATGTTGGCTGATACCATATGCAAGATTACGAGCTTGGAGAGGTGACATGAGTAGCCTTTAAGCTGCCTTTGAAAAAGAAAGAAACATGCAAGAAAATGGGGACTTCGTTGTGTCAATTTGGACTTGCAAAAGAGAAGAGAGTCCTTACAGGTTACTGTATGCTATTATTGTTTTTATTTTTGTGTTATGTGATTCAAATTGTAGACTTTGAAAAAAGGCGATCACACGTTTTACAGGTAAGTGTTTAAACTTTATTGCCTTGTTTATGGATCATAGAATTCAAGAATATATGTTTTATTATAGTTTGTATGTTCTTGTTTTTTAGTTGATTTCATAGAGAAGAACTGCTACAAATAACTTCTGTTAGCTAGTGTCAGACTTCACTGATGTGATTGTGAGTCTTGTGGTCTATCATGATTGTACACCACCTATCTACTTTGAGGAGCTCCAGTTTGAGGATAGGCTACATCTTTACCCTATCGAGACCTCCTTTAAAGCTATAACCAAGGATGTAGATAAGTGGGCACTAAATAAGGTTGACACAATGTGCATGGTAGCATAGAGATTGGCATACATGTTTCTACTTTTTCTAGTTCATAACTACGAGAAGATTGTAGCATACCTATTTTAAATGGAAATGGATGCTATGTTGATGTTTTTACATATGCTATATTCTTAGTGTTCTTGCTTTCTAAATAGTAGATACAACTCTCTTATGTAGATGCACACAGAGATAGCCATGACTATAGGCCTCAACCTGTATGAGAGACTAGTGACGCCTTGATTCTTGTTATGGCATTGCTTCTTTATTTCTACATGTACATTGGTTTGTTGGATGCTATTTGGCTATGAATTATTTTATTTATTAAGTTATGGTATAACTAGTTTATCTTTGTCATGGGCTCTTTGGACATTTTGTTTTGGGTTTCATGAGATTGCCACTTTATATTGAAGTAGTGATAACATCGGTGGCTTTTGACATGCATTATGATTCTCACATGGAGGATTGACAATGCAAACATAGTGTTTTATCAATGATGTATTTGGATCTAGCTTGAGGAGTGCTTGCTTGGTTTTGGCCTTGCTCGAAAATGTTTCCTCGCCCTTTGGTAAGACTCCTTCAAATGTAATCACATACACTTGCACCTTGAAGACTTGTGGCATTACACAAGATGTTGATATAGGCAAAAAGAATTCACGATGATATTGTCAAACTGGGGTTGTTGAAAGAAAACATCATGCTTGGCATACCTTCTTGGTCTACGTGTATACCAAATGTGGTGCTTCTTGTCCAAGATGTTCTTGCTTTAGCTAAAGTTGTTTGATTCTATGAGGAGTGCAATGTAGGGTTCAGTGTGCTCACAAGGGTATGCCAAAGTGGTCAAGCAAATCTAAAGGTCAAGGGCAAGAAAAGGGCAATGCATGTGTGTGATCTGCTATGGTGCCTTTCAAGGGTAGCATTTCAAAGTGTCCAAAGTGCTGAAATGGAAGTGCTAGAGGTGACCCTTGATGTGTTCTCCAAGCTGGTCTAGATGGCTCCTCAATCGAAGCTACGGAGTGCGAGTTATGGCAGTTCGGATGTAGAAGTGAATTGCAGATCCCTGCCAGATTGCGCAGTTGCAAGTGGTTGGTCAAGGTGGATGTCAATGCATGAGCCTAAAGTGCTCAAATTTTGGTGCATGTCGGTCTTTTTGGATCGGCAATCGGAGTTCAAGTAGCCAAATTATGAGCATCCGAAGTTTTATCGGGGAGCAGCTATGTGCCAGTTTTGACTGCCTCGATAGGCATGCCATGAGGGAACTTTTGAATCTCAACAGTGTTTACATAGGTACTATGCAGCATGTGAAGGCTACAAGAAATTACAAGACATCAAAAAGAGCTCAGAATGCCAAGATACTAAGGATCGTGGGGAGCAGTTTTGCAGGCGGAGTGGTTGTAAGATCCCCAATTTTTGGGTCTTTTTTAAAAATAAGAAAATTAGCTTTCACAATATCTATTTTGTCAAATTTTGATTTAAGATGCTTGATTGACAGTATTGGAAGGTTCTAAAGTAAAAACCAAGGTCGTTTCCATGTCCAGGAGGTCAGATAGACGTTTGGTTCAGTTTTGAGAAAATTCACTATTTTTAGCTTTTCATGCTTTTAGCTGTTTTTTTTGCAAAAAGCAGGGCCGGATCCTTAATCTATGTGTTCCGGGGAAGCTATGTTTCAATTTTGTGAAAATCTGCTTTCGAGTGCTTTTCACACTATTTTTAGCTTTTCATGATTTTTAGTGCTTTTTAGTGAAAAGTGGGTCTGGTTTTTGTTCCAATGGACAAGGGGAACTAGTGGTTGAATTTTACAAAATTTTGCTTTTTCTTTTGCTTTTTCTTTTGCTTTTTACGCTATTTTTAGATTTTTGTGCTTTTTGGCGTTTTTGAAAACCAATGTTATTTTTAGGATGACTTATGCATAAAAATATTAGTTTTACTCTCCATCAGATTTAAAAATGATCACCCGAAGGAAAAACGGGACCAAACGGGATTTTTACGCGAATTAATTTTATAAAAAGCAGTACCGTAAATACGTCAGGCAGTACGAGAAAGTCATAATTACGTCGGGACATCACGGTGCGGCATAGTCTAGTCAAAGTTTCATTAATTGGACGGATACTATTCAATTGGTCAATTTTATTGTAAAAATTGGATGGTAAGTGGGAGAATTGACCACCAAAAGCAAAGGCATGTTTTTAGGAAAGTTCACAAAAAGCTGCAGTTATTCCTAGCCCAAAACTAGTGCTAGTTTTTCGCTTGGGAGTCACTCCAGCCTGGCCTGCCTATAAATTCACCTGTAGTGCTCAGTTTCCAGTGCCGTCTGTTGCGTCTACTACCACAAGGCTATAGGTATCTATTATACGGAGTGGTGCAAGCTCTTCATCACCATCTCCATAAGCTCTTCTCTCTACGGGAAGAAGAAGAAGAAGGATACTCTCTCTCTACTTGCTTATTATCTCCTCTGTCGTTTCACGGTATACGTGCTCTCCGAAAGCTCTCGTGGTGAATACCTCTATGTAGCTCTTATCACCACTCTCTTGAAATAAAGCAAGAAGCCTTTCAACATCCCTTAGTCGATTCTAAATCACGGTGAGAAGCTCTAAACTCCATAGCCATCAGCAAAGCACAGTGAGAAGCTGTAAACTCCATAGCCATCAACATCTCTCTCTCTATGTCGTTTTTCTAAGTAGTCACCCTCTCGGTGATTGTTTTTTTATATATAAAAGCATGTATGGATTTTCCGAGTATATACAAAGTTTCCCCATGATTATTCATCATATTTAGCATGCTGATTTATGCACACGATGTGTTTATGATCACGTACGTGCATAAAAAGCGCTTGTCGTTTCACGGCATAGAAGCGGTAGGACCATTGTTTTGGTCATAACTCACAAACCGTTATGAATTAGCCCAAACCCTTTTACCCAAAGATAGAACATATCATTTAGAACATTTTCTCTCTTTGGTATCATGTGAAAACCACGCACAAGATAAGAGATATGGTCAAAACAGCTTGCTGCCCACTGTACAGTCAAAATTTTGGACCCCAGGCTTCTTGGAGAACCACCATATAGATTCACCGGATGGGCAAACCCACTTAACCATTTGAAAATATTGACTAAACTTGATGATGAATGTATTTAGGTCTCTGTTATCATCTCGGGTATACGAGTTATTAATCATTCCATAACCGGTGTTTACCTATCGCGTGTAGGGTTGCTACCAAGGGGGAGTACCATATGACGTCGTGAGTTAACCGAGCCTCTTATGTATGATTTATGGTTTGTTTTGATGAGTTGATTTTAGTTATTAGATGTCCATAAACTTATGTGAGGGTATATGGTTAGTCAACCCGAACCGCATAGGCAGATATGATTAAAGTGGCTTTCTTTATGTGTTACCATTTGCTATATGACTATCATATGGGTAAAGTGACGTGATAGAGTGTTAGTACATATCATGGATCTAAGCTTGATGCATTGGTTTGAGGTCAAATAATTTCATTTGCATGTATGCATACTCCCAAAAATGGCAAAAAGTTATTTTTTGGCATATGTGTGAAGTTATGGTTTATGGCTGACTTAAAGATTGGAGCCATTTTGCATCATGTTTATGGTGATGGAATGTTTTCATATGATGTATGGAACCTTATGGGTTGATGTGGATGCCTCATGTGCATGGGTATGATTGCCTCCCACCTTTCTACATCAAAACTAGCTCTATGTGCTAGAGAGGTGAAGTGCAAATATGATACATCAACTTTGCATGGTTGGATGTTATAAATATTGGATTCTTATATCATGTTTAGTTATTGGTCGGACTTATTTTATGCATGAAAAACTCATGTCTTGAGAGTCATGCGTGCGGACTCCGATTGACGGCAAGGGATATGTCAAACTCCAAGTGTGGGAGTTGATTCAATGTGAATGTGATTGTGGCTAACGACTGAGATTCCCTATGGTTGTGATTTTCATGGTGGAAGCCAGTGTGGCTCTTGGTCTTTTTTTTTTTGGATATGGTTATGCCACCGAAATGCTGTCAAACTTTTGGTAGCCATGTTATGTTCTAAAGTGGTTATGAAGGATTGGTTGTGCCTCACCCGAGTTGGGTGGAGTGCTCACCCATGGAATGCGATTGAATTATGATTTATGGTTTTGGGGTTAGATCATGAAGTGGGTTGGATAGTTTATGGTAGACGTATAAGGGTAGAGACAATATACAATCTAACTGCTTGAAAAAGATTGTTTGTTCATATGGAAAGTGCTATTGTGATTGGACTCACGTGTTGTGTTTCTCATGACAGCGCCACTACAAGACTAGGATCACCTACATTGCTTAGCCTTAGACAAAAGGATCGTTGACCTGCGGCTTTGCTGGATCGGGGGTGTTGCCTAGGTCTTCTTCTTTTTGTTAGGCTCATCTACATGGCTAGTGTGTCGGGGGTTGAACGACCTACACGGCTAACGCGTCGAAAATTTTGCCTTGGATTTTTCTAAGCACCTGGTGCTGGGGATCAAAGAGGCGTGGCGCCTAAACTGGTATGGTTGGTGTTGATACCCTACCACCTATTGGTACTTGGGATCCTTTCACAGCTCGGGTTCATAGGGGGGGCTAAGCGGCCTCAGCTTATGTCTGGATCAGGTAGGTTGGAGGTGTTCTGGCTCGCTCTCGACAAAGTGAAATTCTCTCTGTCCGTAGTAGAGCAGAAGTGAATGGATGAACCGGTGATCCCTACATAGGGTGCGGTGCTCTGCTAGTTATTTTGTCATAAACTTTTTTTAATGTTATGGTATACCCAAATTTTTTCATGGCATTAATATATGGTTTCCTGTTTCATTTAGATGGGGCATTTAAAGATTCTCCGTTGTCATTCTGTCATGTCTCTGTGCACTCTATTTCACCCTCCACTATATTCTCTCTCTCTCTCTCTTTTCCCGCAATACGGTGTACACATATATTCACCCTCCACAATGTTATATTTTCCTTGAGTACGCTTTCATTCATAACACCCATTTAGTGGTAGCACTAGTTGCTAGGTGCCTCTGGAGGTAGTTCGGCTCATGGCCTAACCTCCATGCTTGGTCGGGTGCTGAGAACTCCTTCCTTATGCAAACGCTTCTGCAACTCTAATGTATATTGAAAATTGTATAAAGGTGTGAATTGTGTATTTTGTGCATAGACCCCCGGGGAGGGGTATCTGTCACTTAGTATCAGCGCCTATGCTTAAGGTTATGGGGATAGCCTAAAGCCTGATAATACTCGGGTTAGTTATGCAACATGCATGCATTAATGCATGCTGTCTGGGGAAGGATGTTGTATTCATGATGCATCTATAAGTGAAATTGGTTGGTGGTACCTGCTTGACTTGTCTTCTGGAATAAAGTGTTTGGTTTGAGTTATGGTAAAGTGGTTGAAGTATTCAACAATGGCGTTATAATTTCCTTGAATGTTTGTTTTGTAGTAACAAATGGCTCCCAAAGTGACCGCTGAATGCTTTAGCCAGGGGAATGAGGTTTTGGCCATAGTGTTCAATAATATGGCAAAACAATTATCAAGGGATAAAAGGGAACTCTTTTACTTAGAAATCAGGACCAAAGTCTTCGGCATGCCAGGAAGCACAACTTGTTGGAAGAGTGTTGACCGTAGTTACCTTACCCATCACCAAGAACCCTTCCATCAATTCTTTATCTACATGGACAATAGTCCAAGAGACTGGTTTTCCAACCTTGGGCTATTTCAACTCATAATATGGTTAGGCCTAGAAGACATGTTCTACTACTTGGCAATGTGCTCCCAAATGTTAAGGATTGCCAAAGTTGCTAAGAAGTTTGAAGCTCTTGTAGCTGTTACAGGGAAAGAAAGACTAGAAGATAGCTACATACCACATTGTCGCGTGGGAGGTCTGAGAGATTTCCCTGTCATGAGAGTTAAAAAAAAAATAGAGAGTTAGCTCTGAGACATCCATAATATTGTAATAAAATTATAAAAATAAAATTTTGATGAATAAAAGAAGCATGCCTAGATGAACTCCCAAGTGATTTTGCACAAAGGGTCTTTTTCAATTATGCGGTTGGATTTAATATCCATTGGGGAATTGAAGTGGTTTGAGCTTTAAAGGGAACTAAAGGCTACCTTGTTCCGAACACTTACATAGCATAGGAATTATATGTTGAAGCCCAACCTGAACATTGGACACAAGTTTCTGATAGGTTTATGGGTCAAGAAAAAGATCTAAGAAGGCAACATCAAAGTACAAGGATATGTTCTTTACCTTAACCTGTGTTTGCTTTTGGACATACCTAGTTGAGAGCTTATACAAGGCCCTCATGATAAACCAAAGATATGTCTTTTGTGAAAAGGTCATAATTAGAGTATGAAAGAAGTCAAATGGCAGCAACCGATTCTATTATGTACCCGAGGATTGGTCTATGGGCCTATTCTCAAATACAATCCTCACAATGTCACTATTACCATTGATGACCACGAGAAGCCCAGGTGCATTAATGAATTCGCTCAAGCACAACCAATGGCAGTAAACCCGAGTAGATATTTCTACAGAGATGATATAAATGAATGGCATGCTCATGTAAACTGCTTTAATGGGATACCATCCACTGATGTATCAAGAGGAGAAGAATGGTACGAAAAGGAAGACGTGAGTTTTAGTACACAAGTTGAAGTTCTAAACTTTGAAACTCAAGATGTGAACAAATATAGGGTAGAACCTCGATTGTAGGAACCAAGAATTGGTTCATAGGGCCCTTTTGTATTCGTGTATCTTCCTAGAGACACTATGTATCTTTTTGGTTTTCTTTTACGGTTATAAAAATTTGATTTTGATAGGATTCATATTATTTTGAGTTTGTAATAATTGAGTTTGGATCTTGGTTTTATCATTTTGACTAACTTGAGTGATGGGGTGTGTGTGTAGATGACTAACATCTTACCTCAAGGGATATGGGGGAATATACTGTCCCGCTGGAGGAGAATCTTCAAACAAGAGTGGAAGTGCAACGGCTTGTCACTACCACGCACAATGGGAAAGAGAAGAAAAGTTTACTGTCTCTCCAAATTGTATTGTACCTAATACATTCCGAGCTTGGTACCATTACATTGCAAGGAATCCCGAGTTTACACCACCTAAAGATAAACCCTCGCCCATTGGGAGTATCGAATGGATTCAATCCAAGTTGGAAAAGGAGATCATTGTCACTAACCAAGTGTTGTACATAAATTCTTATGAACTTACCTTGAGACCGACAAAGAAAACATGGATACCTAAAAACATAATTCCCTTAGTAATGGCTACGGGATGTTTCAACATTGTCATGTTCAATTTATGGGGCCGTCAATGCCAAACCAATGACCAACATTCCTTTAGCTTGATACCTTGGAAGTTGTTCTTTGACTTGTTTGGAAAGTCCCTAACCCACAATCCTCACCATGTAAAGGTTTTATACAATGCCTATAATAGATCCCAATGCCTTGCGGATTGTGTGAATATACACAGCTCTGATGGGTGGGACACGCCGGATGTGTTTCCAAAAGAATTTGCTTACTTTGATGACTACTTTGGGTACAAGAAGGCAATAGTTCACAGCAAAATGGGAGTACCTGTATAACTAACCGATTCCGTATCAGGAGGAGGAGGAAATCAAACACCTCAAGGAAGACCTCAAGTTAACAAAGCTTAAGGCGCTAGAGGTGAAGGAAATCAGGCTAATGCGTATGTTCATGCTGCAATTGAACATCAGGGAGTGACTGAACAATTTTTAGTAATTCAAATCCCACTAGAGTATCAAGGTAACCATTTTGTCTTATCCATTGATTCAAGGAGTACACATTCTTTCATATCTCCTAAGTGCATTAGAAATCTCATTTTGCCTTAATCCTAGGAATGGATTTGCTTAAAGCCAATGATGCTCACATACATTGTAAAGATGCTTCATTAACTTTCACAAAAGAACAAAACTCTAGGGTTAGAGTTATAGGGAAACGGGGAAAGCATAAGCTCAGACTAGTGAACTTTACCAAACTTATGAAGAGCCATAGGAAGAATGAAAGGATTTACACAATAAAGCTTAACCCTAAGGAGAAGAAGTTAGATTCACCTGAACCCAATTGGATAGCCAAATTTGATGATGTATTTCCTGAAGAACTTTCATAGTTACCGCACAAGCCTGATGTTGATCATGTAATAGAGCTTACTTTAGGAGCTCAACCAGTTGCCCGTAGAACATACAAAATGTCGATACCTGAATTTGTGGAACTCAAGTAGCAACTAACTCAACTTCTTGAACAAGGCTTCATTCGACCTAGTGTTTCTCCATGGAGTACTCCTGTTCTTTTTAATCGGAAGAAGGATGGTACTCTATATCTTTGTATTGATTATTGTGGATTGAACCAGGTAACATTCAAGAATAAGTATGCAATACCAAGGATTGATGAGTTGCTTGATCGATTACAGGAAGCATCCATTGTCACACAAATTGACCTTAAGTCAGGGTATTACCAAAACCCAATCAAGGAGAAGGACATACCAAAGATAGGATTTAATCCAAAGATAGGATTTAATACTCGTTTTGGACATTATGAATTTACAATTGTGCCTTTTGGACTTACAAATTCTCCTGCAACTTTTAATCGTCTCATGACCAATGTGTTTTGAGAGCATCTTGATGATTTTTTTCTTGTCTTCTTTGATGATATCCTTGTTTACTCAAGAAATAGAGGAAAAAACGAACAATATGTGTGACGAGTACTTGAACTTCTTCGTCAAAATTAACTTTATGCTACGTAGCAAATGCACCTTCTTTACTGACAAGGTGTAATATTTGGGATTTATTGTATCCAAGAATGGTGTTTCTACTGATCCAAGTAAGATCAAAGCTGCTATAGCTTGGCCTACACCAAAATCAATAAGAGAAGTACGTGGCTTCTTGGTTTAATAGGATGGTATCGTACATTTATTCAAAGCTATGCTAAGATTGCATCTCCATTGCCTAATACACTTAAGAAGGCTAAAGTGTTTACTTGGAATGAACGTGCTCAAGCTCGTTTTGATAAATTCAAAGAAGCTTTGATGAATGCTCCAATATTACAGCTTTTAGACTTCTCAAAGGCATTCACTGTGCTCACTGATGCAAGTGGACAAGCAATCGGTGGTGTTCTGTCTCAAGAAGAAAAACCAATAGCTTATGAATCTTGTAAGTTACTTATACATGAGTTAAATTATCCTACACATGAGTTGGAATTATTGGCCATTATGCATGCTCTTAAAGTATGGCAACATTATCTTCTTGGGAGGAGATTTGAACTACATACCGACCATAAAAGCCTAAAGTGGATCTACACCCAATTTGACCTTAATATGCGGCAACGAATATGGATGGAATCATTATGCAAATATGATTTTGGAATCGAATATAAACCTGGGAAGGAAAATATTGTGGCCGATTCCTTAAGCAGGAAGAGTTCTGTAGCGGCTGTCACAACCTCTACTACTTCTTCAAATGACCTTATTTGAGAAGGTATGACTTAGGACCTGTATTACATAAAAATCCAGTATCTGATGAACTTAAATAATTGCATGGAGAAGCAAGAGAGGCAAATCAAAGGCTTCCACATTGAAGGCAATGATATTTACTTCTGTAATCGTCTTTGTGTCCCAAATCAAGGTGCGATCAAACTTCAAATACTATAGGAAGCTCACGACATACCTATAGCAGGACACCCAGGATACATTAAGACTTACTCTACTATAAGGAAGAGTTTCTTTTGGCTAGGACTAAAGTGTGACATGTTGAACTATGTTACAAGATGTTTACCATGTCAACATATGAAAACTAAACGAGTTTGATACCCGGGTAAGCTTCAACCTATTGATGCACCACAAATGAAATGGGAATGCATATCCATGGATTTTATTTACAGGACTTTCTACATCTCTAGGATATGACTCTATTTTTGTGGTTGTTGATATGCTTACAAAATGACCCATTTGTTTTGAGTCAAGACAATGTTTACGGCTAAGAATATAGCTCAAGTCTTCATAAAAGGTGTTTTCATGTATCACGGTTTATCTCGGCGGATAATTTTTTATCGCAATGCGCAGTTCACCTCAAAATTTTGGATAGCCTTATTCTCAGCTATCGGAACCCAGTTAGCCTTTAGTACTTCTTATCACCCTCAAACTGATGGGCAGACAGAAAAAACCAATCAAATCATTGAAGACATGTTAAGAGCTTATTGTATGCATGAGCAGAGTAAATGGACTAGATATTTTTATTTGGTTGAATTTGCGTATAATTCCTCATTACAATGCTCAACTGGGATGTCTCCTTTTCAAGAATTGTATGGACAAGAGTGTCTTACTCCACTCAAATGGATAGGCCCTCTCATACTAGTTCAAGCGTCCAAAAAGAAATATTGGATGAAATACAACTACAAACCAATCTTATACGGTAGGATATTAAGACTGCTCAAGATAGACAGAAGGGTAATGTTGACCCTAAACGATCTATTAGACTTTTTGAAGAGGGCGATACGGTATTTTTGAGACTGAAACCCAAACGTAGTTCCTTATCAATGGGAAAGTGTAAGAAGCTCAGTGCCAGATATTGTGGACCTTTTGTAATCACACAAAGGATTAATGATCAAGCTTACAGACTCTTGTTGCCACCACACATAAAAGCACATGATGTTTTTCACGTCAGCTTACTCAAGAAGTATGTACCTGATCCACAACACATTCTTGATGATTCTCTATTATCTACCTCTACCGATGGAACTTTTGAAGTGTATCCCAAAGTGATGCTCCAAAGTAGAACTAAGCCTCACCTCTACGTAATCGGACTATTATTGAACATCTTGTTAAATGTTCAATGTATCCTCAAGAAGATACCACTTGGGAACGTGATGATGTAATGAGACTGAATTACCCAGACTTCATATTGAGGTGAGGACATGTCATAAAATATAATATCTAACTTTACCAAATTATTTTCTCATATTAAACTGATCATTTAATATGGGAAGAGAAAAGGGGAACAAGAGTTAGGATATAGATATGTGTTTCTAGACCTATCTCGACCGAGGACCATAAGGAGAAATGGTTGCATCTCAATAGGGGTCCAAAAGGAGACGGTCTTCCAACAACAATGTGCAATAAGTGCTTCTAGATTTACCTCAGCAAGGGACCAAGAGGAGAGATGGTTACATCTCAATAGGGGTCCAAAAGGAGGTAGTCTATCAAAGAGCAACGTACATCTAATGGAGCTTAAAAGACCTTAGGGTTAGCTTCATTAAAGACCTCCAAAGGTTAGTAGTAAAAGTCCTTAGACCTTAGGCAAGCTAGGGATGTGCTTGAGGTGGAAACCCAACCCAAGCTTGAGGTGCTTGTCATGCTTGGTGACTAAGGTGCTTGAGGTGCTTGTCATGCTTGATGAGTAAGGTGCTTTAGGTTCTTGTCGTGCTTGCTGACTAAGGTGCTTGAGATGCTTGTCGTGCTTGATGAGGAAGGTTCTTGAGAAACTTCCCATGCATGGGGGATAAGGTGCTTGAGTCAAAAAGAGACCCTACAAAGGAGGGGAAAAGCCCCAAAGTTAGGATAATCTTTGACTTAACCTCCCACTCACCCAAAGGGCATCCCCTTTCTCAAGGGACACATGGACACATATCAATCTCTCCCTATGCTTAACCACATGGTGTGCTTGAATTCTATTGGCTTTTCTAAAGAGGGGTCCAATGAGATTCTAGTTCAATTCAACAAATATCTAGATATTTTCAAGTTCTCCCTCTCAAAGAGGTAAGGAGAACACTTGTCCTAAATGTGGGCCCATGTTGCTTGAAATGCATTATGCATGTGATTGGCTAGGCTCAGAGTGGTCCAATGAGCTTCAAGCTTGAACTACAAGGAGGGGTTGACCAAAGAAAGCAAGGGGTATGCTTGGGGGTATACACTCTCTCACACACTCATTTTTCACACATTCTCACTTGGTGAAAGTGCAAGAACTCCATCTCCTTCTCCAAGCTTATTGAGAAGTTGAGACCCTACACCAACACTCTTGGATATGGAATAAAAATCCAACCAAGAGCCATGCTTCAATGTTGAAGATTGCCATCTTCTTCATCTTCATTACTATGATATTATGCTATTCTAAGCAAGAAGAGTAATGATAAGTGAGGAACTATTTCTTTCTCCTATGAATGTTTCTTCTTCCTCTTCCCTACCTCATTCCCTGCCGCTAGCTCTCTCCACCTTTGAAGGTGTTTGAGGCCTTGGGATTGAGGCCGGGGATGATTAATACTTTTACAAAGTTTATGTTATGCTCGTGATACATGAAGCTTCCCATCTTCATAGCATCACCAAGGTCACAAGGAACACAAAAATTGTATTATACCAAGTCTCTCTTTATGGGAGAATCTATAATACATGTAACATTTAATGGCCTAAAAACTTGTGTGTAGCGGAAATTAGCATGAACATAGTGGGCATTTCATTAGAAAAGATTCCTAATGAGAATTACAAGAGTGCTTGGGTGGAGAGAGCAACAAAAAGCATAACACCTAGTTAGATAGCATGAACAATATTTTTTAAAGAGAGAGAAATTAAGCTATTGACAACAATTGAGGACCGGATTTTCATGGAGCGGGTCCCCCCTCCAAAAGGCTTTGTATTATGGTTTCTCCCATCAAGAGAGACATTGTACAATACAATTCTTTGTGTTCCTTCAAGACTAGCTAGTGCAATGAAGATGAAAGCTTCATGCGCTAAGCAAAACACTTAGCAAACACAACATCAATTATCCCCGGTCTCAGACCCAAGACCTCACACACCTTCGAAGATGGTGCGAGCTAGCAGGGTATGAGAGTAGATTGAGAGGAAGAAGGAGTATCTTACGAGAAATATGTACATCTCCTCACAATATAATCACTCATATTAGCGTAGCTTAGCTTAGTAATTAGCATGGTAGAGGAGATGAGCATGCATTGAAGCTTGGCTCTTGGTTGGATTTGCATCACAAAGCCAAGAGTTTTTGGTGTAGGCCTCCCTTCTCACAAGCTTGGAGTAGGTGGTAAGCTTTCCATTAAAGCTTGAGAAGGAGAGAGAGTCTTCTTTTCTTCACACATGAGATTGTGTGAGTGTGTGTGTGATAATGCCTTGCAGAAATCAGCCCCCTCACTCTCTTGGGTGATCCCCCTTGCTATTTGGTCTTGCTGTCCTCCCATTGGACCTCCCTAGAGCTAGCCAATGACAATTAAGCAACATAAGTGATAGCCTTTTGACATGTGTCACCCTTTCCCCTTTTGTGAGAGCTTAAGGTAATTTAATAATTCAAATAAACTCTCATTGGACCCCTTTGCCTCCTGGCCAATAGGACTCAGGCAAGCCATTGGGCTGTTGAATGCTCATTGGACCACTTAAGAGACTGGTCAATAGTCTTCTAGAGGACTCAATTCTCATTGGTTCTTTTATTAAGGGTTTTTAAGTTAATTAAACTAGATTTACTCTAGCCTAATTCTCATTGGTCCACCTCCAAGGCCATCCAATAGGAATTGGGTACACCTTGTGGGCATCTGGGCTAGGGAGCTGACATGTGTTCCTCATTCCCTTTGTGTAAAGGGAGCTTGGGACTTCAATAGTTGGTTCTTGAGGTGGCTCTTCTTTGTAAGTCTTTAATAGGCTCACATGGAAAGCATTTTGTATGAGCCAATGATTGGGCAACTTGAGTTGATAGGCCATATCATTGATTGGCCTAAGAATCTGGAAGGGACCATAGTACCTTTTTGCTAGTTTAGGATAGTACTTTTGGTGTCCCGTAGGATTCTTGCCCCTCGTGTGCCTGAATCGAGCCTTGGGAAACTTTAATAAGACCCAATCATTTTCTTTAAAGGCTTGGGATCTTCTGTGCTTGTCAGCAACGGCCTTTTGCCTTTGATGTGAGATAGAGATAGCATCCTTAATCTTTTGAAAAGATTCTTGTAGGTCTCGGCTATACTCATCTGCAGCGAAGATCTTTCCATGTACCTTAAGTAGAAAGGGACTTTTTGATCTCCCATCAATTACCTCAAAAGGTGCTTTTCCCGTGGAAGTATGTACAGTGTTATTGTAAGCATACTCCACTAAGGGTAAGTACTTCTCCCATTGGGATCTTTGATCTACTTCCGTTACATAGGCTTTTAGTAGATCGAGAATTGTTAGGTTAGCTATTTCACTTTGGCCATCCGTTTGTGGATGATAGGCCGAAGAGAAGTTTAGCCTTGTCCCTAAATTCTCAAAGAGACCCTTCCAGAAATTACTGGTCATTCTAGGATCTCTATCCGACACTATGGACAGTGGCAAGCCATGGTACTTGAAAATTTGTGAAATGAAGAGGGTTGCCATTTGATGGGCTTTGATAGTCTTTTTGACAGGTATAAAATGAGCTTGTTTACTGAACCTGTCTACTATTGTCCATATTCCCGTATTCCCATGGATAGACTTACGCAATCCAAAGATAAAATCCATGGATATGCTCTCCCATGGTGAATTAGGGATTGGCAAGGGTTGAAGCAATCCAAGTTGCTTCCCTCTATCAAATTTTGTCTTTTGGCATACCACACATTTAGAAACATACTCTTGTATGTTCACTTTCATTGTAGGCCAATAGAAATATGTTTCAATTCCCGTTAAGGTAGACCGAATCCCTCTATGCCCCGTATAAGGTGGAGCATGTGATTCGTACATTACTTTCTCACGTAGTGAGTTAGTAACACATAGTCTATTGCCGAAGAGAAGATAACCATCTTGTAAAGTAAATGGTTCTTCTTTATTCCCTAATGCAAGGCCTGAAATCACATCTCTAAAATCGGGATCAATAGCGTACTCATCTATCATTGAAGATAGATTATTGTGCTATGGAAACCGCATTCACTCTCGATCGTCTTGAGAGTGCATCAGCTACTTGATTATGTTTGCCAGCAATGTGAGCAATATGAAAATGAAATTGTGAAAGGAAATTTTCCCACCTCATTTGTTTGTCGGAGAGCTTGGTTTACGTCATGAATTACTTAAGACTTTGGTGATCCATTCGCAGAATGAAAGGAGTCTCCAATAAATAGTGCTTCCATGAGTCTAAGGGATGTAGAACTGCAAGGATTTCCTTTTCATATATGCCTAAAGCTTGCTCAACAGGGTCGAGCCTTCGACTCTCATAGCGTATGGCATGCCCTTCTTGGAGCAAAACAACTCCAAGGCAATTACCACAAGCATCACATTGGACCTCAAATGGTTTTGGGAGATTAGGTAGTGTAAGCACAGGTTGAGAGATAAGCTTTTCTTTAAGCTTTTTGAAAGCATTGTTCTCCTTAGCAGACCATCTATACCTAACGCTTTTCTTTGTTAGGTCATCTAATGGTCTCACAATTTGTGAGAACTTTTCTATGAAGCGTCTATAGTATGCACACATACCTATAAAGCTTCTTAGTTCATGAAGATTCCTTGGTTTAGGCCATCCTTTTATTACCTCTAATTTTGATGGATCCATTTGGATGCCATCTTGAGCGATAATGTGACCTAAATACTGAATCTCTTGCAAGAAAACTTCACTTTTCTTTCGATTAACATAAAGTTTATTCTCTCTTAAAACTTGAAATATTACCTGGAGGTGTTGCTTGTGTTCGTCTAATGAATTAGAGTAGATGATAATATCATCAAAGAACACTCCAGTGAAGGTTCGATGAGGCCTAAACAGCTTCTCCACCAAGCAGTTGAATGTAGTTGGTGCATTGGTCAAGCCAAAAGGCATGACAATGTATTCGTAAAGACCAAATGTGGTGTGAAATGCGGTCTTTACAATGTCTTGATCAACTATCCTTACTTGATGATAGCCACTTTTTAGGTCAATCCTACTGAAGTAGGTCGATCCTTGTAGCTTATCAAATAGGTCTTCTACCCGTGGAACGGGAAACCTATTCTTGATAGTGATCCTATTTAGTGCTCTATGGTCGACACACATACAATATGTGCTATCTTTATTTTGCACTAATAGCACAGGTGAGCAAAATGGAGATGAGCTAGGCCTAACCATGCCCTTCTCAACTAACTCATGCACTTGCCGCATAATCTCCTCTTGTTGAGCTTGAGAAACTCTATAGGGAGGTTTGTTAGGCGATGAACTTCCTGGAAGAAGTTCAATTGCATGATCATCATTACCTTGTTTAGGAGGTGTAACATTTAATGGCCTAAAAACTTGTGTGTAGCGGAAATTAGCATGAACATAGTGGGCATTTCATTAGAATAGATTCCTAATGAGAATTACAAGAGTGCTTGGGTGGAGATATGTGCGCTCCTTGCCGCACTGTCGAAGCAAGGGACTTGCCTAACACTGTGTGCGAGCCACAGACGGCTCCAAGCACACAACTAGCTTAACTAGTAAGCTCAAAATAGGGCAATGGTGTGTCAGTCACCGCTCTATGCTCCTGCCGTGGAGGATTCCTCACCGTGAAGAAGAAGGAGACGCTGCTACGTCGCGCTCAACCGCTTCACCGCCGTCGTGCCGCCGCAATGCTCGATTGCACTCTCTCTCTCTCACATACACACACACACAAAGAGGTGAAGAAGAAGAAGATGGAGATGGAGATGGAGTAAGAGCACTCTTCTATTGCACAAATGAGAGAATGAGTGAATTTTAGGTTTAGTTGAATTTTATATGAGCTCAACCCATTCACACTTGGGTGCCCATGCTTAGCCAACTAATCCCTTGAATGTTCCAGTTAGAGTGCGCCTCTCATCGGCGATCACTCTTACCCTTTTCCTATTGGACCGACAAGCCCGGTACCTGACTCTACAAGTTAATAATACAACGTCCGCCGTAGGTTACAACGTCCGTCGTAGGTGATAGGGTGTCCGTGAGTAGTGAGGGTTAACATGCCCCCCTTCCTGATGTAGATTCTGTCCTCGGAAGCTATTGAGTTGAAGCTCGTTGGTCGAGGTGGAAGAGCATTTGAGATGAATGTCCTTAGCCTTCTTCAGTCACTGCAAAATCAAACAACATTGGCACAGTAATTGTATTCTCATAAGCGATTAAAAAGCATATGCAGTTTTAGGCAGACAAATTGATTGGTAACAGAATTTTAAACAATTTGTCAGAAATAAACATTAAATTGAAATATAATCAAATGCATAAACAGATGTAAAGGTAAAAAATTAAACAAGTATGGGGTCGCTAATTTAACGGTCGAAAGGCACTAGAGATCGACTATTAATACCATGGGTAAGCTTCTTAGTTTTCTCTGGTCAATTAAGTTGTTTAATCACGAGAACCAAGTATTTCATGTCCGAGGGCTGACTAGAGGCTATACCTAGAAGACCTTGTAGTAAGCTACGATAAAAGGAATTTCTCATGAAATCGCCTTACTGATTACCTTTTCTTTGACCCGCCAAAGTCTTTTCACCGTGAATGATGTGTGTGCTTATTTTGTATGCCTTGGGTTTTTTGCTTTTCAAGGAAAAGCGCCCACATTGGGAACCTCTTGGGCTCTAGTACCATAGGCGATACATGTGAGTGAAGTACCAAATCAAGCTGAGATTTCTCTTCTAGCTTAAAATTTTACATTGTGGCACTTTGATTTTTTGTTTATTCATTTTCAACATTTTAATTTTGTAACTTTGGGGGGTCATATAACACTAATACACCTCCCCAGGCTCATCACACAAGTAAACTCCCTTTATAATACTTAAGCTAAAGGCCAATAGGGTCTAAGCCTACTAGAAAGCCCTAGTACATTTCACACAATGCTGCCTAAATCGGATTAAGAACGTAAGTAACCATTGATTATTAGGAAGGCATTCCCCATGGTATTAAGAGAAGATCTCTAACACCTAACTTGGTCAAACTAGCTTAGTCGGACTGCTTGATGTTTAAACCTAGACAAGTGATTATGACAAAAAATGACATTGAATTTAATGTTTGATACTAAGCAAATGCGGTGAATATTAGGCTACCAATCACAATTAAAGCAGACAAACATGGATGCAAAATAGATAGGGGCAATGCTAATGGACAAAAAACACCTGTTTGTGTCGATGGTCGCGCTTGATCTGAAGTGTGAATGAGAGAAAGGTTCCATGAAGGTCCAAATCCTATCAATAGCAACACGCTCCTGTACACACTCGAAAACAAAAGGAATACCTCCAGGAGGCACATTAGTGGGAAAAGGTACCAACACTTATTGAACACAACAAAAAACATAAGGAACCCTAACCTAATTATTTGCACTCCCCCTAGAGAGTCAAGGGAATAGGATATTGTAGAGGTTGGGGGGAAACCCTAAGGCTAAACCCCTATCATCGTCGTCGAGATAAACAAAGTCATCATCCATGAGACCATATGTGCCATCCGTGTAGTCATGTAAATTTTCTTCTTCATCATAGGTGCCCATGTTTACTAAGAAGGTCACTAGGCGCCTATAGTCATGTTGGTCAAAAGGGTAGGCTTGTGCAATGGGAGAAACGCTCTCTACTAAGTATGGATCGGACGTGGTCAAGAGACGTATCAGCCATTCTAACTCCTCAAAATTCCTCTCACATGCTAGCGTACCTATCAAATCCCATTCACATGCAAGCACTAGAAAGACCATGTGAAATTTTTGTGAAAAGTAACGAGGGTACCTCTCACCCAAGGCAGGAGTGGATGACTCTAGCGTACTAGCCATATCTGTACACGCAAATAGATGATGGTTAGAGTGCAAATATTATAAGGGTCGTGTTCTTGTGCATAATTTGTTTTTATGATTTTGTGTTATGGCTCTTGCTCTTTTACTTTTTTATCTTGTTTTTGTGAGTATAAGGCTTTATATATACATTCCCTAAGATTGGAGATTAAGAGGTCAGGGAGAAAGGTTGAGAGGGAAGCAAGTGAATAATGGATGTCCACAAACACTCCCCCCTTCCTTGGGTAGATCATACCGTTTGAAATAATGTCGTCACCCTTTGAAACCAGTTGTTCCAAGTTGTTATAGGTGATGATTTTTGCCAGTAGTTTTCTATTACCTTAGGTGCCTCGTCGAGTTGCAAGGGTGGTAAGGTACTCTCCCAGGAACGAACTTGAAGTGGTTCATCAAGTGATTCTTGAACACTGGAAGGTGTGGATTCCTTTGTAGCTTCATGGAGGTCCACTATTGTAGGTGGAGGTTGTGTAGAAGCTTTTACCTCTATGGATGTATTACATGAGGAGCTAGAAGATTCATGGAACTCCCCCCTTCCTGAGCTAGGTGGAATAAATTGGTTTTGCCTTGGAGCCCAAACTAGCTGTGGACTAGGTGTGTATCATTCTGTGATCTTTCCCTTCCCACGGTCTGCCATTGGCTTTAGCGTTACACTGTTTGACTCATATGGGTTTGTTGTCGATAGGGAAGGACACATTTTACGTTTAGTTACCCAAATTTGCTCATTTCCATCATAGTAGCCTTGGGCTTCTAATAGTCGTTTTGGAATCCATCGTGATTTGGTCTTGACTCTCCTAGAGCGCGCTCTTGGTTTTCCAGGGAACTTTTTTCTTGGAATGGATGGGAGGGTTGAGGTAGTTGGAAGTAAGGCCTTGGGGACCCATTGATATGTACTCTTAGGTCATGCAGGTTGAGTACTTGCAATATTACTGCTTGCTGCAACTACAAGTCTTGAAGTGCTAGGTTCATGCATGGGTAGCCGACAAAGACGAGTTAACCACCTTGGCTTGTGAATGTTGGCTATCCTTCAACTTTGTTAGAGTTTGCAACGTAGGTGACTTTGCTTGAATGATAGGGGTAAGAGTCGGTGGTCGCGTCGTGACACTACTAGTATCCCAATCAATAGTGCATTTGGTTGCCAACATCCACGTGCGTCCCAGGTTTACGTTGCCTTCCATAGCTCCCGCGGGCATGACTAGAAACCTCTGCACTATGCTTCCATTGTCATAGACAACAGGGGTCTGAAGGACTCCAAGAATTGCAGTTTTATTTTTATTAATGCCCTTGACTTGCATCGTACTCGGGGATAGGGTCGGTTTCCCTAATTGTCACCAAACTCCATAGGATAACAAATTGTGTTTAGCTCCCGTATCTAATAAGGCATTGTATAGTACTTTCCCATAGGGGCTATTTAGCTCAATTGGGTATCGTAGGGGTGGCTCAGATTCTAATGAGTCGTCATCTGTGTCCTCGAAAAATGCTTGCGTGATTCCCAGATTAGCCTCTTGTTGGCGTCTAAGACGTTGTTGTCTTTCTCGAGCCTCAACTCTTGCTTGGATTTTTCTAAGCTCGGCTTGTTCCTTGGCAGCCTTCTTTTGATGGATGGCTTGCAACTCTTCCTGGTTTAGAGGATCATAATATCTTTTGAATTTACTCCCATTAAGGAATCCAATGGTTTCAACTCCATCTAGAGTCTCCACACGAATGGTACCTTGCGGGGTAATTTCACACACTCAATATGGTCCCTTACCAGCATATTTCAATTTCTTCTTTTCATTACGTACCCCGTACATAAGAACTTTATCACCAACCTTGATGTCTTTATCCTTTAAATGTCTATCAAACCACTTCTTTCTCCTATCCTTCTCCACTAGAGTATTTTGCACAACTAATTGCCTCTCTTCATCTAGCCTTTCCAGGATATATAATCGCTCCACTAAGGGGTTACCATCCCAACCTTCTTGAGAAGCTACTCGAAGACTAGGAATGACAAACTCCCATGGAATAACTGCTTCTTGGCCATACACCATCTTAAACGGTATGCAATTAATAATAACTTTATATGCAGTACGATAAGCCCATAAAGCTGATGTAAGCTTTAGGTCCCAATCAGTGCGATGAGCCTCAATTGTCTTTGTCAAAATGGAGATGAGAGTTTTGTTGGTACTCTCAGCTTGGCCATTTGCTTGGGGATAATAGGGTGTAGACTTGTGGTGAGATATCATGAAGTTTGATGTGAGTTCTTTTATTACTTCATTTATAAAATGAGTTCCATTGTCACTCACAAGTTCAAAGGGGCATCCAAAACGTGTGTTAATGTTCTCAAAGAGGAACTTAGCTGTTGTTTTTGCATCCACCTTTCGTGTTGCTTTTGCTTCGGCCCATTTGGTTACATAGTCGGTAGCCACAATGATATATCGTGATTGCGTGTTACGTGCAGCCGGACTGATCGGTCTTGCAAAGTCTAAGCTCCACTTTTCCAATGGTTGGGTTACCTTGTGTTAACCCTCACGGCACACGGACACCCATCACCTACGATGGACGCGTATTATGTATTTGGTAGAGTCAGGCACCGGGCTTGTCGGACCAATAGGGAAAGGTAGAGTGATCGCCGATGAGAGGCGCACTTTAACTTGGACATTCAAGGGATTAGTTGGTTAAGCATGGGCGCCCAAGTGTGAATGGGGTGAGCTCCTATAAAAGCCAACTAAACCTAATTTTTACTCATTCTCTCATTTGTGCAATTGAAGAGTGCTCTTGCTCCATCTCCATCTTCTTCTTCTTCACCTCCTTGTGTGTGTGTGTGTGAGAGAGAGAGAGAGAGGGAGAGTGTGTGTGCGATCGAGCATTACGAAGGCACGACGGCGGCGAAGCGGTTGAGCGCGGCACGACTGCAGCTTCTTCTTCATCGCGGCGAGGAATCCACCACGAAGGCGAGCGTAGAGCGGTGAGTGACACACCCTTTGTTTTCTTGAGCTTGCTAGTTTAGGCTTGTTGTGTGCTTGGAGCCGTTTGTGGCTCGCATACGGTGTATTGGCAAGTCCCTTGCTTCGACAGTGCGGCAAGGAGCGCACATTTTTGGCGCCGCTGTCGGGGATATGCCCTACACTAAGCTCGGTTAGCACTTTACGCTTCCTTGTGGTGCAATCTCTATCATAGGAAAGGCAGGGAAGGAGTGTGTGGAAGGTTTCTGTTTTTTGCGTTTTCTGCAATTGCTGTCAAGTTTCAATTTCTGCAATTTCTGCATTTTCAAGTTCGGCGTTTTCAATTTCTGCAATTTTCTGCAATTTCTGCGTTTTTGCTGCATTTTCTGCAATTTCTGCGTTTTTTTTGCATTTTCTGTCAATTTCTGCAGTTTTCTGCATTTCTGTCAATTTGCTGCAATTTCTGCGTTTTTTCTGCATTTTCTGCAATTTCTGCGTTTTTCTGCATTTTTTTCAATTTCTGCGTTTTTCTGCATAAAAAATAAATAAAAAGTTTTTTGAGAAAAAAAAAATATATAATTTTGAAAAAAAAAAAAATTTAAAAGGAAAAAAATTCGGAAATTAAAAACGCGAGCGAGTGGGTGGCGAAATTTTTCGAAAATAAAAAACGTGACTCTTAAAACGGACGGGTTGGTTTGTATAAAAGATAGATCGGGATCGGGATCATTTTCCCAAGCCCAAGCCCAAGCCCAAGCCCAAGCCCAGGCCCAGGCCTCAGTCCTCAGTCCTCTGATATACACTAGACTCACTCTTATATATATACCCTACTCCCTCAAGAGAGAATGAGAGCATGTGGGACAAGTCCTCCACTCTCCTCCTTTCTCTTCCCACTTACACCCTTAGACTTTCTAGTTTGGGCCTAGTTCCCTACTGGAAATTGACAGTTTTAGGGATTTCGAGGGCATAGAGTGACCAAACGGAGGGCTGTAAAGCACGGCACGACCCTCTGACCGATACGCTCGTTTTGAGCCATCACACGGCCCATTCCACGACACGCTCTAAAAATTCTAGCAAAAAAACAAACAAAAAACACGCTAAAAACTAGTCACAAGGCCTCCTAGAGCAGCTTTTTGACACCTTAGGGTATCAAAAGCACATGCACTTACGCTCTGGGCGGGTGCTAGAACACGAGCATATTGAGGGTGCCTCTGTTCATACGGACACCCATTACCCATCCACGATAAGCTCTAGACCCTCAGCGGGGACACAAGGTAGCACCACCCAAGACCCTAAAATAGCCGCTAGTGATTCCTCCTCCGACTCAGAAATCATGGAAGCATACCCTAACCAAAACACTGAAAGAGAAGGCCATGCACCTCCCGAAGCTCCACATCCTAGTACTAGTATGTTTAGCCGTTTCATGGAAACATTAGGTAGAGCTACTCGCTCGGAATCTGATGCAGATGAAGCACGCGAAGGGGGTGGGGAAGTGGACTCTCCTTTCACATCGCACGTGGACCCCACACCCCCAAAGAGTGTCCATGTGGATATCCTACCAACTTCTTACCAAGAAGGCCCTGTTGAGCTGCCTCCTTCAGAAGTTCCCTCTAGAGTACCGTTGGTGACAAGTAAAACCACGGGGAGCAACATTGCTTCTACCTCACAAGAAACCATTAACACGTCGACTCTAGAAGGATGGTTCATTAATGATCATTGGACATACGACCTCCACACTGAGGTGTTGACGGATCTACACTCTAGCCACGCCTACCATGTAGGATGGATAGAGATTGTACAATCCACCTCTAGTGCCACGAGCATCGAAGATCAACAGAAAATGATATGTAATGTTATCCATGGCATTATTCAATCAGAAAGGCAAAATCGAGGGGTAAATATACTCTCAACTGGCCCCATGAGATTTCTGGATACGAGCAAGGCTCAACAGCCTACTCTATCACAAATGGAGACTCCTCTAATGAGCCCCATGGACCCATCTTACGTCATTTCACCTGGGGTCTCTATGCAATCTGAGCCTCCGAGCGAAAACTTTAGCTTCCCTAACTTGGCTCAACCCTCTATCAAGGAAAACACAGTGCTCACTCCAGGGATAAGCCTAACAGAGAATGTACCGATGACATCTACGGTTAGCGCAGTGCCACTACCTAGTGTCGTAGTACCTAATATGGGGCCTCGACCATATGTGCCTCTAGCCCCTTATGCACACATGGCCCCCACACCTCCAATTGTACCACTTGCTTATGCTCCTCGAGTGCCGCTCCCTAGCTCTTATCCGAGTGGACCTATGCCCGGTTATGTTCCATATCCTGCATCATCCACACATATGCCAAGACCGGTACCCGTTCCTCTCCCACATATGATTCCAAGAGTACCTCCACCGGCCCTACCTCCTCACATAGGTGACTTGGCAGCGTTTGCTCAAACCATAGGTCGATCTATTGCGGAAAATATGCATCATGCATCTGATAGAGAGCCTAGAAGTAAGGCAGTACAAATTGCCAAACTCACGCAAAAATTCAATGGGGACGAAGATGCTAGGAAACACATTGAAGTGTTTGAAAAAGTATGTGATTCCTTAGGGGAACGCAACGAACTACATAAGTGCAATGCCTTAAGCTTGACATTAAGTGGGAAGGCTGGAGATTGGTATAGAACCCTAAGGGTGGACGAGAAAACAATCTACCCTACCCTTCGAAGGTTGTTTCTAAAGGAGTACATACGAGAAGGTGTGCTTTGGGGTGTAGCATCTCAGCTACAGAAGGCCGAACGTAAGGAAGGAGAGTCAGTAAGGGACTTCATTAGTCGTCTAAAGCACTTAAACTCTCGCTGCCCTGTAAATGAGCGCTTCAACAATAACCAACTGCTTGATCGATTCATTCGAGGGTTGAGGAATGAAGGAATCTATAATGGACTAGTGATTAGAGGTATCACAACCTGGGAAGATGTCACTGCCAATGCAATCCAATTAGAGGACAACTTGATGATAGCAGGCATGAGGGTGTCTACTGACACGAGATCCACTAGCTCACAAGCCATTGAGTATGAACCCATGACTGCAAAGCCCATTGCCAATGAGCCAAAGGTATTTGAGACATTCTTGACAGACCTCACCAAGGCAATCCAAGAGTCTCTTAAGGATAATCGACCCCCTCAAAATAGTCACATGTATCCAAGAAGGGAGCAACAATGGTGTTCCATTTGCTTAGGTCCACATAGCACTAGTGAGTGCCCTACGTTTAGAGTAAAATTTAATGGAACTTGCAACGCATGTGGTAGGTATGGTCACCAAGCTAAGGATTGTTTAATGATCAAACGTATGATGGCAAATAGACCACCTGTAGCCTGGACGGATGCGCCTCGAGCTCCTGTATTGATGCCTACTCCACCTGTTGAGCAACTACCGCAACACATGGTCCCTAGACCTCAAAATATTGTACAAGCTACACCGTTACCACCTCCTGTGCTAGGACCGCAGCCCCCGCATCCAAGAGTCGCCCCTATGAACCAAGTGGGTTGCGAGCCATCAAATGCTTATGCAGATGGCTGTGAGGAGGAAATAGACACTAGTATTGCCTACGGACTTGATACATTGGAAGAATGTCCTATATACTACATGGAAGATTGTTGGGGACAAGTCAAGCCGGTTTATCAAGCTGCTGCTGTCGCATCCAGAGGTCAAAATATCAACACCCAGGCTAGGAGGCCACCTCTTCAATGCTACGAGTGTGGTGGACCACATCGAGTAGCGGAGTGCCCTATTAGGCTGCAAAAGAATGCTGCACAGATGCAAATGAATCAAGGGAGCACGTCTGCAATGCCAATACTCACATGTAATCGTTGTGGCATAGATCACTTGATTGCCCAATGCCCCTATAACCCAAATGCGCCTAAAATCACACCCCTGAATTTGGTCGAAATTGCTACTGTGACATCACCAATACCACCCGTCGCACCCGCTTATGCGATTACACGGTCCATGCTTCAAGGGCCAGGACATATCCTCGAAGAGAGAGATACCGCGTCAGTTATCCAAGCAAAGAAAAAGAAGACACGAAGGAAGAAGTCGCAGAATACGGAAAATTCAAAGCCAAGTTCCAAAACAAACATAGGAACAGGAGATGACCCCGTGTATATGAATGACCTCGAGGATGATTCAGATTCAGTCGAGACAATGGAGACTAGAACCAATACCACAAAGGGAAAGACCGACAAAGAAAACCGTAACATGGAACCAAATGAAAACCGAATGAGAGAAAACCATAAAGAGCCTCTGAAAACACCACAAGTGTTTCCAAATCCAATCCAAGACCCCCAAGATAAACCGCAGGGGCAAAAAGGAAAAAATCGTAAAAAGAAGATTGGGACGTATCCAAACCCAGTAGACGAGATTGAGCAGGTGAAACATCTAAGAGGTTTAGTGGAGGAGACTCAAAGGAAACTAGAACCAGAACCCATGCAGGTCAAAATTCATGACACAGTGTTTCCCACGCAAGTTCATCCACCCCACATGAACCATAGACCGTTAGCCATATCTAGTATCATCCAAGAAGGGAGTGAGGACGGGACATCAGAAAGTGAGCATACACCCTTCTTGTTGGAAAGGATGTTTAACGAAGGAATACCTGATCCCATGGAGGAATATGAGATTCCATCCTCACCAGTTCCTAGTCAAGGACCTACACCCTGCAAAACGCCAATGAATGTTGCCAAACTAGTGGAATTCATGTCTTCTGAGGTCCGAACCACGATCATAGCAAAGCTGTATGGAGATCCTGAGTTATTCCTTGCACTTCGAGCATTCCTTAACGGAGAGCTACGAACGGGATTACCGCAGTTTGCGCAACCAAATAGGCCTGACTCGATTATGATTGATGAGGAAAATCATGTGCAATCACTTGACTTAGATGGACACGAGTCTGTGATCGAGGTACCCATTAACGAATTAGGCCAGTATTTTGAAGGCGACGAGTCTAATGCGACCCTACCCATCACTACCAAGGGATTAACTATAAAGGGAATTCTTGATGGTGGTGCGGGAGTTAGCATCGTTACAAAAGATTGTTGGGAATCCATGGGAAAACCCCGCCTCAGTGTTACTAACATTGTGGTAAAGATGGCAAATGGTACCATAGCCAAACCTATGGGGATGCTCAAGGATCTTAAGATCAAAGTTCTAGGATACAAGGTGCGACATACGTTCATTGTAATGGATTTCTCTAAACACCTTATGTCATATGAAATGATTTTAGGACGACCATTCATGAGGGAAGCACAAATGGTTCACGATTGGTCTAAAAATCATGTCTATTTGCAATTCCAAGACTCTGTCCTTAGAGTGGATTTGGTGACTGGTAAGGTACACCCCTTAGGGAGTAAAACCATTATTGATCATCGCTCTGACACCACAGTTCACTCGGCCCCACTACAATATTGTTACACTTGTAAGAAGGATACAGACATTGGCCAAGATTCTCCTTATATGGATATCCTACCTGGGATGACGGAATCAGACAATGTGGATTGGGTCCACCTAGCATCAACCATAGACACTTGGGGAAATAGGGGGACGACCTGGGTAACACCTGAGGGGGATGAAATGCCTATACCCTTAAATATGCTACAAGCAATGCATATTGCTTCCGACAAGACTCATCCTAATGTAACGAAGAAAACATACAAGTGGGTCCCTAAAGCTTCTTTAGCGACCATAGCTAGTGCTAAAAAACAGAAGCCTTGTAAGAAATGTACCACTCGCTCCAAGAAAAGTAAGAAAATGTTGCGATGGATCCCTAAACGACTATTGGAAGCCCAAGGCTACTATCAAGGAAATGATCAAATCTGGGTGCCCAAACGTAGATTGTGCTCTTACCTATCACCTGACCCAAATGAGCCCAATCCCGTAGCTCCAAAACGAATCAATGATCGTGGAAAGAAAAAAATCACAGAATGCTACACACCCGCTCCCGAGCTAGTTTGGGTACCAAAGAAAGAACGATTTGTTCCACTTAGCTCAGGAAGGGGGGAGTCCCATGAAGCTTCTAGCTCCTCATGTAATACATCCATAGAGGTAAAAGCTTCTACACAGCCTCCATCTATAGTGGTGGACCTCCATGAAGCTACAAAAGAATCCACACCTCCCAGTGTTCAAGAATCACCTAATGAACCACTTCAAGTTCGATCCTGGGAGAGTACCTTACCACCCTTGCAGCTTGACAAGGCACCTAGGGTAATAGAAAACTACTGGCAAAAATCCTCACCTATTACCAACTGGAACAATTGGTTTCAAAGGGTGACAAGCTCATTTCAAACGGTATGATCTACCCAAGGAAGGGGGGAGTGTTTGCTGACAGTCCTCATTCATTTGTTTCCCTCTCAACCTTTTTCCCTGACCTCTCAATTCTAATCTTAGGGAATGTACATATAAAGCTTTATACTCACAAAAAAAAAAAAAAAGAGCAAGAGCAATTAGCAAACGATTATGCACATTAAAAGTCAAAACATTGACTCAGACCTACACATGTCACATCTGGTACAGTGAAACAGAAACCTATGCCATAAAACACCTTTGATCCTCATCACTTGAGTGATGGAGGGTAGGTAAGATTCGTACGATAGGAGTGTTTCTGTTTTAGAGTTGAGTGATTAGCAAAGATCTCTTTTCCCACTGATGTGCCTCCTGGAGGTATTCCTTTTGTTTCCTAGTGTGTACAGGAACGGTTGCTATTGATAGGATTTGGACCTTCATGGAACCTTTCTCTCGTTCACACTTCATATCAAGCGCGACCATCAACACAAACAGGTGTTTCTTGTCCATTAGCATTGCCCTTATCTTTTTGCATCTATGATTGTCTGCTTTGATTGTGATTGGTAGCATAATATTCAGCGCATTTGCTTAGTATCAAACATTTAATTCAATGTAATGTTTTGTCATAATCACTTGTTTAGGGGTAAAAATCAAGCAGTCCGACTAAGCTAGTTTGACCAAGCTAGGTACTAGAGATCTTCTCTTAATACCATGGGGAATGCCTTCCTAATAAGCAATGGTTACTTAGGTTCTTAATCCGATTTAGGCAGCATTGTATGAAATGTACTAGGGATTTCTAGTGGGCTTAACCCTATTGACCTTTAGCTTAAGTATTATAAAGGGAGTTTACTAATGTGATGAGCCTGGGGAGTGTATCAGTGTTATATGACCCCCCAAAGTTACAAAATTAAAATGATGAAAATGAACAAACAAAAAATCAAAGTGCCACAATGTAAAATTTTAAGCTGGAAGCGAAATCTCAGCTTGATTTGGTACTTCACTCACATGTATTGCCTATGGTACTAGAGCCCTAGAGGTTCCCAGTGTGGGCGCTTTTCCTTGAAAAGCAAAAAACCCAAGGCATACAAAATAAGCACCCACTTCAAAATTGAATAAGTGTGAAAAGACCTTGGGGGGTCAAAGAAAAAGTAATCAGCCAGGCGATGATTTCATGAGAAATTCCTTTTATGGTAGCTTAACTACAAGGTTTTCTAGATATAGCCTCTAGTCAGCCCTTGAACATGAATACTTGGCTCTCGCGATTAAACAACTTAATTGACCACAGAAAGTTAAGAAGCTTACCCATGGTATTAATATTCGATCTCTAGTGCTTTTCGACCGTCAAATTAGTGACCCCAGACTTGTTTAATTTTTACCTTTACATCTGTTTATGCATTTGATTACATTGCAATTTAATGTTCATTGCTATCAAATTGTTTGAAATTCTTTGACCAATCAATGTGTCTACCTAAAACTGCATATGCTTTTTAAGAGAATGCAATTACTGTGCCAATGTTGTTTGATTTTGCAGTGACTAAAGAAGGCTAAGGACATTCATCTCAAATGCTCTTCCACCTCGACGATCCAGCTTCAACTCAATAGCTTCCGAGGACGGAATCTACATCAGGAAGGGGGGCATGTTAACCCTCACGGCACACGGACACCCATCACCTACGATGGACGCGTATTATGTATTTGGTAGAGTCAGGCACCGGGCTTGTCGGACCAATAGGGAAAGGTAGAGTGATCGCCGATGAGAGGCGCACTTTAACTTGGACATTCAAGGGATTAGTTGGTTAAGCATGGGCGCCCAAGTGTGAATGGGGTGAGCTCCTATAAAAGCCAACTAAACCTAATTTTTACTCATTCTCTCATTTGTGCAATTGAAGAGTGCTCTTGCTCCATCTCCATCTTCTTCTTCTTCACCTCCTTGTGTGTGTGTGTGTGAGAGAGAGAGAGAGAGAGAGGGAGAGTGTGTGTGCGATCGAGCATTACGAAGGCACGACGGCGGCGAAGCGGTTGAGCGCGGCACGACTGCAGCTTCTTCTTCATCGCGGCGAGGAATCCACCACGAAGGCGAGCGTAGAGCGGTGAGTGACACACCCTTTGTTTTCTTGAGCTTGCTAGTTTAGGCTTGTTGTGTGCTTGGAGCCGTTTGTGGCTCGCATACGGTGTATTGGCAAGTCCCTTGCTTCGACAGTGCGGCAAGGAGCGCACACCTTGATGGGATGTAGATGCATCCTATCCATTCTTTGTGGCTTGTTGAAGCGTTGGCATTCATCACATCCCTTTGCAAAAAGTGATGCATCCTTAAACAGAGTGGGCCACCAATAGCCTGATTGTAAGATCTTTCGGGCACTCAACTTTCCTGAAAAGTGACCACCAGCTACGCCAATGTGTGCCTCTTGTAGAATATATAAATACTCATCCTCGCGGGCACAGTGTCTAAGAACATCATCTTTTCCTCTCTTATAGAGAGTTCCAGCCAGTAAGCAATAGGGTTCGCATTCCTTGATTACTTTTCGAGCTATATCTATTCGCAGCTCTTTGGGTGGAAAACCTTTAACTAAGAAGTTAACAATCTTTTCACTCCATTCAGGCATTGTCTCAATAATGAACAAAGGAGTATCAGGCAATTCATCATCAACCCCCGTAGGAGCTTCGCCATTAGGGATATGAGATAAATGATCCGCCATGACATGTTTCCTCCCAGGCCTCACAACAAGGGTGAAGTTAAACTCAAGAAGAATTAACAACCTTCGTGTAATTCTACCTGTGGAACACGGCTTGTTTACCAAATATAGCAATGCTTGATGATCAACATAAAACACAAACTTGGTAGCAAGAAGGTAATAGCGAAATTTCTTTACTGCGTAAATCATAGCTAGACCTCCGTGCTCTGTAGTAGTGTACTTCATCTCGGCATCATTTAATTGGCGACTTGCAAAGCTAATAGGGTAGTCCGATTTATGTTCTCATGGTTAAGTTAGAACACACCCAATAGCAAAGTTTGATGCATCAATATGCACATGAAAAGGTACATTCCAATCAGGTGTTCGCAGGATTGGAGCACTTGTTAGGGCCTTCTTTAATAACTCATAAGATTGATGACATTCTTCCGTCCAGTGAAACTCGATAAGAAGCTTGTACAATGGACGCCCTATCTCGGCAAAGTTTAAAATAAACCTTCGATAATAACCAACATGGCCCATAAATCTTTGAACTCCTTCATAGTTCGTAGGTGGTGGCAAATCGGCGATGGCTTTAATCTTACTCTCATCTGTGGATATCCCGTTCTTGGCCACTATATGCCCTAGAATGACTCCATGCTTAACCCAAAATTGGCATTTGAAAGGGTTCAATGAGATGCGATAAAATCTGCACCTTTCAAATATTTTTCGTGGATATAACAAATGCTTCTCCCAAGAAGAATAAACACAAAGGTCGTCTAGGAAAGCTTCACAAAACTCCCTTAGAAATTCTTTAAACGCAGTGTTTATTAATCGTTGGAATGTAGCAGGGGCATTTGTTAAGCCAAAAGCCATAACACGAAATGCAAACACTCCAAACTCTGTGATAAAAGCAGTTTTAGCTTGGTCCTCTAATGCAATTGTGATTTGATTGTAACCAGAGTACCCATCTAAAAAGCTATAAGCTTCCTTGCCCGCAACTCTTTCAAGCACATGTTCTGAATATGGCAAGGGATAATGATCTCTAGCTGCATTAACTTTCTTGAGGTCCACGCACACTTTTAGTTTCCCATTCTTTTTTGGCACAATGACTATTGGAGAAACCCATTCTGAGTGCTCAATAGGGTATATGAATCCACATTGGATAAGTTTTTCAATCTCCTCTTGTACAATTTTGGCGTACTTAGGATTCATTGGATAGGGTCGTTGCTGGACGGGTTTAGCAATGTTGATCATGGGAATTATATGTTGCACCACAGAAGGTGGAACGCCCTTCATGTCATGATATGTCCAAGCAAAGATATCCTTGTATTCCTTGAGGAGCTCCTTAAGTACAGCCTCTTCAGTTTCGGTAAGGTCTTGAGAAATAAAGACTGGTTTAGACTCCTCACCTAGTTCTGCTAATTCTATCTCTTTAACTACCGCTGGACCATCATAAACTCCACTGCTTCCATTGATAGGTATTCGTTGGGCTTTGGCATACACAACTTTTCGCTCCCCCGTGGTATAAGATTTAAAATGTTCAGGAGCCGTATGTAAGTCAGTAGGCTCTTGTCCTGACAGAGACCTTTCTTTTAGTTCTGCCTCCTTTTGTTGTTGTGCTAACTCTCGGTTTTGACGTCTTCTTATAGTTCAACTCCATTTCGGCTCTGTAACGTCCAATTGAGCGAGGTCAATGGGTCGCGGGCTGCACCACATGACACTCTGGAGATGTTCACCCCAATTGTCTACTAGCTTTCGATGATCATCACATGCCCCTAGATAGCTAAGCCATTCTGCAGTAGATCTTTCCTTGTTTATCCTAGCTCTCACATTTGCTCGATATTGTCGTCTCTTATATGACCTTTATTTCTTGTTAAGGTTTTGATTTTGGTAAATGTTTGAACTCGACTCACCTTATAGGTCTTCACTCTCATATAAATTACCATAGAGGGTCATACTAGGCCTTGAGTGTTTAGTTTCTATACTTGGTTCACTCGATGTTTCCTCAAGTTCTGAATCCATTTCTCCCTGAGATTCCGTTTCTGATGTGTATTGGCCTGAAGCCTTTGAGGAATCATCAGTTTCACTCTCAGGTAGGTGTGCCTCTTTCTTATCATCGGATGTTGCATGCGCTACACCTAACATGTTTACTGGTACAATTTGTGGTATCTCTTCCCCATCTGGTGTTACCCAGGTTGTTCCTTTAGCTCCCCATGTATCTATAGTTGCCGCTAGGTGTACCCAATCGACATTGTCTGACTCAGCCATTCCGTGTAGGATATCCATATAAGGAGAGTTCTCCCCAATATCCGTGTCTTCCTTACATGTGTAACAATACTGTAATGGAGCTGAGTGAATTGTTGTGTCTGATCGATTATCAATGATGAATTTATTTCCTAGAGGATGCGTTCGACCACTTAAAAGATCAACTCGAATGACAAAGTCTTGGAACTGTAAGTAGACGTGGTTTTTGGACCAGTCATGCACCATTTTTGCTTCCCTCATGAATGGACGCCCTAAGATCATCTCAAATGACATAGGATGCTTGGAAAAATCCATAACAATGAAAGTCTGCCTTACCTTATGTCCGAAGACCTTGATCCTGAGATCCTTTAGCATTCCAATAGGTGTAACAATAGATCCATTAGCCATTTTTACCACTACACTTGTGGCTTCAAGGTGAGGTCTCCCCATAGACTCCCAACAACTCTTTGTCACCATGCTGACTCCCGCACCACCGTCAAGGACCCCCTTTATAGTTAATCCTTTAGTAGTGATTGGTAGAGTAGCATTAGATTCATCACCTTCAAAGTATTGCCCCAACTTGTTAATGGGTATTTCAATTACAGATTCATGTCCCGCTAGGTCATATGGTGGTGCTAAATGTTCCTCATCATTCATTACCGAGTCAGGTTTGTTCATATGTGCAAGCTGTGGTTATCCAGCCTGTAATTCTCCATTGAGGAAGGCTCGAAGAGCTGAGACTAGCTCGGGGTCTTTATATAGTTTGGACATGATGGTGGTTCTAACTTCTGAAGACATGAAATCCATCAATTTGGCAACATTTAATGGCATCTTGTGGGACATAGGACCCTGACAAGAGAATGGTGAAGATGGAATCTCCACTTCCTCAAGGGGGTCGGGCATTCCCTCACCAAACATTCTCTCTAGTAGGAAAGGCGTGTGTCCACTTTCAGATGTCCTACTCTCACTCTCTTCCCAAATGATACTGGGTATAGCTAACGGCCTGTAGTTCTTGTGAGGTTGAACTAGTGTGGGAAACACTGTGCCCGACATCTAGATATGTTTGGGTTCAGGTTCTAATTTTCGTTGAGTTTCTTCCACAAAACCCCTCAGTTCTTGGACTCGTTCAATTTCCACTGTTGGGTTTGGATAGGTTCCAATCCTTCTCTTGCAATCCTCATTTTTTGTCTCTCGTGGCTTATCTTGGGGGTTCGCAACTGGGTGGTTTAACTTTGAATACTCTTTTGGTGTTCGTCGTAATTCCCTCTCGTGATCCTCCTCACTGGATTTTTCCTTTGTAGTAACGGTTTTGGTCTCCGTGGTCTCTATCGAATCTGAGTCATCCTCAGGGTCATTCATATACATGGGATCCTCTCTTGTCCCTATGTTAGTCTTTGAACTAGGTTTTGAGCTAGAAGCATTAAGGGATTTCTTTCTTCGTGTTTTCTTCTTTCTCGCTCGGCCAATGGATGCAGCATCTCTCTCTTCAAGGATGTAATTTTGCCTTTGGAGCATCGACCGTGTGAGTGCATTCACTGGTGCTATGTTTATAGTTGGTGGTGTCCCATCCACAATATCTATTAAGTTCAATGGTGTGATTTTCAGTGCGTTTGGATTGTTAGGACACTATGCGATCAAATGATCTATGCCACAAAGATTACAAGTGAGTATTGGCATTGCCAATGCACTCCCTTGACTTGTTTGCATTAGTGCATCATTCTTTTGCATTCTAATGGGGCACTCGGCTACTCAATGTGGTCCACCACATTCGTAGCATTGAAGAGGTGGTCTCCTGGCAAAACTATTAATGTTTTGGCCTCTTGCTGCTAGCGCAGTAGCTTGATATACCGGTTTGATTTGTCCCCAATGGTCTTCCATATAGTACATGGGACACTCCTCAAGCATGTCGACTCCATAGGTGATACTAGAGTCTATGTCCTCTTCGCAATCTACATAAGTACTAGATGACTCGCAACCTATTTGGTTCATAGGTGTAACTCTTGGATGAGGGGGTTGCGGTCCTAGCACTGGAGGTGGCAACGGTGTGGTTTGGACCACATTTTGGGTTCTAGGGACCATGTGCTGTAATGGCAACTATTGCTCCATGGGTGGGGTAGGCATCAATGCAGGAACTCGAGGTGAGCCTGCCCAAGCTATAGGCGGTCTATTTTCCATGATACGTTTAAGCAGTAGGCAATCCTTCGCTTGATGGCCATACCTACCACACGCGTTACAAGTCCCGTTAAACTTTACTCTGAAAGTAGGGCATTCACTCGTAGTATGTGGGCCCAAGCAAATTGAGTACCATTGTTGCTCCGCTCCCTTCTTGGATACATATGAGTGTTTTGTGGAGCACGATTACCCCTAAGTCTTTCTTGGATGGCCTTGGTGAGATCTGCCAAAGTCATCTCAGATATCGTTTGCTCTTTCACGATTGGCTTTATCTTCATTGGCTCATGCCCTGACGCTTGCGAGCTACTAGACTTCGGCTCGGCAGACACTCTTTCTCCTGCAATCATTAAATTATCCTCCAATTGGATTGCATTCATGGTGACTGATTCCCAAGTAGTGATACCTCTAATGACTAGGCCATTATAGATACTTTCATGTCGTAGTCCCCTAATGAATCTATCGAGCAATTGGTTGTTGTTGAATCGCTCGTTTGGATTGCATCGAGAATTCAAATTCTTTAGGCGACTAATGAAGTCTCTCACGGATTCACCTTCTTCTCGCTGGGCTTTCTGGAGCTGAGAGGCTACACCCCAAAGTACTCCCTCTCGTATGTGCTCTTTCAAGAACAATCTCCTAAGAGTAGAGTAGATCGTTTTCTCTTCTACTCTTAAGGTTCTATACCAATCTCCAGCCTTTCCGCTTAGGGTCAAACTCAAAGCCTTACACTTATGTAGCTCATTGTTCTCTTCCAAGGAATCGCACACATGTTCAAAGACTTCCATATGCTTTCTAGTATCTCCGTCTCCACTAAATTTCTGTGTGAGCTTAGCTACTTGAACTGCCTTGCTCCTAGGCTCTCTATCAGGTGCACTACGCATGTTTTCCGCAATAGAGCGACCGATAGTTTGAGCAAATGCTGCCAAATCTCCTATTTGAGCAGGTATAATGGGTGTATGTGCTCCTGGAACCACATG
This sequence comes from Adiantum capillus-veneris, assembly GCF_014529385.1. Lineage (NCBI taxonomy): Eukaryota > Viridiplantae > Streptophyta > Polypodiopsida > Polypodiales > Pteridaceae > Adiantum > Adiantum capillus-veneris. The sequence goes on from NC_140936.1 coordinate 61,558,318, forward strand.
TGAGATGGGAGTTGGCCTTGGCCTTGGCATACGCGCGGCTCTTGGGTCCCATATTTCGTATGGTGGTGTACTAGATGGTGGTCCAAAGTTTACAGGCGTGGCCCTAGGCATAGGGGGTGCCTGATATGGCATGTTATTATTAAATGGCATGGATCCACTTGTATAAGAGCTTGGATAATGCCATTGTGGATTGTAATCTCTTGGAATAATCAGAGGTGTAGGAGCTACATGAGGCTGAGGTACGACAAGTGCACATGATTGATATATACATGTAGGTATAGTTGGGGGCACTGTGCTACTAAGCATCGGCACAGTATTAACAAATGAACTCCATCGTGTACTTCTTGTCATGCTCACCACTGGGATATGCATGGTAGCCATAGTGTCATTAAGAGAAAGCTGAGCTAGATCTGGGAAGGTAAAGCTGCCACTTGTGGGCTCACATTGTACTGAGGCTCCTGGCGAAACAACATATGGAGGATCAATGGGGCTCACTGAGGGAGTCTCCATTTGTGATAGGGTTGGTTGGTTGGCCTTTCCCGTATCCAAGAATCTCATTAGGCCTATTGAAGGCATGTTGATCCCGGTGTTCTGTCTTTATAACTTGACAATCCTATGGAGGACATCACAGACTTTCTGTTGTTGCTCATCTATGCTAGTAGCACCCGATGTGGATTGTAGAACATCTAACCAACCCACATGATAGGTGTGTCATGTGTACCGATCAGTTAAAGCTTCTGCTTGTAGGTCATACTCCCAATTTTCGTTTAGGAATATCCCATCTAGGCCTGGCGTGCCAGAGGTTTCCCTCGAAGTGGAAGCATTATTGCTCCCCATCGCTTGCCCCTCCGTGACTGCTACCTGGGAGCACTCGGTTGCTCGGCTGGCATGATTTTTGTCATAGGAGCCTTTGCTTTCAGGGTGCAAATTTGTTCTAGCCTTCGTAGGTTCTCAATTTCCCTCTCCCTTGTTGCTTGCATATAGCGTTCGATCTCTTGTACTTCGGCAAGACTCCTACCATCGGGTAGTAGAACCTCAGAGGGAGATAGTCCTAAAGGATCAGGAGGTGCAGTGGATGGAACATTCACATGCACACTCTCAAGAAGCATAGGGTCTATTTTTGGCATGAATGACGAATTTACTTCCCCACTCCCTTCATTTATTTCATTAACCGCATGTTCGGAGCGACTAGCTCTACTAAGGGTCTCTTTTAAGCGGCTAAACACGCTGGACTCGGGCCGTGGGCCCATGGCATGCATGTCTTGACTTGAACTATCAGGGTTTGGTGTAGGATACCCCTCCATGACTTCGTAGTCAGAGGAAGAATCACTAGACGCGATATGAGGATCTTGGGTCGCGCTACCTTGAGTCCCGGCTGAAGGTCCAGAACCTAGGGTGGAGGAATAATGGGTGCCCGCGTAAATGGAGGCACTACCAATATGCTCGTGCTCTAACACTCGTCCAGAGCGTAGGTTCATATGACTTTGATCCCCTAGAAGTGTCAGTGAGTGCCCGTGAAGGCTGCTCACCTAGTATTTTTGGGTGTTTTGCAACCCAAGTCTTTTCTTAATTTTTATTTTTTTTTATTTTTTGGTCCTTTTTTTTCTGACCCTGCTATAGAATAGAACGTATGATAGCTCAAAACGAGCGTCTCGGTCAGAGGGACGTGCCGTGCTTTACAGCCCTCCGTTTGGTCACTTTATGCCCTCGGAATCCGTAAAACCGTCAATTTCTAGTAGGGAACTAGGCCCAAATTAAAAAGTCTAAGGGTGCAAGTGGGAAGAGAAGGGAGGAGAGTGGAGGACTTGCCCCACATGCTCTCATTCCCTCTTGAGGGGGTAGGGTATATATATAAGAGTGAGTCTAGTATATATCATAGGACTAAGGCCTGGGCCTGGGCCTTGGCTTGGGCTTGGGCTTGGGGAAATGATCCCGATCCCGATCAAAATTTTAGCGTAGCCCCCCAGTCACTCACGCTCACGCTTAAATATTTTCGGTTTTTTTATTTTTATTTTTTTGGATTTATTTATTTATTATTATTATTTTTTTAAAGGCGACGACGGCGCGCGTTTTAGGTGACCCTTTCTTGGCCACACACACTGTCAACACCTACCTAACCTCTCTGTCAACAACTCGCAGCTCACTACCTTATCTACTTACTAACAGTGCTGCTAACCAATAACTAATCTGTTAACCACTCTACTAACTGCTTACTGACAGTGAGCTAACTGTCCACCTACTTCCTCTCTCACTACCTTACTGTGCAAAGACTGTGTGCAAGCAAACCTTAACAGAAAACTGTGTACAGACTGTGTGCAAACAGAAATTGCTAACTGTCTACCTACTTACTCATTCACTGCGAACAAGCTAACAACTAGTAATTGTGCAAAGACTGTGTGCAAACAGAAAACACAAGATTATGCAGAAATCACAGAACTTGCAGACAATACAGAAATTAACAACTTGATGAAAAATAACTCATTCCTCTTCCTCTTCCTCTTCTTTCCGACTACAAACAACTCATAGAAGAAGCACAAAGTGCCTCTTGGGCTTAGTGCAGGGCGATTCCCCGACAGCGGCACCAAAAATGTGCGCTCCTTGCCGCACTGTCGAAGCAAGGGACTTGCCTAACACTGTGTGCAAGCCACAGACGGCTCCAAGCACACAACTAGCTTAACTAGTAAGCTCAAAAAAGGGCAATGGTGTGTCACTCACCGCTCTATGCTCCTTCCGTGGAGGATTCCTCGCCGCAAAGAAGAAGGAGACGCCGCTACGTCGCGCTCAACCACTTCACCGCCGTCGTTCCGTCGCAATGATCGATCGCACTGTCTCTCTCTCTCTCTGTCTCTCTCTCTCTCACATACACACACACACACACACACACACACACACACACAAGGAGGTGAAGAAGAAGAAGAAGATGGAGATGGAGATGGAGCAAGAGCACTCTTCTATTGCACAAATGAGAGAATGAGTGAATTTTAGGTTTAGTTGACTTTTATATGAGCTCACCCCATTCACACTTGGGCGCCCATGCTTAGTCAACTAATCCCTTGAATGTTCCAGTTAGAGTGCGCCTCTCATGAGCGATCACTCTTACCCTTTTTCTATTGGACCGACAAGCCCGGTACCTGACTCTACAAGTAAATAATATAACGTCCGCCGTAGGATACAACGTCCGTCGTAGGTGATAGGGTGTCCGTGAGCCGTGAGGGTTAACAAGAGAGAAACAAAAAGCATAACACCTAGTTAGATAGCATGAACAATACTTTCAAAAGAGAGAGAAATTAAGCTATTGACAATAGTTGAGGACCGGATTTTCATGGAGCCGGTCCCCCCTCCAAAAGGCTTTGTATTATGGTTTCTCCCATCAAGAGAGACATTGTACAATACAATTCTTTGTGTTCCTTCAAGACTAGCTAGTGCAATGAAGATGAAAGCTTCATGCACTAAGCAAAACACTTAGCAAACACAACATAAATTATCCCCGGTCTCAGACCCAAGAACTCACACACCTTCGAAGATGGTGAGAGCTAGCAGGGTATGAGATTAGATTGAGAGGAAGAAGGAGTATCTTACGAGAAAGATGTACATCTCCTCACATAATCACTCATATTAGCATAGCTTAGCTTAGTAATTAGCTTGGTAGAGGAGATGATCATGCATTGAAGCTTGGCACTTGGTTGGATTTGCATCCACAAGCCAAGAGTATGTCGATGTAGGCTTCTATCTCACGAGCTTGGAGTAGGAGATGAGCTCTCCATTAAAGCTTGGGAAGAGATAGTCTTCTCTTTCTTCACACGTGAGATTGTGTGAGTGTGTGTGTGATAATGCCTTGCAAAAATCAGCCCCCTCTCTCTCTTGGGAGAGCCCTCTTGCTATTTGCTCTTGCTATCTCCCATTTGGACCTCCCCAGGGCTAGCCAATGACTATTAAGCAGCATAAGTGATAGCCTTCTGACATGTGTCCCCCTTTCCTCTTTTGTGAGAGCTTTAGGTAATTTAATAATTCAACTAAACTCTCATTGGACCCCTTTGCCTCCTGGCCAATAGGAATCAGGCAAGCCATTGGGCTCCTAAAAGCTCATTGGACCCCTTGGGAGACTGTCCAATAGTCTTCTAGAGGACTTAATTCTCATCGGTTCTTTTATTAAGTGTTTTTAAATTAATTAAACTAGATTTACTCTAGCCTAATTCTCATTGGTCCACCTCCAAGGCCATCCAATAGGAATTGGGTACACCTTGTGGGCATTTGGCCTAGCGAGGTAACATGTGTCCCTCATTCCCTTTGTGTAAAGGGAGCTTGTGTGTGTGTGTGTGTGGATTTCTCTCTCATCCCCTACAAGAAAGGATTTCCCCCTCCTATGTAGGGACGTGCAAAGACTTTTTTGGACACACACAAAGCATCCAATTCCCGCATGGTTGACCTTTGGACACAACCTTTGAATTTTGGAACCTTAGCATTTTGGAAGTCTTAATAGGCTGAACCTTAAGGTCTTTTTAGCCCATTGTTGCACATTGCTCTTTTGCAGACGGACCCCCTTTTGGATCCCTATTTTCCCTCCTTTGGATGGTCTGCTAGCTTAACCAATATTCTAGCTTTTTCTCTCCTGGCACTTCCCCACATTAAATGATCAGTTTAATATGAGAAAATCATTTAGGAGAATTAGATATTGATTATTATGACATTACCCCTCTCTTGAAATCATAGTCATCCTCAACTATGGTGTAGAGAAGATAAAGCATATTCATGAGTCCTTTTCTTAGCGGGTAGAGGATCCCTATGTTACCCTACGACATCATTGCACAATGGATGACTAGTCCATTTGGTGATTGAGAGCCTGAGGCTGCCGCAAGCATGTATGCACATTAGTCCTATCAGTCTTCCATATTAGAGTGACAAGCTCTACTTGGTGTTTGGGAGACGTCGTCTCCCACAAACTTGATCTAAGCATGCATACTACTTCATTTTTGTGCACAATAAAGAAAAAGAGAGTCTTCTAAGACAAAAAAAACTTTGTTCATTTTTAACATTTTGTACATTTGCTTACTCTTGGGAAGCATTGTAAGCATTGAAAAGGTTTAGGTTATCCTTTAATTGTATGCCTTGCATCCATCTAGCATCTTCAAAAGGATAATTCTTAAACTTAATAAGATATCGTCGGAGAGTCTTACCGCCTCTTAATACCTTGTCTTCATGTTGGAGAATGAACTCGGGCTGTAGCACCTCCTCTTGGTCCTCGATCTCCGGTGGGTCTTCAATAGTTGGTTCTTGAGGTGGCTCTCCTTTGTAAGGCTTTAATAGGCTCACATGGAAAGCATTGTGTATGAGCCAATGATTGGGCAACTTGAGTTGATAGGCCATCTCATTGATTGGCCTAAGAATCTGGAAGGGACCATAGTACCTTTTTGCTAGTTTAGGATAGTACTTTTGGTGTCCCGTAGGATTCTTGCCCCTCGTGTGCCTTAATCGAGCCTTGGGAAACTTTAATAAGACCCAATCATTTTCTTTAAAGGCTTGGGCTCTTCTGTGCTTGTCAGCAGCAGCCTTTTGCCTTTGATGTGAGATAGAGATAGCATCCTTAATCTTTTGAAAATATTCTTGTAGGTCTCGGCTATACTCATCTGCAGCGAAGATCTTCCCATGTACCTTAAGTAGAAAGGGACTTTTTGATCTCCCCTCAATTACCTCAAAAGGTGCTTTTTCCATGGAAGTATGTACAGTGTTATTGTAAGCATACTCCACTAAGGTTAAGTACTTCTCCCATTGGGATCTTTGATCTACTTCCGTTACATAGGCTTTTAGTAGATCGAGAATTGTTAGGTTAGCTATTTCACTTTGGCCATCCATTTGTGGATGATACGCCGAACAGAAGTTTAGCCTTGTCCCTAAATTCTCAAAGAGACCCTTCCAGAAATTACTGGTCATTCTAGGATCTCTATCCAACACTATGGACATTGGCAAGCCATAGTACTTGAAAATTTGTGAAATGAAGAGGGTTGCCATTTGATGGGCTTTGATAGTCTTTTTGACAGGTATAAAACGAGCTTGTTTATTGAACCTGTCTACTATCGTCCATATTCCCGTATTCCCATGGATAGACTTAGGCAATCCAAAGATAAAATCCATGGATATGCTCTCCCATGGAGAATTAGGGATTGGCAAAGGTTGAAGCAATCCAAGTTGCTTCCCTCTATCAAATTTTCTCTTTTGCATACGACACATTTAGAAACATACTCTTGTATGTTCACTTTCATGGTAGGCCAATAGAAATATGTTTCAATTCCCTTTAAGGTAGACTAAATCCCTCTATGCCCCGCATAAGGTGGAGCATGAGATTCATTCATTACTTTCTCACGTAGTGAGTTAGTAACACATAGTCTATTGCCATAGAGAAGATAACCATCTTGTAAAGTAAATGGTTCTTCTTTCTTCCCTAATTAAAGGGCTGAAATCACATCTCTAAAATCGGGATCAATAGCATACTCATCTATCATTAAAGATAGATCATTGTGAGTTGCTATGGAAACCGCATTCACTCTTGGCCGTCTTGAGAGTGCATCAGCTACTTGATTATGCTGGCCAGCAATGTAAGCAATATGAAAATGAAATTGCGAAAGGAAATTTGCCCACCTCATTTGTTTGTCGGAGAGCTTGGTCCGCGTCATGAACTACTTAAGACTTTGGTAATCCGTTCGCAGAATGAAAGGAGTCCCCAATAAATAGTGCTTCCATGAGTCTAAGTCATGTAGAACTGCAAGGAGTTCCTTTTCATATATGCCTCATGTTCTCTTACCTTTCCCCAAGCATGGCATAGAGGACATCCTTTGTGGTGTCCTCTTTCTCGCCTTTTTCTTCTCTTGCTTTTTATCATGGTGGTGATGGAGAGCGTTTAGCCTGCCGTCTTCGTGGAGCCATCTGTGCCGAGGTGGCGGGAGACTCACTTCTTTCTCGTTCCTTCGATGGAGGCTCTTGAGTTCTCCTTTGGGAAGGAGATGCATCATCAAGAAGTAAATTCTTGAGCCCTTCGTATGGATTCTCTTCTTCTTCCCGAATCGGAGAGAGACCTCTTTTGCGAGTCTCACAAGGAGGCTTCCTAGGTGTTCTCTCGTCATGGTGATGAGCTTGGAGAATCCCTTAACCCCCGCCTGCCGTTGCACTTCAATTTGAGAGATGGATTGCCCATGGCTTGTTGAAGCCTAGAAACAAGATAGTTAACAAGCATCGGAGCATCATTAGTAGCTTGCTCATTAGCAAAATGAAAGTTATCAACATTAATTTCACTCTCTTTACTATTGTCAGCCATTCTAACAACTTTTAGGTGTATAATTTCTAGGTGTACTTTGGCACTTCAAGCCCTAGTTGCTACCCCTCTTTACCCCTTTAGAAAAAGCACTCAAGCTACTGTACCCGTGGCTCGAATACCATTAATTGCAAGGAATAGAAGAGAGGGTCTTTCAACACCAAAACAACACCAGCTCCTGTCAAACTTCTAATAGCTCAATAGTGGTTAAGCCATAGGCAACCCCCGTAGGACTCCACTATTAAGACCATAGCTCTCGACGGTGATGCCCCGTGAACTGCACAAAGGCAGGCGCACTACAAGGCTGAAAAATCCCTATTCTACTTACTCACATGCAATAAATAATACCAACCATTTATAGCTAGCTTGAGGACCTCCCTTCTTGAGCAAGAAAAGAGAAACCTTGTGCTCTGATACCAATGTAACATTTAATGGCCTAAAAACTTGTGTGTAGCGGAAATTAGCATGAACATAGTGGGCATTTCATTAGAATAGATTCCTAATGAGAATTACAAGAGTGCTTGGGTGGAGAGAGCAACAAAAAGCATAACACCTACTTAGATAGCATGAACAACACTTTCAAAAGAGAGAGAAATTAAGCTATTGACAACAGTTGAGGACCGGATTTGCATGGCGCCGGTCCCCCCTCCAAAAGGCTTTGTATTATGGTTTCTCCCATCAAGAGAGACATTGTACAATATAATTCTTTGTGTTCCTTCAAGACTAGCTAGTGCAATGAAGATGAAAGCTTCATGCACTAACCAAAACACTTAGCAAACACAACATCAATTATCCCTGGTCTCAGACCCAAGACCTCACACACCTTGAAGATGGTGAGAGCTAGCAGGGTATGAGAGTAGATTGAGAGGAAGAAGGAGTATCTTACGAGAAATATGTACATCTCCTCACATAATCACTCATATTAGCATAGATTAGATTAGTAATTAGCTTGGTAGAGGAGATGATCATGCATTGAAGCTTGGATCTTGGTTGGATTTGCATCCACAAGCCAAGAGTATGTCGATGTAGGCTTCTATCTCACAAGCTTGGAGTAGGAGATGAGCTCTCCATTAAAGCTTGGGAAGAGATAGTCTTCTCTTTCTTCACACATGAGATTGTGTGAGTGTGTGTGTGATAATGCGTTGCAGAAATCAGCCCCCTCTCTCTCTTGGGCGAGCCCTCTTGCTATTTGCTCTTGCTATCTCCCCATTGGACCTCCCCAGGGCTAGCCAATGACTATTAAGCAGCATAAGTGATAGCCTTCTGACATGTGTCCCCCTTTCCCCTTTTGTGAGAGATTTAGGTAATTTAATAATTCAACTAAACTCTCATTGGACCCCTTTGCCTCCTGGCCAATAGGAATCACGCAAGCCCTTGGGCTTCTAAATGCTCATTGGACCCCTTGGGAGACTGTCCAATAGTCTTCTAGAGGACTTAATTCTCATTGATTCTTTTATTAAGTGTTTTTAAATTAATTAAACTAGATTTACTCTAACCTAATTCTCATTGGTCCACCTCCAAGGCCATCCAATAGGAATTGGGTACACCTTGTGGGCATTTGGCCTAGGGAGCTGACATGTGTCCCTCATTCCCTTTGTGTAAAGGGAGCTTGTGTGTGTGTGTGTGTGTGTGTGGCTTTCTCTCTCATCCCCTAGAAGAAAGGCTCGCCCCCTCCTATGTAGGGATGTGCAAAGACTTTTTTGGACACACACAAAGCATCGAATTCCCCTATGGTTGACCTTTGGACACAACATTTGAATTTTGGAACCTTAGCATTTTGGAAGTCTTAATGGGCTGAACCTTAGGGTCTTTTTAGCCCATTGTTGCACATGGATCTTTTGCAGATGGCCCCCCTTTTGGATCACTATTTTCCATCCTTTGGATCCCTACAATGGCCGGTCTGCTAGCTTAACCAATATTCTAGCTTTTTCTCCCCTGGCACTTCCCCACATTAAATGATCAATTTAATATGCGAAAATCATTTAGGAGAATTAGATATTGATTATTATGACAGGAGGTAGCTCACAAGGGATGTCGTCAATAAAAACATCTTGAAACCCCTTGAGAAAATTGGATAACTCTAATTCCTTTTGGTTGCTTTTATTTTCTTTTGCTAAAGCATTAGGTTCATTTTGAGAATCTTTAACAAAAATCATGTACACGGAAATAGAGCTCTTTATTGACTCGTTGAAAGCTGGTGTATGTACAATGGGGATAGTGTTACCCATTTCCTTAGCATCTATATACATGTATTTTTCCCTAAACTTAAAGGAGATTCTCCTTTCAGGGAATTTAACATTGGCAGCCAGGCGGTCAAACCATGGTGCCCCTAGATTACATCCTCATGCTTGAGAAAAGAGATAAAGAAGTCCTCTTTGTCCACATAGCCTTGGACTTGAAGCCTCAATTTCCCGATTAACGGAGTGACTGAAGCTTCTTGCCCCTTGAAGGAACTGTCTGCGGGTAGGACATCTCCCATCTCGTAAGCCTGTATGCCTAGCTTGGTGGCCAACTCTATAGATATAAAATTGTGAGTAGAACCAGGGTCAAAGAGAATAAAAGAATCATGTTCTCTTACCTTTCCCCAAGCATGGCATAGAGGAGATCCATTGTGGTGAGTTTGGTGAGTCTCCTCCTCTTGGATTTCAACCAAGGAAGCTCTAGGAGGATCTTGGCGGTCGTTCTTTTGGGGACAAGCGTGGTATGCATGCCCTTGTTCGCCGCACTTGAAACACCGGTTATCCTTACGATAACGCTCAAGCTCTTCAGAAGAGATTTTGTTTTTACCTTTGTAAACTCCCTTCTCTTTAGCTTTGTTGGAGTTGCCCTTGGGATACTTTTGGACATTGTCCTTCCCCTTAGGCTCGTTGGAACCCTTGTTTTCTGTGGGCTTATTATTTCTTTTAGCCCCCGTTTGGAAATTGATTCGAGGGCCACCATAGTATGGTGTATTACCACCGATATGGTACGTGGCCTTTGGGAGTTGACATACTTAGCCATTTCTTCGGTTAAGCCCGCACAAAATTGTTGCTTTTGCTCTCCAAAATCCAACTTTTTGAAGACAGTGTCTTTGAGTTGTAAGTCCCAAAACTTGTCTACATATTTGTGGATGGATTCATAGGGAGAGAGCTTTAAGCTTCGCCATTCGGTGAGTACTTTGTCTTTGGCATCGGTGGCCAAAAACTGCTTCATAATGGAAGCTCTTAAAGCTTTCCATGTTCGTGGAGCTTCACCGTTGGCTCGTAGACTAGACCACCATTGCCTAGCGGACTTTTGAAAGTGCATAGCTACATGGCATAGCTTAGAGGACTCCGTGAAGCCCTCATCTCCAAACGCCGCATCGAACTGTTGGATAAAGGCCAAGACTTTGTCCGTAGCACCAAAGGTACCATCATACGTAAGGAAAGAGATGCTCTTCTCTCCCTCTTTGAACTTCTTTAGCTTGGATGACCTCTTCCATGCGGCATAGGATTTCCTATGGCCTCTTCTTTTTGATGGTTCAAAGGTTGCACCATCACTTTCTTCAGAAGGTGAAGAATTTGAAGAAGGTGGAGAAGAGGGTGACCTCTTTCTCTCCTTTTTCTTGTCTTGATCTTTGTCGTCTTCACCATCACCTTCATAAGAGGAAGAGGATGATGCATATGGAGAAGAGGGTGCCCTCTTTCTCGCCTTTTTCTTCTCTTGCTTTTTATCATCCCTCTTTGAATTATCGTGTGGAGAAGAGTGCGATGGTCTTCTCCGCTTTGGTGGTGATGGAGAGCGTTTAGCCCGCCGTCTTCGTGGAGCCATCTCCGCCGAGGTGGCGGGAGACTCACTTCTTTCTCGTTCCTTCGGTGGAGACTCTTGAGTTCTCCTTGGGGAAGGAGATGCATCATCAAGAAGTAAATTCTTGAGCCCTTCATATGGATTCTCTTCTTCTTCCCGAATCGGAGAGAGACCTCTTTTGGGAGTCTCACAAGGAGGCTTCGTAGGTGTTCTCTCATCATGGTGATGAGCTTGGAGAATCCCATGAGCACGGAGCTGCATTTGCACTTCACTTTGGAGAGATGGATTGCCCATGGCTTGTTGAAGCCTAGAAATAAGATAGTTAACAAGCATCGGAGCATCATTAGTAGCTTGCTCATTAGCAAAATCAAAGTTATCAACATTAATTTCACTCTCTTTACTATTGTCAGCCATTCTAACAACTTTTAGGTGCAAACTTTTTAGGTGTACTTTGTACTTTGGCACTTCAAGCCCTAGTTGCTACTCCTCTTTACCCCTTCAGAAAAAGCACTCAAGCTACTGTACCCGTGGCTCAAATACCATTAATTGCAAGGAATCGAAGAGAGGGTCTTTCAACACCAAAACAGCACCGGCTCCTGTCAAGCTTCTAATAGCTCAATAGTGGTTAAGCCGTAGGCAAGCCCCGTAGGACTCCACTATTTAGACCATAGCTCTCAACGATGATGCCGCGTTAACTGCACGAAGGCAGGCGTACTGCAAGGCTGAAAAATCCCTATTCTACTTACTCACAGGCAATTAATAATACCAACCATTTATAGCTAGCTTGAGGACCTCCCTTCTTGAGCAAGAAAAGAGAAACCTTGTGCTCTGATACCAATGTAACATTTAATGGCCTAAAAACTTGTGTGTAGTGGAAATTAGCATGAACATAGTGGGCATTTCATTAGAATAGATTCCTAATGAGAATTACACGAGTGCTTGGGTGGAGAGAGCAACAAAAAGCATACCACCTAGTTAGATAGCATGAAAAATACTTTTTAAAGAGAGAGAAATTAAGCTATTGACAACATTTGAGGACCGGATTTGCATGGAGCAGGTCCCCCCTCCAAAAGGCTTTGTATTATGGTTTCTCCCATCAAGAGAGACATTGTACAATACAATTCTTTGTGTTCCTTCAAGACTAGCTAGTGCAATGAAGATGAAAGCTTCATGCACTAAGCAAAACACTTAGCAAACACAGCATCGATTATCCCCGGTCTCTGACCCAAGACCTCACACACCTTCAAAGATGGTGAGAGCTAGCAGGGTATGAGAGTAGATTGAGAGGAAGAAGGAGTATCTTACGAGAAATATGTACATCTCCTCACATAATCACTCATATTAGCATAGCTTAGCTTAGTAATTAGCTTGGTAGAGGAGATGAGTATGCATTGAAGCTTGGCTCTTGGTTGGATTTGCATCACAAAGCCAAGAGTTTTTGGTGTAGGCATCCCTTCTCACAAGCTTGGAGTAGGAAGCTTTCCATTAAAGCTTGAGAAGGAGAGAGAGTCTTGTTTTCTTCACACATGAGATTGTGTGAGTGTGTGTGTGATAATGCCTTGCAAAAATCAGCCCCCTCTCTCTCTTGGGCGAGCCCTCTTGCTATTTGCTCTTGCTGTCCTCCCATTGGACCTCCCTAGAGCTAGCCAATGACAATTAAGCAGCATAATTGATAGCCTTCTGACATGTGTCCCCCTTTCCCCTTTTGTGAGAGCTTAAGGTAATTTAATAATTCAACTAAACTCTCATTGGACCCCTTTGCCTCCTGGCCAATAGGAATCAGGCAAGCCATTTTACTGCTGAATGCTCATTGGACCACTTGGGAGACTGTCCAATAGTCTTCTAAAGGACTCAATTCTCATTGGTTCTTTTATTAAGTGTTTTTAAATTAATTAAACTAGATTTACTCTAGCCTAATTCTCATTGGTCCACCTCCAAGGCCATCCAATAGGAATTGGGTACACCTTGTGGGCATCTGGGCTAGGGGGCTGACATGTGTCCCTCATTCCCTTTGTGTAAAGGGAGCTTGTGTGTGTGTGTGTGGCTTTCTCTTTTATCCCCTACATGCTAGGCTCGCCCCCTTCTATGTAGGGATGTGCAAAGACTTTTTTGGACACACACAAAGCATCCAATTCCCCTAGGGTTGACCTTTGGACACAACCTTTGAATTTTGGAACCTTAGCATTTTGGAAGTCTTAATGGGTCTTTTTAGCCCATTGTTGCACATGGCTCTTTTGCAGATGGCCCCCCCTTTGGATCCCTATTTTCCCTCGTTTGGATCCCTGCTGTGGTCGGTCTGCTAGCTTAACCAATATTCTAGCTTTTTCTCCCCTGGCACTTCCCCACATTAAATGATCAGTTTAATATGAGAAAATCATTTAGGAGAATTAGATATTGATTATTATGACAATACAAAAGCCTATTCTGGCTCCATATAAATCCGGTCCTCAACTGTTGTCAAGTTCTTTAATTCTCTCTCTCCCTTGCAAAAGTTTTCTTTATACCAAGTTAATTAAGTATAATGGTTATGTTGCTACCTCTAACTAAGTTCACCCTCTATGTTCTCAAAGTAGCCTCATAAAAATTCTCTCTTTAATTCTCCTAATTCCGCTATTCTCAAAGTTCATAGGCCATTTCCATTACATTGGTATCAGAGATATTAGTTTCTCTTTTATTGCTTAAGAAGAGAGATGGTTAAGCTGTCCATGAAAGGTTGGGCCTATTTATTGCAATAGGGTAAGTGGGACAAGGATCTATTATCTTGGTTGAGAAGGACTTAGTTCGAGGTACACCGTTAGAAACTATAGTCTTAATAATGGAGTCTCTCGGGGCTTGCCTTTGGCTTAACCATTATTGAGCTACTAGCATGCTCAACAGGAACTATAATCAATCGAGCAATGTTAGACCCTCTCCACTAGCCTTTGCAATCAATAGTGTCTAAATCATGGGTGTGGCTGCTTGAGGACTGATTTTCAAAGGTAAAGAAGAGTAGCGACTAAGGTTTTTGAGGGTACCAAAGCACAAAGTAATTTATAGTTAAGTTTAATTAGCATGGCTAACAATAACCAAGAGAGTAGAATGAATATTGAAAACTTTGATTTTGCACATGAAGGTGCTAATGATGATGCCTCCATGTTTGTTAATTATTTTGTTTCTAGTTTGCAACAAGCTACGGGAAACCCTACTTTGCAAGCCAAAGTTACTCAACATCTTCATGTTTATGGGATTTCCCTTCCTCTCCAAGAGGAGGGAGAGCTTAGGAGGCCTCTTGATGAGACTCCCAAAAGAAGACTCTCTCCCATACAAGAGGAGGAATCCAAAGAATGAGAAAGTAATGAATTCCTAAGTTCCTCTAAAGATGTGGCTCCACAAAGACGGCGGTCTAGACGATCACCAACTCCTTCTAAGAGGAAACGGTCAACCCACATTACTTCTCCTCGTCACTCCAAAAGGGAAGAGAGGAAATGAAGGAAGAAAAGGATAAGAAAGAGGTCACCTTCTTCTCCTTTTTCTTCACCTTCCTTCTCTTTCGACAAAAGAAATAGCTATTCTCCTAGAGAATACAAGAGGGGAGAAAAACTCAAATCTTACCCTGCATGGCGAAGGTCCCAAAAGCTCAAGAAGTTCAAAGAGGGAGGACAAAGTATCTCTTTTCTCACCTATGATGGCACCTTTGGTGCTACCAACAAAGTATTGGCCTTCATCCAGCAGTTTGATGCGGCCTTTGGGACAAGGGCTTCATAGAGTCCTCCAAGCTACACAATGTAGCTATGCACTTCCAAAAATATTCTTGTCAATGGTGGACTAGCCTTCGTGGAAACGGTGAACCCACAAAGACATGGGAAACTCTATGAGTTTCCATGAGCCTATCCATAAATATGTGGACAAGTTATGGGAATTACATCTCAAGGCTAGTGTCTTTCAAAAAATAGACTTTGCCGAGCAAAAGCAACAATTATGTGGGGATTACCCAAAGGAATGGCCGAATAAGTCAACTCCCAACGGCCTGGTTCTATCATGAAAGTAATCCACCACTCTATGGTTTCTTCCTGCATCAATTTCCAACAAGGGGCTAAAAGGAATGCTAAGCCCATGGGAAAACAAGGATCAAAATGAAGCAAAGTGGAAGAGCAATGCTCAAAATTCTTCCCAAGGCAACTCTATTAACAACAATAAAGCTAAGGAGAAAGGAGTATACAAAGGCAAGAATCAACTTTCTCTCGAGGAGCTAGAGCGTTATCGCAAAGATAACCGGTGCTTCAAGTGCGGGGAGCAAGGACATACCTATCGTGATTTCCCACAAAGAAATGTATGCAATGAGCCACCTAGAGCCTCCATGGTTGAATCTCCAAAAGAGGATGCTCATTACCAAGGATTTCTCCTTTCCTATGCTTGGGAAAAGATGCAAGAGCATGATGCCTTTATTTTGTTTGACCCTGGTTCAACTCACAACTTCATATCCACGGAGTTGACCACCAAGCTAGGCATTCAAGCCCACAAGATGGAAGATGCATTGAAAGCCAATGGAGCTATCAAGGGACAAGACATCTCAGTTACTCCTGTAATTGGAAAATTGAGGCTTCATGTCCAAAGCTATGTGGAAAAAGAGGATTTCTTCATCTCCCCTCTCAAACATGCAGATGTTATTGTTGGGGCACCATGGTTTAACTGCATGGCTTCCAACATAACGTTTCCTGAAATGAGGATCTACTTTACCTACAGGGAAAAGAGCATGTACATAGATGCTAATGAGTTAGGGAACACCATATCCCTGGTAAATATGCTTGCTTTTTATAATTCCTTGAAAAGCTCTACTTCTGCTATGTGGACAAAGAGGATTTCTTCATCTCCTCTCTCAAACATGAGGATGTTATCGTTGGGGAACCATGGTTTAACCGCATGGCTTCCAACATAAAGTTTCCAGAAATGAGGATCTACTTTACCTAAAGGGAAAAGAGCATATACATAGATGCTAATGAGTTAGGGAACACCATATCACTGGTAAATTTGCTTGCTTTTTATAAGTCCACCATGAAAAGCTCTACTTCTGCGTATCTGATTTTTGTTGGAGAATTTGTAAATGATTCCAATGGTTTCACAAGCAGCAATAAAGGGAAGCAAGAGGAATCAGAGTTGTCTAATTTCTTAAATGGATTCCAAGGTGTTTTCATTAATGACATCCCTAGTGATCTACCTCCAAAACGAGGGATGATGACCATGCAATAGAGCTCCTACCAAGAAGCTCACCGCCTACTAAACCTCCTTATTGAGTTTCACAAGCTCGACAAGAAGAGATCATGAGCCAAGTGCATGAATTGGTGGAAAAAGGGATGGTGAGGCCTAGCTCCTCTCCATTCTATTCACCAATACTTTTAGTGCAAAAGAAAGACAACACATATCACATGTGTGTCGACTATAGAGCTCTAAATAAGATCAGTATCAAAAACAGATTTCATGTGCCACGGACCACTCAAATTCTCTTGAGGAGTACAAGCAACACCTCAGGCAATCTTTCAAGTTGTGAGAGAGAATAAGTTTTTCAATAATTCAAAGAAAAGTGAATTTTTCCTACAAGAGATTCAATATTTAGGTCACATTATCTCTAAAGGTGGCGTTCGTATGGATCAAACAAAGTTAGAGGTAATAAAAGGATGGCCTAATCCAACGAATCTATAGGAGGTACGAAGCTTTATATGTATGTGTGCATACTATAGAGGCTTCATATAAAAATTCTCGCTAATAGCAGGCCCATTACATGACTTAACAAAAAAGAGTGTTAAGTATTCATGGACTGCAAAAGTGCAAGAAGCTTTTGAGAAGCTTCTCTCTCAACTTGTGCTCACACTACTAGATCTCTCAAAGCCATTTGAGGTCCAATAAATGTGATACTTGTGGTTATTTCCTTGGAGTTATTTTGCTTCAAGAAGGGCATGCCATAGCATATGAGAGTCAAATAATCAACTCTGATAAGCAAGTACTGGGCAAATACGAAAAAGAGCTACTAAATGTTCTATATATCCTAGACACGTGGAAACGCTATCTCTTGGGGACTCCATTCATCCTATGAATGGATCACAAAGCCTCAAGAACTTCATGAAGCAAACCAAGCTCTTTGCCAAAAAATCAGGTGAGCAAATTTTCTTTTGCAATTTAAATTTCATATTGCTCACATTGCTGGCAAGAAAAATCAAGTGGTTGATGCACTTTCACAACGGCCAAGGGTAAATGTGGTGTCTATAGCAACTCACAATTATCTATATTTTATGGTAGATGAGTATGCTACTGAATGAGACTTTAAGTACATAATTACAGCCTTTGCATTAGGGAAGAAAAAAAAACCATTCACCTTGAAGGATGGTTATCTTCCAAACGGCAATAGGCTATGTGCTACTCACCCGTACAATAAGAAAGTCATGTATGAATCCCATGTTTCTCCTTATGCGGGGCAAAGAGGGATTCCATAATCTACTCTTCAAGGAGTAGAAATATATTTATGTTGGCCTACCATGAAAAGTAAACATACCATGAAGAGTATTTTTCAAAATGTGTGGCATGCCAAAAGTCAAAATTTGACCGAGGGAAGAAATTTGGATTGTTTCAGTAGATAAGCTTAGCAAGAAAACACACTTGGTGACCGCTGGGTCAACAACACAACATAACTCAAGTTTCGTACCAAAGTCTTATCTTTTGTGAGTTATGAAATGCTACGGATTATGGCTATAAACGTCATTTGTAATGAGTAGTTATTCTAGTTTCAGAAGCCGGGGTGCAATGGCACTTCCAAATTGTAAATACAAAGCCATTTGACCCTTTCAACCCCATTTTTGGTTAAACCTAAGGTAGCCTTAGTATATAAGGTACCTAGGTCATTTTGTAAAGGAGGAGACTTTAATCATAATCAAAACTTTAGCGCTGCCGTCTACTGTGCTCTAATCAATGGGCTAGAAAAGTCCTCCAAGAAACTACCACCCACGAGCAAACAGACATTAACTTTCCACTACTAGCCAAAAAATCAAGGGAAAGTATAAGAAGTCAACCTTGCTGAGGATAGTAGCGATAGTGATGAATCTTACGACATCCCCTATCATCAACTTAGGCCATCACTATCACCAACCCCTTCAGCAACAACCATGATAGGTCAAAAGAACAGGACAACAAGTCAAAGCCAAAAAGCTCGACAAATCTGGATACCAAAAAGCCAGATCGGCCAAAAACAGATATGGATCAAGAAGACAAAGATCTCTAATGACAAATCACAAGATCCAACACCAAAACAACAACAAGGAAAGCGTGCACGAACGGGTTAGAATATCACAAAGTTGCAAGCTTTCACAACTCAGGTTTGGGCTCCAAAGAAGTTGAGTCAAGCACAAAAAAGTCAGGAATTCATTTGGATTCCAAAACAACCACAGTATCAACTTTCAAAGCCTAAATCCCATCCCCAATCAAGCGTACAAGGGCTGAAGCAAAGACCACTGTCGACTCACACAACAAAAAGGTGGATCCCAAAGAAGTCTCTTCAAACACAAACGAAGCACAGGCAAGTATGGGTTCCCAAAAGAGCATCAACAACAAAACAGCCAATAATCGCAAAGAAATGGGTCCCAAAAAAGAACAACAAAACTGCTATCAGTGCATCGCCGCTTGAATTCTTACAATTCTTCCTACGATTACAGTACAGTTAGAAGAGAGCAAGTCGCTTCAATCAAGCAACGATACATGAGCTTCAAAGACCATTACATTGCTTAGAATAGGAAGCCTCGCCAACAAATGCCAATAAGCCACATCTTGCACAACATAAATCTTTTCCATGCATTGACTGTGTATGCATAATAGGGCTACATTACAAGGCCTATGTGCGCTCCTTGCCGCACTGTCAAAGCAAGGGACTTGCCTAACACTGTGTGCGAGCCACAGACGGCTCCAAGCACACAACTAGCTTAACTAGTAAGCTCAAAAGAGGGCAATGGTGTGTCACTCACCGCTCTATGCTCCTGCCGTGGAGGATTCCTTGCCGCGAAGAAGAAGGAGACGCCGCTACGTCGCGCTCAACCGCTTCACCGCCGTCATGCCGCCGCAATGCTCGATCACACACGCACACACTCTCTCTCAAGTACACACACACACACACACTAGTACACAAGGAGATGCAGCAAGAGCACTCTTCTTGCATTTCACAAATGAGAGAATCCCCGAATTTTAGGTTTAGTTGGCTTTTATATGAGCTCACTCCATTCACACTTGGGCGCCCATGCTTAGCCAACTAATCCCTTGAGTGTCCCAGTTAGAGTGCGCCTCTCATCGGCGATCACTCTTACCCTTTTCCTATTGGACCGACAAGCCCGGTACCTGACTCTACCAAATAAATAATACAATGTCCACCGTAGGTTACAACGTCCGTCTCGTAGGTGATAGGGTGTCCGTGAGCCGTGAGGGTTAACATGCCCCCCTTCCTGATGTAGATTCCATCCTCGGAAGCTATTGAGTTGAAGCTCGTTGGTCAAGGTGGAAGAGCATTTGAGATGAATGTCCTTAGCCTTCTTCAGTCACTGCAAAATCAAACAACATTGCACAGTAATTGCATTCTCATAAGCGATTAAAAAGCATATGCAATTTTAGGCAGACAATTGATTGGTAAAAGAATTTTAAACAATTTGTCAGTAATAAGCATTAAATTGCAATGTAATCAAATGCATAAACAGATGTAAAGGTAAAAAATTAAACAAGTCTGGGGTCGCTAATTTAACGGTCGAAAGGCACTAGAGATCGACTATTAATACCATGGGTAAGCTTCTTAATTTTGTCTGGTTAATTAAGTTGTTTAATCGCGAGAGCCAAGTATTTCATGTTCGAGGGCTGACTAGAGGCTATACCTAGAGGACCTTGTAGTTAAGCTACGATAAAAGGAATTTCTCATGAAATCATCGCCTGACTGATTACCTTTTCTTTGACCCCCCAAAGTATTTCACAGTGATTCAATTTTGATGTGTGTGCTTATTTTGTATGCCTTGGGTTTTTTGCTTTTCAAGGAAAAGCACCCACACTGGGAACCTCTAGGGCTCTAGTGCAATAGGCGATACATTTGAGTGGAGTACCAATTTAAGCAGGGATTTCTCTTCCAGCTTAAAATTTTACATTGTGGCACTTTTATATTTTTTTGTGTTGTTTGTTTTCATCATTTTAATTTTGTAGCTTTGGGGGGTCATATAACACTAATACACCTCCCCAGGCTCATCACCATGTAAACTCCCTTTATAATACTTAAGCTAAAGGTCAATAGGGTCAAGCCCACTAGAAAGCCCTAGTACATTTCACACAATGCTGCCTAAATCGGATTAAGAACCTAAGTAACCATTGCTTATTAGGAAGGCATTCCCCATGGTATTAAGAGAAGATTTCTAACACCTAGCTTGGTCAAACTATCTTAGTCGGACTACTTGATTTTTAAACCTAGACAAGTGATTATGACAAAAAATTACATTGAATTTAATGTTTGATACTAAGCAAATGCGGTGAATATTAGGTTACCAATCACAATTAAAGCAGACAAACATGGATGCAAAATAGATAGGGGCAATGCTAATGGACAAAAAACACCTGTTTGTGTAGATGGTCGCGCTGAACGAGAGAAAGGTTCCATGAAGGTCCAAATCCTATCAATAGCAACACGCTCCTGTACACACTCGGAAACAAAAGGAATACCTCTAGGAGGCACATTAGTGGGAAAAGGTACCAACACTTATTGAACACAACAAAAAACATAAGGAACCCTAACCTAATTATTTGCACTCCCCCTAGAGAGTCAAGGGAATAGGATATTGTAGAGGTTGGGGGGAAACCCTAAGGCTAAACCCCTATCCTCGTTGTCGAGATAAACAAAGTCATCATCCATGAGACCATATGTGCCATCCGTGTAGTCATGTAAATTTTCTTCTTCATCATAGGTGCCCATGTTTACTAAGAAGGTCACTAGGCGCCTATAGTCATCTTGGTCAAAAGGGTAGGCTTGTGCAATGGGAGAAACGCTCTCTACTAAGTATGGATCAGACGTGGTCAAGAGACGTATCAGCCATTTTAACTCCTCAAAATTCCTCTCACATGCTAGCGTACCTATCAAATCCCATTCACATGTAAGCACTGGAAAGACCATGTGAAATATTTGTGAAAAGTAACGAGGGTACCTCTCACCCAAGGCAGGAGTGGATGACTCTAGCGTACTAGCCATATCTGTACACGCAAATAGATGATGGTTAGAGTGCAAATATTACAAGGGTCGTGTTCTTGTGCCTAATTTGTTTTTATGATTTTGTGTTATGGCTCTTGCTCTTTTACTTTTTTATCTTGTTTTTGTGAGTATAAGGCTTTATATATACATTCCCTAAGATTGGAGATTAAGACGTCAGGGAGAAAGGTTGAGAGGGAAGCAAGTGAATAATGGATGTCCACAAACACTCCCCCCTTCCTTGGGTAGATCATACCGTTTGAAATGATGTCGTCACCCTTTGAAACCAGTTGTTCCAATTTGTTATAGGTGAAGATTTTTGCCAGTAGTTTTCTATTACCTTAGGTGCCTCATCGAGTTGCAAGGGTGGTAAGGTACTCTCCCAGGATCGAACTTGAAGTGGTTCATTAGGTGATTCTTGAAGACTGGAAGGTGTGGATTCCTTTGTAGCTTCATGGAGGTCCACTATTGTAGGTGGAGGCTGTGTAGAAGCTTTTACCTCTATGGATGTATTACATGAGAAGCTAGAAGCTTCATGGAACTCCCCCCTTCCTGAGCTAGGTTGAATAAATTGGTTTTGCCTTGGAGCTCAAACTAGCTCTGGACTAGGTGTGTAGCATTCTGTGATCTTTCCCTTCCCACGGTCTGCCATTGGCTTTAGCGTTACACTGTTTGACTCATATGGGTTTGTTGTCGATAGGGAAGGACACATTTTACGTTTAGGTACCCAAATTTTCTCATTTCCATCATAGTAGCCTTGGGCTTCTCATAGTCGTTTTGGAATCGATCGTGATTTGGTCTTGACTCTCCTAGAGCGCGCTCTTGGTTTTCCAGGGAAATTTTTTCTTAGAATGGATGGGAGGGTTGAGGTAGTTGGAAGTAAGGCCTTGGGGACCCATTGATATGTACTCTTAGGTCGTGCAGGTTGAGTACTTGCAATATTACTGCTTGCTGCAACTACAAGTGTTGAAGTGCTAGGTTCATGCATGGGTAGCCGGCAAAGACGAGTTAACCACCTTGGCTTGTGAATGTTGGCTATCCTTCAACTTTGTTAGAGTTTGCAACGTAGGTGACTTTGCTTGAATGATAGGGGTAAGAGTCGGTGGTCGCGTCGTGACACTACTAGTATCCCAATCAATAGTGCATTTGGTTGCCAACATCCACGTGCGTCCCAGGTTTACGTTGCCTTCCATAGCTCCCGCGGGCATGACTAGAAACCTCTGCACTATGCTTCCATTGTCATAGAAAACAGGGGTCTGAAGGACTCCAAGAATTGCAGTTTTCTTTTTATTAATGCCCTTGACTTGCATCGTACTCGGGGATAGGGTCGGTTTCCCTAATTGACACCAAACTCCATAGGATAACAAATTTTGTTTAGCTCCCGTATCTAATAAGGCATTGTATAGTACTTTCTCATAGGGGCTATTTAGCTCAATTGGGTATCGTAGGGGTGGCTCAGATTCTAATGAGTCGTCATCTGTGTCCTCGAAAAATGCTTGCGTGATTCCCAGATTAGCCTCTTGTTGGCGTCTAAGACGTTGTTGTCTTTCTCGAGCCTCAACTCTTGCTTGGATTTTTCTAAGCTCTGCTTGTTCCTTGGCACCCTTCTTTTGATGGATGGCTTGCAACTCTTCCTGGCTTAGAGGATCATAATATCTTTTGAATTTACTCCCATTAAGGAATCCAATGGTTTCAACTCCATCTAGAGTCTCCACACGAATGGTACCTTGCGGGGTAATTTCACACACTCGATATGGTCCCTTACCAGCGTATTTCAATTTCTTCTTTTCATTACGTACCCCGTACATAAGAACTTTATCACCAACGTTGATGTCTTTATCCTTTAAATGGCTATCAAACCACTTCTTTCTCCTATCCTTCTCCACTAGAGCATTTCGCACAGCTAATGGCCTCTCTTCATCTAGCCTTTCCAGGATATATAATCGCTCAACTAAGCGGTTACCATCCCAACCTTCTTGAGAAGCTACTCGAGGACTAGGAATGACAAACTCCCATGGCATAACTGCTTCTTGGCCATATACCATCTTAAACGGTGTGCAATTCATAGCAACTTTATACGCAGTACGATAAGCCCATAAAGCTAATGTAAGCTTTAGGTCCCAATCAGTGCGATGAGCCTCAACTGTCTTTGTCAAAATGGAGATGAGATTTTTGTTGGTACTCTCAGCTTGGCCATTTGCTTGGGGATAATAGGGTGTAGACTTGTGGTGAGATATCATGAAGTTTGATGTGAGCTCTTTTATTACTTCATTTATAAAATGAGTTCCATTGTCACTCACAAGTTCAAAGGGGCATCCAAAACGTGTGATAATGTTCTCAAAGAGGAACTTAGCTGTTGTTTTTGCATCCACCTTTCGTGTTGCTTTTGCTTCGGCCCATTTGGTTACATAGTCGGTAGCCACAATGATATATCGTGATTGTGTGTTACGTGCAGCCGAACTAATCGGTCCTACAAAGTCTAAGCCCCACTTTTCAAATCGTTGGGTTACCTGGATGGGATGTAGAGGCACCCTATCCCTTCTTTGTGGCTTGTTGAAGCGTTGGCATTCATCACGTCCCTTTGCAAAAATTGATGAATCCTTAAACAGAGAGGGCCACCAATAGCCTGACTGTAAGATCTTTCGGCCAGTCAACTTTCCTGAAAAGTGACCACCAACTACGCCCATGTGTGCCTCTTGTAAAATATATAAATACTCATCCTCGCGGGCACAGCGTCTAAGAACATCATCTTTTCCTCTCTTATAGAGAGTTCCAGCTAGTAAGCAATAGGGTTCGCATTCCTTGATTAATTTTCGAGCTATATCTTTTCGCAGCTCTTTGGGTGGAAAACCATTAACTAAGAAGTTAACAATCTTTTCACTCCATTCAGGCATTGTCTCAACAACGAACAAAGGAGTATCAGGCAATTCATCATCAACCCTCGTAGGAGCTTCGCCATTAGGGATGCGAGATAAACGATCTGCCATGACATGTTTCCTCCCAGGCCTCACAACAACGGTGAAGTCAAACTCAAGAAGAATTAACAACCATCGTGTAATTCGACCTGTGGAACACGGCTTGTTTACCAAATATAGCAATGCTTGTTTACCTCCGCGCTCTGTGGTAGTGTAGTTCATCTCGGCATCATTTAATTGGTGACTTGCAAAGCTAATAGGGTAGTCCGATTTATGTTCTCCTGGTTGAGTTAGAACACACCTAATAGCAAAGTTTGATGCATCAATATGCACATGAAAAGGTACATTCCAATCAGGTGTTCGCAGGATTGGAGCACTTGTTAGGGCCTTCTTTAATAACTCATAAGATTGATGACATTCTTCCGTCCAATGAAACTCGATAAGAAGCTTGTACAATGGACGCGCTATCTCGGCAAAGTTTAAAATAAACCTTCGATAATAACCAACATGGCCCATAAATCTTTGAACTCCTTTATAGTTCGTACGTGGTGGCAAATCGGCAATGGCTTTAATCTTACTCTCTTCTGTGGATATCCCGTTCTTGGACAGTATATGCCCTAGAATGACTCCATGCTTAACCCAAAATTGGCATTTGAAAGGGTTTAATGAGATGCGATAATATCTGCACCTTTCAAATATTTTTCGTAGATATAACAAATGCTTCTCCCAAGAAGAATAAACACAAAGGTCGTCTAGGAAAGCTTCACAAAACTCCCTTAGAAATTCTTTAAACGCAGTGTTTATTAATCGTTGGAATGTAGCAGGGGCATTTGTTAAGCCAAAAGCCATAACACGAAATGCAAACACTCCAAACTCTGTGATAAAAGCAGTTTTAGCTTGGTCCTCTAATGCAATTGTGATTTGATTGTAACCAGAGTACCCATCTAAAAAGCTATAAGCTTCCTTGCCCGCAACTCTTTCAAGCACATGTTCTGAATATGGCAAGGGATAATGATCTCTCCCTGGCTGCATTAACTTTCTTGAGGTCCACGCACACTCTTACTTTCCCATTCTTTTTTGGCACAATGACTATTGGAGAAACCCATTCTGAGTGCTCAATAGGGTATATGAATCCACATTGGATAAGTTTTTCAATCTCCTCTTGTACAATTTTGGCGTACTTAGGATTCATTGGATAGGGTCGTTGCTGGACGGGTTTAGCAATGTTGATCATGGGAATTGTATGTTGCACCACAGAAGGTGGAATGCCCTTCATGTCATGATATGTCCAAGCAAAGATATCCTTGTATTCCTTGAGGAGCTCCTTAAGTACAGCTTCTTCAGTTTCGGTAAGGTCTTGAGCAATAAAGACTGGTTTAGACTCCTCACATGGTTCTGCTAATTCTATCTCTTTAACTACCGCTGGACCATCATAGACTCCACTGCTTCCATTGGTAGGTATTCGTTGGGCTTTGGCATACACAACCTTTCGCTCCCCCGTGGTATAAGATTTAAAATGTTCAGGAGCCGTATGTAAGTCAACAGGCTCTTGTCCTGACAGAAACCTTTCTTTTAGTTCTGCCTCCTTTTGTTGTTGTGCTAACTGTCGGTTTTGACGTCTTCTTATAGTTCGACTCAATTTCGGCTCTGTGACCTCCAATTGAGCGAGGTCAATGGGTCGCAGGCTGCACCACATGACACTCTGGAGATGTTCACCCCAATTGTCTACTAGCTTTCGATGAGCATCACATGCCCCTAGATAGCTAAGCCATTCTGCAGTAGATCTTTCCTTGTTTATCCTAGCTCTCATATTTGCTCGATATCGTCGTCTCTTATATGACCTTTGTTTCTTGTTAAGGTTTTGATTTTGGTAAATGTTTGAACTCGACTCGCCTGATAGGTCTTCGCTTGTATCTTCTTCACTCTCATATAAATTACCATAGACGGTCGTACTAGGCCTTGAGTGTTTAGTTTCTATACTTGGTTCACTGGATGTTTCCTCAGGTTCTGAATCCATTTCTCCCTGAGATTCCGTTTTTGATGTGTATTGGCCTGAAGCCTTTGAGGAATAATCAGTTTGACTCTCAGGTAGGTGTGCCTCTTTCTTATCATCGGATGTTACATGCGCTACACCTAACATGTTTACTGGTGCAATGTGTGGTATCTCTTCCCCATCTGGTGTTACCCAGGTTGTTCCTCTAGATCCCCATGTATCTATAGCTGCCGCTAGGTGTACCCAATCAACATTGTCTGACTCAGCCATTCCGGGTAGGATATCCACATAAGGAGACTTCTCCCCAATATCCGTGTCTTCGTTACACGTATAACAATACTGTAATGGAGCTGAGTGA
The DNA here is from genome assembly GCF_014529385.1 of Adiantum capillus-veneris. NCBI lineage: Eukaryota > Viridiplantae > Streptophyta > Polypodiopsida > Polypodiales > Pteridaceae > Adiantum > Adiantum capillus-veneris. The sequence goes on from NC_140936.1 coordinate 61,584,874, forward strand.
ATTATTGTGTCTGATTGATTATCAATGATGAATTTATTTCCTAGAGGATGCGTTCGACCACTTAAAAGATCAACTCGAATGACAGAGTCTTGGAACTGTAAGTAGACGTGGTTTTTGGACCAGTCATGCACCATTTTTTCTTCCCTCATGAATGGACGCCCTAAGATCATCTCAAATGACATAGGATGCTTGGAAAAATCCATAACAATGAAAGTCTGCCTTACCTTGTGTCCCAAGACCTTGATCCTGAGATCCTTTAGCATTCCAATTGGCGTAACAATAGATCCATTAGCCATTTTTACCACTACGCTTGTGGCTTCAAGGTGAGGTCTCCCCATAGACTCCCAACAACTCTTTGTCACCATGCTGACTCCCGCACCACCGTCAAGGACCCCCTTTATAGTTAATCCTTTAGTAGGGATTGGTAGAGTAGCATTAGATTCATCACCTTCAAAGTATTGCCCCAACTTGTTAACAGGTATTTCTATAACAAGGTTCTCATCTAGGTTGGGTTGTGGATCTATGTGTTCCTCCTCTATTGGCATCTCCGCAGCTCCATCCATCTGTGCAAATTGTGGTAGCCTAAACTTTAGTTCTCCATTGAGGAAGGCTCGAAGAGTTGAGACTAGCTCAGGGTCTTTATATAGTTTGGACATGATGGTGGTTCTAACTTCTGAAGACATGAAATCCATCAATTTCGCAATGTTTAACGGCACCTTTTGGACTTCATTCCCTTGACGTGGGGAAGATGGGATATCCATTTCTTCGATAGGATCAGGTAGTCCCTCTGTAAACATTCTTTCCATCAAGAAGTGAGTACGCCCACTTTCCCATGACTTTAAGTCACTTTCTTCTTGGATGACACTAGGTATGTCCAAGGGTCTATCGACTTGGTGAGGTTGTTGTTGCATAGGGAATACGGTGTCTGTAATTTGGATCTTCCTAGGTGCTGGTTCTAGATCCCTTTGGGTATCTTCTACCAAACTCCTTAATTGCTTGACTCGCTCAATCTCCTCTGTAGGGTTTGGGTAAGTTCCTATCTTCTTTTTGGATCCTGGCCATTGTGGCTCAAAGACTTCCATATGCTTTCTAGCATCTCCGTCTCCACTGAATTTCTATGTGAGCTTAGCTACTTAAACTGCCTTGCTCCTAGGCTCTCTATCAGGTGCACTATGCATGTTTTCCGCAATAGAGCGACCAATAGTTTGAGCAAATGCTGCCAAATCTCCTATTTGAGCAGGTATAATGGGTGTATGTGCTCCTGGAACCACATGTGAGATGGGAGTTGGCCTTGGCCTTGGCATACGCGTGGCTCTTGGGTCCCATATTTTGTATGGTGGTGTACCAGACGGTGGTCCAAAGTTTACAGGCGTGGCCCTAGACATAGGGGGTTCCTGATATGGCATGTTATTATTAAATGGCATGGCTCCACTTGTATAAGAGCTTGGATAATGCCATTGTGGATTGTAAGCTCTTGGAATAATCGGAGGTGTAGGAGCTACATGAGGCTGAGGTACGACAGGTGCACATGATTGATACATACATGTAGGTATAGTTGGGGGCACTGTGCTACTAGGCATCGGCGCAGTATTAACAAATGAACTCCATGGTGTACTTCTTGTCATGCTCACCACTGGGATATGCATGGTAGCCGTAGTGTCATTAAGAGAAAGTTGAGCTAGATTTGGGAAGGTAAAGCTGCCACTTGTGGGCTCACATTATACTGAGGCTCCTGGCGAAACAACATATGGAGGATCAATGGGGCTCACTGAGGGAGTCTCCATTTGTGATAGGGTTGGTTGGTTGGCCTTTCCCGTATCCAAGAATCTCATTAGGCCTGTTGAAGGCATGTTGATCCCGGTGTTCTGTCTTTCTAACTCGACAATCCTATGGAGGACATCACAGACTTTCTGTTGTTGCTCATCTATGCTAGTAGCACCCGATGTGGATTGTAGAACATCTAACCAACCCACATGATACGTGTGTCCTGTGTACCGATCAGTTAAAGCTTCTGCTTGTAGGTCATACTCCCAATTTTCGTTTAGGAATATCCCATCTAGGCCTGGCGTGCCAGAGGTTTCCCTCCCAGTGGAAGCATTATTGCTCCCCATCGCTTGCCCCTCCGTGACTGCTACCTTGGGAGCACTCGGTTGCTCGGCTGGCATGATTGTTGTCATAGGAGCCTTTGCTTTCAGGGCTCGACTTTGTTCTAGCCTTCGTAGGTTCTCAATTTCCCTCTCCCTTGTTGTTTGCACATAGCGTTCGATCTCTTGTACTTCGGCAAGACTCCTACCATCGGGTAGTAGAACCTCAGAGGGAGATAGTCCTAAAGGATCAGGAGGTGCAGTGGACGGAACATTCACATGCACACTCTCAAGAAGCATAGGGTCTATTTTAGGCATGAATGACTAATTTACTTCCCCACTCCCTTCATTTATTTCATTAACCGCATGTTCGGAGCGAGTAGCTCTACTAAGGGTCTCTTTTAAGCAGCTAAACACGCTGGACCCGGGCCGTGGGCCCATGGCATGCATGTCTTGACTTGAACTATCAGGGTTTGGTGTAGGATACCCCTCCATGACTTCGTAGTCAGAGGAAGAATCACTAGACGCGATATGAGGATCTTGGGTCGCGCTACCTTGAGTCCCGGCCGAACGTCCAGAACCTAGGGTGGAGGAATAATGGGTGCCCGCGTAAATGGAGGCACTACCAATATGCTCGTGCTCTAACACTCGTCCAGAGCGTAGGTGCATATGACTTGGATCCCCTAGAAGTGTCAGTGAGTGCCTGTGAAGACTGCTCACCTAGTATTTTTGGGTGTTTTGCGACCCAAGTCTTTTCTTCTTTTTTTTTGGATTTTTTGGTCCTTTTTTTCTGACCTAGCTATAGAATAGAACGTATGATAGCTCAAAACGAGCGTCTCTATCAGAGAGACGTGCCGTGCTTTACAGCCCTCCGTTTGGTCACTTTATGCCCTCGGAATCCCTAAAACCGTCAATTTCTAGTAGGGAACTAGGCTCAAATTAGAAAGTCTAAGGGTGCAAGTGGGAAGAGAAGGGAGGAGAGTGGAGGACTTGCCCCACATGCTCTCATTCCCTCTTGAGGGGGTAGGGTATATATATAAGAGTGAGTCTAGTATATATCATAAGACTGAGGACTGAGGCTTGGGCTTGGGCTTGGGCTTGGGGAAATGATCCCGATCACAGCTCACTACCTTATCTACTTACTAACAGTGCTGCTAACCACTAACTATTCTACTAACTAATATGTTAACCACTCTGCTAACTGCTTATTGACAGTGAGCTAACTGTCCACCTACTTCCTCTCTCACTACCTTACTGTGCAAAGACTGTGTGCAGGTAAACCTTAACAGAAAACTGTGTACAGACTGTGTGCAAACAGAAATTGCTAACTGTCTACCTACTTACTCATTCACTGCGAACAAGCTAACGACTACTAATTGTTCAAATACTGTGTGCAAACAGAAAACACAAGATTATGCAGAAATCACAGAACTTGCAGACAATACAGAAATTAACAACTTGCAGAAAAATAACTCATTCCTCTTCCTCTTCCTCTTCTTTCCTACTACAAACAACTCATAGAAGAAGCACAAAGTGCCTCTTGGGCTTAGTGCAGGGCAATTCCCCGAAAGCGGCGCCAAAAATGTGCACTCCTTGCCGCACTGTCGAAGCAAGGGACTTGCCTAACACTGTGTGCGAGCCACAGACGGCTCCAAGCACACAACTAGCTTAACTAGTAAGCTCAAAAGAGGGCAATGGTGTGTCACTCACCGCTCTATGCTCCTGCCGTGGAGGATTCCTCGCCGCGAAGAAGAAGGAGATGCCGCTACGTCGCGCTCAACCACTTCACCGCTGTCGTGCCGCCGCAATGCTCGATCACACACCCACACTCTCTCTGTCTCAAGTACACACACACACACACACACACACACACACACACACACACACACACACACACACACACACACACACACACTAGTACACAAGGAGATGGAGAAGGAGATCGAGCAAGAGCACTCTTCTTGCATTGCACAAATGAGAGAATCCCCGAATTTTAGGTTTAGTTGGCTTTTATATGAGCTCACCCCATTCACACTTGGGCGCCCATGCTTAGCCAACTAATCCCTTGAATGTCCCAGTTAGAGTGCGCCTCTCATCGGCGATCACTCTTACCCTTTTCCTATTGGACCAACAAGCCCGGTACCTGACTCTACCAAATAAATAATACAATGTCCACCGTAGGTTACAACGTCCGTCTCGTAGGTGATAGGGTGTCCGTGAGCCGTGAGGGTTAACAGCCTACATAGACACAACTTTTAATTGCCCAAGCACAACACATACCCTTTGCGATACCCTGTCGTAAAGGATGACTCCAAATAGGAAGGGGGGAGGCATTCTGAATGCGGACCTAACATTATGACTATTAGAGGGCAATGTTTTGAGAGAGGCATTGAATTTTTGCGTTTTATTGTGATAATTTTTTGACGAAATTTAGAGTATATGCCCTCATAGTAGTCTTACAGAGGAGTATGGGACAAAATCCATATATGAGCCCCTAGGGACATGTGTATAGTGTACATAGCATTTAGATGTCTATTTGAATGATTTTTTTTTGTTGAGTTGTTTTAAGATTTTCTTTGTTTATTATTAAGAAAAATTTAAAAAATCCATAATCCACATGAAGAAAAGACTGACGAGAGGCATGAGCACTACAAAGAGAATAAGGTACACGAAAACGATGAAACTTCACGAAGTATGTCTCAGCAGCCACTACAACAGCCGAAGAACTTGTCACAAAGTAGTGTCAACATGCAACCGACAAGTCATGCAAGTCAGAGTCGAGTAGCTAAGCCACAAAATGAGTGAGGTGTTAGTCCCAAAGCTTCAAGTAATATTCTTTGTGGTCTAAGCGTCTCAGCTATTCTAGGTACTGCTCAAGCTGGAAGAGTTGAGCATATTTATGTTGTGTCGCTCATGCTGGTATAGGTGAGCAAAAGAGTCGAAGTCTAAGTACTTAAGTCTGGTGAAGTGAAGGAGAAGGTCCAAAACACACTCACGTACTGAGCACAGTGAGATACGAGTGGAGAAACGTTTACATCGACAACCCTTTTGGAAAGGTGGAAGCTATTGAGACATCTTTTGATGTCACATGTGCTACATTTATTCCTCGAAACACCCATCATCTCCTTCTTTCACATTGCATGCTTTTGATGAAAAATTTCTCATATGCATATAGAGTGTCCCATAATTGGCACTTGCATCAGGCACTCTTTCCGTGTTTCACCCAAGCACTCACCTTTCATGAACATGTACTTCACGTTCAACTGCTCAACTCCAATAAGAGAGTATACCAAAGGCATTTTTTTCCCACCGGGTTTTTTTCCCTTTGGTCATCCAGGTTTTAGACCCTAATCTAAAGACACCTATCACCATCCTCTTGTACATATTCCTTCTACATCAACAATAAGGAAATGCTACTCAAATCAATTGACAAATGAATTGGAGCACCAATTTCAGATCATAGCATACTTCTCCTCAATGGCGACTCGAAGAATGGCCTACAATGACAAAGCTGCAGACAACACTAACAACATGATTGCACAGGAACAAAGAAGTCCCCAATGAAAAGAGAAGACATAAAAGTAATCAGAGGATCTCAAAAAATGAATGGTTATGATGATAGATGTTCGCTCTAATGGATCATAGTTCTTGTTGTGGTTCGACAAAGTTACAAGCAGTGCAACAGATGAAGCCAAAACGACAACAAAGACCACATCGCCATCGACAATCAGGTCATGTTGGGGACGACATGAACGCGGAAGGGGGGAGTGTTAACCGCTGGGTCAACAACACAACATAACTCAAGTTTCGTACCAAAGTCTTATCTTTTGTGAGTTATAAAATGCTGTGGATTATGCTATAAACGTCATTTGTAATGAATAGTTATTCTAGTTTCAGAAGCCGGGGTGCAATGGCACTTCCAGGTTGTAAATACAAAGCCATTTGACCCTTTCAATCCCATTTTTGGTTAAACCTAAGGTAGCCTTAGTATATAAGGTACCTAGGTCATTTTGTAAAGGAGGAGACTTTAATCATAATCAAAACTTTAGCACTGCCATCTACTGTGTGTGAGAGAGAAAGAGAGTGAGCGTGAGCTTTATCCTCTCGCTACACCCGGCTCACTCAACACATTGGAGATCCGACTACACCATTGTTGTAGGCTCGAGGAGAGCTACGTGACAACGCGAAGCATTCCACGCGAGACGAAGCGCACACGCCAACGCATCTACGAGCTATTTGTGGCCGTAAGTGTATCAAACGATGTATGTTTTTTGCGTGCTAGTAATCTATAGAATCGTGGCGACATAAGCTACGCATTGGTACTCATAAATTTCAGTTTCGGGCACTTTCAAAATTATGCTCTATCATCCTACGCGTTTTCCGCAAACGAGTTTAGAGTGAGGGTTTTGAGTGTAGAAGCGTAGGGACAGGTGTATCCTAGTGAGGGGATGGTGTTCCTTAAGTTTCGTACGAATCTGGCATGATTAGGTGAGTTACCTTCCGTATGTGTGTATGTGGCTAGGTGGTGTAGTTGAGAGCAGTGAGGTTCTTGATTGTGGTATGGTTGGTCTTCCAGAGTGTTGTATGTGTAGGATGATCTCAACCTGACAAGCTAAAGAGATTTCCTCTGTGTGCCTATCGTGTCATTTGTGTCCTCGATTGACATTATGTTGATCTAGGTAGTGTTTGCATGCACTTCATGGGTGTGTGAGTCGCTCCCGCAACAACACTCTATGCCTGTCAAAAGACCATTAAGGCACATCAAACGGAAACCCTCTTCAGATCTCAAATTTTCAAGTATCATGGCTTGCCAACATCCATAGTGTCAGACAAAGATCCTAGAATGACCAGTAATTTTTTGGAAGGGTCTCTTTGAGAATCTAGACATTAGATTAAATTTTTCTTCTGGTCTATCATCCACAAACGGATGACCAAAGTGAAATAACTAATCTAACAATTCTTGATCTACTAAAAGCCTATGTCATGGAAGTAGATCAATATTCTCAATGAGAGAAGTACCTACCTCTTATAGAGTATGTGTACAATGACATTGTACATACTTCTAAAGGGGAAAGCACCATTCGAGGTTAAAGAGGGAAGATCCAAAATACCCTTACTACTTAAAGTACATGGGAAGATCTTTGCTGCTGATGAATATAGTCGAAACTCACAAGAATCTTTTCCAAAGATTAAAGAGGTTATATCCATCTCACAGCAAAGGCAAGAAGGGGCTGCTGCTAATAAGCACAAAAGAGCCTTAGCCTTTAAGGAAAATGATTGGGTCTTGCTAAAGTTTCTCAAGGCTCATCTAAGGCATACTACGGGCAAGAATCCTACAGGCCACCAAGAGTATTATACTAAACTAGCAAAAAGATGCTATGGTCCTTTTTAAATTCTTAAGCCAATCAATGAGATTTATCAATTAAAGTTTCCCAACCATTGGCTCATGCACAACGTTTTCCATGAGAGCCTATGTAAGCCTTATAAAGGAGTGCCACCAAAAGAAGCAATAGTTGCAAATCCTCCAAAATCCAACGATCAAGACAAAGTACTTCAATCTGAGTCTAACCTATGAATGGAAGACAAGGTATTAAGAAACAATAAGATTATCCAACAATAACTTTTGCTAAGTTTAAGGATTATCCTTTTAAAGATGCTAGATGGATGCAAGGAACTTAGCTTAAGGATAATATGAACCTTGTCAATGCTACACTAGAGTAAGAAAATGAAAATGCATTTTAAATGAACAATGTTTTTGTCTTATAAGACTTGTTCTCTTTCTTTCATTATGCACAAAATTTAAATAGTACACATGCTTAGGATATGTTTGTGGTGACGACGTCTCCCAAACACCAAGTAGAACTTGTCACTCTACTTTGGAAGTATGATATGGACTAAAGAGCAGACATGCTTGCGGCAACTAAGCCTCCCGAGCACCAAATGGATTAGTCATCCATTCTAGAATGATGTCGTAGGGTAAAAAGGGATCCTCTACTCCCGAAGAATCATGGACTAATGACTATGCTTTATCTTCTCTACCTCATAGTCGAGGATGACTTATGATTTCAAGAGAGAGGTAATGTCATAAAATATAATATCTAACTTTACCAAATGATTTTCTCATATTAAACTGATCATTTAATATGGGAAGATAAAAGGGGAACAAGAGTTAGGATATAGATATGTGCTTCTATACCTATCTCAACAGGGGACCAAAAGGAGAAATGGTTGCATCTCAATAGGGGTCCAAAAGGAGACGGTCTACCAAAGAGTAATGTGTAATAAGTGCTTCTACATTTCCCTCAACAAGGGACCAAGAGGGGACAAAGATAAGAGATGGTTACATGTCAATAGGGGTCCAAAAGGAGATAGTCTATCAAAGAGGAACGTGCATCTAATTGAGCTTAAAATACATTAGGGTTAGCTTCATTAAAGACCTCCAAAGGTTAGTGTTAAAAGTCCTTAGACCTTAGGCAAGCTAGGATTGTGCTTGAGGTGGGAACCCGGACCAAGCTTGAGGTGCTTGGCATGCTTGATGAGTAAGGTGCTTGAGGTGTTTTTAGTGCTTACTGACTTAGGGGCTTGTCATGTACATACGCAATCTTTCAATAAGCCAATAAAGAGCTCTATTTCCGTGTACATGATTTTTGTTAAAGATTCTCAAAATGAACCTAATGTTTTAGCAAAAGAAAATATACACACTCACAAAGAATTAGAGTTATCCAATTTACTCAAGGGGTTTTAAGATGTCTTTATTGACAACATCCCTTGTGAGCTACCTCCTAAATGAGGCAATGATGACCATTCAATTGAACTTCTTCCAGGAATTTCACCACCTAATAAACCTCCTTATAGAGTTTCTCAAGCTCAACAAGAGGAGATCATGTGGCAAGTGCATGAGCTAGTTGAGAAGGGCATGGTTAGGCCTAGCTCATCTCCATTTTGCTCATCTGTGCTATTAGTGCAAAATAAATACGGCATATATCATATGTCTGTTGACTATAGAGCACTAAATAGGATCACTATCAAGAATAGGTTTCCCGTTCCACAGGTAGAAGACCTATTTGATAAGCTACAAGGATCCACCTACTTCAGTAGGATTGACCTTAAAAGTGGCTATCATCAAATAAGGATAGTTGATCAAGACATTGTAAAGACCGCATTTCGCACTACATTTGGTCTTTATGAATATATAGTCATGCCTTTTGGCTTGACCAATGGACCAACCACATTCAACCGCTTGATGAAGAAGCTATTCAGGCCTCACCAAACCTTTACTGAAGTGTTCTTTGATGATATCATCATCTACTCTAATTCATTAGACAAACACAAGGAACAGCTCCAAGTAATATTTCAAGTTCTAAGAGAGAATAAACTTTATGTTAATCGAAAGAAAAGTGAATTTTTCTTACAAGAGATTCAGTATTTAGGTCACATTATCTCTAAAGATGGCATCCAAATGGATCCATCAAAACTAGAGGTAATAAAAGGATGACCTAAACCAAGGAATCTTCATGAACTAAGAAGCTTTATAGGTATGTGTGCATACTATAGACGCTTCATAGAAAAGTTCTCACAAATTGCAGGACCATTACATGACCTAACAAAGACAAATGTTAGGTATACATGGTCTGCCAAGGGGAACAATGCTTTTGAAAAGCTTAAAGAAAAGCTTATCTCTCAACCTCTGCTTACACTACTGGATTTCTCAACGCCATTTGAGGTCCAATGTGATGCTTGTGATGATTGCCTTGGAGCTGTTTTGCTCCAAGAAGGGCACGCCATAGCCAATGAAAGTCAAAGGCTCGATCCTGTTGAGCAAGCTCTAGGCATATATGAAAAGGAACTCCTTGCAGTTCTACATGCTTTACACTCATGGAAGCGCTATTTGTTGGGGACTCCTTTCATTCTGCGAATGGATCACCAAAGTCTTAAGTATTGCATGATGCAGACCAAGCTCTCCGACAAACAAATGAGGTGGGAAAATTTCCTTTCACAATTTCATTTTCATATTGCTCACATTGCTAGCAAGCATAATCAAGTAGCCAACTCCCAAGACGGCCGAGAGTGAATGCGGTTTCCATAGAACCGCACAATGATCTATCTTCTATGATAGATGAGTATGCTATTGATCCCAACTTTCGAGATGTGATTTCAGCCCTTGCATTAGGGAAGAAAGAGGAACCATTTACCTTACAAGATGGTTATCTTCTCTATGGCAATAGACTATGCGTTACCAACTCACTACATGAGAAAGTAATGTATGAATATCATGCTCCTCCTTATGCGGGGCATAGAGGGATTCAATCTACCCTAAAGGTGATTGAAACATATTTCTATTGGCCTACCATGAAAGCAAACATACAAGAGTATGTTTCTAAATGTGTGGTATGCCAAAAGATGAAGTTTGATAGAGAGAAGCAACCTGGATTGCTTCAACCTTTGCCAATCCCTAATTCACCATGGGAGAGCATATTCATGGATTTTATCTTTGGAACGCCTAAGTCTATCCATTGGAATACGGGAATATGGATGATCGTAGACAGGTTCAGCAACCAAGCTCATTTTATACCTGTCAAAAAGACTATCAAAGACCATCAAATGGCACCCTCTTCATTTCACAAAATCTTCAAGTACCATGGCTTGCCAATGTCCATAGTGTCGGATAGAGATCCTAGAATGACCAGTAATTTTTGGAAGGGTCTCTTTGAGAATTTAGGAACAAGGCTAAATTTCTCTTCGGCCTATCGCCCACAAACGGATGGCCAAAGTGAAATAGCTAACCTAACAATTCTTGATCTACTAAAAGCCTATGTAATGGAAGTAGATCAAATATCCCAATGGGAGAAGTACTTACCCTTAGTGGAGTATGCCTACAATAACACCGTACATACTTCCATGGGAAAAGCACCCTTTGAGGTAATTGAGGTAAGATTGAAAAGTCCCCTGCTACTTAAGATACACGGGAAGATCTTCGTTGCAGATGAGTATAGCCAAGACCTACAAGAATCTTTCCAAAAGATTAAGGATGCTATCTCTATCTCACAGCAAAGGCAAAAGGCTGCTCTGTTGACAAGCGCAAAAGAGTACAATCCTTTAAAGAAAATGATTGGGTGTTACTCAAATTTCCCAAGGCTCAATTAAGGCACACGATGGGCAAGAATCCTACAGGACACCAAAAGTACTATGCTAAGTTAGCAAAAAGGTACTATGGTCCCTTCCAGATTCTTAGGCCAATCAATGAGGTGGCCTATGAACTCAAGTTTCCTAGCCATTGGCTTATACACAATGCTTTCCATGTGAGCCTACTAAAGCCTTACAAAGGAGAGCCACCTCAAGAACCAACTATTGAAGACCCACCGGAGATCGAGGACCAAGAAGAGGTGCTGCAACCCAAGTCCATTCTCTGACATGAAGACAAGGTACTAAGAGGTGGTAAGACTATTCGATGATATCTTATTACGTCTAAGAATTATCCTTTTGAAGATGCTAGATGGATGCAAGGTATACAACTAAAGGATAACTTAAACCTTGTCAATGCTTACAATGCTTTCCTAGAGTAAGAAAATGTACAAATGTTAAAAATGAACAAAGTTTCTGTCTTATAAGACTCTCTTTTTCTTTATTGTGCACAAAAATGCAGTAGTATGCATGCTTAGATCAAGTTTGCGGAGACGAAGTCTCCCAAACACCAAGTAGAGCTTGTCATTCTACTATGGAAGATTGATAGGACTAATGTGCAGACATGCTTGCGGCAGCTTAGGCTCACAATGTTCGGAAATAAGACGTAGCTAAATAGATTTTTGAGTAGATTACTTAATGGAGAGAGATAGATTTCACACACAAGAGATTATAGAGTAGAGAGAGAGAGAGAGTACACACGATATACGTGGTTCACCCAATGTGGGCTACGTCCACGGGAAAGCAGCCACTCAATGGCTTTAGCACTTCAAAAGAAGAAGTAGTTTATAAAGGGATTAAACCCTTGATAGAGCTCCCGCCTTGCTTCACTCTCACCACCTCACACTCACCTTGTTGCATTAACTTCACACTATGAAATGTGTGTAGAAATGGCCTCCTTTTATAGGCCAAAAGGGCTGCCCTCTCTTATGAGAGACAGCCATGTGTAGCCGCCCTTGTGCGAATAAGTCCAAATCGGACCCTCCAATCCGCCCATGTGTGGCCGCCCTTGAGAAGACAAGTCCGCTTTTGAATTCGGCCACCGGCCACCAGCCATTGACTTTCGACCACGAGCCACCGGCCATTGACTTCCGACCACCGGCCATCGGCCACTGACTAGCGGCCACCGGCCAACCGACAGGTTGTTTTCCGACCACTTTCCGGCCGCCGTCCGGCCATAATATTCCGGCGAAAAGGAATATTTCGGCGAAAATTTTGGTTTGCGGTGAGTGATTTTCCTTTACGCACGATGGCTTCTCCTCATAATGGGGGCCTTACAAATGTGCGCTTTTACCACAGAAAATTACAAGGGTAAATCAGGCTCCATACTTAACAATCTCCCACTTGGAGACTGATCTCCAAACCAAACCTGTGATTGCTTTCCATTCTGGCTTCTTATCCTTGAATGCCGATTGAAGATGAGCAAAAGCTCAACTTCTCCTTGTTGACCACCTTTGTAAACATGTCTGCAGGATTTTCACTTGTATGCACCTTTCCTAGCTTTAGCTGTCCCTCTTTCAAAAGAGTGCGTATGAAGTGATATCTCACCTCAATGTGCTTTGTCCTTGAATGAAAGGCTGAGTTCTTCGCAAGATGGATAGCGCTTTGGCTATCACTGTACAAGACACAATTGTCTTGTTTGAATCCAAGCTCTTCTAAGAATCTGTGGAGCCACAGAATTTCTTTGCTTGCCTCCGTCATTGCTACATACTCTGCTTCCGTGGTAGAAAGTGAAACCACTTTCTGCAGCTTTGAAGCCCAACTTACTGTTGTGCCTCCAACCGTGAACACATAGCCAGTAGTGCTCCTTCGAGTATCTTTGTCACCTGCCATATGTGCATCAGCATACCCTTCTAGAAAAATATCAGTTCCTCCAAAATACAAAGCATTTGTTGTTGTCCCTTTTAGATACCTAAGTATCCACTTCACAGCTTGCCAATGCTCTTTACCTGGGTTGTCCATGAACCTACTCACAACTCCCACTGCATGTGCAATTTCTGGCATTGTCTAGACCATAGTATACATTAGAGAACCTACCGCTGCAGCATATGGAACTTTAGACATATAGGCTATCTCCTCTTGTGTCTTTGGACACATATCCTTCGTTAGTTTAAAATGACCAGCCAAAGGTGTGGAAACTGGTTTTGCATTTTGCATTGCAAACCTTTCTAGTACCTTCTTGATGTAATCTTCTTGAGATAGCTTTATTGTCTTCTTCATCATATCCCTTGATATTTTCATACCAAGTATCCTCTTTGCAGCACCTTTCATTGAAAAAGATTTAGACAGCTCCTCTTTTAGGTCTTTGATGTCATGCATGTTAGCACTTGCAATCAACATGTCATCAACATACAACATTAGGATGATGAATTTCCCATCTCCCAAATTCTTCGTATAGACGCAGTGATCCGAGTTGCATCTTGTGAATCCATGATCCAACATCCATCGATCAAACTTCAAGTACCATTGTCTTGATGCTTGCTTTAAACCATACAAGCTCTTCTTTAATCTGCAAACCATTTTCTCCTTACCTTTTACTTCATACCCCTTTGGTTGAAGCATGTAGATTTCCTCCTCTAAGTCACCGTGAGGGAATGCCGTATTTACATCCATTTGCTCGAGATTTAGATCATGAGCAGCCACAAGGCTTAAGACAAGCCTAATTGAGTTCATTTTTACAACAGTAGAAAATATTTCATTGAAGTCAATACCTTTCGTTTGAGAAAACCCTTTTACCACAAGCCTAGACTTGTACCTTTTCTTCCCACCTTCTTCTTCCTTCAGCTTGTACACCCATTTGTTTTGAAGTGCCCGCTTACCTTTAGGCAACTCAACCAACTCCCATGTTTGGTTGTGATGTAGTGAGTCCATCTCCACTTGCATGCTCTTCGTCCATTCTTCTTTGGATTCATGTTGCATAGCTTCTTCGTATGATTCCGGCTCTCTAGAATCTGAGATCAAGAGATGGTTGAAGGAAGGAACAAACCTTTTTGGAGGTCTACTGCTCTTGTAGATCTTCGGGGAATAGGTTGAGGCTCCTCATTTGGTTGACGTTGTTGCACATTGTCACCGTTTGCAGTCCTTGAGTCTTCACCGTCCTCAAGCTCCATGTACTCATCACCGGTTTCTTTTGTTTGGTTTCTTTCCAAGTAATCTTTGTACATATTTTTTTCGTTAAAAATTACATCCCTACTCCTTAAGATTTTACCATCTTCAGGATTCCATAGGCGATACCCAAAGTCTGCTTCTCCATAGCCAATGAAGAAACACTTTTTGGACTTTGCATCTAGCTTTGATCTTAGGCTTCTATCTATGTGCATGAAAGCCTCACACCCAAACACTTTGAGAAATGCATAATTCACCGGTTTACATGTCCATGCCTCTTCTGGAACTCCCCCATCCTATGCCGTTGAGGGTGACCGATTGATTAAGTACACAGACGTACTTATAGCTTCCGCCCAAAGCTCAAGCGGTAGGCCTGCATGTAGCCGCATACTTCGTGCTCGTTCCATGATTGTCCTGTTCATCCTTTCCGAAATCCCATTTCGTTGAGGTGTCCTTGGGGTTGTCCTTTGCCTCCGAATGCCATTGCTAGCACAAAAGCTTTCAAAAGCTTGGCTGCAATATTCGCCTCCATTGTCGGATCTGAGGCATTTAACCTTGGTACCTGTTTCATTCTCCACAAAGTCTTTCCACCTTTGAAATATGGAAAATACATCGGATTTATTCTTCATGACATAAACCCATGTTTTTCTAGTCGCATCGTCTATGAATGTTACATAGTACAATGAGCTACCAAGTGATGGTGTACTTGCAGGACCCCAAACATCAGAATGAACCAACTCAAGTTTTTTATTTTTTCTTTCATTTCCTGATTTTTGAAATTTTACCCTCTTTTGTTTACCATAAACACAATCTTCACAGAACTCTAAGTCCACTTCTTTCAAACCTGGTGGAAGCTTCTTTGTTTGAAGGATTTGCATTCCTTTGGCACTCATATGCCCAAGTCGATAGTGCCACACTGCACTATCAACTTCTGTAGTTGCTGCACAAGCTGAAGGTTGTGTGCTAACAGTACACAAGTAAAGTGTACCGACCTTTTCTCCCTTGGAAACCACCAAAGATCCCTTTGAGATCTTCCACCGTTTATTTCCGAATGCAATGTTGTGACCTTCATCGTCCAATTGTCCTGTAGAGATTAAATTTTTTCGAAGAGAAGGAACATGCCTAACATCTTTAAGCTTCCATTCATTTCCGTTAGCAGTTTTGACAGAAACTGTACCTTTGCCGACAATCTCACAAGCTTCATCATCTCCCAAGTATACATACCCAAAATTACCTTTGGTGTAGTCTTGGAAATGTTGCTTGTGTGGTGTCGCATGGAATGAAGCCCCGGAATCTACTATCCAGGAATAAGACACATTGTCTAATGAGAGAATTAGAGCATCTTGCTCTACTTTTCCTGCCACATTGGCCTCCGATGTTGGCTTGTTGTCTTGAGACTCTGTCTCCTTCTTCTTCTTGGACCAACAATCCTTCTTGACGTAGCCCTTCTTGCCGCAGTTCCAACATTCAAGAACTGACTTTGTGTGTGACTTGCTCTGTCTTGAGCGATCACGACCCTTTTGGCTTTTGAACCTCTCCTTAGGCCTTCCTCTTGTTTCCACTGACAATGCAGCACTTGATGATTCTCCTGTGCTTCTCCTTCGTATTTCCTCGCTTAGGAGAACACCCACAACATCATCAAACTTAAGAGTATTTACACCAGAGATAGAATTACTTACAGCCATCACAAGGCTGTCCCAACTATCCAATAGAGATGATAATATAAGGAGAGCTCGCACTTCGTCATCGAAATTGATTTTCACCGATTGAAGTTGACTTATGTTTGTGTTAAAGTCATTTAGGTGTTTTGCAACGGAACCATTCTCTGCCATCTTTAGATTGAACAAGCTCTTCATAAGAAATACCTTATTGGATGCCGATGGTTTCTCGTAGAAGTCGTCAAGTGACTTCATCAAGTCCTCCGTGGTCTTCATCTCTGAAACATTGAAGCCCACCGTTGACGCCAAGCTTAACCGGATCAAGGACAATCCATGCTTCATCTGCCATCGTTGCGGGCTTCTTTGCAAGATCGCCTAGTGGCAAATAGAGGTCCTTCTGGTAGAGATAGTCTTCAATCTGCATCTTCCAATGTTGGTAGTTTTTGCCGTTGAACTTCTCAATCTTGAGCTTCCCTTCCTCCGCCATAACTCCCACTCAATTCAAGGAATCCTTTCCTTGAGATAATTTAGCTACGAGCAAACCTTGCTCTGATACCAGTTGTTAGGAAATAAGACGTAGCTAAATAGATTTTTTAGTAGATTAGTTAATGGAGAGAGATATATTTCACACACAAGAGATTATAGAGTAGAGAGAGAGAGAGAGAGAGTACACACGATATACGTGGTTCACCCAATGTGAGCTACGTCCACGGGAAAGCAGCCACTCAATGGCTTTAGCACTTCAAAAGAAGAAGTAGTTTACAAAGGGATTAAACCCTTGATAGAGCTCCCGCCTTGCTTCACTCTCACCACCTCACACTCACCTTGTTGCATTAACTTCACACTATGAAATGTGTGTAGAAATGGCCTCCTTTTATAGGCCAAAAGGGCTACCCTCTCTTATGAGAGACAGCCATGTGTAGCCGCCCTTGTGCGAATAAGTCCAAATCGGACCCTCTAATCCGCCCATGTGTGGCCGCCCTTGAGAAGACAAGTCCGCTTTTGAATTCGGCCACCGGCCATTGACTTTCGACCACCGGCCACTGGCGATTGACTTCCGACCACCGGCCATCGGCCACTAACTACCGGCCACCGGCCAACCGACCGGTTGTTTTCCAACCACTTTCCGGCCGCCGTCCGGCCATAATATTCCGACGAAAAGGAATATTCTGACGGAAAGAAATCTCGGGTGCCTCCGCCCCCGAGGCCTCTAAAGTTGCCCCTGATTCTTGTCCGTGAAAATTTTGGTTTCCGGTGAGTGATTTTCCTTCACGCACGATGGCTTCTCCTCATAATGGGGGCCTTACAAATGTGTATTTTTACCACAAAAAATTACAAGGGTAAATCGGGCTCCATACTTAACACACAAGCGCCAAATGGACAGTCATCCATTCTGGAACGATGTTGTAGGGTAACATAGGGATCCTCTACCCACTAGGAAAAGGACTAATGAATATGCTTTATCTTCTCTACCACATAGTCAAGGACGACTATGATTTCAAGAGAGAGGTAATGTCATAATAACTAATATCTAATTCTCCTAAATGATTTTCTCATGTTAAACTAATCATTTAATATGGGGAAGTACCAGGGGAGAAAAAGCTAGAATATTGGTTAAGCTGACAGACCGGCCATAGTAGGGGTCCAAAGGAGGGAAAATAGGGATCCAAAGGGGGGGCCATCTGCAAAAGAGCAATGTGCAACAATGGGCTTAAAAGACCCTAAGGTTCAGCCCATTAAGACTTCCAAAATGCTAAGGTTCCAAAATTCAAAGGTTGTGTCCAAAGTTCAAACACTAGGGAAATTGGATGCTTTGTGTGTGTCCCAAAATGTCTTCACAAGTCCTACATAGGAGGGGGCAAGCCTTGGAAGTAGGGGATGAGAGAGAAACACACACACACACACTCACAAGCTTCCTTTACACAAGGGGAAAGAGGGACACATGTCAGCTCCCTAGCCCAGATGCCCACAAGGTGTACTCAAATCCTATTGTATGGCCATGGAGGTGGACCAATGAGAATTAGGCTAGAGTAAATCTAATTTAATTAATTTAAGGGAAAATTGCCAAAATACCCCTGTAATTTGTGGAAATTCCCAAAATACCCCTCAAATTTCAAAAATTACCAGAATACCCCTTGCATCTATTTTGGTTGGACTGTTCACGATTTTCTAATATTTATTCCTTCTTTACAATTAAGATCCGTTTTTCAGTGCTTAGCATGTAATTTTTCACAAATTACCTCGCAAAAAGGGCAATTATGTCTAAAAATAATGAAGAAATTTATCTCCAAAGCCTACGTAACATACCCAAATTCTAGCTTTAGCATCTTGTATTGATAGGCAATCGGTCTTCTTATGAAATGATACAAAAAATTTCATCTTTTAAGAAATTTAATCTCACAACCAAGGGTACTTTGGGAATTTTGGAAAAATTGAAGGGCATTTTGGTAATTTTTGACAAAATCTTGGGGGT
The DNA here is from genome assembly GCF_014529385.1 of Adiantum capillus-veneris. Lineage (NCBI taxonomy): Eukaryota > Viridiplantae > Streptophyta > Polypodiopsida > Polypodiales > Pteridaceae > Adiantum > Adiantum capillus-veneris. Next base: position 61,603,374 of record NC_140936.1, read on the forward strand.
GTCTTGGGAGTTTTTGAAATTTGAGGGGTATTTTGGTAATTTTGACAAATTAAAGGGGTATTTTGGTAATTTTCTCTTAATTTAAAAACACTTAATAAAAGAACCAATAAGAATTAAGCTCTCTAGAAGACTATTGGATAGTCTTCCAAGGGATCCAATGAGCATTCAACAGCCCAATGGCTTGCCTGATTCCTATTGGCAAGGAGGCAAAGGGGTCCAATAAGAGTTTAGTTGCATCTATTAATTACCTAAAGCTCTCAAAAAAGGGGAAAGGGGGACACGTGTCAAAAGGCTATCACTTATGCTTCTTAATACTCATTGGCTAAGCCTGGAAAGGGCCAATAGGGTTGCAGCATGAGAAAATAGCAAGAGGGGTTGACCAAGAGAGAGAGAGAGAGGGGGCTGATTTTCTCAAGGCATTATCCACACACACTCGCACAAGAACTCATGTGTGAAGCAAGAAGACTCTCTCTCCCCTTCTCAAGCTTTAATGGAAAGCTTATCACCTACTCCAAGCTTGTGAGAAGGGAGGCCTACACCAACAACGTTTGTGATGCAAATCCAACCAAGATCCAAGCTTCAATGCATGCTCATCTCCACTATCATGCTAATTACTAAGCTAAGCTATGCTAATATGAGTGATTCTGTGAGGAGATGTACATCTTTCTCGTAAGACTACTCCTTCCTCTCAATCTACTCTCATACCCCGCTAGCTCTCAATCTACTCTCATACCCCGCTAGCTCTCACCATCTTCAAAGGTGTGTGAGGTCTTGGGTCTGAGACCGTGAGGGAATTGATGTTGTGTTTTATAAGTGTTTTGCTTAGTGCTTGAAGTTTCCATCTTCATTGCACTAACACAAAGAATTGTATTGTAAAATGTCTCTCTTGATGGGAGGAACCATAATACAAAGCCTTTTGGAGGGGGGACCGGCTCCATGCAAATCCGGTCCTCAACTGTTGTCAATAGCTTAATTTCTCTCTCTTTTGAAGTATTGTTCGTGCTATCCAACTAGGTGTTATTCTTTTTGTTCCTCCCTCCACCCAAGCACTCTTGTTATTCTCATTAGGAATCTATTCTAATGAAATGCACACTATGTTCATGTTATTTTCTGCTACACACAAGTTACTAGGCCATTAAATGTTACATTGGTATCAGAGCACAAGGTTTCTCTTTTCTTGCTCAAGAAGGGAGGTCCTCAAGCTAGCTATAAATGGTTGGTTTTATTAATTGCATGTGAGTAAGTAGAATAGGGATTTTTCAGCCTTGCAGTGCGCCTCCCTTTGTGCAGATAACGAGGCATCACCATCGAGAGCTATGGTCTTAATAGTGGAGTCCTACAGGGCTTGCCTTCGTCTAAACCACTATTGAGCTATTAGAAGCTTGACAGGAGCCCGTGTTTTTTTGGTGTTGAACGACCCTCTCTTCTATTCCTTGCAATTAATGGTATTTGAGCCACGGGTACAGTAGCTTGAGTGCTTTTTCTAAAGGGGTAAAGAGGAGTAGCAACTAGGGCTTGAAGTGCCAAAGTACACCTAAAATGTTTACACCTAAAAGTTGTTAGAATAGTTGACAATAGTAAAGCGAGTGAAATTAATGTTGATGACTTTGATTTTGCTAATGAATAGGCTACTAATGATGCCCCTATGCTTGTTAACTACCTTGTTTCTAGGCTTCAACAAGCTATGGGCAATCCATCCCTCCAAAGTGAAGTGCAACGGTAGCTTTGTGCTCATAGGATTCTCCAAGCTCCCCACCATGACGAGAGAGTACCTAGGAAGCCTCCTTGTGAGACTTCCAAAAGAGGCCTCTCTCCAATTCAGGAAAAAGAAGAAGATCCATACGAAGGACTCGGAAATTTGCTTCTTGATGATGCATCTCCTTCTCAAAGGAGAACTCAAGAGTCTCAACCGAAGGAACGAGAAAGAAGTGAGTCTCCTGCCACCTCGGAGGAGATGGCTCCACAAAGATGGCGGGCTAAACGCTCTTTATCACCTCCAAAACAGAGAAGACCATCACACACTTCCCCACACCATACTTCAAAGAGGGATGACAAAAGGCAAGAGAAGAAAAAGGCAAGAAAGACGACACCCTCTTCTCCATCTTCTTCATCCTCTTCCTCTTATGAAAGTGATGGTGCAGACGAAGAAGATCAAGGCAAGAAAAAGGCAAGAAAGAGGTCACCTTCTTCTCCATCTTCCTCAAATTCTTCATCTTCTGAAGAAAGTGATGATGCAGCTTTTGAACCATCAAAAAGAAGAGGCCATAGGAAATCCTATGCTGCATGGAAGAGGTCGTCCAAGCTCAACAAGTTCAAAGAGGGAGGGAAGAGCATCTCTTTCCTTACCTACGATGGTACCTTTGGTGCTACGGACAAAGTCTTAGCTTTTATCCAACAATTCGATGTGGCGTTTAGAGATGAGGGCTTCACGGAGACCTCTAAGCTACACCATGTAGCTATGCACTTTCAAAAGTCTGCCAGGCAGTAGTAGTCTAGCCTACGGGCCAACGGTGAAGCTCCACAAACATGGGAAGCTTTAAGAGCTTCCATTATGAAGCAGTTTTTGGCCACCGATGCCAAAGACAAAGTAATCACCGAATGAAGAAACTTGAAGCTCTCTCCCTACGAAACCATTCACAAATATGTAGACAAGTTTTGGGACTTACAACTCAAAGCCACTGTCTTCAAAAAGTTGGATTTTGGAGAGCAAAAGCAACAATTTTGTGTGGGTTTAACTGAAGAAATGGTGGAGTATGTCAACTCCCAAAGGCCACGCACCATATCGGCGGTTATACACCATACTATGGTGGCTTCTCGAATCAATTTCCAAACAGGGGCTAAAAGAAATTCTAAGCCCACAGAAAACAAGGGTTCCAATGAGCCTAAGGGGAAGGACAATGTCCAAAAGTCTCCTAAGGGCAACTCCAACAAAGCCAAGGAGAAGGGAGTTACAAAGGTAAAAACAAACTCTCTCCTGAAGAGCTTGAGCGTTATTGCAAGGATAACCATTGTTTCAAGTGTGGCAAGCAAGGGCATGCGTACCGCGCTTGTCCCCAAAAGAACACCCGCCATGAGCCTCCTAGTGCTACCTTGGTCGAAATCCAAGAGGAGAAAACTCACCACAAAGGATGTCCTCTATGCCATGCTTGGGGAAAGGTAAGAGAACATGATGCTTTTATTCTCTTTGACCCTGGTTCTACTCACAAATTTTCATATCCACAGAGTTGGCCACCAAGCTAGGCATACAAGCTTACGAGATGGGAGATGTCCTACTCGCCGCAGAGGGTGCTTTCAAGGGGCAAGAAGCTTCAGTCACTCCCTTAATCGGGAAATTGAGGCTCCATGTCCAAAGCTATGTGGACAAACAGGACTTCTTTATCTCTCCTCTCAAGCATGAGGATGTAATCCTAGGGGCACCATGGTTTGACCGCATGGCTGCCAATGTTAAATTCCCTGAAAGGAGAATCTACTTTAGGTTTAGGGAAAAGGATATGTACATAGATGCCAAAGAAATGGGTAACACCATACCCATTGTACATACGCAAGCTTTCAATAAGCCAATAAAGAGCTCTAGTTCCGTGTATATGATTTTTGTTAAAGATTCTCAAACTAAACCTAATGTTTTAGCAAAAGAAAATATACACACTCACAAGGAATTAGAGTTATCCAATTTTCTCAAGGGGTTTCAAGATGTCTTTATTAACGACATCCCTTGTGAGCTACCTCCTAAACAAGGCAATGATGACCATGCAATTGAACTTCTTCTAGGAAGTTCACTGCCTAATAAACCTCCTTATAGGGTTTCTCAAGCTCCACAAGAGGAGATTATGCGGCAAGTGCATGGGTTAGTTGAGAAAGGTATGGTTGGGCCTAGCTCATCTCCATTTTTCTCACCTGTGCTATTAGTGCAAAAGAAAGACGGCACACATCGTATGTGTGTCGACTATAGAGCACTAAATAGGATCACTATCAAGAATAGGTTTCCCGTTCCACGGGTAGAAGACCTATTTGATAAGCTACAAGGATCCACCTACTTCATTAGGATTGACCTAAAAAGTGGCTATCATCAAATAAGGATAGTTGATCAAGACATTGTAAAGACCTCATTTCGCACTACGTTTGGTCTTTACAAATATATAGTCATGCCTTTTGGCTTGACCAATGCACCAGCCACATTCAACCGCTTGATGGAGAAGCTATTCAGGCCTCACCAAACCTTTACTGGAGTGTTCTTTGATGATATCACGATCTACTCTAATTCAATAGATGAACACAAACAACATCTCCAGGTAATATTTCAAGTTCTAAGAGAGAGATTCAATATTGAGGTCACATTATCTCTAAAGATGGCATCCAAATGGATCCATCAAACCTAGGTGCTTTTTAATTCTTTTTATGCTTTTAGGTGGTCTTTTGGAAAAATTAGAGTTGGATCCTTAATCTACGTGTTCCAGAGAAGCTATGGCTCAATTTTGTGAAAATTTTCTTTCGAGTGCTTTTCACGCTATTTTTACCTTTTCATGATTTTTAATGCTTTTTAGTGAAAAGCAGGTCCGCTTTCTTGTTCTAGTGGACAAAGGAAACCCTGGTTCAATTTTAGAAATTTTTGCTTTTTACGCTACTTTTAGCTTTTCGACGTTTTTTGAAAAGCAATGTGCTTTTTAGCATGACTAGTAAGCATAAAAATATTAGTTTTACTCTCCATCAGATTTAAAATGATCACCCGAAGGAAAAACGGGACCAAATGATATTTTTACAAGAATTATTTTTATAAAAAGAAGTATCGTAAATATGCCAAGCAGTACGGAAAAGTCATAATCAGGTCGGGACATCACGGTGAGGCATAGTCTAGTCAAGGTTTCATTAGTTGGTCGAAAACTGTTAAATTGATCAATTTTACATTAAAAATTGGATGGTAAGCAGGAGAGTTGACCACCAAAAGCAAAGGGATGTTTCTAGGAAAGTTCACAAAAAGCTGTAGCTATTCCTAGCCCAAAAACTAGTGCTACTTTTCTACTTGGGAGTCACTCTAGCCTGGCCCAGTGCCTATAAATTCACCTGCAGTGCTCAATTTTCAGTGACGTCTGTTATGTCTACTACAGCAAGGCTATAGGAATCTATTATACAGAATGCTGCAAGTTCTTCATCACCATCTCCATAAGCTCTTCTCTCTCGTATTTGGGAAGAAGAAGAAGAATAAGAAGAAGGATACTCTCTCTCTACTTGCTTATTATCTCCTCCCTCGTTTCACGGTATATGTGCTCTCTGAAAGCTCTCGTGGTGAATACCTCTGTGTAGCTCTCATCATCGCTCTCTTTCGGCAAAACAAGAAACATTTTGACAACTCTTAATCAATTCTAAAGCACGATGAGAAGCTCTAAACTCCATAGCCGTCATCACCTCTCTCTCTATGTCGTTTTTCTAATCGTTTTTCTAAGTAGTCACCCTCTTAGTGATTGTTTTTTCATATATGAGTGCATGTATGGATTTGTCGAGTACATATGAAGTTGCCCCATGATTATTTCATCATGTTTAACATGTGACATAATTATGTTAAACATTATTATTTCATCATGTTTAACATGCTGATTTATGCACACAATGTGTTTATGATCACGTGCGTGCATAAAAAGCGCTTTTCGTTTCACGTCATAGAAGCGGTAGGAACACTGTTTTGGTCATAACTCACAAACCATTATGAATCAGCCCGAACCTTTTTAACCAGAGATAAAACAAATCATTTAAAACATTTTCTCTCTTTGGTGTCATGTGAGAATCATGCACAAGCCAAGAGATATCGTCAAAAAACAGCTTGTTGTCCACTACACTTTGGTCAAAATTTTGGACCCAAGCTCCTTGGAGAACCACCATATAGATTCACTGGATGGGCAAACCCACTAAACCAATTAAAAAGATTGACTAAACTTGATGGTAAATGTATTTAGGTCTCTGTTATCACCTTGGGTATACGAGTTATTAATCATTCCATAACCGGTTTTTACCTACGCGTGTAGGGGTGCTACCAAGGGGGAGTACCATATGACGTCGTGAGTTAACCGAGCCGCTTATGTATGATTTATGCTTTGTTTTTATGAGTTGATTTCAGTTATTAGATACCCATAAAATTATGTGAGGGTATCAACCCAAACCGCATAGGCAAATATGATTAAAGTGGCTTTCTTTTTGTGTTACCATTTGCTATATGAGTATCATATGGGTAAAGTGATGTGATAGAGTTATGATTTATGGTTGACCTAAAGGTCGGAGCTGTTTTGCATCATGTTTATGGTGATGGAATGTTATCATATGATGTATGGAACCTTATGGGTTGATGTGGATGCGTCATGTGCATTGGTATGATTGCTTCCCACCTTTCTATGTCAAAACTAGCTCTATTTGCTAGAGAGGTGAGTGCAGATATGATACATCAACTTTGCATGGTTGAATGTTGTAAAAATTGGATTTTTATATCATGTTTAGTTTATGGTCGGACTTCTTTTATGCATGAAAAACTCATGTCTTGAGAGTCATGTGTGTGGACTCCGATTGACGGCAAGGGATGTGTCAAACTCCAAGTGTGGGAGTTGATTCAATGTGAATGTGATTTGTGGCTAAGGGCTGAGATTCCCTCATGGATTATGGTTGTGATTTTTATGGTGTAAGCCAGTGTGGCTCTTTGTCTTTTTTTTTGGATATGGTTATGCTACCGAAATTTTTTGCAGCCATGTTATGTTCTAAAGTGGTTATGTAGGATTGGTTGTGCCTCACCCGAGTTGGGTGGAGTGCTCACCCGTGGGATGTAATTGAATGATGGTTTATTGTTTTGGGATTAGATCATGAAGTGGTTTGGATGGTTTATGGTAGACGTGTAAGGGTAGAGACCTTGTACAGTCTAACTGCTTGGAACAGATTGTTTGTGCATATGGAAAGTGCTATTGGGTTCTCATGGCAGCGTTGCTACAAGACTAGGATCACCTACATCGCTTAGCCTTTGACAAAAGGATCGTTGACTTAGGGCTTTGCTGGATCGGGGGTGTTGCCTAGGTCTTCTTCTTTTTGTTAGGCTCATCTACACGGTTAGTGCGGCAAGGGTTGAACGACCTACACGGCTAACACATCGAGGATTTTGCCTTGGCTTTGCCTAAACACCCGATGATGGGCATCAAAGAGGCATGGTGCCTAAACTGGTATGGTTGGTGATGATACCCTACTGCCTACTGGTACTTGGGATCCTTTCAGAGCTCAAGTTCATAAAGGGAGGCGAAGCGATCTCAGCTTATGTCTGGCTCAGGTAGGTTGGAGGTGTTCTTGCTCGCTCCCAATGAAGTGAAATTCTCTCAGTCTGTAGTAGAGTGGAAGTGGATGGGTGGACCAGTCGATCCCTACACAGGGTGCGGTGCTCTGCTAGTTATTTTTTCATAAACTTTTTTTGATGTTATGGTATACCTAGATTTTGTCATTGCATTAATATATGGTTTCCAGTTTAATTTAGATGGGGCATTTGAAGATTCTATGTTGTCATTCTCTCATGTCTCTGTGCACTCTATTTCATCCTCCACTATATTCTCTCTCTCTCTCTCTCTCTCTCTCTCTCTCTCTCTCTCTCTCTCTCTCTCTCTCTCTCTCTCTCTCTCTCTCTCTCTTCCCGCAATGCGGTGTACACATATATTCACCCTCCACAATGTTATATTTTCCTTGAGTATGATTTCATTCATAACACCCATTCAAGGGTAGCACTAGTCGCTAGGTGCCTCTGGATGCAGTCTGTCGGCTCATGGGCTAACCTCCATGCTTAGTCGGGCACTGAGAACTCCTCCCCTATGCAAACACTTTTGCAACTGTGATATATATTGAAAATTATATAAAGGTGTGAATTGTATATTTTGTGCATAGACCCCCGGGGAGGGGTTTCTCTCACCTGGTATCAAATAGTTTTTTCCCATTTTTAGAGCTTTGGTTTGTGGTCTTGGAAATCTCAAAATGTGCAGGGGGCTTTGGAGCCAAGAATCAACAAAGTGGGGTTTCATATGAACTTTATATCAAGATCTTTGGATATGGGAGCAGAGGTAAAAACAATCATTCAAATGGCAAGAAAAGAGAATTTTAAGGAGGTGTTTCGGGGTGAAATTTTCAAGCTCTTAGGGTGCAACTCGTGCGATCCCGCCATGTGTCACTGAGTAAACCCACATGTGGGGTTGCTGGGAAAGTGTGAGGGGTATATATAATACCCCATGCCCTCCATAAAGGTATCAGAGAGGAGAAGGGAGCCTTGGCTATGGCTTCCCTCCATCTCCTCATGTGGTGCGAGCGCTATGTAGGGCATTGTGCAGGCATTTGATGGGTAGCTTTGGTGGTGATTGTGGGCATCCATGGTGATGAGCGATGGCCGATGGTTATTGTTGATGTCCGCAAGGTCTCTATCACACAGGAGGCCTCAAACATTCTCCCTCTTTTACATTGAGGATAAAAGTGTTGTTCCACCCTAGTGGTGTCGGGTGCCATTGCCATATATGAAAGGGTTATTTCCCACGGTGCTAAACTTGGAAATTTGGGTTGAAAGTAGTGGTTTTTATGCAAGCATGACAAGTGTCTCCTAACAAAAAAGGAAGGTCTTAAAAATAGACTAATCATCCTAATAAGGTGCCCCCTTTTTGTTTTTGAGAGAGAGGAGCTTTTGAAGAAGAAGGGGAGATGTTTTAAAGAATTGCAGAGAGCTTAGAGGAGCATTGTACTCCATGTTTTGAAGAATCAAGCTTGAAATTCCCCCCCTTTGTTGTCAATTCCCCATCCCCCTTCTACTCTCTACTATTTTCTCTCTTGTTGTTGGTGTCGACAGGTGTGTTTCCCCCAAGCCACTCTTTTGTGTGTTGTGCAAAGAGAGAGTGAGAGAGAAGTGATGTGCGGTAGTGGCATGTGAAATTGAAGCATGTACAGGTTTGGATTCTTTGAAGCATGCACAGTTTTGTTGGTAAGCAGTGAAAGGTGTATGTTGTCCAAATTGTGTTGTTCTGAAGGTGTTTCTAAGAGGAGTGGGGTGTTGTGAGTACCTTGGGCTATAGAGAGGCAATCTAGCTATTTTTTTAGGTGTGTTCCCATTCTCCCTCTCCATATTCTATTTCCCCCACTCAGGAACATTTGATTGCTCGTTGGTTTGGTCAAGAAAAGTGGTTTTTTTGCAAGGAGGTGATGGCAGCACGAAGCTATAGGCTGATTTTCACCAGTGAGGAGGATCCAAAGGAGTGGATGGCCGATTTTGACATGTACGTTTTGTTGTTGAATATGTCAAATGAAGACAACAAGATGAAGACAATTCCACTGATGATGCAGGGCAAAGCAAAGGTATGGTTTTATGCTTTGGAGAGAGAACCCAAGTTGATATGGCTGGCCCTGTAGACTCATTTCCTACAAGATTTTTGTAACAAGGTGTCCTTGTTGGTCTAGATGCAAAATTTAAGACTTTAAGGCAGGATGTGAAAGAGCAGTTTGATGTTTTTCTTAAGTATTTGGAAGAGTGTGGGTAGATTTTGCAGTCACCATGCAGTTGGCCAATGGGGAGTACTTCAAATTGGACATATTCATGGTGTGTTGCATCCAAGGTTCAAGAGAAGGAGGATTTTGAGAGTCCAAAACACTACAATGGTGTGGTTTCAATTGCACAAGCAAAGAGCAAGAAAATCAAGAAGAAAATTGAGCAAGGTGCATTGGGGTATGAGGTTATGTTCCCAGCCCGCTCCAAAGTACGAAGGAAGAAGACCAAGTGGAGAACCAACCACATCAGGGAGTCGCAGCCATTCCACAACAATGGGTACATATTTTTTAAGATTTGATTGAGTAGATGCAAGAGCTTTGTCTATGTGTCATGGATAGAGGTCAGTCAAGGGCTGGAAGAGGAAGGGCTAGGCCATTGCTTGGCAGATGCTACAACTACAAAAAGAAGAAGGCAACTACGCTCCAGATTTCCACATCCACCAAGGGAACGAAGTGGCATGTATCCATTATTTGGCAGAGGTAGAGGGCAGTCATAGTTCAATGGTCAAAGAGAGAAGCTGGAAGTTGATAATTCGATATTGTTAGCTCTGCCAGGTAATGATGAGGTTCCTAGAGTTAGCATAATTGGTGTGGATAAGCAGGAGGTGGATGTTTTGGCAAATAAATGAGGCAAAATGGAGACTAAGATTGAAAGAGAAACTAGGGCTCAAAAGGGCAAAAGAAGGTGAATGAAGGTAGAGAGCAGCGAGAAACAATCCAGAGGATGCATCATTTCAAGATCAAGCAATTGGATTTCCAATAGTTGGGGCATGGTCATCATGAATATGATTTGGTGAGTGATATCCAAAATCAAAAGGCTAACATTACATTTGGTCAATTGCTTGCATTGAATCCCAAGTTGAGGAGGCACTGGTCGACCAGTGTTAGCCCGCGGCTTCCACGGTCTAGGGGTGATGTGCATGCGGTACAAAATTTGTCTCTAAGGGTAGGGAGCCCAACTAATGTGCCTCCAATTGTGGATGTTTTGATTGAGAAGAAGAAGAATGCATTGGCATACATTGATGGTGGTGCACATGTTTGCGGGCTAACAGAGGCTGTTATGAAGGACGTAGTTATCAAAGTTGTGGTTAGATCCAATGTGCACATGAGGATGGCCAACCATGCCATATCTAGATGTTTGGGAGTGTTCCAATATGTGAAGGTAAATGTTATGGGAATTGAACGCCTAATCAATTTCTTTTTTATGAAAGCATGTGAGAATGCCTACCCTATTATTTTGGGGAGGCCATGGCTGCTTGCAATTATGGATAAGCATGGTTGACAGAAGGGGGTTTTCATATTTTCCCACATAGCCTCGTCACCTACATCATTGGCTCACCATAACTGTTGCACACCATTGTCACCATTCTTTGGGTTTTACGCTTACAAATGGGTGCAACAACACGTTTGATATATGTTATGCGAGCCTGAGGAGAAGCACGAGGTTGAAGAGGCAGTGACCAAGTGCTCCCCCTTCACTCTTGACCTTCAACCACCTGCATAACTTGATAGTTTTTTCTTGTAAGCTTGTTCTACCCTTGTAGCATTGAAGACAATCAAAGCATCCAACAAGCTAAGGTTCCCAACAGGGTTGATTCCATCAAGCAAGATCACAGTCTTGTAGCAACATCCATAAGATCTCTACCATCTACCAACAAACCTCCTTCACCACCAGAGGAAAAGGACCCCGTCTAGACTCAAGACAGAGGCGAGGCTTCTCGACACTCTGTCTTCTTGCCCTGCTTTTTGTCTGTAGATTTTGTAGAGCTACAAAGTCAAAATGTTATCTTTCAATTCATTTTTTAGCCTCCAAAATGGTGTGAGCCATTTAAGTGGGCGTTGAGAATTAAGTGAACAGTCCCACACAATGGATGATACACATGATCACCAATGTTTTTATTGGTTTTCTTACACTAAAAACCTCTAAATCTATCCGGTGTCCATCAAGGTGACCCTCCAAACTAGCCATGAGTTTTCAAATTCTTGTCCTTTAAATTTGCACTAAAGGTCGGTTTTCTATGAGCATTGACACTGACTATAGAGGTTAGACACTGCTTGTGCGAGCCGCCAAGTAAGACCACCTCATGGAGCAAAACATCAACATCATCACCACCTTTAATGGGGATAGTTTTTTCACTTGGTAGAGCAAGACTATGTACTTACTAATGCACAAGGGCCTATGGCATTTAATAGAGCCTAATGATGAAGCAGCAAGCTCTACAAAAATTGCATCCAATCAAAAGGCCCTCGTTCTAATTGCACAATCATTAGGAGATCATGTCATCTCACATATTGTTGGGATCATGGAGGCAAAGGAGGCTTGGGATGCTTTCAATCAGGAATTTGGCACTGCATCAAAGAGCTCAAAGACCAATTTATAAATGCAGCGTGGCTCTAGCGGAAGTACCAAGAGATCAAGTATTCTTCAACCAAGGAGGATTTAGAGGAGGAAAAGAAATCGTGACAAGAGGAAGAGGACGAGGCCAAGATGGCATCAGTAGACGACAATTTATCTATCACAACTGTGGAAAACTAGGACAATTTTGCTAGAAATTTCCCTCAATAAGAGGCAAATTTCATTGGAAGAAGGGAAGAGGAAGGAGAAGAAGAGGCACCAGCAAGGGAAGGAGCTACCAAGGGAACTGAGAATCTGTTCTAGAATAATTTGTAAAACCCCCATGATGTAAGCACTTGTCAAGAGTTGGGCTCATCTATAGGCATGATAAATCCGGGCTAGGTTATAAAAGTATGGAGCATCTTTTTCGGGCTACTCATTGTGGAGTAAAGGGATTAGGAAAGTGCAAAGATTATATCTTTGAGGGGGGGTGTTGAAGTATTTATGTATGAGTGAATGAGAGATGGATGGAGATATCCCACATGTAAGGGTGTGAGGGTGCTTGGACTATATAAAGGCCCTCATTCCTATGAATGAAATCATTCAAGTTTATCCCTTGAGTACATTGCACTATCTATGAACTTATGATAACCTTGTGCATAGTCAAGATCATGTATATGAGCCCAAGCTTCCATCTTGGGACCTAATTTGCTTGAGTAACATTTTTTATGCTCAAGCATTCACACACGTATCATGCTAGGCATTAGATTTCACCCACCCTAGCTCTATAAAATTTGTGTGTTTCAACGTGATTACAAAATGGAGTCAACCTATGATGAAGGCTCTACATTGGGGAAGAGGAAGAGAGCGATGATGGTTTGGCTTAAGCTGGATATCGATGTGTTTGGAATTACAATAGGCTCCCCCAATCCAAATGAAGGTATGCAAGCTCCATTTTGTAGTCTACATGTTAAATAAGTAGAAGGAACGCTAGGTGAGGACCTAACCAAGCAGGAAAAGAAGGGCTATGTGGAGTTGTGTGGCTCTTACCCCAATCTATTTTCCACAAAGTATAAATATTTGTGGGGAGATAAAGGGGTGGAGCACCCAAATTCTGCTCAAAGAGGGGTACAAGCCAAGAGCACAAAGGCTGCGGAGGTTGGGAGTTTTTCAGAAGGAGGCTCTATGGCAGGAGATCAACAAGCTACTTGAAGCAGGTATTATTTATCCAGTGAAAGAGTCTGAGTGGGTTTCACATGTTGTTATTACACCAAAAAATAATGGGAAGGGGAGAATGTGTGTGGACTACAAACCATTGAATGTTGCTACAAAGTGGAATCATTACCCCTTGCTGTTTCAGGATGAGATTTTAAACAAGTAGCAAGGCATGAGAGATATTCAATTATGGATGGCTTTTTTACAATATTTCCAGATTGATATTGCTTTGGAGGACCGATTGAAGACTAATTTCATTTTGCCATGGGGGTGCTTTGCCTACCATAGGATGCCTTTTGGTTTGGTGATCCTTATGTAATGTTTCAAGATTGGATGAATAAGGTGCTCAAACCATACTTTGGTGAGTTCATTAGAGTTTTTATGGATGAGATTGGACGTTAAAGCTCCAAGGTTGAGATTTGTCAAAGTTAAGGCTATGTTTTTAAAGGCTAGATAAAGAGGATGCACAGCTGAATCCCAAGAAGTGAAAATTGGCTCGACTGCGAGCTCATTTATTGGGTCATATGATTTCACAAAATGGAATAGAAGCGAATCCTGAAAAGGTGAAGGCTTTGGTTTTGATGGAACCCCCAACCAGTGTGGCAAGTTTGGCTTTATTTGTGCACAAGCGTAAGTATTTTTCCAGGTTCTTTTGGATGCTTTTGCATTATGTATACCTTCTCCAAAAGATGAGTCAACAGGCTAATGGTTTCTAGTGGACTAAAGATGCACAAGTAGCCTTTGATAGAGTGAAGGAGATTCTTTGCCATTTATCGACAATTTGCCCCCTCAACAATGAGGATGACTTCTTTGTTGTAGGACGGTAAGTATAGTTTCCATTGGTGTTGTATTGATAAGAAGGTGGGTAGGTGTTATAAAATCCAATCTATTCTGATAGCCATGTGATTGGCCCTGAAGAAAGGTCATACACAGAGGCTGAGCAGTGGGTAATGACTCTAGTATTTGCATGTCACAAGTTTAAATTGTATTTGATCATTTGAAAGTTTTATGTGCTCACCTCTAACAATTTGTTGCCTAAAGTGGTGCTTCATCTTAAGCCAAAGAAGTGTATCCGGAAGTGTGTGCTTGAGCCGCAAGAGTTTAAATTTGAGTTCAAGATTGATCACACAAGAAAGTCACATTTGACAGACATTATGGTTAATAAGGAAGACAATTTTCCAGTGTAACCAAGGGTGTTGAGAGAAGATATCAGAGAGGAGCTAGATTTAGAAGAATCTTTGACTTTGTGGTTCAATGGAGCTTACAGAAGGGTAGTACAGAAAGCGAGAGGAGGTGTGATTATACAGGACCCACGAGGTAAAATGATTTTTTCTGAAGCTTATGACTTGGAAGGCATTCACACCAACAATGAAGTTGAATATTTGACTCTCCATGTGGGGCTATAGCAATGTGTGGAGTTTGGGATCTCCAGGCTTGTGGTTAAGGGTGATGCCCTCTTGGTCATTAAGCAACTCTTGGGACAATGGCAAGGTACAAAGGGATTCTCTCAAAACTTGGTTTTTCTTAATAAACAAGCTGATGAATTTTTTTGAATTAGTGCAGTTTAAGCGTGTTAGAAGATATAAAAATCAGGAGGCTGATCAATTGGCCAGCAGTCATGTACAGGCTCATGTAGAAGGTTTATATGTGGCACCCACCACATACGCAAGTAGGGAAACTTTATAAAAGGTTGATGATTTTTTGAGCACAGGTCAATGTTCAAAGGGCTTGTCCAAGCTACAAAAGAGGAGGATTGTTCAAAAGGCTCACAAATTCACCTTGGTTAGCAAGGATTTGATGACATATGGTCGAGATGGAGTGCTACAGAGTGTCCTCTACAAAGAGGAAATTGGCATGGTTTTGGAGCAGTGTCATGAGAAGAGTGGAAATCAAGGCAAAGATCGGGTACTTTTTTGTGTGCTTCGAGTTGGTTTTTGGTGGCCATCTATTAAGAGAGATGTGCACTATTGGTGCAAGACGTTGGAGAGGGGGAACGGAGAACACGCCTAGCACACACACAAAAATGCCTTTTATAGCTCAGGGCATACACAACACCCTTGCCCACTTGAAAACCACCTCCAAATGACACATTTACCAAGACCACACGTGCACACGCACTCACAGAGATTCACCTGAGACCACATAGAGCATAACGCTATCCACACCCATAGAAATGCACCAACAGTCATCGCCCTTCACATACAATCCCTCACTCACTCTCTCCTTCTTTACACACACGTTGCCGGGGGGGCAACACTGCCGACACACGCCCACACTCACTTGTAATAGATCAGAGAAGAAAAGGGAAGGGAAAAAAATAGCAAGACACAATCGCACACTTCAAAATCGGGGAGCTTTCTTCACTCAACCACAAAAAACTGCATACAACTCTGATCGCTAGCCGAGCATACAAAACTACACATGGGACGAGCTCTCTCCAACTTTTTGCACCACGCAGAGCTCTCTCTCTCTCTCTCTCTCTCTCTCTCTCTCTCTCTCTTTTCCTTGACATGCAGGAGCCAAGCCTTTCCTTGAGGTCACCGCTTTTCTGACAACGCGTAGAATTTCGAACAACGAAGAAAACCCTCTTTGTTTCCTTCTTTTTTCCTCTACCTCTTATCTTTCTTTTCTTATTCCATATCAAAGGGGCAACGACGGCGCATCTTTGCACCATTGCTTCACGCTTCTTTTAACTTCTTCTTCTTTTTTATCCTTAAAAGGAATGGTTCCTTTTCCACCTTTAAAAAAAAAATTGGATGGCCTGTAACCGGCTGTATTTGCCCTCACAACTCCTTTTGAGTATTAACCCCCAACCACCACTTTCTTTTACATCCTCAACTAATGGCCTTTTAACCCCCAATTAGCATGTGATCGGTGCTTGCACATGCTCAAACTTTCTAGGCACCTGTCCAATGATGCCACATTGGAGCTACACTTGCTACCACCGAACCCCAAAAACTCCGTTCATCCTAACCATCACGTTCCCTCAAACAACACGCTCGAAAAATAGGAAAAAACCACTCGATCCCTTTTTCTCATGATTGCCTATCAACTCGAACTAGGCGAACCTTGATGCCCTCAGCAAGCCACAAATTTCAGCTAGCTCCCCACATCGCACAAAATCTTCAAGAACCTTAGCGAGCTCAGAAAAAACATTGCCCGTGCACCTACTGAGGCGGCCAAGTTGGCACACACACTCGACCCCCGACAAATCTTCCATAGGCCATAACTTGCTTATTCAGACTACGATTGACAATCCGTCACTGTCTACCAGCTCCACATGTTATGCATTACCCTTGCAAACTCTGGAAAGGCCCCAAAACATCCAAATGGCATGCTTACCAATACGACCAGGTGGGCACACAACTAGCCCCAAGCAAACTTTCAAATGGCCATAACTTGCAGTTTAGAGCCCCGAATGGCAATCCGAGAAGACTAGCATGCTCCACAACTTGAACTTTACACACCCGCTTGTGCATTCTAGTTCGGGTCACCTGTCCCCATTTGCCCTATTCCTCGGGGATCTGTAAAACCTTCCAACTTTGAACTAGCATATCTTTCACATTGGGGCTCCGTTTGACGAGCCGTCTAGATAGGCCTCTAGAGCATCTTGAACCCTACATTCCAGGGCACATTCCCTACCTTTTTGACACCTCGATCTGCCATCCCAATTATCGCAATTTGGAGGGCCCTTGGCCTAAAAACCCACTTTGAGCATACATTTCAGATGACTTTGTCCTACCCAGGGCCTTTACAACTATCTCAAAACTTTGCCATGCACCTCTCAACATGCTCCGCATTACATTGCACACTTCCAAGCACGGAACAACTTTGGTCGCACCATCATTGCCCACCCCCTAGTTGAACATTTGGTTCAACCACACACATGTTTATTGCACCTAAAAAAACTGCAACACCAATCTGGCAACCAAAAGCACTCCAAAACCACAACCATATGTACAAAAGCTATCTTTTGTCACATGCCACACCTACTCAAGCAGGTTGCCCAACCCCCTGCATTACAACATGGTTACCACCTGGGTCAAACACTTTGCATTGATCTCTTCCACCCACCTGTAAGACGGCCTCTCATAGTGCTCCATCCGAGCACACAGCCAATCATCGACATAACCTGCCCTTGGCATACTCCCACCTCTCCAAGCATCCAATGGAAAACTTCCCACTTCCAGCAAAGCATCACCAAACGCATTACCACTCTCATCACACATAACCATCACTCAGACTGAACATAACATGTCCTCCCTCCCAACCATATAAAGTGAGATCCTCATCTAGCAAATCTTGTACTTGCTCAACAGCCCATGACACAGCCGCTCTTATCAGCATCCCTTTCAACCACCATTCACAAATCCCCTTGGAAAGCTTGGACACCGCCTTGGAATCTGCATCACCTGTAATAGAGTGCACTGGCTGCATAGGAAGCACATCTATCTTTGACTCCACGTTGCCCTTCTCACCGGTCATGCACTCAATTTAAGCATCGTCGAGCTCCTCCTCGTCAACTGGCCCTTCAAGGTCAATGTTGAGCCAGCAGAGGATCACACCCACATTTTTGCTCACACTCATCATTTTTGTAACCATTGATTGTAATAAATGTCTTTCCGACATTGATTTTGAATTGAGCCATTCATTAAGTAACGGGACTCAATTGAGTTTCCAGCTTGTAATCCCGAAGTAATTTCACTTGCTGATGTAATTAGTTAGAGATGTTCTCACCTCCAAGGCTGAGGTATATGAGCCAAAGTTTTTGTAACCTAAGGAGATTCAGTTTTTAATCAAAGTGAGTTTTTGAGCACCGTGACTGTGTCTGAGAGAGTGAGAGAGAGAGAGAGTCTTATCTACATGCTACGCGAGCTACGGAGCCGCCATTGGAGAAGCGACACCGCCATTGTGTTAGCAACGGCGAGAGCTACGCACTGATACCAAGAGTGCGCGCTGTCGGCTTCTATGTGTGGTAAGTTCCTACGAGCTTTGGTGTGAGTTTTCTTCCAACTCGTGTGTCGGAATAGAACGTGCAGCATATCTATAGAACCACAACGAGTAGAGCTACACATTAGTACCATCGGGGTCAAGTTTCGATCACCTGTATTTTTCGGCCTGTCTTCATACGCGTTTACCACACGGAGTGGTTATAGGTTGATTTTGCAGTTCAAGTCTTTAGGGTGTTGTTCTTACCTAGTGTATAGACTTCCCCTTGAGTTTGAGAGCGATTCCATGATTCTAGATCCTGTTTCGTATAGCATTCGTTCGTAGTAAGGATTTCAGTCACTTGCGTATTTTAGAACTTAGATTTGATTTCCATAGTAGTGATTGTCATTAGAAGGTCGAGTAGGTGATTTGACACCCACCTAGTTGTTTCCATGCGCCTGCGGGTCAAGCTTCGTCCTCGTCTGACAAATTCTGTTGTTGGTTGAGTTCTCGCTATTTAGCTTCCGCTAGCGGCGTAACCGCCTTAACATTTGGCGCCGCTGCCGGGGACGAGAGCCCTAAGTAGGTGACCTTAGACTAATCCTACGAGGTGAGTCGTATAAACTACTTTGTATACTTTAGTTAGAAAAGATCTAGGAGTGGTGGACTCCGAAGATCTCGAGAAATACTAGGAAGTGGGGAATTCCTGGGTCTTCCGTGTTGACAGTATTTTTAGTTTAGCTTAGATTTCTTTGTTGTTTTGTTGGTGTTGAGTAGTTGTTGATAGAAGAAGAATTTGCTAGTCCGTGAGTGGCAGTGAATCTCTTTAAAATCACAATTACCAAACCCATTTTATGATTAGGAATAGCTTAGGTAGGACTTCATTTGATCCTGATCTAGAGCTAATAATCATTGGAGTATTTGCTTGATATGGTTGATTGCATGTTAGATCACTAAACCGTCGAGTTAGTAGTGAAACTTGCAATAAACAAAAGTCAGAGAAATTTTCTGTGTATCTGGGAGTTGCCGAGCACTTGAGAAAGCTTTAGGAAGGATTCTGCGCCAAAAAACTGGAAATCTGCAACTTTAGACATCATACGCGTATGATGTCTAAATGACCAAACAGAAACCAAAACAGAAATTTTGACTTTACCAGAGTGAGCAGGAGGGTGGTTATACCCTAATTTTCAACTTAAAACAAGAGCATTAACACTCAAAGAAACCCAAAAAGACAAGTCGGAGTCCAAGAAACGCAAAGAATAGGAAATTTTGGATTCAGATCTTGTTTTTACATTCAAACCTGACAAAAACACTTGAAACTCAATTATAAACATTGGAGAAGGCTTAAAACCAAGAATAGTCCAAATCTGTGAAAAAAGACATCATACGCGTATAATGTCTTTTAGCACATCCACTGCTTATTTTTGATATCTGACCTGACAAGATTGTTACAAACACTGTAGAAAGCAAAAATATCAAGTCTTGATCCAAACTGATGAAAAAGACATCATACGCGTATCATGTCTTTGACCTAATTTTGGACATGTTTTGATACTTTGCCAACATAGATCCATTGTAATAGCTGTCTAGAGGTTATATTTCAAGTTTCATCCCATTTGCACCACAATTGACCCAAAAAACAAGTTAAAAGCGGGAAATTGCCAAGAAAAGCCTAAATTAGCCATAACTTGCTCAAACAGAGTTCAAATTGAATTTTGTGAGTGGAAAGAGCATAAGGGGCCTACTGAGAGTGAGCATAACCAAAATAGTCTAAATCTGTGAAAAAAGACATCATACGCGTATAATGTCTTTTTCAGCATAACTGCAACAAAATTCTCACTTGATGAAACAGAAGTTGTCCAACTGACAAGATTAAACAATTGACCAAGTATCAATCAGTTTGGATCAATTCTGACCACAAAAACTTGGGAAAAACAAATTGCCGAGACGGAAAAGTTAAAGTCCTTTAGGGGAATTGATGAATTTGAGATCAGGCAGGAACCTCCAGAATAACCAACCAAAACAAGGGGAACCAGCAAGTGTCATATCAACCGAGGGAAGTGTCAACCATAGTTGGGTGCAACCATTAGAGCCGATCTTTGAAGGAAGTGTCTCTGATACTTCTTCGGAGAGATCTTACGAGATTTTCACTGAACACTTGGAACACTTGAACCTGAACAACAGAGAAAATATGGCAGCAGGATCATCAAACCCTTCCGCCACAATGAAGCTATTGTTCATAAAATACCAGTACGACAATGAGCAAGGTGCCAAGATCTACAAAGATGGAATGGACCGCTATTGTGTAAAGATAGAGGAGAGACCTAGTGAGTTCAAGGACTTAGTGCCTGTGAGCTATAGCGGAGATAGATATCTAGATGACGAGGGTACCATGTACTTGGTAGTCCTAAACCCTAACATTGTGGACAAGTGGGGATTGATGGGCACCAAAGCCAAAGTAGATGAAGAACTTGAGGAGAAGGCACCAATAATGAACTTCCCTGATGCGAGGTTAAGAAGAGAGAATGAAACTACAAGGATCAACACTGATAACATCTATGTGGGGCTATACAAATATAATAATGGGGAGCAAGATCTCTATTATAGATGTGAAGAACCCTACACCGGAGAGTTGACAGACCAAAAAAGACTTTATGTCTTTACCTACACAGAGGGATCGGAAGTGAAAATTGCCGCTTACGTCAAGTATGGCAGGCAATACTCAACAATGGGCAAGAAAGAATTAGAAGGATATACATACTTTGGGGGACCACTACATCAGTATTATGTTACTTCTAGCTCACAAAGACCAGCACCAACAAATGGAGGGCAAAACCCAATGACGACAGGAGGACAAAGAACTCAGGCTGCTGACTCTTTCAGTCAACCTCAGTACTCAAAGCCCGGACCAATGGGATCATTACATTCCAGAGAGTCAATGGATACGAATCGAGGTAGTGCAATTCCAATCCCCACATATACCACTCCAGGTCCAAGGTTCGAAGCGGAACCATCACATTTACCTCCTAGTAGTAGATTCAGGGCAGGGGAACCGACAAGGGTAACCCATGAAGTCCATGATGCTAGAGAAAGCTTTAGCCGGGACACAGGAGCAATGAGATTGGTAGCAGACCATAGACGTATGAGACCATCTCAAGTAGCCAAGTGTATGCCAAAGAAGTATGGTGGTTCAGGAGATCCGTATGCACATGTGTCACTCTTTAAGCAAGTCTTAAGAGCTGAGCAGATAACCGATTTCCATACACAATACGACGGATTTGGTCTTACTCTAGAAGGTACGGCATTGACATGGTTTCAACCACTGAACATAGGGGGATTCCATGACATTGACCATTTGCTAAGAGAGTTTGCTGAGGAATTCTCAAAACGGGGGATTAAGCACAATACGGTCTCACAAATATATGCTTTTAAACAGAGAGAACGCGAAAAAGTGAAGGAAGCTTCACTTCGCTTCAAACAATACATTGAGAGATGTCCAGTACGTGAACGACCACAAGATGACAGACTATCTGTTCTCTTTATTGAGGGACTGAGAAACGACACTCTCAAGAAGGACTTGCACTTGAAAGCTTGTACAAGTTTCGAGCAAGTAACGAGAGAGGCATTGTACTTAGTGGATAACTGTACGGTTTATGGAGAGGTGTCAGCGGATACAGATTTTGCATCCAGTAGCTCCTCCTCCGTAGCGAGCGAGACTACCACTAAAAAGAATGTTCAAACAACAACCATGCCAAATGTAGAGCAAATGATAGAAGATGCTCTAAAAAGGATGGCACCATACCAAAAACCATTGCCAAAAACACTGAAATGGTGTGCTATTGAACAAAAATGGACAAACCATCCAACAGAGGAGTGCTATTACAACAAAGGGTATGTAAGGGAGCGTCAGTATGCACCTCCTGCTCAATTAGCACCACCTCAGATACATCCAGTACCTCGATACCCAACGGGAAATGTACCAGGACCTATGGGGATAGAAAGACCGCAACCGGTATTGGGACAACAACCACCTTTACCAGGAGCAAGACCAGTGGGCATTAGATATGCACCAACCTTAGAGAATCAGGAAGAACAAGCCTTAGTGCCTGTTCAAGCCTATTATGAAGAATCTGGTGCACACATGTCTCCAACTGTGTATTACCCACCAGAAGACCCCAAACAACCGAAACCATGGGGCATGATTGGGAATGTTGGAATACCAACAGTTATAAGTGCTTTTGATGAAGAGAGATACAATTTGGACGTAAGAACATTGATGTTCATAGCTCATGGAGGGTTAACAGGACAAAGACCATCCTATCCACATAGGACGAATCAAGTGGGACCAAGACCAGCACTAGGACCCTGTTACAAGTGTGGAGGTGACCATCTGATGAATGTTTGCCCACATACGGAAATCATTAGAATTAACGCTTATTGCACTGAGTGTGGGGTTACTCACTTCATTGAGGATTGTTCAAAGAATCCAAACAAAGTGCAAAAGACGACATTGAATATGCTACAAACTATTCCTACCAGCAGTGGGTCTGAAAATGAAACTCTGATACCAACGCAAGTTGTTACTAGAGCTCAAGCTAAGAAAACCACGAGAGAACCTGAGAATGGAAAGTTAGCGACTGAAGTGGTTAGTCAAGAACCGCGGAGTCAGAGAAACACATGGAAAGCTAGAAAAGCACGCATGAAGTTGAGAAAAGAACGTGAAGACGCTATTCTAGCTGAGGAACTAAAGCAAACGAAAGAAAGATTAGAAAAACTTGAGAGTCAAAACGGAAAACGAGAGATGAGCCCAGAAAGAACGAAACAAACGAGTATCAAAGAAACAACGAGCTTAAGCTCAGGGGGATCAGTGCTAGTCGACAAAGTACACGAACCATTGGACGCACTGATGAAAGCTTACGAAGCTAGGTTAAAGAACAACCAAACACAAGAACAGAGGTGGATGACATACCCAAACGCGGAATTGGAAAAGCAGAGACTTGAAATGTGCCAGAGAATGATCGAGACTGCACAAGCCTTATTAGAACCACCAAGAGAAACAATGAATGGTGGAACGGAAAACGCAATTCAGCAGGAGACTATCATTTCACGGGTAGCTGAAAAGACTCCCAGTGTACAAAAGCCTGAAAATATACACAAGGATGACCGCATAGTGTTGAACACAACCGATCAAGAGATAGAGAGTTTTCATCCAGTCATACAGAGGTCTTACGGAAGAGATGAGGATTACAATGAATTTTGGAAACAAGTGAGAGAGGCAAACTTTGCAAACGAGCTAAGTTGCCAAGCTAATCAGACAAATTGGGAAAAGGACATCAGGAATCCTCCCATAGTGGAATTTGAGGCAGGATCTCAAGTGTACTTGGATCTGCAATCTTACTGGGGAGATGGGGGCTCTGTTAGAACAATGGAGAGCAAACCTCACTCACTGAAAACCTTACCTTCATACTTAGGAGAGTATGAAGCAAAATCCAAGATTAGAGCACTTCCCTCACGAAGAATCTCATCAGAAAAAGTCATGGACTCGCAAGGATTGATAGAGATCTTGTCAACATCAGTGACATGAACTATCACTCTAGCTGAGCTTTTGAGGCTAAGACCACATATGTGGACCACTGTAGGAAAATGCTTGGAGAAATTCGGGATAAAAGATCCAACATCGAGACTTCAAGAGGGTATACAAGAGCTGAGTAA
The DNA here is from genome assembly GCF_014529385.1 of Adiantum capillus-veneris. Classification (NCBI taxonomy): domain Eukaryota; kingdom Viridiplantae; phylum Streptophyta; class Polypodiopsida; order Polypodiales; family Pteridaceae; genus Adiantum; species Adiantum capillus-veneris. The sequence continues at coordinate 61,627,093 of NC_140936.1, forward strand.
ATCACAAAAGAACGCTAAGCCTGTACCCTTAAACAAGGTCGGAGAGTATTGCGAAGGTGAAGAGGGGAATACAACCTTACCAGTTGAATTCCAAGGCGTGAACACGATGGCAATACTAGACAGCGGAGCTGGGGTCGCCATTGCTACAAAAGAAATCTGGAAAAAATGGGGGAAACCAGCAATAAGGAAGACTAGGTTGAAACTCCAATTAGCAGATGGACACATGGAGAAACCTATGGGGTTATTAGAGAAAGTTGTAGTGACTTCTTGCGGCATTGAATATGAACATACTTTTGCTATTGTCGATTTTGGCAAGGAGAATAACTATGATATCATACTGGGAAGACCATTCATGAGACAGTTGAAAATGGTCCAGGATTGGGGCTACGATCACATATACCTGAGAAATATGGAAACCACTACACGTGTGAACCTGAAAGACCATAGCTACAAAGATGTGAACCGAACACCGGTGGAGGAGTTTGATTCAGCTACTTTGGCGGGATCCGAATTTCCAGCTTGGTTAGGTAAACCCAAGGAGTTATGGATGTGTGGAGCTTCGAATGTGGAAGTCTGAAACGAGAAGAATGTGTTTTAGAAAGGGCTATCGAAGACGAAACTTATATAGGAGAACCCTTTCCAGAGGACACGCTTGAACCATTAGAATGGACACACATTCTAGCAACCCTAGATGTTTGTGCAATTCCGGATGGTCCCACAACGAAATTTTGCGACAAGGACGGGTACGATGTGGTTCCGTACTTCATGTTGAGAACTGTACTCGAAAAAGAAACTGAAAAGAACGATACACTGGAAAAGGAAGATGAAGAGGAGGTGTTTCACGACAGTCCCGATCATCCTGAGGGGGGAAATGAAGCAGACAGAGTCAACGGACAATTCAAGCGGAAACGAAGAAACTATAATAGATGTCCGATTTTATGATTTTCCGAACCAAACTAAACAACGCCAGAAACGCTATAGAGCAAAGAGAAAAACAAAGGGGGTTAGAACCAATCCGATGCCTAGAATAAGAGGAAAAAATCAATTCCTAATGCTAGTAAAGGCGGAAGATTGTGTTAAGGACAAGATTTCTGGAAGAATGAGAGGCAATGATCAAAAGAGCTTACGAAAAGACAAAAGAGGCTCAAGAAATCGAGTTCAAAGGAATGGAACGAAAACTGAAACTGAAAAATCAGAAAAGAACAAGCGCAACAGAGAACACACGGAGTCCAAGCTAGAACGTAGAAACAAGTACAGAGAGCTCAAGAAAACTCTGAAAGAAGTTTGGACGACAGAAATTGAGAGTGGAGAGGACGAAAACGCCAAAATCAAGGAAAACATGGATGTTCCCTCTCACTATAGGAAATTCACAATAGAGGATAGGAAGGTGGTATTAACCCAACCTATTCGAGAGAGAAGGGAGAACGAATCTTATGACGGACCGGAGGATGCAAAAAAAGTTGATTTAGCAGCTCCAGGTGAGACACCTAGACCGGTGTACATAGCCACAGATTTGTCTCCAGGCGAGGAAGAGAGACTTTTGAGTCTTCTCAGAGAGTATAGGGATGTGTTTGCATGGTCTTATAAGGACTTAAAGGGAGTTGACCCATCGATATGCCAACACACAATCCCACTGAAACAAGACGCAAAGCCTAGCAGACAGAGACCATACACATATAATGATACTTTTGCTAAGCGAATCAAAGAAGAGATAGATAAGCTAATGGAAGCTGAATTCATATACGAGATTGAACACACCGATTGGGTATCTCCGATTGTGGTAGTACCCAAGAAGAACGGAAAACTCCGAGTGTGTGTCAACTTAAAGAAAGTGAATGCTGCAACAATCAGGGACAATTATCCCCTGCCGATAACTGATCATGTTCTAGAGCGTGTATCAGGGAAAACAGCATACTCCTTTCTTGATGGTTTTTCAGGATATAACCAGCTAGCCATAGCACTGGAAGATCAACATAAAACAGCTTTTGCAACTGAGTGGGGAATTTATGCTTATAGGGTTATGCCTTTTGGTCTAACCAATGCTCCCGCAACCTTCCAGAGGCTGATGACGCATGCTTTCAAAGAATACTTAAGGTTGTTTCTAGAAATATACATGGATGACTTATGTGTACATTCTCTTCTGAGAGATGAGCATCTAGAACACCTAAGAAAAGTATTTGAGAAATGTAGGACATATCGCATTTGTCTCAATCCTGAGAAATGTGTGTTTATGGTCCGACAGGGCAGAATTCTGGGACATATTGTCTCACAAAACGGAATATCCACGGATTTAGAGAAGATAAAAGTTATAGTGGATATGCCTAGACCAACCAATGCGAAACAAGTACAAAGCTTTATGGGACATTGCGGATATTATAGACGATTCATTTACATGTACGCTATAATAGGCCAACCACTTTACAGGCTAATAGTGAACTTTGAATGGACAGAGGAGTGTGAGGAATCGTTCAAGAAATTGAAAGAGGCACTCATTACTGCTCCAGTCTTGAAATCACCAGATTGGGAGAAGATATTCCATGTGCATATAGATGCTTCGGCATATGCAATAGGATGCATTCTGGCTCAGCCAGAAGAAGGAAACATGGATTTTCCTATCTGTTACGCCAGTCGACAGCTCAACAATGCAGAGAAGAATTACACCACAACAGAGCGAGAGGGATTAGGAATGATATATGCTGTGAAAAAATTTTGGCATTATCTTCTAGCCAACAAGTTTGTGTTTTTTACGGATCACCAAGCCTTGCTCTACCTAGTGAATAAACCATGCAATACCGGGAGAATAGTGAGATGGTTCATTATCTTACTGGAATTCGACTTCACGGTAGTAGTAAAGAAAGGAAAAACACATCTTAGAGCTGATCATCTTTCGCGATTGACGAATGGAGAAGACCCTATAGGAGTAGATGACGACATGCCAGACGCGTACTTGTTCAACATAGAAATGATACCGAAGTGGTCTCAAAATGTCGTTAACCTATTAACCTATGGAGGAGAGTTCGATAGAAGAGAATACAACCACAACATATTGCTATTCAGCAATCCAAGAATCTTCAATTGGTTGCAGGAAGGTTGTATCAATTGGGACATGATCATGTTTTACGACTATGCATCAATCCTGAGGAATATAATATATATCTACACGAAGCACATATTCAGGAATGTGCATTTCATTGTTCAAGAAGGAACACATATAGGAATTTGTTACAATTAGGAGTCTATTGGCCAGGAATGAAAGAAAGCATACATGAATATGTCACTGTATGTATTGTATGTTCATCAAAACCGCCAGCAGAGTATTCGAAATTATATCAGATAACGATCGCTCCAGAATGGAGTCAGTATATTGTTGAATATCTCACAAATAGAACTTTTCCAGAAGGAACTTCAAAAGAACGTCAGAAATCTGTAGAGACAGAAGCTAGAGATTACGCTTTAATAGGAGATCAACTCTATAAGAGAGGTAAAGACAACCATCTTAGGATTTGCGCATCAGAGTCTGAGTATGTGATAATCCTAGAGCAAGCTCATGGAGTAGGTGGAGGCCATTTCTCAGGTGATAAGACAGCAAAACTTGTCTTAGCCGCAGGAATATGGTGGCCAACATTACATATGGACGCTGAGGAATACGTTAAACGGTGCGATGACTGTCAGCGGACCAAAGTACCACTTAAAAGAGATGATATGCCGCTTAGACCAATGATGGGGGCAAGAGCTTTTGCAAAATGGGGGATTGATTATGTCGGACCCATTTCACCTCCTGCATATAAGACTCATGCACAATACATCATTGTGGCTACAGACTATCTAACAAAGTGGGTCGGAGCAAAGGCAACTCAAAAAGCAAATGCCAGGACCACGGCACAGTTTCTATATGAATACGTCTTTGTACGATATGGATTTCCAATAGAAATTGTGAGTGATCGAGGCACACATTTTATAAATGAAGTGATAGAGATCCTTCTAGATGAATTCATGGTAATCCATAGGAAATCAGCCTCGTATCATCCACAAGCAAACGGACAAGCTGAGGCAACAAACAAAACCATATGCACGGTCCTTACGAAGATTGTATCTGAGTCGAGAACTGACTGGGACTAGAAGTTGCATTCAACATTATGGGCATATAGGGTAGCATATAAAACATCAATAGGAACAACCCCATATAACATGGTTTTTGGGCTAAATGCTATCTTACCAATAGAATTCTTGATTTCAACATTAAGGGTGGCTAAGGATCTAGAGTGGACAGGGCACGAGCTTTCTGATAGAATAGATGACCTGGAAAAGCTAGACAAGCTTCGCCTAAAAGCAGTAGCTTCTATCTACGCTCAAAAAAGGCGACTAAAAGAATTTTTTGATAAGCATGTGCGGACTAAAGAGTTTAAGGTTGGGGACTATGTCCTAGTTTACACTCTGAAACAGCATGCTAAGAAGCTTAAAAAGCGAGGGATGGGACCTCTAGTGATTAAAGATCTATCACCAAGTGGAGCCGTCAAGCTTGCTACATTAGACGGAGAAGAAATGCCCAATTGGATTAGTGGATGCAGAGTGAAAAAGTATCTTTTGCCGCTAACCCAAGACATGCTTCTCAAAATACATCAAGAAAAGCTGCGTGTCCAGAAAAAGAAAAAGATTGTGGAGGAAGCGCAAGCCGAGGCGAAGGAAAAAATGGAGAAAAGAAGACTACTGCGTCAGAAACAGCGCAATGAAGGAGCAATACGAATAAACGCAATCAGTATAACAGAAATGGCTAATGACAAAGAAGAACCCATCATTGAATGCAAAGTAGGAACCAACCAAATCAAAGCCAGAGCACTATTGGATTCAGGAGCTCAAGCTAACCTACTTTCACTCAGTTTGTATAGACAATTGACAAATGACACTAAACTACAAACTTCCAAGCAAGAGTTAAAGAGTTACTCTGAGAATTCAATCAAAACTGTCGGATGCACAGTTTTACATATCCAGATTAACCAATATGTGTATCCTCATATGTTTTACGTGGTTGAAGACCAAGCTACACAACAACCATTGTTGCTAGGACAACCATGGCAGAAACAATACAATGCAATGATTGACTGGAGTTCTAAATCAGTGCTTATCAAATACGAAGGTGAAAGTCAATCAGTTAAGTTCACCAAAGGAGCAGAGCCAACTCCAAAGGACGAATCCCAAAGACAAAGGTAAACAACAACACAAAGAAAAAGAAGGAAGCAATGGCAACCAAAAGTTTCTTTACAACCGGATTACTCTTCGACGAGGAATTCTCAACAGTGGATAAGGAAGACAAGCAATAATTAACAGCTCAACCTTGGGAAAAAACGGAGTCAAAGTTGGTATGGAGACCAAAAAAGGTTGTGCCAGAGAACACAAAGGTGGAAAACAGAGTCTTCAATACCAGACAACAGAGTGATTCCAGACAATCAAGGACAGTGAAACAGATCTGGATTCCAAAGAAGTTCATGACGGCACAAAGCTATAGCAAGCAAATTTGGATCCCAAAGATTTGTAAACAGGAACTCCCTTCAGTACAATCAACGGAAACTCCTAGGTATTTCAAGGCGAGGAAATCACCACAAAGGACAAAGCAGGTTTGGGTCGCAAAGAGTTTGTGGCAAGCACAAGCGAAGCGGAAGCAGATTTGGATTGTGCAAAAGAACAACAAGGTAAAGATGAATCCATCTACTGATTCTACTATCGAAGTATCACCAACCCAAAACCCGACCACCAATCCTTCAATCAAACAAAGAGCAGCTTTATTGGAAAGACTGTTGTATCATCGCTCTGCAATTGCATTTGGAACTTATGACCAAAACAACTACAATGCTTCGCCCACAGACACTTCATAGTCGTCCGGGAGGACTCAGACTAGGAGGGGGGGAGGTATACAGGTATACAGGAGTTACAAAGCAGCTACAAGCGCCAAAAACAAAGAAAAACAAAAATTATATTACAAGGGCAGTGTCTTACATGATTTTGTAATTTTTATGTTTGATTGCGGATATTGATAATATTTATGCCTTTATATACCTTGTTTTGCAACAAGAAGAGATCAAATGATGAATTTGGGTCTCTAGACGTGTAAAATATCACTAAATAAGAGTGTTTTTGGAGCTAAAAAGTGGAAAAAAGTGGTAATCCAAGTCCAGAAATCACAAATAAGTGTATATTCATATACACAGGGTTACTAGCTATTTATCGTGTATGTTTGGAATTTTTTGGCTTCAATTTGCTATTTTCCTTTATTTTTTATGATTTTCTTGATAAAAGTAAAAGAAAAATAAAAAAGCAGGTGAAATGAGATCGAAAAAAAGAAAAGAATAGACGGTGATGGTCCTAATGACAAGGGCAACCCATGGTAAAAATTGGGTACAATTCTGAAAAAGTTGCAGAAAACCTAAAATGAAGAAGGATGGAGAACGGGAAGCCAAAGTCAAGTTCAACCAAATAGGTGGCTTCACAACATATCCAATGAGTTGGAAATGCAACTCTCGAGAAGAAAAGTTGAAGAAATTCAACTCCAAGGCAAAAAGACGACTTCGGAGACTGAAATGCCTATAAGGGGGCTTTTTAGCTAAACTGATGACTTTTTAAGTTGAAAACTAGTTAGCAGGGCTTAGGGCACAGCACAAAGCATTCTTTGCACAAAAAGACCAACATTTCAAGAAAAGACATCATACGCGTATGATGTCTCACAGCATGATTTTCACATCCATTTCAACATTTGAGTGCATAGCCTCATTCCACATGTTAATCACATCCTATGAACCAAGTATCATGAGAATTGGAGTTAGAAAACCCAAGGAAAACCAAAAAGACGCAAAGTAGGCCATAAAATTGATTTTTGGTCCTAATTTTGTCAAAATAACTCCAAACTCAATGAAACTTTGTAGGATTGTTGATTAACACATCTATAAGCTATCTGGAACCAAAAAGCACCATTTTGACACAAAAGATATCATACGCGTATGATGTCTATTTGCACTTACAGAGCCAAAACTGCTCATTGGACATCATACATCCATTATATATATCTAATACATGCTACAAATGAAGTTTGGAACCATTTGGTCAAGTGGATCACCCCATTAGCCCAATTGAGGGAAAATCCTTCATCCAAAGCCTATTTTAGCCCAAATCCAACATACTCAAGTCCAAACCAAGATTTGAGTAGGGACAATCCTTCACTAGTACATGGGGAGTCCACAGAACCAATCCCATGAAAAATTAATGAAAAAAACATCATACGCGTATGATGTCTCCAGAGCCATTTTTAGCCCAAAATCTGTCCAAAATTCATAAATCCACTGAATAAGCCTATCTAAAGCCATATCCAAGCTTATAGAGAAATTTGGTCCAAAAATACACTAAAAGACATCATACGCGTATGATGTCTCACTATGTGATTTTGGCACCTCAGGGCTTCAACCACCAAACAGAAGTGATCTACATGCCATTTGAAGGTGAACCACCAAGTTTTATCCAATTTGGATCATAAAATCCAATTCCCTTTCAAAATTTTGCCAAGAGCCTGAACTGGACTAAACTGGCCAAAACTTGACCAATTGAGATCCAAACTCAAATCCAAGCATATGATACTCATGTATACACTATCAGCTACAAGCACAACCAATATGAAGTCATTTTGACACAAAAGACATCATACGCGTATGATGTCTCCAGCATGATTTTGAGCCCATTTTGCATATTTTTTCACCTACCTTGCATCCTTGGGCCCTGAATAGCTCATGTTTCAATTTTCAAGTCATTTGAATAGTTAAAAGCTTCATTTCGGCTTTCAGTACTAAAAAGACGCTAACTTCTGAAATTGGAGTTACAGGATCCATGGATTCCGCCAAGTCATCAGCAGCAAAGAGAAAAAGACCGACAATCAAAGATGCTCTTGCAAAAGCAGAACCCTTTGACATTCCAGCAGAAACCCTCAAGCCAACCAAAACTTGGGTGGAGGAAGCAGTACTGGAACAAGAGGGAATAAAGATCTACCAGGGGACTTTCAGAGATCCTCAAGGGCAAGCGGTGGATATACCGATGATCCCACAAGAATTGGTGGATTATAGCAGGTCAGAGAACATCAGCAGGTACCTGGAAAGGGCAGACTTGCACAGATTCTTCACTGCGAGACCATCAGGTGTAGATACAAGAAGAGTGTATGAGTTGGCAACCTCCATTCAGAAGGATGGGAAAGCCACATTGACAGCAATAGATGGAGAGAAAGTAGAGGTACAGATCACTCCACAGCTCATTGCAGATGCATTGAAGTTGAACAACAAAGGGAGCTCTGTCAGGGAAAGAAGGGAGGCTATAGAGGTTTATGGGTCCAAGAAACAGAATGCAACTTATGGAGATATGGCAGACCAAAGAGCGGCAACCCTTTGCCGACTGTACAACCAATTTCTCCATATTTGCAGTAAAAGACCGCAAAAGTATACGACACCGCCCCATGCCATTGCAACTACCATCACATGGGCATTGAAGAGCAATATGCCAAAAGAGGTGAATTACGCTCAACACATCCACGAGCAAGTAATTGCCATGCACAACGAGAAGCCAAAGTATATAGGAGGAGCTGAAGTTCTGACAAGAATAGCTTATGAAGCTATTGGAGCCAGAGATCAATGGCCAAAGGTTCCCTCCCAGAATGAGTGGCTTAGAGAAGCCGATGAGGAGGAAGAACAGCCTGAAGTATCCAAGAGGGCGTCCACAAGAGCACGCAGGAAACTAAAAATAGTTTCAGAACCTGAAGAGAATGTGGATGAGCCGCTTATGAAGAAAGCAAAGAAGAAGGTTGCTCCCAAGCAAACCAAAAGTCAGAAAGCGGCAAGAATGGAAAGACTGGTGGAGCAGTTTAGAGCGGAAAGAGCTCTAAAAGGGGACTTTGAAGAAAAGTGGGTGCCAGACCCCACTAAAGTCGGAACTAGCTCAGCCAGGCCACATGTTGATCAATATATTAGAGCTTATGAGGAGTCAGAGGCTATACTGGAGCAGCAACCTGTCGAGCCATACACTGAAGAGGAAGTACAGCTTCTAAAAGCTGAGCTGAAAAAGGACGACAAGGGGAAGAAGAAAGTAGATGAGTCTACTGAACCTCAAGAGAAAGACGGGCAAGCAAACAAAGGTAAAGCCAAGATGACTGAGGACAATCAGCCCTCCTTTACTGATGTACCCAGCCCAAAGAAGACGGAAATCATTGTGGAAGAGACCACAGTAGAGATGGACACGGCTGGTATGGAAAAGCCGGAGGCCGGGACCAAGGAAAAGGAGATAGATCCAATTCAGCAAAAGAAAAACGATTATGAGGATCTGGTAGCGATAGGGTACACTGAAGAAGAGGCCCTTGAGGCGGTTTATGGGATCACCCTACAAAAACGAGATGATCGGAGAGGGACAGAGGAAAATACAAAGAGTACAAAAGAAAGTGATGAAAAACTGGACGAGCAGAACGTACTAGAAGAGCCGAAGCTAGTGGAGGTGGTGGACAAAAAAACTTTAGAGTTGACAGATGAAGATGAAAAAGACATGCACATGGTGCATGAACTGCTCAGCAAGATCAAAGAAAGATCCAAGGCAAAGGAAGTGGAGATTGAGACAGCCAAACAAAGGGAAGCCGAGTTGCAGAGGAAATTAGAGGATGCTATGACTGAATCTGAAAGTCATAAAGCATCACTCTACGATGTGGAAAACGAGAGAGATGGCTTGATACTCCAGCTAGCCGAGGCTTCAAGAGAAGTAACAAGTGCACAGGAAGCAAAGGAGCGGATGGAAGACGACTTGGAGGCGGCTAAAGATGAGCTCATTGAGCTAAGGGAAAGAGTCGAGCTCCAAGAAAGAACAATCACTAGACTCAGGACTACCCCTAGAGCTAGCAGAGCAGGAACCGAACAAGAGGGAGCTCTTGTACCAGCTCTGGAAGACCAGGTCCGAAGCTTACAAAGAGAGCTAAGATTAGAGCAAGTGCAAAGGTTGCACATGGCGGAGGGATCATTGGCAGTAGAGGAGAGGCTCACTTTAGAAAATCAAACACTAAGAATAGAGAATGAGACCCTCCGCAAACAGCTCCAAGATCTACAAGAGCAACAAAGAAGAGAGACAGAGACACCACAAGAAGGATCAGGTGGAGCAGCCATAGAGCTACCAGAAACTGGAGAGGCAACCACAATTGAAGATCCAGCCCCAGTTCAAGAGGTGGCCTCAACTTCAGTAATCTCTGAAGAAGAAGAACAAAGGCTCCATGACCAAATAGAAAAGTCAACAGAGGAGAGTGCCAAGGCGAAAATGGAATGGGAGAGGAGACTCCTAATCTCCATTAGACTTCAGGGATTAGACACAAAAGTGCTCCATGAAGAGTGGATGCAACCCAGCCTGCCTTTCCCTTTGATGAAGTTTGAAGTGATAAAAACGAAAAAGAGAATAGAGGAGGAGCAGTATGTCGCTCTTTACGAAGGCGACATCACAAAAGAGGAACAATCAAAGAAGATTGTAGATTCGCAGCCTAGATGGAGGAAAGGTTGGCTGAACAAATACCCAGCCTACCTCATCTACTTGGTAGAGGCACCAAAGGAGATTCGGGAGGATGCAACCTTCTGCCCGGTGCCAAGAGTCAGAAGCTGGAAAGAGCATGGCAGGATTGCAGAAAAGAAGCCAAATTGGCTTAATTACCCCAGGATGCCAGGACCAAAGGCAGGAGAGAGAATAGGTAAAGCCTACATGGTGAAAACCCTAATGGGGACCATCAAGCTCTTTACTGGCTCTCCTGACCTTTCGTGTCAGATGCTCAAGAAAATTTACAGGACTCTCTTAGCTTGCATTGAAGTGTTCGCACCAGATAAAGCCACGACCTCGAGTCTACTATCGACGGCCGACACAGTGACTGATATGATGTATGACCTTTCATTGCAGCCTTCTCCAAAAGTGTTGCACCTCCTATACCAGAGGATTATGTTTTTGCCTAGCTTCCACTTGCAAACATTCGAAGAATCTTTCTACACCGGCTTTTTCACCCACGAAAGCAAAATATTCGGCCCAACCTTGACCATCGGCAACCTGCAATACGAATCACATTTGCAGATGCTCAAGACGACAGGACTTTATTGACCAAGCATAAAGGTCATGTCAGGGACGACATGAACGCGAAGGGGGGGAGTGTTGAGCCAGCAGAGGATCACACCCACATTTTTGCTCACACTCATCATTTTTGTAACCATTGATTGTAATAAATGTCTTTCCGACATTGATTTTGAATTGAGCCATTCATTAAGTAACGGGACTCAATTGAGTTTCCAGCTTGTAATCCCGAAGTAATTTCACTTGCTGATGTAATTAGTTAGAGATGTTCTCACCTCCAAGGCTGAGGTATATGAGCCAAAGTTTTTGTAACCTAAGGAGATTCAGTTTTTAATCAAAGTGAGTTTTTGAGCGCCGTGACTGTGTCTGAGAGAGAGTGAGAGAGAGAGAGTCTTATCTACATGCTACGCGAGCTACGGAGCCGCCATTGGAGAAGCGACACCGCCATTGTGTTAGCAACGGCGAGAGCTACGCACTGATACCAAGAGTGCGCGCTATCGGCTTCTATGTGTGGTAAGTTCCTACGAGCTTCGGTGTGAGTTTTCTTCCAACTCGTGTGTCGGAATAGAGCGTGCAGCATATCTATAGAACCACAACGAGTAGAGCTACACATTAGTACCATTGGGGTCAAGTTTCGATCACCTGTATTTTTCGGCCTGTCTTCATACGCGTTTACCGCACGGAGTGGTTATAGGTTGATTTTGCAGTTCAAGTCTTTAGGGTGTTGTTCTTACCTAGTGTATAGACTTCCCCTTGAGTTTGAGAGCGATTCCATGATTCTAGATCCTGTTTCGTATAGCATTCGTTCGTAGTAAGGATTTCAGTCACTTGCGTATTTTAGAACTTAGATTTGATTTCCTTAGTAGTGATTGTCATTAGAAGGTCGAGTAGGTGATTTGACACCCACCTAGTTGTTTCCATGCGCCTGCGGGTCAAGCTTCGTCCTCGTCTGACAAATTCTGTTGTTGGTTGAGTTCTCGCTATTTAGCTTCCGCTAGCGGCGTAACCGCCTTAATAGTCAATAAGCACCACTTGCTTGTCGGCTTCAATCACCCGCTCTTCTACCGCTCATCACACTCCGCCACCATAGGCAAGGCTTTCCTATCTCTTTTGGCAAGACTTTGCACCTGTTGCACCATTATGGCACATTCCACAGCTACCTTCATCAACATGGCCATTAGCATGGCAACACACACCATTTTTACCTGCTCATCATCACCTGTAGGCCTAGACCACTCCACTTGGTCTTCACCATGCATCTCAGTTTGTACTTTATGCTGCTCCTCGCATACATTCACCACCTCTCCACTCACATGCAAGAGATCAAACTCATCATACCTAGATTGAGACGACTCAATCTCCCAACTCGTAGCTACATCCATAGAGCTACTGTCACTCGACTCAATCTCCTCCTCTGTTCCTAGCTCGGGAATCTCCTCTAGCTTCACCGCTTTGACCTCGTCTGCAAACTGCACTCTTTGGCCTTTACCACATTTCAATGGAGCTTCTACAGTTGCACTCGAACCTGGAATCACCTCTTTTGTCCACTCTAGAACCACTTGCATATCCTCCACAACAATTGGAGCCGCTCTAGTCGGCATCCTTGGCATAGGAACTACCTTATCTCTTTGTAGCTAAAGAACCCTTCGTTCCTCTTGCATTTGCACTTCTCTTTGTACCACCTGTGGCTCAGCTATCTCTGCACCACACTGCCTTGGCATCACAGCGCGCTTGAAAAACTCCGCCTAGCTTCACGCTTCTTCAGCATCTTTTTGTCCGCCCTCTCGCCAAAGCTACAGCCTCTTCATATGACACCGGGCCATCTATCTCCAGCTTATCACGCACTTCCTCATGCAGGCAATCCCTGAATTTACCCAAATTTAAAAAACTAGCATGTTTTGCAGCAATTACCTTGATCAATTTTCCCCAAAGGGCTTAGAACTCCCACTCAAACGCTTGAAAATCACCTTCCAAGCTTTGCTTCAAACCGTCCAGCTTTTGCTTTACTTCATTCAGTTGCGCATCCGCTACAAATCTGCTTCGAAAAGCCGCCTCTAGGGCTTCACAATCTACCTTTTCTTCATCAAGGAGGCCATCAAACCATAGCCTCGCTTTACCACGAACCAAGAGCGGGAGCACCTGTACCGCAGCGTCTTCTCTCGATAGACCGCTTTCCAACACGAACAATCCATACTCTTGGAGCCAGGTTTCGCATCCTCAACCCCAGTGAAAGTGGGAAATCCTGCCCAAGCCATCACTAGCAGCACCTTCTCTTCAAAGGCCGCACCTTTGGCATCACCAAGATCACCACTTCGACATCAACTAGGAGCATCAGACCGCTCCTCCGTGGGGGCACCAGAAGATGGAGAGGGGGAATGGGGAACACGCCTAGTACACACACAAAAATGCCTTCTATAGCTCAAGGCATACATAGCACCCCTGCCGACTTGAAAACCACCTCCAAACGACACAATTACCAAGACCACACATGCACACGCATTCACAAAGATTCACCTGAGACCACACAGGGCATAATGCTATCCACACCCATAGAAATGCACCAACGGCAGTCACCCTTCACACACGATCCCTCGCTCAGTCTCCTTCTTTGCACACACGTTGTCGGGGGGCAACACTGCCGACACATGCTCACACTCACTTGCAATAGAGCAGAGAAGAAAAGGGAAGGGAAAATACGGCACGACACGATCCACACTTCAAAATCGGGGAGCTTTCTTCATTCAACCACAAAAAACTACATACAGCCCTGATCGCTGGCCGATGCATACAAAACTACACATGGGGACGAGCTCTCTCGAGGTTTCTGCACCAGGCTTTCCATGGCTGCTTCCTCCACGTAGATCTCTCTCTCTCTCTCTCTCTCTCTCTCTCTCTCTCTCTCTCTCTCTCTCTCTCTCTCTCTCTCTCTCTCTCTCTCTCTCTTCCTTGACGTGCAGGAGCCAAGCCTTTCCTTGAGGCCGCCACTTTTTTGACAACGCGTAGAATTTCAAGCGACCAAGAAAACCCTCTTCTTTTCCTTCTTTTTTCCTCCACCTCTTATCCTTCTTTTCTAATTCCATCTCAAAGGGGCAACGACAACGCCGTTGTTGCACCCTTGCTTAACACTTCTTTTAACTTCTTCTTTTTTGGCCTGCCCAAAGGGCTAAGGCCATAGTGGTGGTTTCCCTTTTTTCTTAGTGAAAAATGTCACATGTATTTTAAAAATAAAAGTGAGAAATAAAAAATAACCTATATAGTTTTGAGTGGCTCTTGAGAGGATAGGTTCATTGGATTCCGTGTCTTTTGAGTGGTTCTAGAAAGTAAACATTAGGTGCAAGCTGGAAGCCTTAAAGTGAGGTTGGTGGGAGTACATATAATGAGTGGATGCATTTCATTCTTCCCTCTTTTGGAGTGGAGACTCCTTGAGCTCCGTGGAGGGAGCTCTCATTAGGTTTAGGTCTCATGAAGCCCTAGTAGGGATAGCAAAGCGTGCTCAAGGGCGCTGGCCTATGGTGGTTTTTGGTCGTGCGTGCGCGTTGTGCATGGGGTGCCTCTGCACGCTCTTGTGTTGCTCCCGTCTGTCGTCTTGCTCGCCGATTTGTGGCGGTTATGGGCCGCGCTTCTGCTCTACTATCTTGCTTCGCTTCTGTTGTGTTGTCCTGCTTTGTGCATGAAGCCATGGCGGCATGTCGCCCTGCTCGCCGGCTTGTGGCGGTTCTGGCCCGCGCTTGTGCTCTGCTGCCCTGCTTCCTGCATGCGCTTGTTGAGAAATGGGTGGCTTGTGTAGCGTGGTTCCTCTCGCTGGTCTATGGCGCTGTTGGGCGTGATTCAGTGCCCTACCTCTCCGCGGTCTTGTGTTGCTGTGGTTTGCCGTCCTCCTCGCCGATCTATGGCGGATTTGGGCCGCGCTTGTACTCTGTTGTGCTTCTCTATGGGTGCCTCGTGTTCTTGGTTTGCTGGTCTATGGTGGATTTGGGTCGTGCCTTGGTGCTGTGTTGCTTTGTATCTCGGGGTTGTCCTGCTCTGTTTTCTCATCCCCTTTGCCGATCTGAAGCGGGTCTTGAAGACGTGGTGCCGTGCTTCTCTATGCATCGGGGTTCTGTTGCTCTGTTAGGACATCCCCTTCGCCGATCTATGACGGACCTTGGACGCTGATCTGTTGTGCTGCTGCTGTTTCCAGTGTTGTCGTGCTGCATTGTCGTCCTCTCCGTTGGTCTGTGGTGGATCGGGCCATTCTGTTGTGTGTCGTGTTGCTCTGTGTATTGGGGTTCTGATGATCTGTTAGGACGTCCCCTTCGCTGATTTGTGACGGACCTTGGACGCCGATCTGTTGTGCTGCTGTTTTTTTCGGTGTTGTCGTGCTGCATTGTCGTCCTCTCCGTCGGTCTGTGGTGGGTCCTCTCCGTCGGTCTGTGGTGGATTGGGT
This sequence comes from Adiantum capillus-veneris, assembly GCF_014529385.1. Classification (NCBI taxonomy): domain Eukaryota; kingdom Viridiplantae; phylum Streptophyta; class Polypodiopsida; order Polypodiales; family Pteridaceae; genus Adiantum; species Adiantum capillus-veneris. The sequence goes on from NC_140936.1 coordinate 61,642,622, forward strand.
CGTTCTGTTATGCAGCTCTGTTGCAGTGTGTTGCGCTGCTTTGTTGTGTCGTCCCGCTTGCCGGTCTATGGCAATTCGGTATCGTATGTGGCTTGTCGACGGCATCTTTGTGTTAATTTTCGGTATGCATCAAAGAGAAGCTTTTTCTATTTAATTTGTTGCTTTAATTTTAGTTGGCTACTTTATTTACTGTTTTGCTCTGTTTTTTGCAGGGTGGTACGGAGCCATTGACGAGATTGGATGGTTTGGGTGGCTGATTGTATGTGGAGGTCAAGCACAGTATGTTACGGGCTGAATAATTTGAAGATTGTAGATGTAACTTTTATGGTGTTGATGAAGTTTAAAATAGGGCAATGTTTCCGAAGTTATTTATTTCTCGAAGTTTGTCTATTTTGTTGATAGATTTTGTGCTTTAGTTTGCTATAGAAAATTTATTTTGTTATTGCGTCAAGGTGCTTTTAATCTAAAACGATTAGATCCACATTCTATGATGCAATCTTGGTCCACGATTTAATCCTATTGATGGATTATTTGGACTAGCTGAGCATGTGGTTAGGGTTTGGGGATTTGACATTGAAAAATTATGGCTCTGTGGTTATTTTTTTAATGTAAGAAAAAAAATGATTTAACTTTGAATATTATATTCAATGATCTCAAGGTTCATTGCTAATATTGTAAAGTAAGAATGGAAATAAATCCGTTTTGATGTGGTGATTTAGAATCATTTACTTCAAATCTTTATAAAGTTCTAAGTTATTAGTTTCTCTTCTTTAGATGCCCTAATTTACTTTAGTTGTAGTTCTCATTTCATTTGCAGCCTTGCACCTCTCTTCTCCATTCTGGCTGTGCACCTCTCTTGTCCTCTCTCCTCTCTCTAATAATAGTTGAGTTAAAATTCATTTATGTTTGTAGCTTTTATTATTATCACAAAAGTCGAGGTAGAGTTAATGAAAAGAGAAGCCCTTTCTCTTTCTCTCTCTATGGAGTGTACAGGTCGTGATCCAATATTATATAATGATAGATGATAACAAATGTAAAAATTTGCATTTACAGCCAACCTTTGAGTGGAACTTTCAAACTATCTTTCTTGAAGTACTCAAGATTATGCACCAAGTTTCACTCTTTGAGTTGTAAGTATATAAAAGCTAAAGGTATTTTGAAGAACTATCACGTTTTACAAGCTTCTCTATTCTGAGATCACTCTTGCTGAGAGTTATACTCCCTCTATAGTACAGTCTCTTAAACTTTACAGCCACATCTTTTATCAAAGCGATAGCATTACTCTCTATAGCAAGGCCCTATGGATTCGAATATGGATGGTAATATACCTCTGCATTTCGTTTCCTCTTTTGGGGCTTAAGAGTCTTGTTGTCTTGCTTGTCTTGGAAATTGTCTTGAATTTGCTCTTGATTATAGATGCTTTCACTACAAATTCAAGCAATGACTACTTCGAAACTTTAAGTGCAGCTTCTAGTACTGAAAACTTGCATGAAGTTGTGTTTGAAAGTGGGGGCCTTAAATCGTCAAGTAGTGTAGTGGATTCTCCAAACTCACCATTTAAAAATCTTAGTCCCAAAGCCAAGTTCAAGAAAACGTCTCCAAAATCTGTTCAAAAGGCCCTTAGTATGCAAGAGGGATGGCTTCTGTGAGAGGTTAGCTTTGTTTCCGATTTCTGTGGCTAACCAATGTGTAATTGATAATAATATTATCATGTGCCATGTGTTGTAGGGCGAACAACGCTTAGCTCTTCCGGGATTGCCACTCCCTCCGCCAGTGTGAGTCGTTCATTGGGCTTAGCATCTATTAAAGAAGATCCAAGACCTATAGTTGATTCCTTTGGATCTCAATTGGCATTGAGTCAATCTACGCTTGAGCTTCTTATATCTGAGCTTTTTGATGCTATTAACTACCGTTTTGTCTTCGTTGGCAAGATGCTCGCGAAGTATGGCACATATAAAATCCAAAAAGTAAATTACAACAATTTTTGAAGGCCGATCTTGTGGACAAGGTTGCACATCATACTATCACTTTTGTTGTGGCAGAAAATTATATTGAACAGTTTGTCAACACTTTTGTGGTGGGTGATTTTTTACGAATTGAGGGGCCTGTTGTGAGGAAAAAGAATCCTAGTGATGGAGGCACTTGTCAGCTTGCTCTCTATGCTGATGCAACTACATCTATTGTGGAGGCTCCTTCATTCGACTTTGTGCTCACTCTCTTTCCTGAGCACAAGATAAAAGATCTTTTCTCATCATGGACTTCTTCAATTGAAGATGGTGTGCCTACTGTAGCTTTTACTGTTATCAAGGTGGAGAACATGGCCAAAAGTGATGGCAGTAGTGGCACTAGACTTATTGTTGCCGATGGTCTTGCTGATGTTGATAGAGCAACGGTAAGCTTCTATATGCATCTCTAAGTCTTCTTAATAGTGTTTTGACTGTTTGTTATTGTTGCAGCTTTTGTTTGTACCTTCTCGAAAGGCTGACTTTTATAACATATCCAATGAAGTCAAAGAGAATGGATTTTATGATTGTGCGGCTCACAACATAAATGTCTTCAAACAATTCTCTAACACATTATCTGTCGTGGACTACACTATTCTGTTGCCATTGCCCTCTCGATTGAAGTTGCTTTTCAAAGATATCCGTGTTAAGCAAATTGCCAATATGGGATTTGGAAAAACGGTGAGTTCTTATTCGTAGGTTGTCTGCATTGATTGTGCATCGTGTGATTTCTTTAGGTTAATTTCAGGTGTTCGGTTCTCTTGAGGTTGTTAACGTCAACAGTGTTGGATTGGAGTATTTATGTGGAGTTTGCAAATCTGCCCAAGTCAGTCGCCAAAGCTCAAATCCTCATTGTTTTGCTTGTAACAAAGTTGTTGAAACTTGGAAAGTTCCTGTCAATCAAAGCTGGTTCTTCGTGACAGTAAAGGTATTTCCGTCACCTTGCACGAGAAGATTGTTGACCAAGTCCTTCGCCTACCCTCTTCTTTTTTGCATTTGCATGAAATTGATCTAGTGAGTTTGAAAGCTTCCTTGGTGGGAATGAAGAGAGCTGAGCATTTCTCAATTGATGCACAGGGGTATGTAACAAGCTTTAAATTGGAATAGGAAGATGCTAGCTTTGCTAATGTGCCTTGCACTCCTCGAGGAAGGTCATATTTTGCTGAATATCCTTTTGTATCTAGGCATTATGGCGGGATTATCTCTTGGCGATAAAACTGTTTTTTGTATAAATGGCATCCAATGTTCAATCGAGTCAACTTTTTGGAAGACATCTTCTTGTAATCAAGATGTTTTAAGGGCATTGTTGTTTGTATGTGGTGTAGATATCTCTATCAATTCACTAAAAAATATTATGTCCAAGCATATTGTTGCAAAAATTCATTCTCAAAACTTGGAGATCACAAGTGTGTGGCTGAAATTGTGGAACGATGAGCGTGTGGCTTGTAATGTTGATGATAAAACTCTTGAATCTTTATTTTCCCAACGTATGGGTACAAGAACAAATTCTGCTTTGCTTTCAATCAATTTGATTGTTAACCCTCACGGCTCACGGACACCCTATCAACTACGACGGACGTTGTAACCTACAACAGACTTTGTATTATTTATTTGGTAGAGTCAGGTACCGAGCTTGTCGGTCCAATAGGAAAAGGGTAAGAGTGATCGCCGATGAGAGGCGCACTCTAACTGGGACATTCAAGGGATTAGTTGGCTAAGCATGGGCGCCCAAGTGTGAGTGGGGTGAGCTCATATAAAAGTCAACTAAACCTAAAATTAACTCATTCTCTCATTTGTGCAATTGAAGAGTGCTCTTGCTCCATCTCCTTCTTCTTCTTCATCATCTCTTTGTGTGTGTGTGAGCGAGAGAGAGTGAGAGAGGGAGTGTGTGGGCGATCGAGCATTACGAAGGCACGACGGCAGTGAAGCGGTTGAGCGTGACGTAGCGGCGTCTCCTTCTTCTTCGTGGCGAGGAATCCTCCACGAAGCAAGCGTAGAGCGGTGAGTGACACACCATCTCCTTCTTTGAGCTTACTAGTTTAGGCTTGTTGTGTGCTTGGAGCCATTTGTGGCTCGCACACGGTGTATCTGCAAGTTCCTTGCATTGACACGTGCGACATAAGCGCACATTTTTGGCGCCACTTCCGGGGAATGCCACATGAAGCTCGAGTAGCACTCTGTGCTTCTCCGTGGTGCAATTTCTATTGTAGGAAAGGTAAGGAAGGAGTGTGTGTGTGTGTTGAGAAGAGGGATTTGGTGTTATACTATGTGTTTTTTTTTATTAATGGAGTTTTCAAAGGTTCTGTGTTTATTCTCTGTGTATTAAGGTAGTTAGTTTTCTTTGTTAATAGAGATTTCAAAGGTTCCGTGTTTATTCTCTGTGTATTAAGGTGAGTTAGTTTTCTCTCTAGAGTAAGTAGGAAGTAGATTAGTGAGAGTTAATAGAGTGTGTTAGTGTGTAAGAGTAGGTATATTAGTTAAAAGTAGGTAGATAGAGTCTGTGTGTGCTCTCGCGCAGGCCGCGGCCACCTTATCCTTTTTTTTTAAAAAAATATTAAAAAATTAAAAAAATTAAAAAAATTAAAAAAAAATTAAAGGTAGGATCGAGATCGGGAATATCTCTCAGACCCAAGCCCAGACCCAAGCCCAAGCTCACACTGAGGCCTAGGCCTCAGTCGCCTTTTAAAAAAACGAATTTTAGCTTCACACGTAGCTAAAAATTGATTTTTTGAGGACCAACGAAACGTCAGATGCCCGAAAATTATGCTGTAAAGTACACAGCGACCCTTTAAGTGATACGCTCGTTTCGAGCTATCACACACTTCAATCAAAAAAATCAAACATTAAAAAACATCAAAAACAAGAAAAAATCAAGTAGAAAATGGGGTGCAAAACATCCACAAAACAAAGCAAGTAACCTTTGAGGGTACTTGCCGACACTTGTAGGGCACCCAAAGCACATGTATCTACGCTTTGGTCGTGTGCTAGAGTCCGAACAACTAGCTAGTGCTTCGATTTATGGGGGTACTCACTATCCTTCCATGCTAGGGTCTACGCCCTCGGCGGGGACCCAAGGTAGTGCAACCCAAGACCCAAATATAGTGGCTAGCGACTCTTCCTCTTACTACGATATTATGGAAGAGAATCTTACACAAAGCCCCAGGGGAACAAATGAAACCGTGCCTAGCTGGGCCCAACAACCTAGAACTAGTGTTTTGATGGAAACTTTTAGTAGAGCTACGCGCTCTGAACCTACAGCTAGTGAAGTAAACGAAGGGGGTGGGGAAGTAGAATCACCATTCACATCTCCTGTAGACCCCACACTCCCTCAGAGTGTCTACGTGGACATTCTACCTACCTCATTTAATGAGGGCCCTACCAAGCTACCACCTTCCGAAGTCGCCTCTAAGGTAGCGGTGACTAAAAGTCAAAACACGGGAAGCAACATTGCATCCACCTCACGGCAACCCTCTAGTACACCAAATTTGGACGGGGTAGTTCTCAATGAAAATTGGGAATATGACCTACACACAGAGACTTTGACCGACCTATACATGGGCTACACATACCATGTGGGTTGGTTAGAAGTTGTACAATCCACATCTAGTGCCACTAGTCTAGAGGAACAACAACACATGATCTGCAATGTCATCCATAGGATTATCCAGTCCGAGAGGCAAACTCGAGGAATAAACATACCTTCGACGGGTCCTATGCGATTTTTAGACACAGGCAAAGGGAAACAACCCACTCTATCACAAATGGAGACTCCCCCAGTGAGTCCCATCGATCCCCCATATGTTGTTTCGCCAGGGGTCTCAATGCAATCTGAGCCCACAAGTGATAGCTTTACTTTTCCAAGTCCAGCTCATCTTTCCCTGGATGACACCATGGATACCATGCCTACCCCAATGATGGGCATGCCAAGAAACACACCATGGACCTCGTTTGTTAGTAAAGCAACGCTACATGGTAGCTCAATGCCTGCAATAGTACCTACAAGTGCGTACCAATCGTATGCACCTATGGGTCCACGTACTCATGTAGTCCCTACCCCTCCCATTGTTTCAACTACCTATGCTCCACAACCACAACACTTAAGTTCTTATTTCCATGGGACTATACCGGCTAGCATTAGCATGTCACATCCGACGTCTGCTATGCCTAGGGCCACCCATATGAACTATGGACCACCACATGGCACAACATCGTACCCAACGTGGAACCCAAGGGCTTCCTATGCGCCAAGCCCAATGCCAATACCTACTCCACATGTAGTCTCTGGAGCACCTTGACCCACGGTGCCTGCTCACTTAGGTGACTTGGCAACATTTGCTCAAGCTATTGGTCGATCTATTGCTGAGAATATGCATAACACGCCTGATAGAGAGCCTAGAAGTAAGGCAGTACAAATAGCCAAGCTCACACAAAAATTTAGTGGAGACAGGGATGTGAGAAAGCATATCAAAGTGTTTGAACAAATATGCAATTCTCTAGGAGAACACAATGACCTACATAAGAGCAATGCTTTAAGCCTAACCTTAAGTGGAAAGGCTGGGGATTGGTATAGAACCCTAAGGGTGGAAGAAAAAACGATTTATCCTACCCTTAGGAGACTGTTCTTAAAAGAATATATACGAGAGGGAGTGCTTTGGAGTGTAGCCTCTCAGCTCCAGAAAGCCCAACGAGAGGAAGGAGAGTCGGTGAGAGACTTTATAAGTCGCTTGAAGCATTTGAATTCTCGTTGTAATCCAAATGAGCGCTTCAACAATAACCAATTGCTTGATAGATTCATTAGGGGGTTACGACATGAGGATATCTACAATGGCCTAGTCATTAGAGGTATCACCACTTGGGAAGCAGTCACCACCAATGCGATCCAATTGGAGAATAATTTAATGATTCAAGGAGAAAGAGTGTCTCTTGAGACTAAATCTATTAGCTCACAAGCATCGGGGCATCAGCCAATGACCCTAAAGCCTATTGCTAAGGAGCCAAAGATATCTGAGATGACTTTAGCAGATCTCACCAAGGCTATTCAAGAGAGTCTTAGAGACAATCGTGCTCCGCAAAACAATCATATGTATCCAAGAAGGGAGCAGCAATGGTGCTCAGTATGCTATGGACCGCATAGTACTAGTGAATGCCCTACTTTTAGAGTAAAATTCAATGGGAACTACAATGCATGTGGAAGGTAATTACCGAGGAGCCATCACCAAGTACACCCGTGGTACAAGTAAACGTACTCACACGATTAATGCTCCAAAAACAAAATTATATTCTTGAGGAAAGAGACACATCATCAATTGCCCAATCTCAGAAAAAGAAGAAAACACAAAGAAAGAGATCGCAAAAAGCAGTGAAGTCAGACCCTAGTTCAAAGACCAACATAGGGACTAGTGATGACCCAGTATATATGAACGACGCTGAAGAAGATTCTGATTCAGGTGAAACCATGGAGACCAACACGACCACTAAGATAGAAACCAACAAGGAAGATCTTCATGAGCCACAATGGCCAGGATCCAAGAAGAAGATAGGAACTTATCCAAACCCTATAGAGGAGATTGAGCGAGTCAAGCAATTAAGGAGTTTGATAGAAGATACCCAAAGGGATCTAGAACCAGCACCTAGGAAGATCCAGATTACAGACACCGTGTTCCCTACGCAATAACAACCTCACCAAGTCCATAGACCCTTGGACATACCTAGTGTCATCCAAGAAGAAAGTGACTTAAAGTCATGGGAAAGTGGGCGTACTCACTTCTTGATGGAAAGAATGTTTACAGAGGGACTACCTTATCCTATCAAAGAAATGGAGATCCCATCTTCCCCACGTCAAGGGACTGAAGTCCAAAAGGTGTCGTTAAACATTGCCAAATTGATGGATTTCATGTCTTCAGAAGTTAGAACCACCATCATGTCCAAACTATATAAAGACTCTGAGCTAGTCTCAACCCTTCGAGCCTTTCTCAATGGAGAACTGAAGTTTGGGCTACCACAATTTGCACAGATGGATGGAGATGGGGAGATGCCAATAGAGGAGGAATACATAGATCCACAACCCAATGTATATGAGAACCTTGTTATAGAAATACCTGTTAACAAGTTGGGACAATACTTTGAGGGTGATGAATCCAATGAGACCATAGCAATCACTACTAAGGGATTAACTGTGAAGGGAATCCTTGATGGTGGCGCTGGGGTTAGCATTGTGACTAAAAATTGCTGGGAAACTATGGGAAGACCTCACCTTGCGACCACAACCATAGTAGTGAAGATGGCCAATGGGTCTATTGTTAAACCTATTGGGATGCTAGAAGATCTCAAGATCAAGGTCTTTGGACATAAATAAGAGTTACCTTCATTGTTATGGATTTCTCCAAACACACTATGGCATTGGAGATGATCTTAGGACGTCCTTTCATGAGGGAAGCAAAAATGGTGCATGACTGGTCTAAGAACCATGTCTACTTGCAGTTCCAAGATTTTGTCATTCGACTGGATCTTGTGACGGGTCGAGCACATCCTCTAGGAAACAGGTTTATAATTGATCATAGATGTGACACCACAGTTCACTCGGCCCCATTGCAGTATTGTTACACGTGTAAAGCGGACACTGATGTTGGGAAAGATTCTCCTTATATGGATGTACTACCTGGGATGACTGAGTCGGACAATGTGGATTGGGTTCACCTAGCAGCAACCATAGACACTTGGGGAAATAGGGGGACAACCTGGGTAACACCTGAAGGGGATGAAATGCCCGTACCCTTAAATATGCTACAAGCCATGCATATAGCTTCTGTCAAGACTCATCCTAATGTAACAAAAAGAACATACAAGTGGGTCCCTAAAGCTTCTTTATCAACCATGGCTAGTACTAAAAAACGAAAGCCTTGTAAGAAACGTACCACTCGCTCCAAGAAATGTAAGGAAACGTGGAGGTGGATTCCTAAACGACTGTTGGAAGCCCAAGGCTACTATCAAGGAAATGATCAAATATGGGTACCAAAACGTAGATTGTGTTCTTACCTGTCACCTGACCTATGTGAGTCAAACCCTGTGACAACAAAGCCGATGAAAGATCATGGGAAAGGAAAAATCACATAACACTATACACCAGATCCGGAGCTAGTATGGGTTCCCAAGCGAGAGAGGATTGTTTTGCTCAACTCAAACATAAAGAAAACGAATAAAGCTTCTAGCTCCTCATGTAATGCATCCATAGAGGTAAAAGCTTCTTCATATCCTCCACCTACAATAGTGGACCTCCATGAAGCTATAAAGGAATCCACACCTCCCAGTGTTCAAGAATCACCTGATGAACCACTTCAAGTTCGATCCTGGGAGAGTACCTTACCACCCTTGCAACTTGACAAGGCACCTAAGGTAAGAGAAAACTACTGGCAAAAATCCTCACCTATTACCAACTGGAATGATTGGTTTCAAAGGGTGACGAGCTCATTTCAAACGGTATGATCTACCCAAGGAAGGGGGGAGTGTTTGCTGACATCCATCATTCACTTGCTTCCCTCTCAACCTTCCTCCCTGACCTCTTAATCTCCCAATCTTAGGGAATGTATATATAAAGGCTTATACTCACAAAAAAACAAAAATAATAAAGAGCAAGAGCAATTAGCAAACGAGTGCACAATAAAAGTCAAAACATTGACCCAGACCTACACATTCACATCTGGTACACTGAAACAGAAACCTATGCCATAAAACACCTTTGATCCTCAACACTCAAGTGATGGAGGGTAGGTAAGATTAGTATGATAGGAGTGTTTCTGTTTTAGAGTTGAGTGATTAGCAAAGTTCTTTTTTCCCACTGATGTGCCTCCTGGAGGTATTCCTTGTGTTTCCTAGTGTGTACAGGAGCGTCTTGCTGTTATTAGGATTTGGCCCTTCATGGAATCTTTATCTCGACTCACTCTTCAAATCAAGCGCGACCATCGACACAAACATGTGTTTCTTATCCATTAGCATTGCCCCTTATCTTTTTGCATCCATGTTTGTCTGCTTTGATTGTTATTGGTAGCATAATATTCAGCGCATTTGCTTAGTACCAAACATTAAATTCAATGTAATTTTTTGTCGTAATCACTTGTCTAGGTTTAAAAATCAAGCAGTCCGACTAAGCTAGTTTGATCAAGTTAGTTGTTAGAGATCTTCTCTTAATACCATGGGGAATGCCTTCCTAATAATCAATGGTTACTTAGGTTCTTAATCCGATTTAGGCAGCACTGTGTGAAATGTACTAGGGCTTTCTAGCGGTCTTGACCCTATTGACCTTTAGCTTAAGTATTATAAAGGGAGTTTACTTGTGTGATGAGCCTGGGGAGGTGTAACAGTGTTATATGACCCCCCAAAGTTACAAAATTAAAATGTTGAAAATGAACAAACAAAAAATCAAAGTGCCACATTGTAAAATCTTAAGCTGGAAGAGAAATCTCAGCTTGATTGGGTACTTCACTCACATGTATCGCCTATGGTACTAGAGCCCTAGAGGTTCCCAGTGTGGGCGCTTTTCCTTGAAAAGCAAAAAACCCAAGGCATACAAAATAAGCACAGACATCAAAAGTAAATCAATGAGAAAAGACTTTGGGGGGTCAAAGTAAAGGTAATAAGTCAGGCGATGATTTCATGAGAAATTCCTTTTATCGTAGCTTAACTACAAGGTCTTCTAGGTATAGCCTCTAGTCAGCCCTCGAACATGAAATACTTGGCTCTCGCGATTAAACAACTTAATTGACCAGAGAAAATTAAGAAGCTTACCCATGGTATTAATAGTCGATCTCTAGTGCTTTTCGACCATTAAATTAGCGACCCCAGACTTGTTTAATTTTTTACCTTTACATTTGTTTATGCATTTGATTATATTGAAATTTAATGTTTATTGCTGAGACAAATTGTTTAAAATTCTGTTACCAATCAACTTGTCTGCCTAAAACTGCATATGCTTTTTAATCGCTTATGAGAATGCAATTACTGTGCCAATGTTGTTTGATTTTGCAGTATCTGAAGAAGGCTAAGGACATTCATCTCAAATGCTCTTCCACCTCGACGAACGAGCTTCAACTCAATAGCTTCCGAGGACGGAATCTACATCAGGAAGGGGGGCATGTTAACCCTCACGGCTCACGGACACCCTATCACCTACGACGGACTTTGTATTATTTAGTTGGTAGAGTCAGGTACCGGGCTTGTCGGTCCAATAGGAAAAGGGTAAGAGTGATCGCCGATGAGAGGCGCACTCTAACTGGGACATTCAAGGGATTAGTTGGCTAAGCATGGGCGCCCAAGTGTGAATGGGGTGAGCTCATATAAAAGTCAACTAAACCTAAAATTCACTCATTCTCTCATTTGTGCAATTGAAGAGTGCTCTTGCTCCATCTCCTTCTTCTTCTTCTTCATCTCTTTGTGTGTGTGTGAGCGAGAGAGAGTGAGAGAGGGAGAGAGAGGGAGTCTGTGGGCGATCGAGCATTACGAAGGCACGACGGCGGTGAAGCGGTTGAGCGCGGTGTAGCGGCATCTCCTTCTTCTTCGTGGCGAGGAATCCTCCACGAAACAAGCGTAGAGCGGTGAGTGACACACCATCGCCTTCTTTGAGCTTACTAGTTTAGGCTTGTTGTGTGCTTGGAGCCATTTGTGGCTCGCACACGGTGTATCGGCAAGTTCCTTGCATTGACACGTGCGACATAAGCGCACATTGATCACTCTAGCTTGCCATGTCTTGGAGTTTCAATGTATTATTCATGTGTTTCAAGAACAAAATCATCAACATTCCTTCAATGCTAATCCTTGTGTTGTATCTTCTTCCTCTTCTCATGGCTTGTTGGTCTTTATTTGTCAAGGTGGATTGTTTGTTTTTCCACAATCGTCTTCAATCGAGAAATGTAAGCATTGGTCTTGGCCTAAAGATCTTGCCGCTAGATTGGTTGATGTTGTGAAGACTTTTCCAAATGAGATAGCATTGCATATAGCTTCTCAATTTCAAACACAAGTCTGTTCTTCTTACACTTTGAAACAAATTCAAACAAAGTTTACTCAATATGGAAAATGTTGTATGAAGACAATGTTGTACCTCAATTAAATAAAAGATCTAGGAAACAGAAATATATAGTGGAAATCCAAGACACTCCTACATATGCATGTTTAAGTTATGGTAGTCTTGTGTTCAAAAAGAGTTTGCATCGTTTGAGTCTACTCAAAGCATCTTTTCTCCAAACCTTGACGGGATTGCAAACATTTAACTCTGCTGCAGACAAAAGAGTTTGTTTCTCCTGCAAGCAAAGCTTGAAATCTCAAAGGAAGCCTCTCTTTTGCATATATCCACATTCTCTGCTCAATGAAAGAATTGGAAGCATTGCATTGTTAAATGCAATTGAGAAACGCCTCGTATCACTTCGCATTCCTTTCACTCAAATACGAGAACTCAATTATGAGGGTCAATTTGGGTTGCGAGGCAGTGTCGTTAATGTCATGGCAGACTTAACAAGAATTCAAACAATCTTGCTGCGTTTTAGTAATGAGCACGCTACAATCCTTGTGGAGATTAAGCGTAAACTTGAGTTTGCCCATGCATACCTTAGTGGTGGTGTACGTCCCTTTTACGTGCTCCAAGCATTGAAAGATTTGATTGGAACCCTTTATACATAGAGCACAAAGCCTCCATTAATGAATTTTGGGTTTCTAGTTTTCACATGAGTCCAGATGTAGTGTTGCATGAAGAAGATGAGGTTGATGAGTTAGTGAATGAACATTCAGACACCCTTGTCCATGGAATCTATTCTTCACAACAAGTCATCGATCACAGTGTACATGTCCATAGCGTCGCACCTTGTGAAGGATTTTCCCTTTTGAGCCTATTCGATGATGCCGACTGCAAGAAATTATCATTTTCAGCTTTGTTCTTTGGGAAAAGAAGAGCCTACGCAAACCTTGCGAAAAAAAATAACTTGAAGGTGGAGCAATGGGAGCTTAAAAACAAGGATAGATGCTTTGCCTTAGATATTGAAAATTTGTTCTTCAAAGTGATGAAGATTATCATCAGCAAGGTGCTTGGTTCTATATGGGTGCGTCTATGCAAGGGAAAATTACAAGGCATGCAACTATGCGCAAAACATGTTCTGAACAACACTAACATTGAGCGAATACTATCATCCCAGTTAGGATATCATGACTTTGAATCTTTGCGAACGTCATCAGATTACAAGTCCAAACTCAAGCGTAATGTCTTCGCCATGATTTGACAAATAGGTCAGGCTACCTTTTTTGTCACTCTATCATGTGCATAGCAAAGATGGAAGCCATTGCACAAATGTCTTGCTACGCTTAATCCACAAATCAATGAATCTAATTTCCAATCTAGTGCACACTATACCCGCGCATTGGTTCGTGCAGATCCTATCACTACAACTCAATACTATGTCCATAGATTCAACGCACTCAAGAAAGAGAAACAAAATTCAAAAATACTTGGCCAAATCATGGATTTTTTCATTGTCACTGAATTTCAGTATAGGGGAAGCCAACATGACCATGGATTAATTTGGATTGACAATTCTCCAAAGCTTGGGATTTCTGAGGACAAAGAAGTGGCTTTTGTTAATAAATACATCTCAAGTGACAAAGATGAATTAGGTGTTGACCTACAAAAAGTACAAATCCATTCCCATTAAAGAACATGCAAAAAAAGAAAGAAGCATTGCCGTTTCGGATTTCCAAGACCGCCTGCACGGCAAACGACTATCTTGCACTCGTTACGACCAAGTGAAGAAAGGAAATCCATGCTTCTTGCAAATAAGACACAACTCGAAAGCCAACTTGCAGCTTTGCCACATTGCCCTGAAATGAGTTTTAATGATTGGTTATCCTCTTTAAGCATGGATGAAGACATGTACCTTGAGACACTCTCAGTTTCGCTCTCAGAACCAACAAGTTTTGCTCAAAAGACAACCAAAAGAAATATACACAAACAATTTCAACAAAACAATGTGCACATTGTGGGATGGCAATCTTGATATTCAGTTTATTTTCAACCCTCATGGAGCTACTGCATACTGCACATTATACATGACAAAAACAAATTCGACCACAAGCAAAGAAATCAATAAAATCCTTGACAAATGCAAGAAAGAGAGTCTTCCCGCAATGGAGCGCGATAAGAAAATTGGAGGTGCCTTGATCAATGCTCAAGAAATCACAACTCAACAAGCAACATACATTTCACTATCTCTTCCATTGCATAGCACAAGCAGACAATTTATCTTCATCAATGTAGACTACCAAACCCAAAGAACACTATTGTTAAAGAGGAAGACTTCCTTGCAAACACTTCATCCTGGTGACACAGACATATTCTTTGATGATCTGGTAACAAAGTATACAAAAAGACCAGCTAGCATAGGAAATCTTTGCTTGGCAGAGTATGCAAGCAACTACACTATCTCACAAGGGACACCACAAGTGTAGGAAGCCTCGTATCATCAGATATACAAACTTCAACAAGGAGATCGACAGCGAGAGACATTACCACCAACTATGTCTGTTATTTCTACCATTCACAAGCGATGAATGCACATTCGATGCTTTGACATCAACTTGGAGGGAGAGATATGAGTCTAATATTGCTACAATTGCACAAAACATGGAGCCTTTCACAAAACTAGAAATCAACAATCAAGAATCATCAACATCATGCTCAATCTCCTCACAAGAAACTCAACAAGAACGATTCACTTATGAGCTTGATCTCGACCTACCAAGCACAAGGCATCATACCACTCAACTACCAACATCATCCAGATTCCTTGGCATGCCAAATGAAGAATATCACTCAATTGTCATGAGTTTGAATATAGAGCAAAGACATCTTTACGATGATATCATGACACGAAAGAGAGTATACCCTAATGACAAAATCCACCTTTTTTTAACAGGAGGCACCAAAACAGGAAAAACCTTTACTTTGCGTGCAATCATCCAAGGCCTAGTCCGGCACTATGCACCTTCAATAGAAGGGAATATTGAGCTTCCAACAGCATTGTTGATGGCATATACAGGCAAAGAAGCATTCAACCTTGGTGGCACAACAATTCACTCTGCGTTGCGCCTTCCATTGATGCTAACTAAGATGATCCCTCTTTCCAACGACACCCTCAATGACCTATCCCAGGCACACGCAAACCTCAGACTAGTTGTCTTTGATGAGGTTTCCTTAATAGGCAAGAGGTTGTTGCGTATTATTGACACAAGACTCTGATCTATAAAGCACAATCACAACAAACCCTTTGGTGGTCTAGACGTTATCTTCTGTGGCGATCTTTGCCAAGCAAGCCCTGTCTGCGATCGTTGGATATTCAACGACACAAACAATACACTTGACATTCTCACACCATCGAGCTAGAACACACATGTCACATGCGCTGAGCTAACAACACCAATGCTCCAATCAAATGAATTGTTTATAGAGGTCTTAAACAGGATACGTGTTGCAGAGCAAACACAAAGAGACCTTGGCATTTATCAATGACACATTTGCAAACAACAACGTCGACATTTTTACAACACCTCATCTTTTCTTCACAAATAAACTAAAGTCCAAGCACAACCAAACGGCCTTTGAGAACTTGCAAGAGACACCATACATCATCAAGGCTCATGACAAATTTCAGAAAACATGCTCAAAGAACCTAGTCATTCCAAACAACCCTCAAGTAACTGCTGGATTATCCTCCATCCTTGAGCTAAAGCCAAGAATGATAGTCGAACTTTGTGCTAGCAATATCAATGTGCTTGATGGTTTGGTGAATGGTGCGGATGGAATCTTCGAGACAAAAAACAACAGAGTGCAATCATTGATAGCCTGGGTGGAGTTCTTTGATACCTCAATTGGGAGAAGACAACAATCCCAAAATGCAGAGGAATCCCAATCCTCGAGTGAGTACTTCCGAGCGAACAAGTAACCGAGCGAGTAAATAAAATAAAAAAGTCAAGATCAAGACCTCAATAGTGACTCTATAGAGGATAATGTAGCAGAGTAAATGCAAAACCAAACATAACCCTCCACAACCCCCATGGGGTTCAAACGGGATGGGATGTATTTTTTGCAACCCCAAAAACATGGTGTGACAACTCGGTGCTTAATATCATGTAAGCCATCATTAATTAATTGCACACATATGCTTGTTTGATTTTGTAAAATCCCAAAACATGTCATCTTACATTGACTTTGCAAACCCATTTTTGTCATCGACTTTGTAAACCCATTTTTGCCATCGATGAATGGGTGAGACTGACCAAATTTCTAGCATCCAAGGCAACAGATCATTGCTTTAATAATCTCTAGGCAAGGACTTGCATGCCACGGGCATTGCTCGTCTTTGCCCCTTTAAGGTAGACATTACACTTAACACTCGGAAGCATGACCATTGCCACGTCTGCTGTAGCAAATTCATATAAATTATCTTGTGGCCATGCTCTGGTCCATAAATGGTTATGTCCCTAATCATTCTTGACTGCAGGCTCGATCAAGATGGATTATTGGAGTTCTAAATCGTCCAAAACACTAAAATGCTTTACTGATCCTAAATTTTAAAGACACTAAAATATATAAAAATATAAACCAATTTTTAAAATGCAAGATCCTTAATTTTGAAGACGCTAAAATATTTTATTTTTAAAAAAAATAAATAAATTATGTCCAATCAATTAACACAATTTTGATTGAAACTACTTTCACCCAATAAAATGTCTCAAGTGTGAATTTTGTTTCCTTAGGGTTGTGGAGCACTTGGTTCATGTAAAAGGAAAAGAGTACCTTGAGAGTGGGCAAGATTTGTGAGAGAGCTTCGGTTTGCACAGGACATAAGATGATTCATTTATAGTTCATGCTCAGAAAACCTAGGTTAAGTGTGATCCCACCTAAAATTTTAATATTTACCTCTAAATTTTAGATTTGAGGGTAAGAAAACCTACAAATTTTGGAGAAATGTAGTGTAATTTGGTGTGAAAACCTTCAAAAGGTGCACGTCAGTGTCGTGCGCTGAGAGAGAGAGAGGGAGGGAGGGAGAGAGAGAGGGAGAGAAAGAGAGATGTTGAAGCATCTAAGCAAGGTAAAGATCGAGTTCACGCCTTTGATGTGAGGTCTGCATTAGTCGTGGAATTTCTAGCGCAACTCTAGCAACCCCAAGTGCCAAATTCTCATCAAGCACCGTACAGACAAGACCCCTCCCCTTGTGTCTACTACTTACACTAACAGTGAGGCGGTCCGGGGCGGGCAACAAGAAAAGCGGTCTCTAAACACCCTTTGAGGCTCCCGTGCTACTCAATTGGGGCTGGGGCAAGCACAATCAGAAACAACAACAACCCACAGCCAGAACCAAACAAGAAAAGGAGCACCACCTAGTTGTAAATGCGAACTAGGACGCATGTGATATCTCCTTGTACTCAAACGCACAAAGAGAGGGGAACGCAAGATAGCCACACACACCAAACACAAACATTCACCACGCCAGAGAGAGGTAAAGAGCACAAATCAACTTGAGTAACTCAGTCTTAGCCTTAAAGACTAGATGCACACAAAGCTTGATGAGAAATAGAGAGACAAAACAAAACTTGACCTTGTTGCCAATACACAAATTGTCTTAGGGTCACGGGAGCCCTCTCACCGAGCACCCTCTTACAATTGAAAGTTTTGGCAAACAATTCAACAAGCCCTCAAACCACCAAGCATGAAATGGCACAACAAACTTCAAGGACAATATACCTTCAACCACCTTGATGAGCCAACTTATCAAGTCAATTTGGAGAGAAGAGTCATAGTTGCAGCATACAATTGCACCCAAAACTATGAATCTTATTTATGGACAAGAGTAGGCTACAAGTGTGATTGCAGAGTATAGTATCACTCCACTCCTCTAGATGGCATAACTAACTTCAAGCTTCTCCATGCACCTATGTGTAGTGATGGAATAGAGCACTCACAATGCACACACTCTACACAACTAGGCTTGAAGAGTGGTGTGTTATGTGTTGAGAATGGTGTGGTGTAGTGTGATCATGTGATGATTTACAAGGGAGAGAAGGGCTCTATTTATAGGTTTTAGAAGTCCCGATTAGGATTAGGCCTAATCAAGTTTATTTGAAGGAATAAAAGATTATGCATTTTTTATTTTTATTTTAATGAGGGTGGGTCTCTCTTGTCCTTTGAGTCACATGGATGTGGGCTCAAGGGAAGAGAA
The DNA here is from genome assembly GCF_014529385.1 of Adiantum capillus-veneris. NCBI lineage: Eukaryota > Viridiplantae > Streptophyta > Polypodiopsida > Polypodiales > Pteridaceae > Adiantum > Adiantum capillus-veneris. The sequence goes on from NC_140936.1 coordinate 61,660,875, forward strand.
TTATTGAGGATGATAGGAGAGAGGATTGAGTGAATAATTTGGGAGTGCCTACTCTAGTAGAGGGTGCATTTTACAATAAGGTTAGTGGTTAGTAGTTAGTAATTATCACTAAAAAATATTTACAAAATCATTCACCAAATGGTGAGATATATGATGAGAAAAGTTAGAGAAGGGATGAGCTTGTAAAGAGAGGTTGAAGCCTTGGAGAAGTTGACATTCACCTCTTTACAGCACCGGAAGAAGAAGCAGTCAGCATGGCGAAGCAGCGCGTGTCGATGAAGCTATGTTATTTCAAACCTTGGAAAATTCATGATAAAAGCCTTCATTTGCAGAGGTTATCCTTGGATTTTTGCTGATTTTTTGAAGTTCTTTACAAAGCTGAAGAGAGTATGGTAATATGGACATATATGTAGAGAGAAAGGGGGACACATAGGGTGTAGAAATGGAGGATGAAGGCTATGGAGGTGTGAGAGATGTGGCAATGGTGAAGAGGGTGAATTAGGACATAGGAGTTGCAGGTTTGGGAGTGGGAAGGAGAGGGAGGAGTGTGTGTGAAAGAGGAAAATGATAAAGTGGAAGAGGGAGTGTGGCTGCATAGCATGGGCAAACTGGGGTCCACCAATAAAATCATGGCTCATAGCTCGTAGCTCAAAAAAATATGAAAAAATTTGAGGTGAAAGTTCAGCTCACAAGCTACAACTTTTGTTTGTATCACCTTTCCAAATTCGGGGAGCATGTGATCTTTAAAAATTCAGCAAATATGAAAAAATTTGAGGTGAAAGTTCAGCTCACAAGCTACAACTTTTGTTTGTATCACCTTTCCAAATTCGGGGAGCATGTGATCTTTAAAAATTCAGCAAAACCGACTGTTTTTTCCACTGCACAAGGTCCTTGTGAGGTCCTTCTTTGGATGATTCTTTTGAATACCTCCAAGAGTGAGCTCCCCATGGTGCATGCATGCATTCCACATACCCTTGACCTTATTTGGTAGGTCTATAATTGAAGATATTGTTGAGATCATGATATAAGTGAATAGTACGACTAAGCAAATATGTACATGTCAAATATGTACATATTGTTGAGATCATGATATAAGTGAATAGTACGTCTAAAAAAATATGTACATGTCAAATATAAATAATATAGGTGGAAAAAATATAAAGGGGTCAAAATAAATCTCTCTCATTATAAGTCTACCATAAAAAGATGAATATTTTTGGTGTTCTAATTTATGAGAGTAAAAGAGAATAGATGTAGGAAGGAAAAAATCACAATAGTGAAAAAATAGAAACATAAATAAAACTAGTTTTTTTGGATTTTTGTTGGGATGGAGTTACACCAAAAATAAGAGAAGCTTGCATGAAATTAATTTTATATGGAATAAAGAGTATGCAAAATGGTAAGAAAAAATATGGTAATGATGAGTCAATGTACATAGCATAAATAACACACACCTAAGTATAAATATTTAAATAAATACCAAAATAATTATAAAAGATCATTTTATTTAGGCCCTATATACAATAAAATATTTACACACAAATGGGCCATAATATACTTTTATTTTTTTATTTTTTTTATTTTTATTTTTTGCTCAACTAGCCCAATGACTAGCTAATTGAGGATTTTTAAGAAGATATGGGAAAAGTCCCCTAACTCACACACGCCTATGTTCAGTGAAATGGTAGGCATAGCCACAGTGTTTGAGTGATTTGATAGGGTGAGGTAGCTTACTATGGCAATTATGGAAAGCCGAAAACGGCTATCAACAGCAAGGAGGAGATCAGCCTTGATGGCTTAGTCCTCCATGCTCAAGACATCCACAAATCCGTCCTTAAGCAATTGTTGCAGGCCATTGAAACCGAGGAAATGTTCAAGGAGGTTGTGATCCCTTGACTTGTCATCATCCCTCTTGAAGAGGTTGTACTCGTCAAGAATACTCCATATATAGGCCAAATCGCCAATTCTATTTTGTGCTATGTAAGGCATGAATGTCTCTAATGCAACCTTTGGGAGGAGAGAGAGAGAGAGAGAGAGAGAGAGAGAGAGAGAGAGAGAGAGAGAGAGAGGGGAACCAATTCATTTGAACAGGGCTTTGGACTGCCTTCACAAGTGTACGCCGGTGCGTGGAGAGAGAGAGAGAGAGAGAGAGAGAGAGAGAGAGAGAGAGAGAGAGAGAGAGAGAGAGAGAGAGAGAGAGCGAAAGAGAGAGAGGGAGGGAGGGAGAAAGAGGAGAAGAAAAATAAGTTTTAACTTCGCAGGAAACTATTCTAAGAGACCGTAAAGATCGAGGAGAGTCGTGCGTTTTCTCAAGACTTGAACTCGAGTGCTCGAAAAAAACCTAGGTTCAGTGTAATCCCACCTACAAATTTTTAAATTTACCTCTAAATTTTATTTTTGAAGGTGAGAAAACCTACAAAATTTGAAAAAAATATTGTAATTGGGTGTAAAAACCTTCAAATTTTATCAATTTACATTTGTTGTTTCACAATATGTCGGTTTGCCAGAAAAAGTTTTTTTCGTGTTGAACTCCCTTTAAGGGCGTGCGCCGGCACTCGGTGCTAGAGAGAGAGAGAGAGAGAGAGAGAGAGAGAGAGAGAGAGAGAGAGAGAGAGAGAGAGAGAGAGAGAGAGAGAGATCATGGTTTCTCACAACATTGAACGATGCTTATAGTAAGAATGTAGCCTTTGATGCACATTTGCAGAGAGATTTTCTCCCACAGCATTTATTGATTGAGCAAGTTCTCGTGGATTTGTCATGTTTTGCCTAGGGGATAATTGTATGGTGTATTCTCATTACTTGGCTCTGAGACTTCAATACAAGTACGTGGGCATTGCATGTGTGGTTGTTAGGTAGGGGTGATGGCAATGAGATGCTAAAGTTTCTAGCAATGTGGGGTCTTGTAGATGATGATGATGATAATGATGATAAATGGCTGCAATTCCTCACAAAATGAATGTGTGAAGGTTCGCCAATTCATGAAATAGCGAATATATAAAGGCAATGTTCTGATTTTTGAAGAGTTTTGAAGGAAAGATCTTACTTTCCACCCTCTTAGAAACTTAGAAGTTAAATTTGGATTAATATGATCCTTAGTTGATCTGGAAGTTCAAACCTTAGCCGTGATTGTGATGGTTTCCAATATCTTGTCAGTCACATATGTCGGTTTGCCAAGTTTTTGGGAAAGAGTTTTTTTCGAACTCCCTTTAAGGGCGCGCGCCGGCGCGTGGTGCTAGAGAGAGAGAGAGAGAGAGAGAGAGAGAGAGAGAGAGAGAGAGAGAGAGAGAGAGAGAGAGAGAGCGCTCCTCTCATCTCCTTCAAGGGCAAGGACTGCAAGAAGCACACCCTTTCGAACTCCCTTTAAGGGCGCACGACAGCGCACGGTGCTAGAGAGAGAGAGAGAGAGAGAGAGAGAGAGAGAGAGAGAGAGAGAGAGAGAGAGAGAGAGAGAGAGAGAGAGAGAGAGAGAGAGAGAGATAGCGCTCCTCTCATCTCCTTCCGATCGTCAATGCTGCACTGCTCAAATCTGCAATAGGTTTAGCTTTTTGAGAAACACTCAAACCACCAAATTGCTCACAAAATTGTTTCACAAAGGAATCAGAACGCTGTCTCTCACATATTCTTCGTTCAGCTACATTATCCCTTATTGATGGCTTGGGGATTGGACACGATAACGGGATCTGATGTCCCATGCTCAGTAATATGCCTATTGGAGGAGGCCCCCATGGGCTCACAAGAGGTCTCCACTGTGGTTCTGGGGGAATTTGTTTCATTATCAGCACTTCACGTTGTCATTGTTGTTGTTGTCCCCTTCCTTGTGCATCTAGACCTTCAACTACATCTTTGATGGCTGGGTCTTGATACTTTTCCTCTTTCTTTCCAACCCATGGTGGGGTTTTAGTGTCGTAGACCACTTTGGAAGCTTCGTAGAAATCTAGCTATGGTGGCCAAACAAAGCTGGTCTTCCACAAGAAGGCTAAGACTACAAAGAAAATTGTGTTAAGGTTGCAATGTCAGAGCTGCAACCATGTAACTCAGCATCCAATCAAGCGGCAAGCACTTTGAGATTGGTGGTGACAAAAAGCGCAAGGGTGCCATGTACTAGGTCAATTTTTGCAGCATCATGATGAATCGAAGAGTTTTGCTCAAGACCTTTGCACTGTTTTAAGAGAGAGAGAGAGAGAGAGAGAGAGAGAGAGAGAGAGAACCACGCCAACTTGATGGAGCGCCCGTCGATTATGGCAGTTACGGAGTCCAAGCTGGCCATCAGCCGCAACCGTCACCTTCATTAAATGGTATTACAACGGTTGCCAACAGAACCCTGGAAACAGACCCCCTTTTGGGCTAGCCGAAAATTTTATGTCGCGCCTCCTGCTCAAGTCGTGATGCATGATCTGTGTGTGTGGAAAAAAAAACACTCCCCAGTTGGTCAAGCGATGGCTCGTACCTTTACATAGACGCTGCTTAGTAAATGGAGCATTGCGATGTACTCAATTGATGTTCGATCACAGACGCAAGTGCATGTGTGTGTGTGTGTTTGTTGTGTGAGTGTGTGTGTGTGTGTACGTGGAGGGCGCCAACGAGGCTCAGAAGTCAACACGCGTATGTAAGGCTAGCGTGGGCGGTTACTGCACAACCTCTCAGCTACAATGCAAACTTCTTGTGTGCAGGCCTTCTGAGAAGGCAGAAGCGGACGTGGCTACGTAGGGTACGAGCATGGGTACGGGTACAAGCGAGGGTATGGGTATAACAGTAGGGGTACGAGCCTGGGTATGGCAGCTAAGGCGGCGGCTGGGGACGAGGTTGTGACGGTGGTGGTTGCGGAGGCAGAGACGGAGAAGGAGGAGGTGGATTTGTTGCATCCAAAGTGTTGGTCTCTCTCTCTCTCTCTCTCTCTCTCTCTCTCTCTCTCTCTCTCTCTCTCTCTCTCTCTCTCTCTCTCGACCAATGACCAATTTATTATATATAAAGGATTCCAATGTGTACATGTGAGAAGAAATTCTCAAAAGGGGTGACTAATGATAGAGACCAATGACCAGTTTATTATATATAATGGATGCCAATGTGTACATGTGAGTAGAAACTTCTCAAAAGGGGTGACTAATGATAGAGAGAGAGAGAGAGAGACTCCAACATGACACTGAAAGCAGCAAATCAGCGGGCCGACGACTTGCCTCAATGTATGCTCATCCACTCATTCCCACAGTTATCGTGACAACACAATCTCAACGTAGTGAGCTTAGAAGAGCTCAGCAGTGGGTGATAGCACTCTTGTGGTTTTGGAATGATATCTAGGGTTGATGAAGTTTGCATTACTTTGGTTCCCACAAACATGTGCGATGATGGTGACAGTGATGTCGTGGCCAATTACCGTGTGTATTCACGGTGTATATGCAAAAAGGCAGTAAACATTGGACCCTTTTTATTAGAAACTTTGTGCAGCTTCCCCATCGCTCTCCTCTTTCCCTGCTCGGCCTATGGCCTATGATGTGTTGCGTTCACAAATCCACAAATCAAGACATATAGGATTCCTATACAAATCCACAAGAGTTCAAGACATGTAGTCTTCTTTCATGCACTCACTTATTGTAGTTGGCCGCTTCACTCACAAGTTGACCGGCCTCTCTTGCTCGGGTTTTAGTTCACTCGAGAAACTCGCTCGGGCTATGGTAAGACTCCAAAATGCACATCTCTACCATGCAAACATAAACAAGCAATGGACACCAATACTTCAAGTCATGAAATACTTTCAAGTAGGAAAGAAACCACTCAACCTAGTCTCAAGAACACAAATCCCAATACAAGAAGCGAACGCACGCACAGTCCATAGATCCCAAGGCTTGACAATGACAACAGTCGCATTTGACCCTATTGGGATCCAATCTCATGGCCTGGTCTACACAGCTCTATCACGTATCAAAGACCCTGCAAATCTGCATATTCTTAGTCTCATTCTCAAGAGCCATATCAAAACTGACCCCATAGTCCTGAAAGAAATCAAACGCCTCCGAACAGATGCTAGGTGGTCCTACTTGAACGAGCCCCTGGTTGCAATTGCGCAAACACACCATATTGTTGCATCATTAAACATCGTCTCAATCAACAAACACATTGACCACATCAAGGGCGACCCAAACTTCATGTCATCCAGTATCTTGTGCTTCCAAGAAACAAAACAAAGAAAAAATACGAACCCTCTGACACCAAACTTTGAGCATATTCAACATTTTAATGGTTATGGTGTATCTATATTCCACCATAGTCCTGAAAGAAATCAAACGCCTCCGAACAGATGCTAGGTGGTCCTACTTGAACGAGCCCCTGGTTGCAATTGCGCAAACACACCATATTGTTGCATCATTAAACATCGTCTCGATCAACAAACACATTGACCACATCAAGGGCGACCCAAACTTCATGTCATCCAGTATCTTGTGCTTCCAAGAAACAAAACAAAGAAAAAATACGAACCCCCTGACACCAAACTTTGAGCATATTCAACATTATAATGGTTATGGTGTATCTATATTCTACCATCCAAGCATTCAATCCATATCTCAAAAAACTGTCTCAAGAGCAGGACTTGAAATAATCCATGCAACTTTCTCTTTCAAAAATCAAACTTCAACTCATATCCATGTCATGAATGTATACAAATCACCCAAGACACCAATAAAGACACTTCTTTTAGAACTCCAGCACTTGATACAAGAAGACAATAAAAAAAACTTGAGCATCATACTAGGGGACTTCAACATCGACATCGGCACCACAAACACCCAATACCAATAGTTGGAATCTCTACTTCATTCGGAGAACTATCGGCAACAAATCAAAGAAACAACAACCATCTATAATTCAATGCTAGACCATATTTGGTGAGAAGCCAACAACCTCACTACATTTGTGGCACAAGATTTTTCTTTTGGTCAGATCATTCAATCACATATATACTGATTCCAAAATAAATAAACCAAAGATCATTGGAGGGGACACCTCCCCTCCCTTCCCACTTCCCCCTCCCTTCCCACTTCCCGCCCCACCAACCCATCGAAGCAAAGGAAATCTACATTCATGCCATCCAACTACCTCCCTTGATGTATATCAACTCATCCCACCATATGTATCAAACACAATTTTTGTAACCTACAACCATTTGGTCAACATAGTTTTTCCCCATGCTCGATCTCAAGGCTCAGCAAGCATGTACGGCAATTACTTCATCTCTAAAATGTTTGTCTCCCAAAGAAACTGTTGCTAGATTCAATGGATTACCACATGCCTCTCTTTCTCGGTTAATCTTCGCTTTCCATTTTCTATTAGCAAGACAAATTTCTATGGCAGGCCTCGTGATTTTATCACTTTTTTTCATCTTGTATCCTTAAATGGAAAGGTTCCTTTTCCACCTTTTTTTTTAAAACTGGATGGCATGTACCGGCTCGCTGTATTTGCCCTTACAACTCCTTTTGAGTATTAAACCCCAACCACCACTTTCTTTTACATCCTCAACTAATCGCCTTTTAACCCCCAATTCGCATGTCGTCGGTACTGGCACGTCTCAAACTTGCTAGGCACCTGTCTAATGATGCCACATTGGAGCTGCACTTGCTACCAGCAAACCCCAAGAACTCAATTCATCCCGAGCATCACGTTCCCTTGAACAACACGCTCGAAAAATAGGAAAAAACCACTCGATCCCTTTTTTTCGTGATTGCTCGTCGACTCGAACTAGGCGAACCTTGATGCCCTCAACTCCGATCGGCAAGCCGCAAATTTTGGCTAGCTCCCCACATGGCGTGAAATCTTCAAGAACCTTAGCGAGCTCAGAAAAAAAACATTGCCAGTGCACCTACTGAGGCGGCCAAGTTGGCACACACTTGACCCCCGACAAATCTTCCATAGGCCATAACTTGCTTATTCAGACTTCGATTGACAATCCATCACTACATACCAGATCCACATGGTATGCACTTCCCCTGAAAACTCTGGAAAGGCCCCAAAACATCCAAATGGCATGCTTACCAATACGACCAGGTGGGCACACAACTAGCCCCTGGCAAACTTTCAAATGGCCATAACTTGCAGTTTAGAGCCCCGAATGGCGATCCGAGAAGACCAGCATGCTCCACAACTTGAACTTTACACACCCGCTTGTGCATTCTAGTTCGGGTCACCTATCCCCATCTGCCCTATTCATCGGGGATCTGCAAAACCTTCCAACTTTGAACTAGCATATCTTCCACACTGGGGCTCCGTTTGATGAGCCGTCTGGATAGGCCTCTAGACCATCTTGAACCCTACATTCTAGGGCACATCCCCTATCTTTTTGACACCTCCTTCTTCCATCCCAATTATCCCAATTTGGAGGCCCCTTGGCCTGAAAAACCGCTTTGAGCATACATTTCAGCTGACTCTGTCCTGCTCAGGGCCTTCGCAATTGTCTATTCCCAGTGCTTCCCTTTCCGTAGAGGTGCATCCTTGCTCAACAATATTGAACCTACAAGTGGCAAAGTAAACTGGCTAGTTGGTCTTTCCATCAGGTTGGGCCAGTGTAGCTCCAATTGCCAATCCTGAAGCATCCACATGGACATGAAAAATAACATCCTAGTTCGGGTGTCAAAGGACTGGTTTGCTGATAATCGCATTTTTCAGACACCGGAAACTTTCCTCACACTCAGTGGTCCAGATTAACTTATTGCTTTTCATATAAGGTAGGGCTTTGGTTGCAAACATATGAATGAACCTTTTGTAGAAGTTGATATAGCCCAGGAATGAACATAATTTAGACACGGTTTTGGGTGCCTTAGCTTGTTGGACACATTTCACCTTATCATTGGCCATCTCAATACCATTCCGGGAAACAGTATGTCCTAGAAGTTGACCTTTCTAGACCATGAAGACTGACTTGAATGGATTCATGCTGATTCTTTTTTCCCTGTACCTTTTAAAGACCATTTTTAGGAATAATAAATGCATCTCTTCCTTAGACAAGACTGTAAAATCATCCATGAAGATGGCTACAAACTTGTATCGGAACTCACTGAATATTTCCATCATACAATGTTGAAATGTTGTTGGAGCATTGCACAGACCAAATGGCATTACTAGATACATAAATGTTCCCCATTCACTGATAAATGTAGTCTTGGCTCTATCTTTAGGTGTTATATTCAACTGGTTATAGCCACTATATCCATCCATAAAGCTATACATTTCATGGCCTGCGATTTCATCAAAAAACATATATGTGAATGGTAATGGGACTAAATCTTTAATAGTATGGGCATTCAGTTTTCTATAGTCCACACAAACCCTCAACTTCCTATTCTTCTTTGGAACCACCACTATCAGAAATAACCACTCACTACTATACACTTCAGTAGTGAATCCTGCTTTAAGCAAATTGTCTATCTCCTCCTTGACTTTCTTGGCATAATTAGGATTCATTATGTACCGTTGTAGTCGTGCTGGTCTAGCATCTGGTTTCATTGGTATTTGATGTTGACAAACCTTTGAATCTACACCTTTTAGATTAGTGTGTTCCCAAGAAAACACATCTTTATACTTCTGGAAAAGAGCCTTTGCTTTCTCCTTCACCTCTAAGTTCAGGTGTTTGTTGATTTTGATCATTTGAGTTTTTTCTTCTAGAGCAAGGTTCCATTCCTCTACCTCCTGGTCATTTGGAAGCAACCAGATTGAACCACCTCCCTTCTGTTTGGCTAATGACTCTGCTTCCTTTTCAGTACGAATTCCAGCTGCATAATCTTTGAATGAATTTCCTAATTCTAGAGTTGCACCTTGGACTTCAGTACCTTTAGTTGTTATCTCAGTGCCTTCTTGAGTGGTGTCTGTTGTTGATCTGAAATCAAATTTGTCCAATTCAGATTCAAACTAGTTCATTGGACGACCATCTAACTGGATTGTCTTTTCTCTAGCATATAGTTCAGTGAACTGGTCTAGAAATTGACTCTTCTGTTTTTCAGCTTGCACCTTATCCATTAATACTGCATTTAGATCAATCTCTACTAATGGAAATATATTCATTGCTACAAGAACTCTCTCTATCTCCCTAGCACTGTACTTCTTGCATAATTCTTCAGGTCTTAAGGCTTTTTTCTAGCTTCTAGTATTATCAGTTCGGATCTGAATCCACCTACTAGCTCCCTGAACAGTGACGTCTAATTTGCATAATCATGAATGGCTCCTACAGTTCTGAGCCAGGGTCATCCCAGTAGCATTCCATGCTCCTTGGACATCTAACACAAGAAAGCTGGTTTTGAATTTTTCCTTACCCACACGTATTTGCATTTTTTTTATCAGACCAGTAGCCTGTACTACCATATGATCTCCCATTCTCACTTTGAATGGTGTTGGCTTCAAATCAGTGATGCCCAATTTTTGTCCCAGATCCCGGGGGATCCACTCTATATCCAAAATTAGATGCCACCTGCAAGCAAACAACTTTAATAAAACCTCTATATATGACTCATATTAGGGAATATGACCCCCTTTTCTACGCTTATATAACAATTAATGAAGAAAACTATCATACCCCTATCTTACATATAGAATATAGGTCTCACATGATCTTACTGAGTAGAACTAGTCAAAGAGTGTGTAGCATAGTGACTAGCAATGTACTAAGGAACCACTTATGTTGATAACTAGATGTACCCTCAATGTGTCTTAGTTTGACTTTCAAACTATGTGCGCGATCAGCCTGCACTCTAGCTACTCGTCCAATTTTGACCCATCCAAAGATGGGGTAAATCAACCCTTGACTTGCTCCAAATCATCCCTTATCTATGACCGAATTGATGCAAAATTTAAATCAACCTTGGTCAGGTCTCCCCCCCCCCCCCCCCCAAATATGATACCCCCCTCCCTTATTTTTAAGCTTGGGAGATAAATTATTAGGGGCCTACCCCTAACCTATACGCTTATGTAACGTGTACAAAAACCCCCCCCCCCTCCCCTGTCTTACGTGGTACGTTAGGTTTTCCATGGTAAATCCGCCGCGTCCAAGATGTTCCCCCATGTGAAGGATCGAGTGCAGGAAAAGGTAAATCTGCCACTTCAAACCGTCTACAAGATCTTCTCTTCCTCTTGGATTTTGCATCTTCACCCTCTTTCTCTTTCCCTTTCTTTTTTCTAGGACCTGGTGTAGCATAGCCTTCCCTCTCTCTTTTTCCCACATGCAGGAGCGGGAAGAGAGAGTGAGAGAGAGAGAGAGTACGACACAGAGATTTGGGATGGAGTTCCCAAATCTCTATGTCGTACTCTCTCTCTCCCTCTCCATCCCAAATCTCTGTGCCGTACTCTCTCTCTCCCTCTCTCTCTCTTTCACTCTCTCTTCCCGCTCCTGCACTCGATCCTTCACAATTGGTATTAGAGCTTTGGCGACATGCGTGCGACGGCTTCCCAGCGAGACGAAAACGACACAGCTCGGCTACGGCGGCTTCAGCTCGGCGGCTGTGGATATAGCTCGATGATGTCAGATCTCAGCTTAGGCATGTATATTCAGCTTGTTTAGAGATTTTGTAGCAAGCCATTGCTGAATTTTGCATAGAAAGAGCAAAAACAAGAAGCGTTGAAGCTCGTTTTTGTTGCTTTTGGCTCCCGAAACAGTGTTTTTTGCATATCTCCGTCACACTGAGTCGGATGAATATGATCCAGAAGTCTACGTTGGGGGTTTGTGACATTTCGGACATGATGGTGATGTCCATTTTTTGAAATTCTATTCTGAATTATAGCATGTGAAATAGCATCAAGTTTATGCTGCGTTTTTAGATCGAAAACATAGGTTTTTCGCAAATCTCTCACACCCGAACTCAGATACATGTGATCCAGGGGTCTATCCATGGGGTTTTAGCACATTTCGGACGCACTGGTCATATCAAAATTTTGAACTTCTGAGCGCTGAATTTTCTACAGCAACCAACAATCTCGACATATCGAGGTTTTGCAGTTTGATTCCTACAGTGTAGAGAGTGGTGCGTTTTGCATCTTTGGCTATGTATGGCACACTATGGTGCTATTTGAGAGAGAATTTACCTTGTTTTTTTATATGCAAGTGGTGCTTTGGGATGTGACTTTTGGATCGTTATACATTTGGATGCGGTTTTATGTGCATTATTTGACTGTGTGGGGCATTTCAGAGAACTTTTTTAGCACGATTTTGTGCAGTTTCATGCTATGCATACATTATGCGGATACAGTTTGAGCTAGCCATAGCTCACAGGTAGAAATTTTACAGCTTTGCAGTGTTTTTGGACAGGTACACATCCATAGAGCTACTTGGTCACGAGTGAGCCACTTTGCCAAGCTTTTGGCATTGCATATATACCATTTGTGGATTTTGCTCTATTGAGACACTGAGTGTATATTTTCATGCGTATTTGGTGAGATTTTGAGTTTTTGCTCAGTTTCTAGGGGAAACTCTGCCGGATTTTTCCCAGGATTTCTCACATGGTTTATGCGTATTCGCAGTTTGCTCCCTGATGGTTTAGTGGTCGAGTTGACTCCCACTCTGGCAGTTATCTATAGTTTTTTGACTTGCAGTTTGCGTTGAATTTTGACTCATTTTGCAAAGGAAATTCTGTTCATTTTTTCCCATCTTCTTACCTTAAAAGTTTGCAGTGTTATGCCATCTTGTACAGTGGTTGATATATTTCCACTTTGACAGTGAGGGATCGAGTGTTTACTCTCCCTCTTTGACAGATTTTGTCAATTTGGACACGGTTTGGTGTTGTTGTACCCACTCTCGTAGGAGTGAGGATTTGTGTATGCTTGTGTGGCTACAATACAAGCTAGTCACATATTTTTTGCGGATTTCTGCAGGCAATCTCTCTTGTGGGACGCGTTTTGAGCTAGTTTGCTCTCTACTTGCATATATGGTTATGCACTTTACGCTCGATTGAGCAGTTTGTCCCAATTTATGCTTGCGAAGTTTGCAGATTGTGGAGTTGTTTTATGCATATGTGAGCATCAATTTTGATGCGATTGGTTTGAGCATTGTATAATGGTCAAGTTACCTCCCACTTTGTTTGCCATAGTTTTGGCATGGATATGGAGATGCTTCAGGTTAGAGGTAGTTCTCGCGCATGATCGCGACTGACATGTTGGCACTGCGACCACAATGGGCATATTAGGCATCGTTGCTTCAGGCGTATGAGACAACAAAAGAGGCAGATGCATGGTGCTACTATGAGGAAGGATGCTAGAGAGTATGCATGTGACAAGCATGTCACTTTTTAGTCTAGCTTGCCTTCATACTATTTTGTGTCTTGGGATAGCACATTGTCTATGCATTTTCTACTAGACGAGCATGTAATTTTTCACGTGACGCCACGTCATGATTTGTTTTGATCTTTGTCTAGTGGGAGACTTGGTTGTGTGCAGTTTGCTGATGGTTCAGCGTATGACATAGAGGGTGCTGGAGATATATGCATGTCTTTACCTAGTGGTGCATTGCTTACGCTAGGAGATGTACGTTATGTACCAGGACTCAGCCAAAGTCTCATTTCAGGGCCTCAATTGCAGAGTAGTGGACATTGTGTACTACTTGGACAACGATCATTTCAGATGCATAAGGGATCACTGGTGATAGCCAAAGGTGCTAGGAGTGGTCTGGTATACCCTTTGCATATTTTTGACACACGAGGCGGGGTAGTCTCTGTGTATTTGCAACCACGTTTGGAGCGAGAGACAAGGCGTGTCTCTTTTGCGGATGTACTGCATGGAGAGCAGGTTGTGCATTTGTCTTGTGGTGACATTCAGACAGTGGTATCTCTGGGGATGCACTGCTTGGCCAGTCATCAACTGACGTGACATTAGTTGAGCCAGAGACCGATGCATTGTTCTATGATGCATCTGATATGTTTGAGGGCGATAGTGTCCTTCAAACAGCTATGTGTGATCGCAGTGGTGCTGATTTTTTGGTCTTGCAATCATTCTCAACAGATATACCTTTGCCAGACGATGCTGACATGGTGATGCATAGTCAGGTGGTTCCTGATGAGGATGCATATGGCACTGAGGTTGCTAACAGGGATAGGTTGGCTTACATAGTGCATGTTTCGTTAGCTTTTGGGTCTCTCATGTCTTACCTTTTGGTCTTGAGACCTGACCTTGCTTATGTTGTTGGTGCATTTGCAGTGGGAGTTGTCAGTTGTGCGGTGACTGACACTCGCATTGTGCATTGTGGAGCCATGTAGGTCGTCACTCGATACCTGCATCAGGAGTGTCATCATAGCTCTAGCCCTAGTGGTATGCATGTTGCATCTACACTAGAGCGGTTACAGAGTGAGCAAGTGGGCATAGGTTGAGAGCCATCTTCTCTCACCTCCTGTATATACTAGTTGTAGGCTAGTCTTCTTGCCACTTATCGGGTACACAGTCTTTAGTGGGAGAATGTTAGGTAAAGGTGGTGTGCCTTACCGTGCTTTGCCCATGTCCGTTGGCCAGTGTCCGGTCGCCCACATTTATCTCCTTTTTCTTTATACATACAAAGAATAAGGGGCTCTGCTCTCATACCAATTGTGAGAATGAGTGAGAGCTCCTTATTCTTTGTATGTATAAATAATAAGGACATAAATATGGGCAGTCGAACACTGGTTAGCGGACACGGACAAAGCACGGTGAGGCACACCGCCTTTACCTAACACCCCAATATGTTGACTATGGCACATCCATCTAGAATAACACCAGATAAAGGTTCCCATTGTTTCCTCAACTTAAAATCAACCTGATTGACTGGTACTTCATCATCTCTTATTGTTAAGAGGTCTATTGCCCTTGCCTCGACTTCAGCTTTCCTTTTCTGTCTAATAAACTTTGCAGCTTCTGGTAAAGTTTTTCTTATATCATCCAATTCCACTGTCAACTTTTGGATGTGTTTATAGACCTTGACATAGATCTCATCTCTCTCCTTCCCAGAACTGTTCTCAAAACTAGCGAATTTGTGACTATACTCACATTTCCATTCAGCTCCTTTCTCTGAGCTAGTCACTTGCTGACATTGGAATAGGCACTGATCCTTCACCAGTTCAATTGCTTTAGTCTCAACCAAGTCTTGTGTGACTTGTCTGACTTCTTCCACTTGCTGACACTGGGATTTGCGCTAATCCTTCACTAGTTCAGTTGTGTCAGTCTTGGCCATCAGTCTTGGCCAAGTCTAATCTGACTTGCCTAACTTCCTTCACCAGACCTTGTATTGTAGTAATCATAGGTTCTTCAATTCCAAATGCTGAGTGATTTGTATGTCTCTTCTCAAAAGACTGGACTAGGATCTTCTAGATGGTGCGAGCCTCAGAACACTCTGGCTATTCTAGTAGCTTTTTAGCCAGATTCTTTGTAATCTTGGCTGCCAGCACGTGTTGCTCCTATCACTCATCCACTACCTTGGCCTTGCCCTTTGGCCTTCCAAACCTCTCTCTGTTGTTCCCACTTCTTGGCCTCAACAGTTACTCGCTACTGGAGCTCCTTTGGAATTTCTTCGATGATTACACCTTTGCTTCTAGTAACTACCCAAACCAACATTGATTCTTTGGTGCCTTCACATCAAGTGCTTCAATTTTGACTTCATTCGGGGAATTGAGTTGCAAAATGCCCATACTTTCCATAATTGTAGCAGTCAAAACTTTTGCGTTGAACATTCCCATACCCTCTACCTTGACAAGTACTCTTGGGTATCTGCCTCCTCGACCATTACGAGTCCCATTGGTGCCTGGATTTTTTGCTTTGGACTCACTGGCTCCTTCCATTTCTACCGATTCTGCATGGGTTAATGCTATCAGGATAAATCTTTGCCTTTCTTGAAGTGATAAATCCGAATGGCATAGTTATTCCAGAGATGTCCATAAGCCTTACAATAAGTGCATTGTGTACATTCATTTGAACGTGATCTCTAGATTTTCATTTGGAGCCCAGGTTTCCATCTTTTTGACGAAAGGTATGATCTGGGTCATTTCAACAATTTGTCTGGACATTTCTTCAATTTTGTATGACCAAGATTCTTTCTTTCCTTTAATCTTGCTTTTCTCATCAGAATCACTATCTGATGTATTGGAGCTTTTACTGGAATCTGAATTCTCAGTGGATGAACCACTACTACTGGATCTTCTCTTCTTGTATTCTTTTTCCCTCTTTGCTTGTTGCTCTAATTTGAGGGGCCTCTGCACCTAGTCATTGAATTTCTTTATTGGTGCAGGTACTTCTTGTTCTTTGAGTTTCTTACTATGGAAGCTATTTAAGAACCATGCTCTCATTCTATTTTCAGAAGGAGGTTCTTGCAATTGTATGGTCAACTCCTTGATTTTCTCCACATAGCTTTGACAAGAAATTTCCCTTGTTTAATCTGATCCAACTCACTGAGTATATCTTCATCCCCTCTATTGTCTGAATACTCTAGTCTGAAAGCTTTTAGATATTGTTGTATGACCTGAGCTGGCAAGCCAGGTAATGGTAATACCATTTTCTGGATGCTGCTTTCAGTGTGGAGAAAATATTCCCCCCACTCATCCTCGTCAATGTGCTTCAGCTCAGCATATTGTTCAAAAACTTAGATATGAACATCTGGATCATCTTTCTTACCTCCTTTGAAGATCGGAACTGAGATTTTCAATGAGGTATTGACAGTAGCTTCTCTAGTACTTTCAGCTTTCAAAGTATGACGATGGTATTTGGATTACGGTATAGGATAATGATAAGTATCAGCTTCCTAGTAACCATCTTCCTGAGTCTTAGACTAAGTACCAGTACCATTATCTATCATTGGCTTCTTCTTTGTTCTACGATGAGCTCCCTTGGTGCCCTTACTTTTGGTGTGCTTATTTGTGGACCTAGACCCCTGACACCTGGTTCAACGTTGCTCATGTTCAGCCCATCGTCGCCTGGAATGACTGGAGTGATGAGAGTACCTTGCCTCTTCAGCAATACCATGCTCGAGCGGAGCATCGGTTTCATTCCTAGGCTCCTGTTATGTGATAGAGCCTTGCTCCAATTCTTCAAGAATTGGACTGACCCGCTCTGTTTCGCCACGAAACCTGGTCGCTGGCTATCGATCATGCATAACTCTAAGCGACATGACTACAACTTAGATGTAAGGGCCTTCTCCTAGCCTTTACGCAAGGCCAACACATATAAGCCATTGACTTAAAAGATGAAAAAGGAAAACGAAAAAATAGAAAGGAAAAAAATGTTCGAGAAAAATTTGGGTTCAATTTAAGCACCAAAATATACTCACGAGACACTTTCGGCTTATGCCTTGGGTACATGAACATAACCAATGCATAGGAAACTAGCTTTTCATTTTGAGAAGATTAACATAAAGGAAAAGATAAGATAAGGAAAAAGGAAAAAGAAAAAGATAAAGAAAGAAAAGAGAAGATAAGGATAAGGTGAGTAAGTAACTCGTTGAGAAAGTTTTGATAAGTAAGATAAGTTATCAAAGAAAGATAAGTTTTTAAGATAAGGACGATAAGCTAGCAAGATATTGAAGATAAGCCATCAAGATAAGTGAAAGCACTTATCAAATATGTGCATAAAAAGAGGCCTTCTCTTCTCATTTTTCACTTCTCTCCTTCATTTTCTCAAGGTGCAAACTTGAGAGTAAACTTGAGAAAGCCATAGCCAAACCTCTTACACACACACACATCTCTCCAAGAGAAGCTATGGCCAAAACCTTAATCAAGTTTGTCAAAAACTTGATCTTCTTCTTCACACTACACTCTCCATCTCCTCTCTCCTAATTCTCAGTATTTCCATAGCTTGAATCCCCTTTGCCTCTTACCATTCTCTCATTCCAAGTAGCCAAATTGGTGTTTGGGGGTGAAATTTTCAAGCTCTTGGGGTGCAACTCGTGAGAGATCACCATGTGTCACTAAGTAAACCCACATGAGATGTTGTTGGAAAGTGTGAGGGGTATAGATAATACCCCATGCCCTC
Organism: Adiantum capillus-veneris; assembly: GCF_014529385.1. Lineage (NCBI taxonomy): Eukaryota > Viridiplantae > Streptophyta > Polypodiopsida > Polypodiales > Pteridaceae > Adiantum > Adiantum capillus-veneris. The sequence goes on from NC_140936.1 coordinate 61,678,821, forward strand.
TATGAAGGTATCAAAGAGAAGAAGAGAGCCTTGGATATGGCTTCCCTCCATCCCCTCGCGTAAGGGCATTGCGTAGGGCATTTTGCAGGCTTTCGGTGGGTGGCTCTGATGGTGATTCTGGGCGTCCTTGGCAACACAGTGTCGGGCAATGGTTCTTGTTGATGCCCCCAAGGGATATGTGACACGGGAGGCCTCAAATAGCCTTCCCCTTTTAAATTGAGGGCAAAGGGGTTGTTCCCCCCTAGTGGCATCGGGCACCAGTGCCATATATGGAAGGGATATTTCCCGTAATGCTAAATTTGGAAAGTTGGGTTGAAAGTAGTAATTTCTATGCAAGCATGCAAAAATAGCATGGACAAAAGTCCGGCAAAAAAAGAAGGTGTTAAAAATAAACTACTCGCCCCAATAAGGGGCCCCCTTTCTGTTTCTGACAGAGAGGAGCTTTTGGAGAAGAAGGGGAGTTGTTTTAGAGAATTGCAAAGAGCTCAGAGGAGTATTATACTCCATTTTTTGAAGAATCAAGCTTGCACTTCCCCCACTTTGTTATCAATTCCCCATCCCCCTTCTATGCTCTACTATTTTTTCTCTTGTTGTCGGTATCGGCGTGTGCCCTGGGCCTCTCTTTTGTGTGTGGTGCAAAGAGAGAGTGAGAGAGGAGTGTTGTGCAGTGGTGGCATGTGCAATTGAAGCAATGTGGGTGCTGCATGGGTTTGGATTCTCTAAAGCGTGTACAGATTTGTTGGTAAGCAGTGAAATCTGTATGTTGCAGATTGTGTTGTTATGAAGGTGTTTCTGAGAGGAGTGGGGTGTTGTGAGTATCTTGGGCTACAGAGAGGCAATCTGGTTGTGTTTCCGGGAGTGTTCCCATTTCCCTTCTCCATTGTCTCTTGGAATGCACTAATTGTGGGATAAGGCCAAGAAGCTTTGGGCTATTTTTGATGGATACAAAGCAAGGGTGTCTCCAAATGCAATCACATACGCTTGCATCTTAAAGGCAAACATCCAGGGCAAGATAATAAGACTTTCTTTTGTGATCTCACTTAAAGACCATGCTAACAAGAAGGATTTGTAAATGCAATAGAATACATGCTGATATTCGTGATAATGGGTTGCTTGAAAAGAACACATACTTAGGCAACACGTTAGTTAGTATGTATGTCAAGTGTGGTGGACTTGAAAGAGCACAACATATCCTCGACTAATATCCTATCCAAAATGTTGACTCATGGAGTGCATTGATTGTAAGATATGTCCAACACGATCATGGTCACAAAGCTCTGGGTTTTTTTCAGCAGATGCATAGAGAAGGTGGAATCTCTCCAGATGCAATCACATACACACCGTGAAGTTTTGCGGGGGCCAATTGTGTGCCAGTTTGACTGCATTAGTATGCATGCCATTAGGGGTTTTCTGAAGCTTCATAGGAATTGGATAGGTACTGTGCAGCATGTAAAGGCCATAGGGAGTTACAGGGCATCAAATAGAGCTTAGAATGCCAAGATACGGACGATCAAAGTGGGTAGCAGTTGCAAGGGGAGTGATATTAAATATTTTTTTCCATTTGTAGAGCTTCCATTTGTGGTCTTGGGAACCTCAAAATGCAAGGGGACTTTGGAGCCATGAGTCAGCAAGGTGTGGTTTCATATGAACTTCACATCTTAATCTTTAGATATGGGAGCAAAGGAAAAAATAATCTTTAAAGTGGCAGGAAAAAAAGTTTCAAGGAGGTGTTTGGGGGTGAAATTTTTAGGCTCTTGGGGTGCAACTCGTGCAAGCCCACCACGTGTCAATAAGTAAACCCACATGCAATGTTGTTGGAAAATGTGAGCGGTATATAGAATACCCCATGCCCTCTATGAAGGTATCAAAGAGAAGAAGAGAGCCTTGGCTATGACTTCCCTCCATCCCCTCGCGTAAGGGTGTTGCATAGGGCATTTTGCAAGCGTTCGGCGGGCGGCTCCGATGATGATTGTGGGCATCCAAATGAAATCATGTACACTTGCACCTTGAAGGCATGTGGCATTTCACAACATGCTAACATGGGCAAAAGATAATATTGTCAACACTAGGGTTGTTCAAAGAAAACATCGTGCTTGTTGGCAATGCTTTGATTAACATGTATGCCAAATGTGGTGCACTTCATGAAGACAAAAAGTGCTTCAAGAGATTCCTCTTTGTGATGTCGTCTTTTGCAATGCACTCATTATATGATATGTATGACTTGGGCATGACCAATAAGCTTTGGGCCATTTTTGAAGGATGTGAATCGAGGGTGTCTCTCCAGATGCATTCCCATATGCTTGCATCTTGAAGGCAAACATGCACAAGAAGAGAATAAGTCTTTCTTTTGTGAGATCACTTAAAAACTATGCTAACAAGAAGGATTTGTACAAGCTCAATAGGATACATGCAAAAATTTGTGATAGTGGGTTTCTTGACAAGAACACTACTTAGGCAACATGTTAGTCATTATGTATGTCAAGTGTAGAGGACTTAAAAGAGCGAACAAATCCTCGATGAGCTTTCTATCCACAATGTTGTCTCATAGAGTGCATTGATTCAAAGATATGTCAATAGGGTCAAGGTCAGGGTCAAGGTCAAAAATCTCTAGGTTGTTTTCAGTAGATGCAAAGAGAGGGCGGCATCTCTCTAGATGCAATCACATACACTTGCACCTTGAAGGCATGTGGCATTTCACAACATGCTGATATGGGCAAAAGAATTCACAATGATATTGTCAAGACTTGGTTTGTCTTTAAGACAAGCATGCATGGGAAGAGAATAAGTCTTTCTTTTGTGAGCTCACATAAAGATTGTGCTAAGAAGAAGGATTTGTACCAAGACAATATCATACATACAGATATTTGTAGGGGATTTTATATTTGCGAGCTTTCATTTTTTAGCTTCTGGAATAGAAATATTATTTTGAAAAAAATTAACGTTCGTATCGCACTAACGATATCTTCAAATATTATGTGGCATGAGAAAATTCTACATTGGATTGTGCAATCCTTCAATCATTTGAGAGATCCCCAACTGGCCCACATCAAGGTGATGGGGTCCTTGACAGGTCTCTAGGCTCTAAGCAAGAAAAATCTAGGGAATAGACCTTTACCATTGGCAATGGCTTGCGACTATAACCCTAGAAAGAAGACCTAGTCTTGTCTCGCAAGCAAAAACGGGACAAAAACTTAAAAGAGCAACCTTCTTTGACCCTATCACTTTTGCAAATGGGCTAAGGTATCCTCAACCAATGCTTTTTTCTCACGTGAATGAGGGCACATCATTCCTCTTCCAAATGAAGAAGTCTTCTAACGTTTTGTGTGCGGAATGGATGGCTAACTAATCAAGTCCACTCGTCTATGATTGACAACCTTAGTCAATCCCCACTTACCACCCCGCACTCACACATGATTCTCTGTTTTCTAATTACTACCACAATCTTTCAACATCGAAAATCATGGTTTCCTTTTTATTTTTCCAACACGGTAATTCGTTAAAACAAATCTTGAAATTAGTAATAAAAACAATCTTTTAGCAAACAAACATTTCTTGATAACCCTGAATGTGAAGTGCGCGTGCGAGAGCGTGTGTGTGTGTGTGTGTGTGCAACAATGGAGAAGAGAGAAGAAGAGAGGAGATACAGGTTTGGGTGGACTCCAAACACAATAGTGTTAGGGTTATGAGTCCTTATTCTTTTATGTAGAATGAATGGTCAGTGTTAATTCCCGGTTAGTCTCCGGCCACCCAACACTTAGGTGCAGCACATTGGGCTTTACCACCCCAACAACGTCCCACTTAAAGGAAAATGTGCCTTTAAGCTGGGGTGACAATGTATATATACATACAATACAGGTAGACAATGATCATGATCATCTACCCAATGCCCATGAGTGCCCGACAATGTGCAAACCGCTCTGAAGGTAAACCCTTTGTTAGAAGATCAGCAGGATTCTCAGTGGTGTCAATTTTGGCAAGCTACAATCGCTTGTCCTCAAGCACCTCATGAATGAAGTGATATTTCACATCCACATGCTTTGTCTTTGCATGAAACACTAGATTCTTTGCCAATTGTATAGCACTTTGGCTATCACAATGTAACAGAGGCATCTCAACATCGATTCCCAAGTCTCCAACTAGCCGACCAAGCCATATAGCTTCCTTGAAAGCTTCTAAAGCTGCAACATATTCAGCCTCTATAGTAGACAAGGTAACACAATCTTGCAAACAAGATCGCCATGAAACTGCACCTCTAGTGAATTCAAAGACATTTCCTGAAGTAGACCTTCTCTTGTCCAAGTCTCCTGCATAATCTGCATCCGTGTAACCCATTACACATGCTTCCTTTCTTCCAAAGCAAATGCACATGTCTTTTGTACCATTCAAATATCGCATAACCCCTTTCACTACCTCCCAATGTTTCTTGCCTAGATTTGACATATATCTGCTGACAACTCCCACTGCAAAAGAAATATCAGGACGTGTAGCAATCATAGCATACATCAAACTCCCAACTGCATATGAATAAGGCACTTGTGCCATTTCAGTCTTTTCCTCTTCAGACTTAGGGAAATCATTTTTTAAAGTTTCACATATGGAGGCAATGGAGTACTCAATGCCTTACCCTTCTCCATATTGAAACGCTTGAGCACTTTAGCAATGTACTCAGATTGAGACAAATAGACCAATCTCATGCATCAGTCTCGCTTAATACGCATGCCAAAGATATGGCTTGCTTCACCCATGTCTTTCATTTCAAAGTTTGCATGTAACTCTGACTTCAAGGCTAAAATCTCATCCCTATATTTCTCGGCAATTAACATATTATCCACATAAAGGACCAAAATCAACAAACTACCATCTTTAGCTCGCTTAGTGTAGAGGCAATGGTCCATATCGCTACCTTTGTACCCTTGACAGTCAATGAGGTATTGACAGTAGCTTCTATAGTACTTTCAGCTTTTGAAGTATGACGATGGTGTTTGGATTGTGATATAGGATAATGATCAATATCAGCTTCCCAGTGACCATCTTCCTGAGTATCAGACTAAGTATCAGTACAAGTATCTATCACTAGCTTCTTCTCTGTTCTACGATGAGTTCCCTTGGTGCCCTTACCTTTAGTGTGCTTATTTGCGGACCTAGACCCCTGACAACTGGTTCAGCGTTGCTCATGTTCAGCCCGTCGTTGCCTAGAATGACTGGAGTGATGAGCATTCCTTACCTCTTCAGCAGTACCATGCTCGAGAGGAGCATCGGTTTCATTCCCAGGCTCTTGTTCAGTGTCAAAGTCTTGCTCCAATTCTTCAAGAATTGGACTAACCCACTCTGCTTTGCCACGAAACATGGTCGCTGACTGTCGATCACGCGTAACTCTGGGCGGCATGACTACAACTTAGATGTAAGTGCCTTCTCCTTGCCTTTACGCAAGGCCAACACATCTAAGCCATTGACTTAAAAGATGAAAAAGAAAAATAAAACAATAGAAAGAAAAAAAATGTTCGAGAAAAATTTGGGTTCAATTTAAGCACCAAAATATACTCACAAGACACTTTCGACTTATGCCATGGGAACATGGACATAACCAATGCATAGAAAATTAGCTTTTCATTTTAAGAAAATTAGCATAAAGGAAAAGATAAGATAAGGAAAAAGGAAAAAGAAAAAGATAAAGAAAGAAAAGAGAAGATAAGGATAACGTGAGTAAGTAACTTGTTGAGAAAGTTTTGATAAGTAAGATAAGTTATCAAGATAAGGAAGATAAGCTATCAAGATAAGTGAAAGCACTTATCAAATATGTGCATAAAAAGAGGACTTCTTTTCTCATTTTTCACTTCTCTCCTTCATTTTCTCAAGGTGCAAACTTGAGAGTAAGCTTGAGAAATCCATAGCCAAACCTCTTACACACACACACATACACACACACACACACAGCTCTCCAAGAGAAACCATGGCCAAAACCTTAATCAAGTTTGTCAAAAACTTGAACTTCTTCTTCACACTACACTCTCCCTCTCCTCTCTCCTAATTCTCAATATTTCCATAGCTTGAATCCCCTTTGCTCTTAACATTCTCTCATTCCAAGTAGCCAAATTGGGGGTCTTAAAGCAAAGTGAAGAGCCGATTACATCCAAAGCAAGGAGAATACTTGACCATACACACACTAAGGTAATGTTTTCTCGTTCTTTTTATGCTATTGCACTTACTTGAAAGTGGTTTACTTTCATACTTACATAAATTTATGCTTAAGCTCTCATTCTTCCATAAGCAAGCCTTGTGCTTGGGAAGAAGAAATAACTACTTAATTTTCATAACTAACCATGTTTCTAACAACTAATCTCGATGTTATTTCAAGTTTTGTTTCAAGTTCTCTAGATTACCAGACTACTATGGCATAGAGAGAATAGAAAGCACTCTCTTTAACCATAGGTGACTAGAGATCATACTTATATTTCAAGTTCCATTCTTTAGATTACCATACTAATATGGCATAGAGAGAGTATAAAGCACTCTCTTTAACCATAGGTGACTGGAGATCATACTTATATTTCAAGCCCGTTCTATAGATTACCATACTAATATGGCATATAGAGAGTAGAAAGCACTCTCTTAACCATAGGTGACTGGAGATCATACTAAAATAGCATGCATGTTGGATCATAATACCCTTAAACCCCACCCAAAAATATAGTTTTCTTTTAGAAGCATGAGATAATTGCCACATAATCACGGGCAGTTAAGTATTGGAAATTTTTGGAATTAACCAATCTATTCAAAGTGGCATTATAATTTACTCTAAAAAGAATAATCTTATGAAAGATTCACAAGTTTTTTTTTTAATTTAAGAAATATAAATTTTCTTCTTTCAAAGAGAAAAAGAGCATGTGTGTAAGATTTGTTTCGTGATACAAATAAAGTTAATACAAATTCTCTCAAGGAGAGTTAAGTTTTGAAGGGTAGCCCTATCTTAATCAAAGGAGTTTTTCTTCCAATTAAGGTATCCCCCCTCTTATCAATTGGAAAGTTCCAAAACTATAAGCCTCTTCTAGGTCCTCTCCCCGGTAGCAAACATATTCCTAAATCCCTTCTTAAAGAAGATTTTGTTAATCATTCATACACTATTGCATAAACCATTTTTCACCACACTAGCATGTCCACTCTTAGGTACTTCGCATTTTTTTATGCTTACACTACCATGCATGGAAGGATTTCACTCTTACATAATCACTCAAAGGAATTTCCATGATTATTTGTCTCAAGATTGCAAGTTGGTACATTCCGAAGTTTTGTGTTTACCACGCATAGATCACACCAAAGCAAAAAAATTATTGTAGAAATCATATGCATTGTTCATTTCAAGTTTGTCTACTTTCAAGTTTATTTTGTAAATTCAAAGGGGATAGCTTCACGGATGTCGTGACCATGTTGCTTGAACATAAAACTTCCATCGCTTCCATGGAGATGCTTCATGGATGGCAAATGATGCAAAAGGACCAAAATGGGATTCGTCAAAGTCCAGGTTAACTTAAAACTTACAACGAGACAAAACTTTAAACTCCCAAGAGACTCGTTGTATTTCTTAAGGTCTTGTTTGATTAAATATTAAAATGAACTAGGAAGTAAGAGATTATAAACTCCCAAGAGACTCGTTGTATTTCTTAAGGTCTTGTTTGATTAAGGTCTTGTTTGATTAAATATTAAAATGAACTAGGAAGTAAGAGATTATAACTCAAAGAACTTAATCTTAATTTAAACTAGGATTAAAACTTCAGCGAGAAGATTTGACGTGGATAGCCCTAGCATAACATAGAAGATTTAAGTGTGAACTTTATCTTACATGCCTGGAAAAGGCCGATGCACGTGTTTACCTATGGGATACAACGGCGGATGGTCCTTTTTGGCTAGGACTGATAACCGTTGGTCTATGTTTTGAGTTCGGTTCATTCACTGCCCTAGAAATGGGAGTGTGTCCCGATCGGGTGATAGGAACCCGTGAATGCATCTGGAAGTCAGTCTAGTCCGGGTAGGCCTGATGCCGACAGGAAAAGGAGGAAGGAAAATGGATCCGTGAAGGGATCAGGATAAGGGAGGAGGATGTGATTTAATTAAGGAACTCTTCAAATTGTTTGGTAAAAAGGAATCTTGGAAAGGCTAGGAACCTAAATGGACTATTCCGTAATTGTCCTCATCAACCAGACCTTTGCTTTGCTTCTTGGGTTATTGATTTAAAAAGAACCTAACGTAGATTATCTTTGAAGCCTTTCTCACACAAGATAAAGAAAAATAAGAATTGGAATCTGTCTAAAGCCATCGCCTCCACACGTGGTGGAGGAGACAGGATATCCAACTCCTGGGATGAGGATAGGGATATGCCTAGAGGTGTATATGTGCTTGCTTGAAACATAACTAGATCATTTTACCAAAAAATACTAAAGGAAAAAAAAGAAGTGAAATATTCTAAAAAGAGAAAAGGTGTGAACGACCTGATAAATGCACACTTGCAAGGGTATGCAACAATTTACATATGGCTTTCAAATGCATGAAATGTATTCTTGGTTTGACATGATTGGAATATTGTTTTCTAGTATCATAGTACTACCTTGGGAAGGTGCATTTATCAAACCGTTCAGTGGGTGGGTGGATTCTGGAGGGTTAATTTGTTGGCCGAAAAGTTGAACCCAACTTTATGTTGTCCATTAAGTTAAGATCTGGGGAAAAGGATCTCGATGTATGGAGTGGGGATCAAACTTGGGAACAAGGGATTCGTGTACTTAGTAAATACACTCATCTTAGGGAAACGTACTGACGGTTGTGCTCAATCATAGCCGGGGGGAAAGCGTTAGAGACCTTGAACCAAGGATGAATTAGAGGATTCCCACCAGTTGAACCTGGAAGGTTGAGTTCACATTTAGTATAATGACTTCGCTTGGAATTTTCAAAGGAATAAGGAAAGATATTTTATGGTTAAGGGTTTTGTAATAGAAAAGTGAATGTTATCACCCCCTTGAGTTGGCATCAAAGAGCGGGAGGAGTCTTGTGTTGGTGTCAACCTCAAGCGGGAGGGATGTCAGGAACCGTGGTGCATCCATTTGGAGATGGTGCAACCGACGGTCCTTGGCATGGCCCTCACATTAGAACACCATTGAGGAGAGAGTTCACTGGTCAAAGAGCACTGCAGATCTAGCCACCATGATTTCCAAAATGGAATGAGCTGGTCTCTTTAGATAGTTATTCCAACGTTGGATTTCAAAGCTAGTTGTGAGTTCACAGAATTTAGATGGTGCATATCAAATTAGACAACTGGAATTGAAGTACTGAACTAGAACATAGAACTGAACTAAGATAGAGTACTGAACTGAAAAGAGTACTAAATTGGAAAGATTGAAGACTGGAACTCTAGAATTGATAATGTATATTCAGATCAGTATGCATAATACGAAAGTACAAGCTAAGCATTAAAGTAGAAATGGCTCCAAGCCCAAAAGGTTCCCAGGATTAATACAAGAACTTAGAGATAAGTATAGAGGCTAGCAACAGTACATGACAATCAACCCGCAACCAACCAACCATGTAGAATGTGTAATGGGTCCTATTTATAAGATTGTGTAGAGTAACTACAGTGACTACTGTAGTTACTGCCTGTCGGCTACTTCTAGAAGTTACCACTGGTAATTCTAATTCCTAAGGAACTGTTCCCATGGTTGGTAATTTGTAAGGAACTGTTCCCACCGGCTACACCTACAAAGTCAATAACTTTAATGTGAAAGGAAGGCTTATCTTTGGAGAATGATGCATGTACGCTCAAGCAACTACAAAGCTCCAACTTGTAATCATCGCAACTAATGATTGGGTAATCCATTTTCAATTCCGAAACTTGGATTGGGTTCCTCTTTCTTTGCTCTTTCAATCAAGTGTAAGCATTGTAAGTTTTGTTGAGGTTTGCAACTACGTGTTAGTCAGCCTAATCTTCAAATTTGAGTGCTTAAATCATTGTTTTTTGACGTTTTGATAATAAAAGGGTGTTCCTAGACCATAGAGTGGCCTTTCTAGATAGTTCTATTGTAGTTTTCATAACTGTTTTCATGATGGATCGTGATTTTGGTACCTTGTTGGATTGCAACCAGACTTGGTAGGATAGTGTCCCTACATGTCTTAGACCTCCTCCTAAAGTTTTGTTGTAATTCGAGTCCGTTCGAGTGCCGAAATGGCGTGATGACCTAAAGCGGTGGAAAAGGACATAGGCATATTTTTTAATCATTGAGTGGTGGTTTGCTTGTTGAGTGGGTGTGTTTGCTTCTAGGTTCACTTCTTGAGATTGACAACCTCAAAGAGTCTATATGCCCCATTCGAGTCACTTCCCTGAGTATTGACATTATGTTAGTGCCAGATAGGTATGCTATAGACGTCCATCGTGCAATAGCGACCCGCTAACAACAATGCAGGGCTAAGTATTCTCACGGGGCCATGCCAAAGTGGTCAGGCATATTTGAAGGTCAAGGGCAGGCAAAGGGCAGCATATGTGTATGCATAACATGGTTTATTGGGCCAGGGTGCTCTTCTATGGTACCTTTCAAGGGTGGAGGTCAAAGTGTTTGAAATGATGAAATGGAAGTGCCAAAGGTGTCCCTCCATGTGTTCTCCAAGCTGGTCCAGACGACTCCTCAATTGGAGATATGAAGTGCGAGTTATGGTAGTTTTGATGTAGAAGTGGATCGCAGATCCCCGTTAGATTGGGTAGTGTAGATGGTTGGTCAAGGTGGAAATCACTTCATGAGCCTAAAGTGCTCAACTTATGGTGCATTTTGGTCTTTTTTGGATCAGTAATCGAAGTTCAAACAGTGGTCAAGTTATGACAGAAGTCGAAGTTTTGTGGGGCCAACTGTGTGCCAGTTTGACCGCCTTGGTATGCATGCCATTAGGGGTTTTCTGAAGCTTGATAGGGATTGCATAAGTACTGTGTAGCATGTAAAGGACATAGGGAGTTACAGGGCATCAAATAGAGCTTAGAATGCCAAGATACTAGCGATCAAAGTGGGTAGCAGTTGCAGGGGGGGTGATATTAAATAGTTTTTTTTCATTTTTAGAGCTTCCATTTGTGGTCTTGGGAACCTCAAAATGCGAAGGGGACTTTGGAGCTATGAGTCAGCAAGGTGGGGTTTCATATGAACTTCACATCTTAATCTTTGGATATGGGAGCAAAGGGAAAAATGATCTTTAAAGTGGTAGGAAAAAAAAGTTTCAAGGAGGTGTTTGGGGGTGAAATTTTCAAGCCCTTGGGGTGCAACTCATGCGAGCCCACCACGTGTCACTAAGTAAACCCACATGCGATGTTGTTGGAAAGTGAGGGGTATATATAATACCCCATGCCCTCTATGAAGGTGTCAAAGAGAAGAAGAGATCCTTGGCTATGGCTTCCCTCCATCCCCTCGCGTAAGGGCATTGCGTAGAGCATTTTGCAAGCGTTCTGTGGGCGGCTCCGATGGTGATTGTGGGCGTCAAAATGAAATCATGTACACTTGGACCTTGAAGGCATGTGGGATTTCACAACATGCTAATATGGGCAAAAGAATTCACGATAATATTGTCAAGACTAGGGTTGTTGAAAGAAAACGTCGTGCTTGGCAATGCCTTGGTTAACATGTATGCCAAATGTGGTGCACTTCATGAAGACAAAAAGTGCTTCAAGAGCTTTCTCTTTGTAATTTCGTCTCTTGAATGCACTCACTATAGGATATGTCCAACTTGGGCATGACCAATAAGCTTTGGGCCATTTTCAAAGGATGTGAATCGAGGGTGTCTCTCCAGATGCATTCCCATATGCTTGCATCTTGAAGGCAAACATGCACAAGAAGAGAATAAGTCTTTCTTTTGTGAGATCACTTAAAAACTATGCTAACAAGAAGGATTTTTACAAGCGCAATAGGATACATGCTAAAATTTGTGATAGTGGGTTTCTTGAAAACAACACTACTTAGGCAACATGTTAGTCATTATGTATGTCAAGTGCAAAGGAAGAGCGCAACAAATCCTCGATGAGCTTTGTGTCCGCAATGTTGTCTCATAGAGTGCATTGATTCAAAAATATGTCAACAGGGTCAGGATCAAGGTCAAAAAGCTCTAGGTTGTTTTCAGTAGATGCAAAGAGAGGGTGGAATCTCTCTAGATGCAATCACGTACACTTGCACCTTAAAGGCATGTGGCATATCACAAAATGCTGATATGGGCAAAAGAATTCACAATGATATTGTCAAGACTTGGGTTGTCTTTAAGACAAACATGCATGGGAAGAGAATAAGTCTTTTTTTGTGAGCTCACATAGAGATTGTGCTAAGAAGAAGGATTTGTACCAAGACAAGATCATACATACTGATATTTGTAGGGGATTTTATATTTGCGAGCTTTCATTTTTTAGCTTCTAGAATAGAAACATTATTTTGAAAAAATTTAACGCTCGTATCACACTAACAATATCTTCAAATATTATGTGGCATGAGAAAATTCTACATTGGATTTTGCAATCCTTCAATCACCTGAGAGATCCCCAACTGGCCAACACCAATGTGATGGGGTCCTCGATAGGTCTCTAGGCTCTAAGCAAGAAAAATCTAGGGAATAGACCTTTACCATTGGCAATGGCTTGGGACTATAACCCTAGAAAGACGACCTAGTCTTGTCTTGCAAGCAAAAACGGGACAAAAACTTAAAAGAGCAACCTTCTTTGACCCTATCACTTTTGCAAATGGGCTAAGGTATCCTCAACCAATGCTTTTTTCTCACGTGAATGAGGGCACATCATTCCTCTTCCAAATGAAGAAGTCTTCTAACGTTTTGTGTGCGGAATGGATGGCTAACTAATCAAGTCCACTCGTCTATGATTGACAACCTTAGTCAATCCCCACTTACCACCCCGCACTCACACATGATTCTCTGTTTTCTAATTACTACCACAATCTTTCAACATCGAAAATCATGGTTTCCTTTTTATTTTTCCAACACGGAAATTCGTTAAAACAAATCTTGAAATTAGTAATAAAAACAATCTTTTAGCAAACAAACATTTCTTGATAACCCTGAATGTGAAGTGCGCGTGCGAGAGCGTGTGTGTGTGTGTGTGCAGCAATGGAGAAGAGAGAAGAAGAGAGGAGATACAGGTTTGGGTGGACTCCAAAGACAGTAGTGTTAGGGTTATGAGTCCTTATTCTTTTATGTAGAATGAATGGTCAGTGTTTATTCCCGGTTAGTCTCCGGCCACCCAACACTTAGGTGCAGCACATTGGGCTTTACCACCCCAACAACCTCCCACTTAAAGGACAATGTGCCTTTAAGCTGGGGTGGCAATGTATATATACATACAATACAGGTAGACAATGACCATGATCATCTACCCAATGCCCATGAGTGCCCGACAATGTGCAAACCGCTCTAAAGGTAAACCCTTTGTTAGAAGATCAGCAAGATTCTCATTGGTGTCAATTTTAGCAAGCTGCAATCGCTTGTCCTCAAGCACCTCATAAATGAAGTGATATTTCACATCCACATGCCTTGTCTTTGCATGAAACACTGGATTCTTTGCCAATAGTATAGCACTTTGGCTATCACAATGTAACAGAGGCATCTCAACATCGATTCCCAAGTCTCCCACTAGCCGACCAAGCCATATAGCTTTCTTGCAAGCTTCTAAAGCTGCAACATATTCAGCCTCTGTAGTAGACAAGGTAACACAATCTTGCAAACAAGATCGCCATGAAACTACACCTCTAGTGAATTCAAAGACATTTCCTGAAGTAGACCTTCTCTTGTCCAAGTCTCCTGCATAATCTGCATCCGTGTAACCCATTACACATGCTTCCTTTCTTCCAAAGCAAATGCACATGTCTTTTGTAGCATTCAAATATCACATAACCCCTTTCACTACCTCCCAATGTTTCTTGCCTAGATTTGACATATATCTGCTGACAAATCCCACTGCAAAAGAAATATCAGGACGTGTAGCAATCATAGCATACATCAAACTCCCAACTGCAGATGAATAAGGCACTTGTGCCATTTCAGCCTTTTCCTCTTCAGACTTAGGGAAATCATTTTTTAAAGTTTCACATATGAAGGCAATGGAGTACTCAATGCCTTCCCCTTCTCCATATTGAAACGCTTGAGCCCTTTAGCAATGTACTCAGATTGAGACAAATAGACCAATTTCATGCATCAGTCTCGCTTAATACGCATGCCAAGGATATGGCTTGCTTCACCCATGTCTTTCATTTCAAAGTTATCATGTAACTCTGACTTCAAGGTTGAAATCTCATTCCTGCATTTCTCAGTAATTAAGATATCATCCACATAAAGGACCAAAATCAACAGACTACCATCTTTAGCTCGCTTAGTGGTCCATATCACTATGTTTGTAGCCTTGAGAGAGCATCAACGCATAGAATTTACGATACCACTCCCTTGATGACTGTTTTAGACCACAAAGAGTCTTTTCTAACTGACACACCACGTCTTCATTGCCCTTCTCAACAAAACCTTCTGGTTGTTGCATATAAACTTCTTCTTGAAGATCACCATGCAAGAACGTCGTCTTGACGTCCATCTGGTCAAGTTCCATGTCATGTTTAGCAACCAACACAAGTACACACCGCAAAGTAGTCATCTTAACAACCGGAGAAAAGGTCTCATTAAAGTTAATACCCTGCTTTCTGCTGCTGCTTAAATCCTCTAGCAACAAGTCGTGCCTTGTACTTCGGTTTATTACCATGAGGTGTATTTTTTGCTTGTACACCCATTTGCATGGTAATGCTTTTTTACCTTTAGGCAACCGAACCAACTTCCAAGTTTGATTCTTATGCAATGAGTGCATTTCTGATTGCATAGCTTTCTCCCACTTTGCCTTGTCATCCATTGACATGGCTTCCTTATAGCAGGAAGGCTCTCCACAATCTGTCAACATAATGTAGTCTAGTGAGGGAGTCAATCTATCAAGAGGCCTTGAAACTCTTGTAGACCTTCTAATAACTACTTGAGCTAGCTATCTTTCAACAACATCTTATACTGACAGGAGGATTCTATCCTTGTAGTCTGACATTAGGCACTTTAGCCCTATTGTGGACAATTCCATCTTCTTGGAAGATAACTCTCCTAACCTCCATTGTATGCACAGTCTTCTTATGTACGCAGCCATGCAGAGAGATGAGGCATGTCTCCTTTGCGGATAGGTTGCGTGATGCTCCATTTTGTGAGCATGTTGAGCCAGTTGTGCAGCAGTTCGTGGATATGATGAAGGATATGGATGGCTTGAGTGTTGAGGATTCAGTCGTGATTCGTTCATTCATAATGATGCTCATGCTAGAGGCTGATGAGTTGATGCCAAGATACACAGTTCCACCTATGGATGAGAGGGACGTAGCTACCCTAGTGTCGGCGGTGACACATCCATACACAATGAGTAGTCATGATGATGCAGTATATGCACATAGCACAGGAGAGGCTAGGACAGCCATGTTTGCACATATTTCTTGAGTGTGTTTGTGCATCTCATGTTCGACTTGTTAGTGTCGAGGCTTGATCTAGCAGCTGCAGTGGGAGCATTTGGAGCAGGGGTAGTCAGTCGTACGATGATTGACACTAGCATGATTCTTCATGGAGCTTTGTAGACCATATAGAGGAGTCTGCGAGATTTACATGCAGGCTCTAGCGGTGATATGCACGCTCGCCTACCACTAGAGCCGATACGACTGCATGTAGATCGACAAAGTGAGCCAATGGGCATAGGTTGAGAGAGTCTCTCACCTAGTTTCTTGTACATACTAGTATTTTAGCTAGTAGGTCTCATTTATCCGTGCATCGCCTTTAAGTGGGAGATTGTTGGGGTAAAGGCGCTATGCCTTTTGCCCGGGCCGGACGTCGTGTCCAGCCGCCTGCCCACTGTGTATACACACTTCCTTATTCTTTCTATACATAAGAATAAGGAGCACCTCACTCACATAGAGAGTTACTTCTTGAGGCTGCTCCACCCACATCCTGTGTCGTGCTCTCTCTCTCTCCCCTTTGCACTCTCCGCACGTGCACTGCATTCGTGCACTCATAGAATGTACTCCACTTGTCTCAAGCACACCTATACATGGGTGAAAATGGCACCCTTCCTTACTCAAAATCTGGGGTGGAACCCCATCACCCAAGTTCGGGATGCCCATATGCCAAAACCGGTTGCCCATACAACCGGATGGTTCCCCTAGGATAAAAATGATATTCTAAGAACTATAA
Source organism: Adiantum capillus-veneris (assembly GCF_014529385.1). Classification (NCBI taxonomy): domain Eukaryota; kingdom Viridiplantae; phylum Streptophyta; class Polypodiopsida; order Polypodiales; family Pteridaceae; genus Adiantum; species Adiantum capillus-veneris. Next base: position 61,695,081 of record NC_140936.1, read on the forward strand.
ACAAACATACACATGTATCTGTTGCATCTCTGGAGCTCGAACACTCTCATTCGTTGGCCTACTACTACTGGACCCAGCCTTGTGATTGTGAGAGGCCCTAGCCCTCTTTGGAATACTATCATCTTCCTCAAATTGCTGGTTAGCTTAATTTCTCATTTCACAAAAGCTTGGATAATTTGTAGTCACAATGTACTTTTTTTACTTAAAAATGTCTCGATTGTTTATATACGTAAGATATTTTTATCTTAGCTTTCTTAAAGAGTTTTTACGCTCCACTAGTTATCTTATAGTTTTTTGAATCTTTTTCCTAATTTTCCCCTTTTAATTAAGTCTAAGAAGGACTTATTTTTACTTGATATTTATTGTAATAATTATCTCTAAAAAATATAATTATCTTAACTCCCTATTAGTTTGTTAAACCTCCAATAATTTTCTCAAAAACTTCTAAGTGGATTTAATATTTATCCTAGATGATTTTCAAGTCAAAAATAGGTTTTTTGTGCTAAGATATTTGCTTAAAGTAATTAGATTTATGAGTTAATTATCAACAATTAATTATACTTAGATCTACCTTTGATAATTATCTTATTAACTTTTGATCATGTTTACTAATAATCTTTATTAAATTTCAACCAAAAACAAGGTTTTTGGACTAAAATATTTACTTATGCCTTGAGCTTTCTTCGTCTTCTCCAAGCTCAGAGTCAAAGATTATGCATGAGGAAGATGAAATGGACACTTTCCTTGCTGGTATCAAGGATATTAATGAGCAACTTATTTTTGCAGGCGATTGTCCTTGCTGGTATCAAGGATATTAATGAGCAACTTATTTTTGCAGGCGATTGTCCTTGCTAGTATCAAGGATATTAATCAGCAACTTATTTTTGCAAGCGAAGTCATTTTTGGCAGTTCCCTTTTGCTGACTATTCTTGATGCTTTGCCAGATTGTTACCAGACTTTTGCTAGTACGAGACTTATGGGCAAAAATAAGATGCATTGCCATTATTGTAAAGCTAATGATCACTTCATAAAGTAGTGTCCAAAATTGAAGGCAAAAGAGGCTTAGAAGAAAGAGGCTGATTCCACCACAAGTGGAGCCATTGTAGAGTCTTTTGTGAACGGAGATTGTGATGCTGATGTAGATGCAAAATGGGATTTTTGTAAAGGGTTCACTTATGATACTTCTATCCATGATGCATGTATGTCAGTTGTTGCAGATGCTCATGTGTGGTACTTTGACAATGGTGCTACAAAGCACATTACCTCTCATCGTGACTTATTTACCTCTCTTGAGGATGTCCCTCATGGGAATACAGTCACTTGTGCAAACAATGCCTCTTTTCCGATCAAGGGAGTTGGAAAGATTGTGTTGCGGTTGCAAACGGTAGTTCTTTCACACTTGTTGATGCACTTTATGTACCTGGGATAAAAAAGAACCTTTTTTTGTATCTACACTTGCTAGACTTGGTCTTGTTATCAAATTTGTGGATGATAGATGTATAGTTCATGATCTCAGTTTTGGTGATGAAATTGTTGCATCCAGTATTTTGCGTCATCGGATGTATAAGCTCACTTTGTATGACAAGTGTGGACAGAATTTTGCAAATGCAATTGTGGATTCAAAGGCTATTTCAAATACAAAACTTTGACATGTACGTTCTGGGCATCTGAATTTTGCTAGTTTGCTGCATTTGCAAAAATTTAATATGGTTTCTTCTTTTTTGCCTCTTGAAGCACCTGTGAAGCATGTTTGTGAAGGCCATATTTTGGGTAAAATGCAGCGTTCAAAGTTTCCAAAAGATGGTTCACTTAGGGCTACGTGCAGGTTGCAACTTGTGCATAGTGATGTTTGTGGGCCCATGCAAACTCCATCCTTGGGCAATAGCCTTTACTTTGTGACTTTCATTGATGATTACTCCACATATGCATGGGTATATGCGCTTAAAGCTAAGTCCAAAGTTTTGTGCTTCAAGCAATTTTTGGCTATGGTTGAAAATGTCTCGAAATGTATTATGGACACCCTCCGTTCCAATTGAGGGGGGGAGTATATGTCTCATGAATTTAATGTATTTCTGGCTAGTCATGGGATAAAACAAAAATGTACATTGCCATATACACCTCAACAAAATGGTGTTGCTGAGAGGAAAAACAAGTCGCTTACGGAGATGGCACAATGTATGGTCAAGAGTCAAGCTTGGCGACATTTTTTTTTGGCTTGAGGCCATCATGTGTGCTACTTATGTACTTAACAGGTGTCATACAAAAGCTTTGCAAGCTATGACTCCTTACAAAGCAAGGCATGATCAAAAGCCATCTATTGATCACATGTGCATTTTTGGTTGTTAGGCTTATACTTTGGTGCCACAAACACAGCACAGATAATTGGATGATAAGGATGTCAAATGCATTCTATCTGGTCATAGTGCTGAAAGCAAAGGTTACAAGTTGTACCATCCATAAACAAAGTGTATCTTGGTTTCACAAGATGTTGTGTTTGTGGAATATTATATTCAACCCTTACTGTCATCTACTAGAGATAATGTAAGCTCATAGAACATTTATGACATTTTGTTGCCTCTTTTTAGTAGTGGAAATTTGAATGTAAATTCAAATGAGAAAATGTACAACCTATGGGGGTTTCTTAAAATGTTGTAGATCAGCCTTACTGATGCAGATATACATTATGTACTTGATGAGGAAAGAGCTGAGAATGAGCAAGCTAGAGGTATGCCAAAATGGCTAGTGCATACTTTGCGTGATAGTAAATTGGATGGATTGAAGATCATTCAAGAAAGCAAGGAAACAATTTTTTCCATTGGGAACGGAGGAACTCTGAAGAGAGGGACAAGGTTGTGACTGCAGCAATATCAGAACTGCATGGGTAAGAGTCTAATCCTTAGCTAGCCTAGTGTTTTACATTTGTTGTGGGGTGGTCCCCCCTATTAGCCGATGTACTAATGTTTATTGGAAGACATCATGGCTCGACACGAGAATGACTAATAATTGTAATTCTTTTGGGTTGCTAATATAATCTACTCATGATTGTGAGTTTTGCTATTTTATAATATATTTTTAAAAAATCAAATACTTGTGTGACATACTACATTGATTCCCTCAAGCCTTCAAACTTCCTTTAAAAGGAGCAGGTTACCAAGGCGACTGATGCATGCACTTCAAATCACCTACACCAATCCAACAAATGTGGATGATGTTGGCAAAGGCTTTTGTTAGTTTTTTTAAAAAAACAAGACGACTCCCCCCCCCCCCCCCAAACAAGCTCTGCACGTATCGACTCCTCCTCAGCTCTTCTACAATGACTTGTCCAATCTCATTACCTCTTGCCCTCATTGATTCTGTGCTCCCTAAGCTCCACTCAAAAAATTCTATCTCCCTTCTCGTTCCTCGATGCCTGCCGCCACGTTCCTTTGTGTCTCTCCCTCTACATGCCCCCCCCCCCCCCCCCCCCCCCTTCCCCCTCCCATCAAAGACTTGGCAAGATCTCTTGAGATTCTCCTTATTAGAGCACCTCAAACAAAATCAAGACACCTACGTAGATCAAATGAAAAATTTCAACATCCAAAACCTAAACAGCTATTGTTTTAGCTGTCACCAATGGCTACCCATGTTTGAAAAGGGTCTAAAGTAGGAGCCCCCCCTTTTCTATGAGGTGGTGGCTTGGTAAACAACATTTGGGATATATGCCCCTTGCTCTAGGCATTACTTCATTTGTTTCAACAAGCCCCCCAACCCCCCCTTCCTTTGTGTGGTGCCACATTTGGCATTGTAATAGCTCATATAATTCTACTATTGGACGAACAATAAGAACATATACATAGGTTCATAAATCTAGGTTCTTTAGCCATTCTTCGGGTCATTAGCCCTTAGAACTCATAGCTGACCCTTTTCATAAAGGAGTTAAAAATATGGTGGTTGTAACCAGTAAAAAATATGTCCTTTGGTGAGAAATTGAGATTTGGCCATGGATGGTCTTGGTGGTTTGACTACATATCTTGGATGTGATGGTTTTGCTTCTTCTTCTTGGTGAACTTTGTTCGCAACATAATTTCCTTGATGGTTATAAATTTAGCACTTCCTTTTGTCATTATCGAGACTTTAAAGAGTAGCATCAATGAAGCCCTCATCTCGGTGCCTTGCTCTCAGCTCTGTGCAACATGCATGAGCCAGGAAGTGCTCTAACGGGCGATCGTTGTTGCAGGGGAGGGTTGTCTGCTGGGGCTTGGGAGACATTGTGCATGGAAGATCTTGCATGCGAAAGTGGGGACTTGCGGCTGCAAGAGAGTGGAGGTGTGCCCCAAGGGGGGGACCTTGGCCACACACTGCTCTTCTTCTCTGATGTCTTCATCGATCTACCTATTTTTCACTACAAGGTGTGCTGGCCACCCTTCCCTTGTTCAAGGGTCAACGCTACTTGCCTAGTCTTGTTAAAGTGTGGCTCGTCTATGGTGTACTGGCAAGGTGGCTCTTGCTAGCGTCATTGTATGGGGTTGTTGTTGGGGCTCTTGCGACTTCTGAAGGCTCCGTTCTTTGTGGACTTTTGGGTGCAATTTGGTCTATGGAAGGGACTGACTTGCATGGTGGCACCGGTGGCGTCGTTCAATGGGGCGTGGCCCCCCTTAAGGCATGGTGTGGTTTGGCTTTATTGGTTGGCACTGTGAGATGTTGCATGTACTGGTTAGCTACTCCATTTTCTCTTTCGGCGATATGGATGATATGCTCGGGAGGTCAAGGGGTGGCAACCTTGTCATATTCCTTAGGTGATGGGGACTCGGGCCCCGCCCTTGATGCGACTCTACTTTTGTCCGGTAACAATTGGCTCCTATTTTTTTCGGTCTGGGATTGCTTCTTCTCCTATTTGGGAGGGTCTAGTCCTATGGCAAGGGGTCTAACTCTTGTGGCATCCATCCATGAATTTCTTTGTGGTATGTGTTTCATGTGAGGGTTGGCCTCCCATGTTCGGGCCTCGGTTGGTGTCTTCTGATGTGTTCGGTGTAATTCTTAGGTTATATCTGATGCATTGGTTTGGTCCTCATGGCATGGGCAGTATATGAGGGGTTATTGTAACTTTTTTTGGTTTTATGCAATACTTTTTCCACTCACCTATTGGTTAGTTTTGCACACAAAAAAAAGGGTTTGCCTTTGTTTTTGCAATTCCATTCTTCATGTCACACAAACTGATCTTTTTTTTTTCAAATCTCACAATATGTGAGAGGTTATATCAATATGAAAAAACCATTACATCAACACCATGCTCAATCCGAGCCATGGCCACATATATTCCAATGAAAATTGGAAATCAACTCGGTCACCATCACATTGTCGTGGATTTGACAGTAAGAGTTATCCACTTCCATTCGTCACATGTTTTGTTTTTTCCAATCCCACAAATAATCTGCTTGATATCTTGGATAATCTCTGTGTAGCTGGCTCCTGAGAGATTTTGGAAAACACTCGGACCATTCTTGGCCCTTCCAAACATGGTGGAGAAAGCATAATCTAACCACCTGAGTACATATCAAGATTGGTTGGCTTTTCATCCCCTTCCCCCCAAGGAGCAGATCATTCTTGGATAATCTAATCCTCCAAGTCCTTTGGATCATTTTGCCCACCTTACCTGCCAAACCTCTAGCTCCCAGGCATCCCAAGAATAAACGTGGCAAGTCCTCCCTAGCAATTCTACAGCCCAAACACCTATTGGAGCCGATACCTTGAGCTAAGACTTTGACACTCGTTGGCAAGGCCCCCCATAACAACTTCCACAAAAATATATTCATTGACAAGGGAAATTGAGGTTCCATATGTTCTAGTAGATGTCAATCATCAAGCCTCTGGCCATTGCTTGCCCGATTATTTATTAAGGAGGACGGACCAGTTTGCCTTATTCATCAGGCCTAAGTAAATGCCCTTGGTGTGTGGATTCAAAAAGTGGCTGCTCTGTGGCCATCCTTTCTCTACTGGTCTAGCAAATATGTCCCATTTTTCCCATTGCCAAAGAGTTGAGCCTTTGGTTTGTTTTTCCATAAAAACCTTTTAATCGGTTTCAAGAACTCTTTTCAGTTACTTTTGGCTATTTTAAGGAGCAAGCTGGTAAAGGCACACCTTTTCTAGGACCCATTGGAATCTTTGTCTATGCATTAAGCCCACCAGGGGGAGGGGGGGGGGGGGGGCTTCAAGATGCCAAAAAAACTTACCTGTTGAGAAAATCTCTCATGTCCAAAAAGATGGGTCATTAGTCATTCTCCATCAAAGAAATCAGCCTTGATTCTTCAATATTGCTCTTTGACCCTGAGGCGACAACAAAAGTCTGCACAACCTCAAGAGCCTTTCACTACTTGGGGCCAAGCTTTTAAAACAAGGAGAGAGTCATCCGCAAATAACTTTGCAAGGAGTTGGTTGTTTTCAAGTAGGGCCAAACCGTGTATCTCTCCTTTCGCAGCACAATCTTCGAGCATAGTAATAAGTGGGTGCGAGCCAATGGCGAACAACAAGGGGGAAAGAGGGCATCCCTATTTAATTGATTTTTTGACTTCAAAAGAGCCCACAATCCTATCATTGAACAGAATCTCGGAGTGGCTACCATCTCCCAAAGAATGGACTAGTCGACATATCCGAGACCCTAAGCCAAGTGATTTCATGACATCTTCAATGAATGACCACATAATCCTATCATAGGCCTTGTTCAGGTCCAGCTGCTACAGCAAGATGAACTCTTTCTTAATGAGAGAAGCATACTCAATTCCGACCATTGATGCCAGGATATTATCATAAATAGACTTGCCTTTTATGAATCCATGTGGATGGGGGCCGATGGCTTTATCAAGCAAAGGGGAGATCCTAAGGGTGATAGCTTTGGTAGTGATTTTATACCACATGCATCATAGTGATGGGGTGCCAGTGCTTGAGTTGAGAGCAACATAATACCTTCAGGATAGGCTTATGAGTCCTCTCTTAACGCTATAATCCGAAGTCCCTTCTAGTAAGGCTTGGTTAGCCATACTCGTGATAGGAATCTTAAGATCGTCCCAAAATTCTCTAAAGAACCCGTGGTCGATCTGTGTCCCAACTAGGGAGTGTTACCAAGGCCTGAGCGAGTTCTTTCAAGCAAACAAAGAACCGATCAAAGGGGATTAAAAACTTGACTTGTCCACATGTGGATAAAAGGAAAGAGTGTTTCGATGCCAGTTTATTGTATGTCTATATCTATCCTTTAGAGCACATTTTTGTTGCATCAAGAATAAGAATGTGACTATGACACTCATGAGAATCCAAATGTAGGAACGTTAGTTTTGCAATCATATCAACAATGTTAACACAAAGACCAAGATGTTGCCACTTAAAAATATTTACTTTATAAATTGCAAGATCAACCTAATTACACTTGTAGCCACTACAAATCATGGCATTGTCATTAGCAGGGTTGTAACAATCTTGATTCACAAGCACTCATAGACAAGCATCACACTAGTAATGGGCTAGTAGTCACTAAAATTTAAAGACCGCTAAGGCATTAGGAGATAATGTGAAGGTGAAAGGGCTATGGATGTTGATGCCTTGGAGGAACCATGGCAACTTGAGCATGCAGAACAGAGCAGAGCAGAGAGAGAGAGAGAGTTTCGACACCAAAAATTAAACCACGTTATTGCTTGCATTAGATTTGAAGTTTTTACATATATAGACAATTTAACTAACTATAGCCACCATGAAAAACTCCACATAAGGAGTGGATTACAATTGAATGTACTTGCATGCTATAGGGCATGTTCCCATGGGTAATGGGCTTGAAAACCCAACAATCCTCCCCTTAAGCCCAAACTAAACTAACCATTCTCATGACAAAGAATGTTAGGTCTACTCTTAACCATGAGTTTGTGGTATACTCATAAACTGTGAGTTTTAGGTTCTCTCACAACCAAGGGTTTTGGTATACCCATAAGCTGGTGCTACGACAATGAACCCCCCTCAAACACATAGGATGTAGGTCAAAAGTAGCTACCATCGTATGGAGTTTTTGGTATACTTCCAAACCTTGGGTTTAGGTTTACCTCATAACCTCATGATAAGTGGTTTACAACAAGGAATAGAACTACAAATTGACAATTTGGGAGGTTTTACCACTTTTGTTTTGTGGCAATGTCTATAACCCATACAATTTTGACATGGTAGTAACTGAGAATTGATAGGCTAAAACAAAGCTTTGACAAAAAATATATGATTGTGTTGACAACAAAAAAAACCATAAATCTATGACACTGAACAAGTAAAAAAATTTGTTGAAGTTGTATACCACGTTCTTGAAGCAATTATTTGTGCACAATAGTCTATGCTTCATATAGCACAACATGGCTCCACAATCTCCTCTTCTTCATGTGCCTCGAGGACAACTCATATGTAAACCAATAAATTTTTGGAACAACCTTCAACACATATATGGCATGTTTTTTACCAATCTGTGAAGTCTTGCCGGTATTTGGAATCCTCGAATCCTCCTATGCATCCATGCCATAGCAAAGTTTTGAGATGTCGTATTAGGTAATTGAGGTGGTACACATAAGCATCTTGAGATGATGTGCCTTGCAGGCTTGTTGCCAACTAACTTGATTTATAATAGGTTTGGAGATTCTTAGACAAGCACCCTACCTTCACCAACTTAAACTATTTTAGCATTGTTGCCAAGTACAACAACCAAAAGTGTTTTGGAACTCTTGAAGAGATTATTATCACCACCGTTGACAGAGATTTGAAAAGGCTACTCGTCGCTGGCTGCTTTGGATAGTGTTTTAGGATTCCCACTGCACCGTTGAAAGCTTTGAGCTCTTGGGTACTACATCCGACAACGTTCCAGAATGCTCTACACAGAGAGTACTGCCTGACAACATTTTGAGATCCAGTTTGTAAAAAATTGTGCCATGGCAGCTTGAGCTTGCAGAGCATGGAGAAGATAAATGAGAGAGAGAGAAGAGAGCTTCAACACAAAAAATAAAACCTCGCTACTGCTTGTATTAGATTTGAAACTTTTACATATATAGACAATTTAACTAATTGTACACTATGTAAAACTCCACAAAAGGAGTGGCTTAGAATTGAGTGTATCTATATATCTATATGCCATAGGACATGTTCCCACTAGTAATGGGCTTAAAACCCCAACATAATGTTATAGTGCATTGGTGGATTCACTTTTCCAAAAAAATGAAACATTGAAAACTGTAAAATGTAGAAGAATTTTCATTGATTTTGACGTCACGGATTGATTTGAGGGGGTTCTAACACGCGAAGAGGTAGAAAGCACAAAAGCATCACCTTAAAAATCCAAAAAAATAATCCATGATGACAACCCCCAAATCAACCCGTATCACCACATGATGATTTCAAGGGGTTTTTGAGTCAATTTTGTGCTTTATTTTCTTTTCTCCCTCTCTAGGTGTTGGAACCCCCCAAAATCAATCCGTGTCGCCACATGTTGATTTGAAGGGATTTTTTTGTCTAATTTGCTTCTTTTTTTTTCTCCCTCTCTAGGTGTTGGAACCCCCCAAAATCAATCCGTGTTGCCACGGATTGATTTCATGGGAATTTTGGGTTTAATTTTGTGTTTTGCATTTTTTGTCCCTCTTTAGGTAATGGAGCTCCCCAAAATCAATCCGTGTCGCCATGGATTGATTCTAGGGGATTTTTTTGTCTAATTTTGTGCTTTGTATTTTTTCTCCCTCTCTATGTGTTGGAACTCCCCAAAATGAATTCGTGTTGCCACGGATTGATTTTAGGAGATTTTTGGGTCTAATTTTGTGTTTGCTTTTTTTGTCCCTCTCTAGGTGTTGGAACCCCCCAAAATCAATCCGTGTCACTACGGATTGATTTTAGGGGATTTTGGGTCTAATTTTGTGCTTTGCATGTTTTCTCCCTCTCTAGGTGTTGGAACCCCCCAAAATCAATCCGTGTCACCACGGATTGATTTTGAGTCTAATTTTGTGCTTTGTTTTTTTTCTCCCTCTCTAGGTGTTGGACCCTCCAAAATCAATCCGTGTCGCCACGGATTGATTTTAGGGGATTTTGAGTCTAATTTTGTGATTTTTTGTCCCTCTCTAGGTGTTGGAATTCCTCAAAATCAATCCGTGTCGCCACGGATTGATTTAAGGGGATTTTGGGTCTACTTTTGTGCTTTTTTTTCTCCCTCTCTATGTTGGAACCCCCAAAATCAATCTCTGGCGATTTCAGGAGATTTTTGTGTCTAATTTTGTGCTTTGATTTTTCTTGTCCCTCTCTAGGTGTTGGAGCCCCCTCAAAACAATCCGTGTCGCCACAGATTGATTTTTGGCGATTTCTGGGTCTACTTTTTTGCTTTACAATTTTTTTCCCTCTCTAAGTGTTAGAACCCTCCGTGTCGCCACGGATTGATTTTAGGGGATTTTTGGGTTTAATTTTGTGCTTCGCATTTTTTCTCCCTCTCTAGGTGTTGGAACCCCTTAAACTCAATCCGTGTCGCCACGAATTGATTTTAGGAGATTTTGGGTCTAATTTTGTGCTTTATGTTGGAACGCCCCAAAATCAATCCGTGTCGCCACGGGTTGATTTTAAGGGATCTTTGGATCTAATTTTTTATCTTTTCCCCGAAGTTTTAGAACCCACTCAAAGCAATCCGCGTTACCACAAATTGATTTTTTTACAATTTTTCTCCCTCTTTGGATGGTGGAAGCCCCCCCCCCCCCCCCCCCCCCCCCCCTCCCCTTTAAAAAATAAAAAATTAAAAAAATCAATCCATGTCACCATGGATTGATTTCAAGGGGTTTTGGGTCAATTTTATGGGCTTTTTTCTTTGTCTTCACATGTTGAACACCATTAAATCTATCCATGTCGCCACGGATTAGTTTTAGGGGATTTTTGGGTCAATTATTTTCTTTTTCTTTTTTCCTCTCTAAATATAAAAATGATATGTATGAATAGTTGTTTTTAGACCTTTGAGCATAATAGGATCAATGATGAAATCAAAATCATAAACTTTCTTCTATATTTTTTTTTTTCTATGTTTCACTTTTTTGGACGTCCCCTACTAACACGCTTATGTACCATGTTCTCCTAAATGCCTTACAAGTCTTTAAAGTGTCCTAAATATCGTGACGAAGTATTTTACAAAGGTGCCTTGTGGATGGCTTATGGTGTCGCACATGTGCTCACATATCTTTATTATGTCATCTTCCAAGTTCTTAGCTTGTCCTTCTATTTCCCATGAGTTATTATTCAAATTGCCTTGATTAAAATGGATTTATTTGAGGTAGTTAACACAAATTTATCATCTTCAAAGTTTTCACGAGTTTTGTGTTGTTTTTAGTCTTCCTTCAAAAAAACCTCTAGGTTAAGCCATTAACCAATTAAAATTTTTATCATCATGTAGCACATTGACAAAATGTGGTATTATTGAGATGTTGATGTCTGTGATTGTTTTTATTAACATAGTCCTAATTTCCCTCTTTGCATTGATGATTGAATTGTTTGTTGTTTGAGTATTTTGTACAACATACTATCTTCACCTTTTTACGAGTGTCAATTCTTTTAAAGACCTTTGAAGAATTTGTGTCTATTTATAGAAGTGAGCATACATAAGGTACCTCATGAGTCACCATAAGTTTCATGGTTCTTTTGGTATGGCATTCGCTTTTGTACAACCCCTCAGTGCAAGCATTAGTCATGATAGTGTTTTATAATCACATAAAACATTGACAAAGTATGGTGTTATTGAAATGTTTACCTATATATAGTTTTATTGTCTTTGGTTATCGACATGTTTGTGTTTGCAATTTTTTCCTAGGTCCTCTATTATTTGGCATAATTATGTTTGCATTTTGTTTTGTATTCATAGTTTTATTCCACTTTTGCACCAGCTCTCCTGTGATGACACTCAATCTAAGGCTAGCCCACCCTGAGGCTAAGAGTTTGTTGTGTACCTTGATCCCTTTCCACTGACCACCTTCCGAGCAAAGTTTTGTCTTATCAATCATATCCTTGGCCATGATGGCCGAAGACTGGTCTAGATTCGCGATTGAGACCACAAACTTGGCACACAGGGCCTCAATATGAACAACAAGGTTGAGAATTTATAGTCCACCTTGGGCCAACGATCGAGCAACACCTTCCCACTTTGCCCATTGCCACGACGATGAGGCTTTATTGTTGTTCCCCCGCAAGAATCTTTTAACTGATTTCAAAAACTCCTTCCAGTTACATTTGGCTATTTTGAGGAGCGGGCTGGTGAAGGTAATGTACAAGAGCATAAATGAATTGATCACTCTGACCCGAACTTTGAAAAGGGAAGCAACACATACTCCCACCTTCTCATTTTCCTTTGAATCTTCTCCAGGACCCACTGGAACCTTTGCTTGTGAGTAACGTCCACCCTAAGGGGGGGACCAAATGCCTGAAAATCCTACCTTTAGACACAATCTCCCCTGACTGGACCGATGGGTCAAAGGAGTCTTTTTTCGTCAAGGAGATGAGTCTACACTTCTCAATGCTACACTTTGACCTAGAAGCCACAACAAATGCCTACACAACTTAAGGGCCTTCCTGAGCACATGAGGGTAGGGTTTCAAGAAGAGGAGGGAGTCGTCCGCGAACATCTTGGCCAAGCAATCAGCCTCGTGCATTAATGCTTGGTAAATGACCTTGGTATGAGGTTTTAAAAAATGGCTACTCATGGGCCATTTCTAAGCATTCCACTCAAAAACTAGATTCCCAGATAAGCATCAGAATATTGTCCAAGCCTTGTATAGCTTTAATGACAAGTAGCCTCTCAGTGCCATTGAGTTGAAATTGGGTAGCCAGTTGGTCAAAGGATTTCTAGCTTGTTTGAGAGTAGCATCTTAACCCTTTACAAATGCAAGGAAGTTAAGTGCCTTACTGCACCGTTTTAACATACAAAGAAATGTAAGGCTCTAAAGATAACATTGCTCCAAATAAATGTAAGGCTCCATGGCTTGTGAGGAGCATGGATATGATATAAGGTTTTTAATTTAATATATTCCAACTCACTCAATTGAGTGAGTATTGCAACAAAAAAAAACATAACCATTTTTTTTATAGTAAAACTCACAACAAGTGAGTGATTAAAGTATTACTTCCCAAACAATTTACAAGAAAGACCCTGCCCCATCCATGCCAGGGTGTTGTAAGAGCCACGACAACATCACTACATCACATAATCTTACAACCTCATCACATAAAGATTGGCCAAAATGAGACCAATATCACTCTCTCTAGTAAAACCTTATCACCACCTAATCAATCAAAAATGATTTTTTTACATGTACCGGTTGCACTAGTGGAGAATGGAAGGCTGCATGTAGATGGTCAAAGGCTACAATAACCCTTGCTTGTGGTAGCGCTCGCTTCACACCTCTACTACAATTTCTCTCTCTTCAACGTGGATGGCTATTGGTGGCAAAGTATTGAGACAGTATGGGAAGCACCCAGAAACAAAAAGATGCATTGGGTTGCAAGGTTGTGAGCTTTGAGGTCTACAAGATTATTACTACAAGTGTCATGGGAAAAGGATTGGTATGGTGTTGACGATGATGTGAAGTATGTGTTGGCGTTTTTCATGAACAGTAATAGGCATATTCTCTCAAGGATCTGATGGCTTATACATTTATCTATCCAGAACACTTGGTGGTATTACAAAGTTATGCTTTAACTCAATACTCATAAAACACGTGACAATAATCTTGTTAAATGATTGATATGCACAAAAAAGTAGAAATGGTTACGATGCAAGTCAATACACACACACACATACTAGGCTAGGCAAGGGTTTGAAAAAATAGACATATTAGTTTGCCCTCAATGCCTCCCCTGCCCCTTTCAAAGGCCCGCCCTCTCTCTCTCTCTCTCTCAACCACTCTCTAGTAATCGTACTGTTAGAGAAGTGTACAAATAGTGCACATCTTGAAGTCTACATGCTTCACCTGATAAAATATACAATAAAGAGTCCCTTGAAGTGGTAGAGAGCTTCATGTACCTTGGCCTCGAGATTCTGGCCAATCATAAATGGAATGCTTGTGGTATGCAACTTTTAGGAGCTGAGAGGAGAGCTTACTATGCATTTGGGAACATGTGCAATGCAAGAGAGATTACGTGTTGGGCTTTTAAGAAATACCTTTTTGATGCCTTGGTGACACCATTCCTTCCTTATGGAGTTGAAGTATGGGGTGGTAGGATCTCCAAGTCTACTTTGAAAGAGCTTGAGAATGTCCAAAAGCATTTTCTTGCAAAGTTTCTACAAATCAAGCCATAAACACCATACATGCTCTCACTTCTTGAGTGTAGATCACTTTCCATTGACGTTATGTGTATGGAGAGAGTTATGGGGTACAATGTTAAGATGTGGTAAACTCATCACATCAACCCTTAAGAAAATGCATGGGGAGAATTTAAAAAGTTCAAAATATGCACAAAAGAAAAATCTCAAGTTTGCAATGGATTCAAGACATCCATAAGTGGTTTAAAAGATGGGATGCACTACACTTGCTTAATGATGACTCCATAGACTCCAATTTGAATGATGCTTTTCTACAATGCCAATGTATTATGGTTTGGGAGAAATTTGGGAGGTCACACTTCATACATTGCACCACATATATTGGCCCTCACCCTTATATGCTCAAGCCATTCCTCTTGAGTGTGACTCACATCATAGCCTCCATCCAACTCAACTCTCATCCTCTACAATGCGAGATAGAGCATTGGGGCACCAATGAAGAGTCTCACCAACTCTTACTTTATGCCCTTGTATAGTGCACATGTTCAAGCATCAGATCCTACTTGAATGCACAGCTTTTTATTACATTAGAGCTTGCTTTCTCCGGATTTTCATTTCCACAATTCTTGCGTCAAGAGTCACTTTTCAAATGCACACACCCCGCATGATATGTTTCTTTTGATCCCATAGGTCATGTTTGACCTTCGAGGATGATAATGAAGTCTCTCTCTCTCTCTCTCTCTCTCTCTCTCTCTCTCTCTCTCTCTCTACCTTGTCAAAATTTCATAGAGAAACGGCCTTGCCAAATTGTGCAGCTTATTGGGAATCATGAGATTGCCCAATATTGATAGAGATAGCATCTACAGCTTAGCTATCGAGTCTCATCTATTGCCAAATCCTGCTTGATAAAAGCAACATTTGCTTGTCAAGTTGGCATTGTGAAAATTTTTGCAAAAGTGAATAAGTTCAAAAGTGAAACTTAATATTAACATACTTACCGATTTCCTTTGGCATTGAAAGCCATAGCATCCCATATGTGCAATGGTTGACATTGGATTCAGCTCATAGCTATGGATGCCAATGTGATTTCCAATGTGCTTTGTGTACTTATGTTGCCTGCTCCCTGGCAAGCTACAAGAAGTGATTATGCATCCAATGCATGGAGCCGTGCTCTTGAAAGCCTTGCTTTTTCCCTCCTCTAGGTAGCACAAGGAGGAGATATCAAAAATATAATAGCTGACATAAGGCACAAGTCAGTTTCTTGAGTGTCAATCTATGGAGCCTTGCTCCCATAATGTAGCTTATGGCAGTGGTAGATTAAACCAGGTTGAAAGAAAATTAACCTCATTAATTATCAACCTTGTTGAGTAGTATACTGCATTTGAAACATAAAAACATGGATAATAATTACCTATCCAATATTTTATCGTATAGACATGTTGCCAAGTATCTTTGCAAATTTTTCAAAACACGTTTGCCGACACTGGGTGGATCATATCCTTATTTGAGTGCATCACTGGCAAACAACTTGCCTAGTAATCATGGCCTAACAAACTTTCTTAACAGTATCTTGGAATTGTAGTTAATGGTCGGTCTTGTCGAGTATCTGAACCATACAATTCATAGATATATCATTCAAGCCACATACCTTGCCTATACTTGCATGTACTACTAAACACCCTTATCCTTGCATCAAAATTTCACTTTCCCGGATTCATCCGTAGACTCTTGTAATATAATTGCATATACGGATTAATTAACCCACTTAAAAGAAACGGTATACATGATGACCATGTTGATATTGCAACACATAGCAAAATGCCTTGCGTATTGTCATAGTGTGATGCCCTTGCTGACAACACTTTGCACGGCTTCTTAACTTTACTCATCTCTGGAATGTTAACGGATGCACCATGAAGCCTCTCCAAAATGCCAAACAATCTTCAACATATATTGAAATCCGTTGGAAATCCTTGAAACTATGACCTTGTCATGCACGATGCTTGCATGCATTTCCTTGCAAATTCATGCTGCATACAACGCCTTCTTGCATGTGGCCCTTGTTGCCTTGCCCAAACGGTGTTGAATACAATGCCTCTCTTTCATGCAGCTACTGTGCAGGAGGGTGGGAAAGGCTCCCTTGATGAAAGGGGATGGCCAACTACCTAAGCCCCAAAGGGCAGACATTGGGTAAGTTTTTTTTTTAAATGTGAAATTGCCTATCGCTCAAAACTGTGGAGCAATAGTGGCGTGAGCTTGCCACAGAGAGAGAGAGAGAGAGAGAGAGAGAGAGAGAGAGAGAGAGAGAGAGAGAGAGAGAGAGAGAGAGAGAGAGAGAGAGAGAGAGAGAGAGGTTTCTCTACTGCGACCGCTGCAAAAGCAAAAAACGCTCCCTCTGCCCTGACATTTGTATCAAGGCCAACCTTGCTCATATCTGTATAGGTCGATGACACCCGGTCATGTGTGCAAGGGATTGTTCTCACATCCCTCGTTTGTCAAAACTTCCCCCTCGATCCAAGGGGCCATGCCCGCCTTGCGCCCTCAGAGAGAGAGAGAGAGAGAGAGAGAGAGAGAGAGAGAGAGAGAGAGAGAGAGAGAGAGAGAGAGAGAGAGAGAAGAGAGAGAGCATGCATGCCAAGCCATGCAAGACAACAACTTTTCCCTTCCTCGATGACTTCCCCTCCCCTGAGCTCTGATACCAGTGTAAAGCGAAAGGGTGGAGTGGTATACCGTTATCCTCCCAACCTCCCTACTTATAGCCCTTGGTCCTTGCAAGTAGGACCCCTAAACTTATGCATGGCCCTTGACTCCTAGCCGCACTGAGCCATTCAGTCCCTTTGGCTTTTGGCCTGGCAGCAAGCCATTTGGGGATAGGAATAAGAAAAACAAGGGTATCTCTCATGAAAACCATATGTTCAAGGAGAAGACAAGTCCATCAAGCAAATAAAGAACGAGTGACCTATGAGGCTGGGTTACAATTAAAGTGTAATTTTGGAATTACAATGGAAATACATGGAATACGGAAGTTGGACTAGATGAACTAACTAGCAAAACCAATGCTGTATTTCTTAGTGAAACTTAAGAGAGTGACTCATAAAGAATTAATGAGCTAGAGAAATACTAATATAAATTCATTGATGTGGTTTAAAAACTCAAGCAACAAAGAAAGAAAGAAGGGGGAGCATCTATAATAAATAAAAAAGGGTTGGAAGATTTTGCATCAATTGTGAAAAATGCTGAACACAAACTTTATATATGGTTCAAAATAATGACACCAAAAAGAGCACCAATTTTGTAGCCCATTGCTACATTTCATATCATGATTCCCCCTTTTATGTTTACGTGAATAGAGATTAGTGGACCAAAGTCAATGGGTCCAAATGGGATATGGTCTATCAAAGAAAAAAGCTAGCTAATGGAGCTTGAAAAACCTTAGGGTTAGCTTCATTAAAGACCTCCAAAGGTTAGTGTTAAAAGTCATTAGACCTAGGACCTTAGGTTAAGCTAGGTTCATGTTCTAGGTGTTAATAATTAAGGTGCTTGACATGATTGATAGCTAAGGTACTTGGCCAAGCTGGCCCTGTGCTTGAGGTGTCCAAGTCCAAGTCAAAGTTGAGCCCTGCAAAGAGGGGGCGAGCCTACAAGCTAGGGATATGAGAGAGAGAGAGAGAGAGAGAGAGAGAGAGAGAGAGAGAGAGAGAGAGAGAGAGAGCCCATGCATGTTCACTAAGGTGCTTGAGAAGCTTCCCCATGCTTGGAAGGTAAGGGCTTGATAAGCTTAAGTAAAAAAGGGTCCCTACAAAGGAGGGGACGAGCCCCAAAGCTAGGGACATGCTTGACTTGAGCTTCCACTCACCCAAAGGGCACACCTTTCTTAAGGGGCACAAGGACACATGTCAGGTTCTCCCTAAGTTTAGCCACATGGTGTGCTTGAATCCTATTGGCTACGCTAAAGAGGTATCAAATGAGCATTTAGATTAATTAATCAATTATCCAAATATTATCTAGCTCTCTCTCTCAAAGGGATAAGGGGGACACTTGTCCAAATCCTACCCATGTTGCTTGAAATGTACAAGGCATGTGATTG
Organism: Adiantum capillus-veneris; assembly: GCF_014529385.1. NCBI lineage: Eukaryota > Viridiplantae > Streptophyta > Polypodiopsida > Polypodiales > Pteridaceae > Adiantum > Adiantum capillus-veneris. Next base: position 61,713,431 of record NC_140936.1, read on the forward strand.
GCCAAGCTTTAGGGGGTCCAATCATATCTCATGATGAGCAAGGAAGAGGGGTCGACCATTGGAAGCTAGGGCCTTGCTTGAGGGGTATACTCACTCCCACACACTCACACACACTCTCATTGTGTGAAGTGCTAAGTGCAAGAACTTCATCTCCTTCTCCAAGCTTGTTGAGAAGTTGAGAGCCTACACAAACACTCTTGGCTATGGAATGCAAATCCAACCAAGAGCCATGCTTTAATGCTTAAACTTTCCATCTTCTTCATCATCATTACTATGCTATTATACTATGTTAAGCAACAAGACTGATGATAAGTGAGAAAGTATTTCTTTTTCATAAGAATGTTTCTTCTTCCTCTCTCTTACCCTCATTCCCTGCTAGCTCTCTCCACCTTCGGAGGTGTTTGAGGTCTTGGGATTGAGGTTGAGGACAAGTTAATGCTTTCATTTAGCTAAGTTACGGGCATAATTGTGGTGCATGAAGCTCTCTATCTTCATCACACCATCAAGGTCTCAAGGAACACAAAGCTTGTATTGTACCAAGTCTCTCTTTATGGGAGAAAAAAAAGTACAAAAGCCTTTTGGAGGGGGAGCCGGCACCACATAAATCCTCAACTGTTGTAAAGATCTCTAATTCTCTCTCTCTCAAAGTATTGTTCATGCCAAGTTAAAAAAGTAAAATGGTTATGTTGCAACCTCTAATCAAGTTCACCCTCTATTTTCTCAAAGTATTATCATAAAAATGCTCACTACAGTTTTCTTAATTCCGCTATTCTCAATGTTCATAGTCCATTTCTATTACAAAGCGTCCCTACCTCTGCTCTACAACGTGCACGCATGCACGCGAGAGAGAGTGTAATGGAATTGGCCTATTAACTTGAGAGTAGCGGAAATTAGAGAGTACTCTTGTGAAATTACTTTGTGAGCATAGCGGGTGAACATAATTGATAGTAGCAACATAAACATAGCATTTAGTTAACTTGGCATGAACGATACTTTTGCAAGAGAGAGAATTTAGAGAACATGACAAAGGTTGAGGACCGGATTTATGTGGAGCCGGTCCCCCCTCCAATAGGCATTTGTATTATGATTTCTCCCATCAAGAAAGACTTGCTACAATACAATCTTTGTGTTCCTGTGACCTAGGTGTTGCAATGAAGATGGAAAGCTTCATGCATCACGAGCATAACATAAACTTTGTGGAAAGCATTAACTATCTCAAGCCTCAGTCCCAAGACCTCAAACACCTTCGAAGGTGGAGAGAGCTAGCAGTGAATGAGGGTAGGGAAGAGGAAGAAGAAACATTTCATAGGAGAAAGAATTAGTTCCTCACTTATCGTCACTCTTCTTGCTAGCATACATAATAGCATAGTAATGAAGATAGAGAAGATGGCAAGCTTAAGCATTGAAGCATGGCTCTTGGTTGGATTTGCATTCCATAGCCAAGAGTGTTGGTGTAGGCTCTCAACCTCTCTACTTGCTTGGAGAAGGAGAGGGTGCTCTTGCACTTTGCACTTCACACAATGAGTGTGTGTGTGTGCGCGCGCGTGTGGGGGAGAGTATACCCCCCAAGCATGCCCCTAGCTTCCTTGGTCGACCCCCCCCTTGTAGCTCATGCTTGAAGCTCATTGGACCCCTCTAGGCCTAGGCAATCACAAGCAGGAGGTAAATCAAGTAACAAGGGTAGCCTTGGGACAAGTGTCCCCCTTTCCCCTTTGAGAGAGAGGACTTGATAAATGTAAAAACAATTAATAAAATCTTCTAAATTATCATTGGACCCTTTGGGTGGCCAACCGATAGTCTTCAGGCACACCATGAGACCAAAGTGAGGAGGAACTTGACAAGTGTCCCTTTTGCTTTCTTTGTACCAAGCATGCCTTGTGTGAGTGTGTGTGTGTGTGTGTGTGTGTGTGTGTGTGTTCTCTCTCATCCCCCCTCTTGTAGGGCTCGCCCCCTCCTTGTAGGGATAAGTGTTGACTTTTACACACCTCAAGCCACTCATCTTTGGACCGGTTCCCACCACAAGCTTGGCCCTTAAACTCCTCAAGCTTGGACCGGGTTCCTACCTCAAGCATACTTAAGGTCAAATGACTTTTAACACTAACTATTGGAGGTCTTCAATGAAGCTAACCCTAAGGTCTTTATTCTCCATTGGTTAGCCTTGCTCTTTGACAGACCGTCTCTCATTTGGGCCCCTTTACCATTGGCCCCGTGTTAAGATAGATTGATAAGCACATGTCTTTACCGTAACCCTTGTTCCCGTTTACTCTCCCACATTAAATGATCAGTTTAATATGAGAAAATCATTTGGGTTGGTTAGATATTAGATTTTATGAGAGAGAGAGCGAGAGAGAGAGAGAGAGAGAGAGAGAGAGAGAGAGAAAAAAAATGAGATGAAATGATATATTACCGTCTTCAAAAGGCTAAAATGAACTATGAGACCAAACCGATACAAAGTGTGAATCTGATACCATGTCTGGGTACAAAAAAGAGATGCTAAAAATGAAACTAGGAGTGCTACTAGTTTGTCATAATAATCAATATCTAATTCTCCTAAATGATTTTCTCATATTAAACTGATCATTTAATGTGGGGAAGGCCAGGGGAGAAAAAGCTAGAATATTGGTTAAGCTAGCAGACCGGCCACAGTAGGGATCCAAAGGAGGGAAAATAGGGATCCAAAGGGGGGGCCATCTGCAAAAGAGCCATGTGCAACAATGGGCTAAAAAGACCCTAAGGTTCAGCCCATTAAAACTTCCAAAATGCTAAGGTTCCAAAATTCAAAGGTTGTGTCCAAAGGTCAACCCTAGGGAAAATTGGATGCTTTGTATGTGCCCTAAAAGTCTTTGCACATCCCTACATGGGAGGGGGCGAGCCCTAAAGGTAGGGGATGAGAGAGAAAGCCACACACACACACACAGGCTCCCTTTACACAAAGGGAATGAGGGACACATGTCAGCTCCCTAGGCCAGATGCCCACAAGGTGTGCCCAATTTCTATTGGATGACCCTTGAAGTGGACCAATGAGAATTAAGCTAGAGTAAATCTAGTTTAATTAATTTAAAAACATTTAATTAAAGAAACCAATGAGAATTAAGTCTCCTAGAAGACTATTGGGCAGTCTCCCAAGGGGTCCAATGAGCATTCAGGAGCCCCATGGCTTGCCTGATTCCTATTGGCCAGGAGGCAAAGGGGTCCAATGAGAGTTTAGTTTAATTATTTAATTACCTAAAGCTCTCACAAAAGGGGAAAGGGGGACACATGTCAGAAGGCTATCACTTATGCTGCTTAATTGTAATTGGCTTGACTTCGGGAGGGCGAATGAGGCTTCAGCAAGAGCAATTAGCAAAAGGGCTCGCCCAAGAGAGAGAGGGGGCTGATTTTTGCAAGGCATTATCACACACACACTCACATAAGCTCATGTGTGAAGAAAGAGAAGACTATCTCTTCCCAAGCTTTAATGGAGAACTCATCACCTACTCCAAGCTTGTGAGATAGAAGCCTACATCAACACTCTCTTGGCATGTGGATGCAAATCCAACCAAGAGCCAAGCTTCAATGCATGCTCATCTCCTCTACCAAGCTAAGCTATGCTACATATGAGTGATTATGTGAGGAGATGTACATCTTTCTCATAAGATACCCCTTCTTCCTCTCAATCTACTCTCATACCCTGCTAGCTCTCACCATCTTCGAAGGTGTGTGAGGTCTTGGGTCTGAGAACGGGGATAATTCAAGTTGTGTTTGTTAAGTGTTTTGCTTAGTGCATGAAGTTTCCATCTTCATTGCGCTAGCTAGTCTTGAAGGAACACAAAGAATTGTATTGTACAATGTCTCTCTTGATGGGAGAAACCATAATACAAAGCCTTTTGGAGGGGGGACAGGCTCCATGAAAATCCGGTCCTCAACTGTTGTCAATAGCTTAATTTCTCTCTCTTTTGAAAGTATTGTCGATGCTATCTAACTAGGTGTTATGCTTTTTGGTACTCTCTCCACCCAAGCACTCTTGTAATTCTCATTAGGAATCTATTCTAATGAAATGCCCACTATGTTCATGCTAATTTCCGCTACACATAAGTTATTAGGCCATTAAATGTTACATTGGTATCAGAGCTCAAGGTTTCTCTTTTCTTGCTCAAGAAGGGAGGTCCTCAAGCTAGCTACAAATGGTTGGTATTATTAATTGCCTGTGAGTAAGTAGAATAGGGATTTTTCAGCCTTGCAGTGCGCCTGCCTTCGTGCAGTTAACGGGGCATCACCGTCGAGAGCTATGGTCTTAATAGTGGAGTCCTACGGGGCTTGCCTACGGCTTAACCACTATTGAGCTATTAGAAGCTTGACAGGAGCCGGTGTTGTTTTGGTGTCGAAAGACCCTCTCTTCTATTCCTTGCAATTAATGGTATTCGAGCCGCGGGTACAGTAGCTTGAGTGCTTTTTCTAAAGGGGTAAAGAGGAGTAGCAACTAGGGCTTGAAGTGCCAAAGTACACCTAAAAAGTTTACACCTGAAAGTTGTTAGAATGGCTGACAATAGTAAAGAGAGTGAAATTAATGTTGATAACTTTGATTTTGCTCATGAGCAAGCTACTAATGATGCTTCAATGCTTGTTAACTATCTTGTTTCTAGGCTTCAACAAGCCATGGGCAATCCATCTCTCCAAAGTGAAGTGCAACGGCAGCTCCATGCTCACGGGATTCTCCAAGCTCATCACCATGACGAGAGAACACCTAGGAAGCCTCCTTGTGAGACTACCAAAAGAGGTCTCTCTCCGATTCGGGAAGAAGAAGAGAATCCATATGAAGGGCTCAAGAATTTACTTCTTGATGATGCATCTCCTTCCCAAAGGAGAACTCAAGAGCCTCCACCGAAGGAACGAGAAAGAAGCGAGTCTCCCGCCACCTCGGTGGAGATGGCTCCACGAAGACGGCGGGCTAAACGCTCTCCATCACCACCAAAGCGGAGAAGACCATCGCACTCTTCTCCACACCATAATTCAAAGAGGGATGATAAAAAGCAAGAGAAGAAAAAGGCGAGAAAGAGGACACCCTCTTCTCCATCTTCTTCATCCTCTTCCTCTTATGAAAGCTATGGTGAAGACGACAAAGATCAAGACAAGAAAAAGGCGAGAAAGAGGTCACCCTCTTCTCCACCTTCTTCAAATTCTTCACCTTCTGAAGAAAGTGATGGTGCAACCTTTGAACCATCAAAAAGAAGAGGCCATAGGAAATCCTATGCCGCATGGAAGAGGTCGTTCAAGTTGAAGAAATTCAAAGAGGGAGGGAAGAGCATCTCTTTCCTTACCTATGATGGTACCTTTGGTGCTACGGACAAAGTCTTGGCCTTTATCCAACAATTTGATGCGGCGTTTGGAGATGAGGGCTTCACGGAGTCCTCTAAGCTACGCCATGTAGCTATGCACTTTCAAAAGTCTGCCAGACAATGGTGGTCTAGCCTACGAGCCAACGGTGAAGCTCCACGAACATGGAAAGCTTTAAGAGCTTCCATTATGAAGCAGTTTTTGGCCACCGATGCCAAAGACAAAGTACTCACCGAATGGCGAAGCTTAAAGCTCTCTCCCAATGAATCTATCCACAAATATGTAGACAAGTTTTGGGACCTACAACTCAAAGCCACTGTCTTCAAACAGCTGGATTTTGGAGAGCAAAAGCAACAATTTTGTGCGGGCTTAACCGAAGAAATGGCGGAGTATGTCAACTCCCAAAGACCACGTACCATATCGGCGGTAATACACCACACTATGGTCGCCTCTCGAATCAATTTCCAAACGAGGGCAAAAAGAAATAATAAGCCCCTGGAAAACAAGGGTTCCAATGAGCCTAAGGGGAAGGACAATGTCCAAAAGTCTCCTAAGGGCAACTCCAACAAAGCTAAAGAGAAGGGAGTTTACAAAGGTAAGAATAAACTCTCTCTTGAAGAGCTTGAGCGTTATCGTAAAGATAACCGGTGTTTCAAGTGCGGCGAACAAGGGCATGCGTACCGCGCTTGTCCCCAAAAGAACAACCGCCAATATCCTCCTAAAGCTTCCTTGGTTGAAATCGAAGAGGAGGAGACTCACCAAACTCACCACAAAGGATCTCCTCTATGTCATGCTTGGGGAAAGGTAAGAGAACATGATGCTTTTATTCTCTTTGACCCTGGTTCTACTCACAATTTTATATCTATAGAGTTGGCCACCAAGCTAGGAATACAATCCTACGAGATGGGAGATGTCCTACCCGCAGACAGTGCCTTCAAGGGGCAAGAAGCTTCAGTCACTCCCTGAATCGGGAAATTGAGGCTTCATGTCCAAGGCTATGTGGACAAAGAGGACTTCTTTATCTCTCCTCTCAAGCATGAGAATGTAATCCTAGGGGCACCATGGTTTGATCGCCTGGCTGCCGATGTTAAATTTCCTGAAAGGAGAATCTCCTTTAAGTTCAGGGAAAAAGACATGTATATAGATGCTAAGGAAATGGGTAACACCATCCCCATTGTACATACACCAGCTTTCAACAAGTCAATAAAGAGCTCTATTTCCGTGTACATGATTTTTGTTAAAGACTCTCAAAATGAACCTAATGCTTTAGCAAAAGAAAATAAAAGCAACCAAAAGGAATTAGAGTCATCCAATTTTCTCAAGGGGTTTCAAGATGTTTTTATTGACGACATCCCTTGTGAGCTACCTCCTAAACGAGGTAATGATGACCATGCAATTGAACTTCTTCCAGGAAGTTCACCGCCTAATAAACCTCCTTATAGAGTTTCTCAAGCTCAACAAGAGGAGATTATGCGGCAAGTGCATGAGTTAGTTGAGAAGGGTATGGTTAGGCCAAGCTCATTTCCATTTTTCTCACCTGTGCTATTAGTGCAAAAGAAAGACGGCACATATCGTATGTGTGTCGACTATAGAGCACTAAATAGGATCACTATCAAGAATAGGTTTCCCATTCCACGGGTAGAAGACCTATTTGATAAGCTACAAGGATCGACCTACTTCAGTAGGGTTGACCTAAAAAGTGGCTATCATCAAATAAGGATAGTTGATCAAGACATTGTAAAGACCGCATTTCGTACTACATTTGGTCTTTACGAATACATTGTCATGCCTTTTGGCTTGACCAATGCACCAGCCACATTCAACCACTTGATGGAGAAGCTGTTCAGGCCTCATCGAACCTTCACTGGAGTGTTCTTTGATGATATTATCATCTACTCTAATTCATTGGAGGAACACAAGCAACACCTCCAGGTAATATTTCAAGTTTTAAGAGAGAATAAACTTTATGTTAATCGAAAGAAAAGTGAATTTTTCTTGCAAGAGATTCAGTATTTAGGTCACATTATCTCTCAAGATGGCATCCAAATGGATACATCCAAGTTAGAGGTAATAAAAGGATGGCCTAAACCAAGGAATCTTCATGAACTAAGAAGCTTCATAGGTATGTGTGCATACTATAGACGCTTCATAGAAAAGTTCTCACAAATTGCGGGACCATTACATGACCTAACAAAGAAAAGCGTTAGGTATACATGGTATGCTAAGGAGAACAATGCTTTCGAAAAGCTTAAAGAAAAGCTTATCTCTCAACCTGTGCTTACACTACCGGATCTCTCAAAACCATTTGAGGTCCAATGCGATGCTTGTGGTGATTGCCTTGGAGCTGTTTTGCTCCAAGAAGGGCATGCCATAGGCTATGAGAGTCGAAGGCTCGACCATGTTGAGCAAGCTCTAGGCATATAAGAAAAGGAACTCCTTGCAGTTCTACATGCCTTAGACTCATGGAAGCACTATTTATTGGGGACTCCTTTCATTCTGCGAACGGATCACCAAAGTCTTAAGTACTTCATGACGCACACCAAGCTCTCCGACAAACAAATGAGGTGGGCAAATTTCCTTTCGCAATTTCATTTTCATATTGCTCACATTGCTGGCAAGCATAATCAAGTAGCTGATGCACTCTCAAGACGGCCGAGAGTGAATGCGGTTTCCATAGCAACTCACAATGATCTATCTTCAATGATAGATGAGTATGCTATTGATCCCGATTTTAGAGATGTGATTTCAGCCCTTGCATTAGGGAAGAAAGAAGAACCATTTACTTTACAAGATGGTTATCTTCTCTGTGGCAATAGACTATGCGTTACTAACTCACTACGTGAGAAAGTAATGTATGAATCTCATGCTCTACCTTATGCGGGGCATAGAGGGATTCAGTCTACCTTAAAGGGAATTGAAACATATTTCTATTGGCCTACCATGAAAGTGAACATACAAGATTATGTTTCCAAATGTGTGGTATGCCAAAAGACAAAATTTGATAGAGGGAAGCAACTTGGATTGCTTCAACCCTTGCCAATCCCTAATTCACCATGGGAGAGCATATCCATGGATTTTATCTTTGGATTGCCTAAGTCTATCCATGGGAATACGGGAATATGGACGATAGTAGACAGGTTTAGTAAACAAGCTCATTTTATACCTGTCAAAAAGACTATCAAAGCCCATCAAATGGCAAGCCTCTTTATTTCACAAATTTTCAAGTACCATGGCTTGCCCATGTCCATAGTGTCAGATAGAGATCCTAGAATGACCAGTAATTTCTGGAAGGGTCTCTTTGAGAATTTAGGAACAAGGCTAAACTTCTCTTTGGCCTATCATCCACAAACTGATGGCCAAAGTGAAATAGCTAACCTAATCATTCTCAATCTACTAAAAGCCTATGTAACGGAAGTAGATCAAAGATCCCAATGGGAGAAGTACTTACCCTTAGTGGAGTATGCTTACAATAACACTCTACATACTTCCACGGGAAAAGCACCTTTCGAGGTAATTGAGGGAAGATCAAAAAGTCCCTTGCTACTTAAGGTACATGGGAAGATCTTCGCTGCAGATGAGTATAGCCGAGACCTACAAGAATCTTTCCAAAAGATTAAGGATGCTATCTCTATCTCACAGCAAAGGCAAAAGGCTGCTACTGACAAGCACAAAAGAGCCCAAGCCTTTAAAGAAAACGATTGGGTCTTGTTAAAGTTTCCCAAGGCTCGATTAAGGCACACAACGGGCAAGAATCCTACGGGTCACCAAAAGTACTATGCTAAACTAGCAAAAAGGTACTATGGTCCCTTTCAGATTCTTAGGCCAATCAATGAGATGGCCTATCAACTCAAGTTGCCCAATCATTGGCTCATACACAATGCTTTTCATGTGAACCTATTAAAGCCTTACAAAGGAGAGCCACCTCAAGAACCAACTATTGAAGACCCACCGGAGATCGAGGACCAAGAAGAGGTGCTACAGCCCGAGTCCATTCTCCGACATGAAGACAAGGTACTAAGAGGCGGTAAGACTATCCGACGATATCTTATTAAGTTTAAGAATTATCCTTTTGAAGATGCTAGATGGATGCAAGGCATACAATTAAAGGATAACCTAAACCTTGTCAATGCTTACAATGCTTCCCAAGAGTAAGCAAATGTACAAAATGTTAAAAATGAACAAAATTTTTGTCTTATATGACTCTCTTTTAATTTATTTGTGCACAAAAATGAAGTAGTATGCATGCTTAGATCAAGTTTGCGGAGACGATGTCTCCCAAACACCAAGTAGAGCTTGTCACTCTACTATGGAAGACTGATAGGACTAATGTGCAGACATGCTTGTGGCAGCCTCAGGCTCTCAAGCGCCAAATGGACTAGTCATCCATTGTGGAATGATGTCGTAGGGTAACATAGGGATCCTCTACCCGCTAAGAAAAGGACTCATGAACATGCTTTATCTTCTCTACACCATAGTCGAGGACGACTATGATTTCAAGAGAGAGGTAATGTCATAATAATCAATATCTAATTCTCCTAAATGATTTTCTCATATTAAACTGATCATTTAATGTGGGGAAGGCCAGGGGAGAAAAAGCTAGAATATTGGTTAAGCTAGCAGACCGGCCACAGTAGGGATCCAAAGGAGGGAAAATAGGGATCCAAAGGGGGGGCCATCTGCAAAAGAGCCATGTGCAACAATGGGCTAAAAAGACCCTAAGGTTCAGCCCATTAAGACTTCCAAAATGCTAAGGTTCCAAAATTCAAAGGTTGTGTCCAAAGGTCAACCCTAGGGAAAATTGGATGCTTTGTATGTGCCCTAAAAGTCTTTGCACATCCTTACATGGGAGGGGGCGAGCCCTAAAGGTAGGGGATGAGAGAGAAAGCCACACACACACACACAGGCTCCCTTTACACAAAGGGAATGAGGGACACATGTCAGCTCCCTAGGCCAGATGCCCACAAGGTGTGCCCAATTTCTATTGGATGACCCTTGAAGTGGACCAATGAGAATTAAGCTAGAGTAAATCTAGTTTAATTAATTTAAAAACATTTAATTAAAGAAACCAATGAGAATTAAGTCTCCTAGAAGACTATTGGGCAGTCTCCCAAGGGGTCCAATGAGCATTCAGGAGCCCCATGGCTTGCCTGATTCCTATTGGCCAGGAGGCAAAGGGGTCCAATGAGAGTTTAGTTTAATTATTTAATTACCTAAAGCTCTCACAAAAGGGGAAAGGGGGACACATGTCAGAAGGCTATCACTTATGCTGCTTAATTGTAATTGGCTTGACTTGGGGAGGGCCAATGAGGCTTCAGCAAGAGCAATTAGCAAGAGGGCTCGCCCAAGAGAGAGAGGGGGCTGATTTTTGCAAGGCATTATCACACACACACTCACACAAGCTCATGTGTGAAGAAAGAGAAGACTATCTCTTCCCAAGCTTTAATGGAGAACTCATCACCTACTCCAAGCTTGTGAGATAGAAGCCTACATCAACACTCTCTTGGCATGTGGATGCAAATCCAACCAAGAGCCAAGCTTCAATGCATGCTCATCTCCTCTACCAAGCTAAGCTATGCTACATATGAGTGATTATGTGAGGAGATGTACATCTTTCTCGTAAGATACTCCTTCTTCCTCTCAATCTACTCTCATACCCTGCTAGCTCTCACCATCTTCGAAGGTGTGTGAGGTCTTGGGTCTGAGAACGGGGATAATTCAAGTTGTGTTTGTTAAGTGTTTTGCTTAGTGCATGAAGTTTCCATCTTCATTGCACTAGCTAGTCTTGAAGGAACACAAAGAATTGTATTGTACAATGTCTCTCTTGATGGGAGAAACCATAATACAAAGCCTTTTGGAGGGGGGACCGGCTCCATGAAAATCCGGTCCTCAACTGTTGTCAATAGCTTAATTTCTCTCTCTTTTGAAAGTATTGTCGATGCTATCTAACTAGGTGTTATGCTTTTTATTGCTCTCTCCACCCAAGCATTCTTGTAATTCTCATTAGGAATCTATTCTAATGAAATGCCCACTATGTTCATGCTAATTTCCGCTACACATAAGTTATTAGGCCATTAAATGTTACAAGTTGGTACTGTGTGGGATATGTGTGATCATTGATACAATGGGTGTCTTGTACAAGAGGGTGATAAAATGGGTCATGAGTCTATCCTCATATGTACTCTGGATGTCGAGATAGTATGGCTCGAATCCTCAGATGGAGTCTCCATCGATGCTATGAAGCTCCTCTCCTTAGTCACGGGCATCTCAATTTCCCTACCTCCAGTGCTCGATCAATGAGGATATTGTGAGTTTTAAGTATGAGCTGAGCTTTGCAGTGGCAGTTGCTCCTTTGTTGCTCCAACGTCTGGTGTGAAGAAATCGATAATCCCATCATGAAAAGAGTATTGTACATGAATAAAGGATGTATGGTTACAAAAATAAGCATAAATGCCAGTAAAGTCAGAGTCATGAGCATAAGTATCAATCATTTTTTAGAAAGTTTCAGTAGACACAACAAAAAGGTTATTAATTGACGGCATGCGACTTAGTACATCTGCAACCTTATTTTCATACCCTAGTTAATATTGAATGAGTGGATGAAAACTTGACTGAATGATGCCCACTTAATGGACGATCAGAGATAGTTGGTTGTGAAAGTAAACGACGAATGCTTTGCTGATCAATTTTAATCAAGAATCTAGATTTCATCAAGTAATTTTTCCACAATTTGAAAGCATGCACAATAGCTAGCAATTCTGTGTCATAAGAGCTATAATTGAGCTCATTGAATTTCAACTTTCTACTTTCACATGTGCTGGGATGATTATCTTGAATTAATACAGCACCAATACCATGCCCACTAGCACTAGCATCAGTCGTAACAAAAAAGAAGGGTCTAGTGATGCTAGTGGGAATTTGTAAGACAAGGGCATGTGGTACATATTTTAGCATCGCAAAAGATTTTTGATGTTGGTCATTCCAAGTGAAAGATGTTTTTTTTTTCAAAAGGTTTGTGAGTAGTAAAACCAACTTTGAAAAATTTCGAATGAATTTTCTATAATATTTACAAAAATCAAGAAAATATAAAATATCATGAATAGATTGTGGTCTAGGCCATTCCTTGATGCATCGAGTCTTCTTAGGGGCCTTTGAAAGGGGGATCAAACTCCATGTTGAGTGCTCGTCTTCCTTGTGAAGAGTCAAAAAGGTGATTTCTGCTTAGGATGCTCTCAGAGTGCTCGTCTTTCTTGTGAAGAGTCAAGAAGGTGATTCTTGCTGAAAAAGTGTGGTGCATGCAGAGATGTAATTTGGGATTCTCTTTCTCTCTTTATGCATGCACCCAAAAATAAAAGTAGTTACGTTTTACTTAAACTCTAGTTCTATTTACATTGCTTCTTTTAAATGATTTTTGAGAATAAAACATATGCAAAATTGATAAAATGTCCAAAAGTAGTAATAGTGATAACAATGCCCAAGCTTAATCAATGATATTAGTGATTAGGGAGAGAGAAAGAGAGGAATAATTACGCTTAGGTGTGAACCGTCAGCTCTGATACCACTTGTTGGGAAGCATGTTCCCTAATCATCAATGGTGCAGCATTAGGATCTCAAGGATGGAGCCTTAGCTTTACCATGGTGCTAGGGTCAGGGCCATGGAGATTAAGGTTAGGCTATGCCAAGTGCAAAATCATTAGGGTAGAGTGCAATTTTATTCATTAGAGAATTGCCTTTTAAGTAGGCTTAGTGCTTTACAATCATTGGCTAGAGAGGTTGCATCTTCTTGCTATTAGATCATGTCATCATCTCATCTTTCTTAGGTGGCTAGAGGGCTTTTCCATATGAGCCACAAGTAGGGCTTACCCCAACAACACATGATGTGTGGCTAGCAACAACTATGCAAATGATGAGATGCCATGGCAATAAGTAGAGCTTCCTACACGTAGGCTAGGTGACGTCCATAGCTACATAGTTTGTTGTCCACAGCCCGTCCACAACCCTGCAGTCAAGAAGCAACCAAGAATGTAGTTGCCTCTTGTATGTCAACATTGGCTTTGGGCACATGAGCAGGCTCATTGCAATAGTTGGCTCCGCCACCCAAGACCTTACTGTGTAATCCTGAATATGTGGTGGAGGGTAGCCACCACCAATATTGTGGAGCATGGTGGGGGAGGTAGGAGCAACCGTGGGTGTAGGGGATGGAGTCCATCATACAAATGTTTCATTGTCTCCCACAACCTTTGATACCACCCTTTCCAGTGCAATGAATAACTACCTGTTTGCAAAGATGTAGATGGTGGCAAAGCGTAGTATACATGTTGAGGTTGAAGATTCGCTCATGTGATCATAGTGGAACCACATGTGATAGGCCGCACACATTTCCATGTCGACTTTAGAGATTATTTTGTGGTTACACCCCATGGACAAGCAAATTGGCCCAAAATAGCTAATTCCATGAAGCAAAGGGATCTTTTTGGCAAACTCAAAGTGAAGATTTGTCTCTTCAAATGTTGTAATTGCAAGATGTGTCCAAATATGGCATGACTAGGAAGCAATGAGTTGTTTCCAATGTAAGGAAAGTAAGGCTTTCCCTCTTGATGATCTTCTGCTCCATGATGTAGTCTCTTGAATTTCACTTATTGCAGCATGTGTCGAGAACATGAGTAGAGCATAGTATAAGCTCTAGATTATTTTCAATTGATGCAAAGTGAGTTCACACACAAACTTGATGATGCAATTTATGTCCAATATGTGGACAAATATGACATATTAATCAAACGATATGCCTAATAGGGGCACCGCACCGCCAAGAAGCATTGGGTTGTTCTTAAGAAATGTGTAGCAAGTGCTCTTTGTAGATGAGCTTTAGATTTAGGATGTCCAATCTTTGGTTTTTGATGTGTCCAGCATGGCTAGGACATAACAACTCTCAAATATTTCTATCCAATGCAAAGTGAGGACTTCTTTCAAAATGTAAACTCATATGCTTGTGTTGGGTTTCAAGCCCTTACTATTTGGTCTAGCCCGAGGGGAACAACCCTGTCCGAGAACACACACACACACACACACACCATTCCTTTTAGAAATCCACATACAAACTGGTGTGGTAAGTTTTAGATAGTTATATATAATTAAAAGATCAAGGTAACAATCATAGCGTTGTTTTTTTTTGGTCGATCTCCCCGCTTGTCTACTCACGCTCCCTCTCTCATGGCTCGGCTCCGCTAGCACCCACCATAGCTATCGATTCCTAACAGTGGTATCAGAGCGAGGTGGGGTGCTCCTCCACACAATGTTCTAACATGCACAGGTGAAGAGGACATTGGCTCGGCTCCGCTAGCACCCACCATAGCTATCGATTCCTAATAGTGGTATCAGAGCGAGGTGGGGTGCTCCTCCACACAATGTTCTAACATGCATAGGTGAAGAGGATATTGGCGAGTCCATTTTAAAACGTGCAGGCAAAGACGATGTTCACTGCTTGCAACATTTCAAACGCCGTTTTTGCATAGTCCCAAGCATTGTTTCCGACACCACGACGTTTCAAAATGCTATCTCATTGACAATAGAGGGTAGCGCCTATGTTTAGCATCTCAAACGCTACAAATGGTCAGACATGTTGCAATTAGCATGTAGCTAGGGAGGAGTCTTCATCATCTGTTAAAGCATGCAGAGATCTCTCCGAGATATTTCAATCCACGATGTAGAAGTTGTGACAACATCTTGAGAGGCATATCAAAAAGTTATCAAACTGTCAAGATTAAAGCTTGTTTTGGTAAGTCAAGAAAGCATCTATTGTTTAGCAACATATTGAGAAACGAGGCTGGTATCATCTTTAATTTTCTCATCAAGCATGGCATCCAAAATTGACTAGTTTAATGGATCTAGTTTTCACATGTGGCAAGCCAAAGTCAAGGGATACCTCATGCGAAAAATCTCTAGTGTCGTCAAGCCTCTTTCAACAGACAAAGCAGGAACAACGACTATCTGACAAACAACAGAGGAAAGACGAGTAGGCACTTGGTATTATCATGACTTCTCTCGAAGACGATTTTATTCATTATTTAGATGACATAACATCTTTGAGTGATGCCTGGATATAATTATATACTTTTTTTGGTGCCAAAGACAAATATTCAATAATGAGCTTAAAGATGGAATTGTATTATTTAACCATGCGTGTTGATGAAAATATAGCAGTGTTAGCTAACAAGTTATGATAAGTCCTTGACAAAGGTCTTATTGTCGTTTTACTTAATAGCTTACCTGCTAAGCTTTGTTGAATTGCGATCATCTCGAAGGAAAGAGATCCTCTGCCTTCTTTGGATGGTATTGTTAATTTTTTATAAGAAGAGGAGAAAAGAGCATCCCATGCTACTTCTTTTATGGTTCCTACAACATATGGAGTTAGCGGATGCACTTCCACATCACCTTCAACCAGACCATCCACTAGTACTAGATCTTTTGCAATTTGTGGGTGAAATAATCATCAAACAAATGACTGATTCAATAAAAATCCTTGTGTTCATTGTGGTAAGATGAACCATCCTTCCAACAAGTGTTTCAAGAAGAGCATAAGTCAAATAAATTTTGATGGTGATGCTGAAGCACAAATGGTCATAGTCGAAAGCGATGTCCTTTTCTTTATGTTGTCATAATCAATATAAATCTTGTATGGGTTATAGACACTGCCACACAGAAAAGTGGTAAGATCTCCCATATTTGTTGGCTTGGTTGAGTTCCGTTGTCCCATTCTGATTGTTGTTTGAGGGAAGTACATATACACCCGGATGTTATTGTCAAGGGGGGGGGGTCTTCTACTCATGTTTTAGGTGGTTTGTGGACTCCCATGGTTTGTAACAAGATCTTTGTCAATGGTTTGGGGATTGAGGGGAAGATTGTTGGATTTCAAGCCCTTACTATTTGGTCTAGCCCGTGGGAAACTACCCTGCCCACAGAACACAGATACACCACTCTTTTAGCATGCAAACTTTAATGGTTGATAGTGCTTGGTTTTAACCTATATATATTGTTAATCAAACATAACATTGTTTTTTTTGGTCGACTCTCTCTCTCTCTCTCTCGTCCGTGTTGCATGCTCTCCCTCTCATGACTTGCACTTGTCTACACTTGCCATAGCCCACAATGATCTTGACAACAATTCCTATGCTTGCACCTTGAATGCATGTGCCATATACAAGTTGGCATACATGCATACTCATGAGGAGAGTTTTGGTCAAGAGTTATTGGAAAATAACGTTATGCTTGGCAATTATTGCAAAGCGTGCCTATAGTTGCGAGGCATATATGTACCATGGGGACAATAAAGAAGCTCTACGTTCTTTTCATACGATACAAAATGAGGGCATCTTCTTGAACGTGACCACCTATGCTTGCATCTTGAAGGCACGTGGCCTTATGCAATGTGGACATATACATCAAAAGCATTTGATAGACTTCATGTTGAGAATGTGAGTTGTCGGAATAAGTTGATCCAATAATATGCCTAATAGGGGCATGGACATGGAAGGAATGGGGTGTTTTTGGTAGACACAAAGTGAGAATTTTATGTTTACATGAGCTTTTAATCAAGGATGCCGTCACTTGGGCATGCACTTTTTGCAACATTATTGTCAATATGAAGAGGAAATAAACTCTAGGTTGGCATGTGCATTATGCAAGTAGTTAATGGATACAAACATGCACAAACAGTCTGTGATGAGCTTCCTGTCTTGGATGTGCTTTGATTGCAGGCTCTATGTGTAAGAAACTTCACTTCAGTAGGTTAATGTGGATTGGTATTTATCTGCACAATAGTGACAATCGAACATTTTCTATGTGTATTGAACTCCAATTCAATAGCCTAAGGTAGATTTGGTAGAGAGAGAGAGAGAGAGAGAGAGAGAGAGAGAGAGAGATGATTGAGTATGGGGTATAAGTAGAGACTATGGGATAAAGTGCCATTGGATGGGTTGCAACAAAGTGATTGACCACTAGGAGGTGGATCTCGTTTAGCAGTGTATGAGATAGTAGTCATATTGATGCAATCATCATAACTCTCATCTCTCTCTCTCTCTCTCTGGTGGTGTGAGACAAACCGGTCGATAAGCCAGTTTGGACTACTAGTATGTAACTGTGCGAGGCCTTTTGTCACTATGCTTAAATTTTGCGTAGTTGCATCAATGACATCTTAGTGATAACTATACTTTACGTGGCCACATCCTAACGTATATTTTCAAATTTTCCTTAGCCGATTCAAGTTATCTATTACGGACCACACCCTTAGAGCCCCGTCTCACTTAGCGGTTGGAGGGTCTTGAAGTGCTGTATGCGTGAGAAGTCGAGGTCTCCCCTGGTGGCTACAACGCATGGAAGGGAACGACACAAGCGCTCGAGCCCCTCCAAAAGGGTACTCCAATCCCATTTTTTATAGCACAAGCCTTATCGGCTGCGATTGTAGGATTGAGGGGAGATTTGCAAGCAGCGGTGGCTCTGTTTCTGCCTTTATCGACTGGTTGGCTCCATGTTTTCTTGCCAAATCTGAAAATTGAAATGCAGCGCATGACAATGGTGAGCCCTTCCAACCCTTTGCACTTGGTGGGACGGGGCTCTTAGCTGGAGCCGATAGAAAGATATCGGGAGACCGATAAATGGGCTGGCAGTAGGTGGCAACCCAACCCTCATTTTCTTCTTGACTCTTCTTGTTGCCGCTACTCACAATTGCCATCTACTCCAATCTTTCTGCTCACACCGCCCTTTGAAGTCACCACACGTGACAACTCCCGCCATGGCTGCTCCATTGGAGCTCTACAGAAGCTTATCTCGAACTAGAGATCGACCTACTCGCGTTCCTTCCTCTACGTCGCCTGCAGTAGCCATCACTTCCTCAGACCTCCTGGCTTCAGGCAAATAGCTTAATTGCTTTGAAGTATTACAGATCTCCTTCCCACTTGTCTCTGCGTTTCGCAGATCTGCCCCATTTTACCCCACCATGTTTGATCTCAACGAATTCCCAGAGTTAGCTTCCGACCTCCTCGTTGAAGCCGAAGATCTCAAAGTTGCGCCTGTTTCCTCTGATGTTGGTGTTAAAGAGAGTAAGGTTTCTGACTATGAAATGCTTCCTCCTGTCCTGAGGGACAACGATGAAGCATCGACAATTACGGTAGAAAGACACGCTGAGCTTCTCCATTCAAGAAGCTCATTGTCGTCTACCTTAACTTTTGAGCCCACGCTTGCACGGCAGCATAGTAAAGCTTCAGTTGTTCATGAAGAGGATGCTGTCGAAAAGGGAGACGAGGTAGGCCTCACTGTGAACCTGCGCCAGCAGCAAGAGCAACTCTATCCACAAGAAATTTTGCAAGAAAGTAAAGATCTGGGCAATGGCGCCCACGGTGCTGTGTACCAGTTTATAATCGGTAATACGACTGCCTCTCAGATCAATGGAGGCAGCTGCGCAGAAGTGAGCACTTCGCACAAACATGAAGGTGTGCTCGACAACAATAAAGGCGACCCCCAAACCTCTTCTTTTTTCTCCTTTAACAAGAGTATGGGACCTCACAACAATGATTATAAGCATAAGGATGATCACGGAGCGGGCCCTGGTGAAGCTTCTCCATCCTCTAGAGATGGATCTGCAGTTCAATTGTCCTTGGGAGGAGCTTCTGCAGACGGATCTGCAGTCCTTTTGTCCTTGGGAGGAATCTCTCTCAACTCACAAGCTCATCGTACTCAGAGTTTGGCACGTTCTGGCAGTATCTTCAAAAAAGCTGAAGTGTTTGGCCTTGCCCTTGGGCGGGCTGATGATCGACCTCCTCTTCCATCAAGGAGAAGCAATGATCTTTCTCCGTTCTGGCATGGCAAGCTGCGCACAGACGCTCCTCTCCTTACCCCGGTTGATGCCTACTGTCTTGGCATTATGAAGCCTGATTCACGGCTCAAAAAACTCCCCTCTGTTCTGAGCTCGCAGAAATTTTTGAAGCTCGAGGAGTACGTCTTCCCCCAATCTTTACTGTTGGATTGCATCTGCTACATGGGGCAGTCTATCTTGGATCCAGATGTAATTTTATGGTTTAAACGTGGCATCTCGCAGGTTCATGAAGAGTCTACGCAATGGAGTGACGGAGCCACTAACACAATTTAAGCCTTCCTTGGAAGCTTCCTCAGAGGAGGTCAATCGTTTCAATTTGATGGTAAACATTAACCCACTTTGGAAGGAGTTTTCAGGGAACCATGAAAAATGGTCAGGATCTCTTATTAGAGAGAGGGTATAGAAGTCAGTATACGTGAACGGGACCTTTTCATGACGTGTACTCTTGCTGGTTTTTCTGCCTTAAAAAGACTGATTCGCAGTTGAAGTTGATTTTCCCAATTAACCACTGGTGTTTATCGAATTATATCGAGCTTAAAAGTTTCTAGTTGCAGTTTAGAATTTATCTAAGAGTGGCTAACGATGCATAGAGGCAAGCTGGGCCCTTTGCGCACGGGCTAGCTTTGTGCAACCAGGGGCCAATTCCTGCTCTTCTCAATACCTGCATCTCTGGTTTTGGTGTCACATGTCTTTCCTATGCATTTGTATGGGCTTTTATTATCTCCCCATACGTGGTCCTTATCCAATTGTTGAATAGTAGCCAAGTGTAGGCCTTTCTTTGATTATTGTACTGGCCTGAAGGGCACCAGTTTTTGACTTAGTCAGAGTAGTAAAAGGATTACTTGGCATCTTAGCTCTTTGCGTATGAACTGAGAGCGATTTACCCTGTTGTTGAAGGTTAACTTGCAAGGCATGAACCCATAGAACTCTATCTTGCTGCAAATTAAGTAAGACATCATAGTAATATCTAATAAAAATACCTTATCTTCAGGGGTTGCGTGGAGAAGGCTGGTTGTCAAATAGCTGGCAATTGTGAGGACAAAACTGCAGTATAGCTGACTGCTAGAAATTCTAACCTCGAGCTTTGATAAATTTTAACAAAAGTGGAGTTTTGGTTTCTACGGAGAGCTTTCTGTCAAATTATTTCTTGTGTCATGGAAACGGTTAATAAGGGGTGAAGGTTAACATTGCGTTGAGCTGAGTGGTAGGAAAAGGAGGCATCAGTTGATGACATTGGCCGCAAGTCTTCATGAATTCTTGGATGCAATCTCGTTGGTTCATATTTTTAAATTCAGTGCCCTATTATAATTACGTACTTATCATTTCATTGCA
This sequence comes from Adiantum capillus-veneris, assembly GCF_014529385.1. NCBI lineage: Eukaryota > Viridiplantae > Streptophyta > Polypodiopsida > Polypodiales > Pteridaceae > Adiantum > Adiantum capillus-veneris. The sequence continues at coordinate 61,733,940 of NC_140936.1, forward strand.
TTTTTTGTTTCATCAAATGAATCTGTGATATTTAATGGCAGGTGGAAGCTTTGTCACATGGATCAGGGTTGTCATTTTCATCCTCTGTGCTAGGTCTGGATCTTGGAAAGAAGAAAGCCAGCGCTGACGGAACGTTTCCTTATTCTGCAGCGCTGATATCATGGGAAGAAGATGTCACTTACAGCATAGATGCTAAGTTATATCTGATATCTTCCCAGTGCTTTCAAGAATTGGTCAAGAATGGCCAACCAAGTACTTCTCTAGGTGCCTTGGAAGAGACAGATGTGCTTGATCCTGATTCACTTTATGGAATCTTTTGTAGCAATTCACCTGGCCATTACAAAGACAAAAAACAGGTAGTTGATCACGATGCTGGAAGAAACAAGGGTGGAACTACCTCCAGCAGAAGATTAGAATCAAGCCGGAGCACACCTCCCTTGGGTGAAAGAGGTAAAGACACAGTGCGGTCCACTAGCCCTGCCCCACCTCGCATCAGACGTCATTTAGGACACTCTGATGGGCTAACTAACACTGCCTTAATTGAAACAAGACGTGTTTCAAGCAGAGATTCCAATTTAAGGTCAGGCTTAGAGGCTTCGGGAAGGAGTTCTAAGAGGCGCTTGGAGAAACAGGCTTCCTCTATTGACAATACACGAGATGTCCGAAGTAGGCATTCCTCCAGACATAATGATGATCTATATGACGACGATATTGATATGCATGCTTATCAGAAGTTACTGTCCAAACAAAGAGAGAAGTCTGGCTGGACTCTTGGGAGACATTCAGAAAGGCTGGAGTGGCGGACTGACAGGAATAAGGATACAACTCGTTCTGGCAAGGAAGATAGGGATTCTGGCAAGGATAGAATTAGGGATCATCAGAGGAGCTCTCATCATGAGAGTGAAAGGGTGTCCAAGTCAAAGACCAGGGAGGAAAATCGGAATCACGACAGGATGTCACACAAGGAGAGGGACAAATCTTCAAAGGATAGAGTCTCTGAAAGCTTAAAACCAAAACTTTTGGAGAAAGGTTCGGGTCTATCCAAAAGCAGCTCTTTTATCCGCAAGGCTGCTAGTCCCATCCATGAATCTGGGAAGCTTAACAGGAAAAGAGAAAGAGATAATGACAAAGAAATTGATGCGAGTTCAAAACGTTCTCGAGAATTGGAAGCTACTGTTCTGATTAAACCGAGCCAGCTTGCAGGGGAGATTAGTTGTGATGGAAAATTCAAGGCTTCTGTTGAACGATTGGATCGGGAAGAGTGTTTGCTACGTACCCATCTTGAACGGGTTGATAAACCACTTTCTCTCGAGTCAAACAAAGGTTTTCTGCACTTGAACAGTTTGGCTGCTGGGCCCTTTTTACCGGAGTCTGATGGCATGGCAGAAGTGAAGGATAAAGAAGCCTTCTTTCTGGACGAGGAACTAACCAAGCCTCTCTTGATTCATACAAACTTTGATAGCATTATAGAAATGAACCAAGATGCCGTTGATCTTCCTGTCTGTGAAACAGAGGGTGTGTCCGAAATGGACACAGGTCTGTCCTTGATGGAACCAAGTTGGAATGGCAGTTTGGGAGTTCCTTTACAGTCAAAGGCTGACAAGGAAGAAGGAACAGTAGCAAGTTTTGAATTTGTTTTAGATGGTCCAATCGAAAAAGAAACTCGAACATGGCTCATATCCAAGCAGAACAGTCTCTACCTTCATGAAGAATATGGTGGGAATTATTTGTCATCAGAATTTGAATTTACTATGCAAGATTAGGGCCAATGAATGCTTAACTTATGCTGTTGTGGTTTTGAAGGCTCTAGATGTTTTCTTAACCGATCCACTACCAAGTGTATTGACGTAATGTTGATCTTGTTGACAGGGGTCGACACAGAGATAACTTCCACAGGAATGGACGTTTCCAAGTTTGACTCTGGTGTCAAGACAGATGGACAAAATGGTGAGTGTCAATTTTTTTGGGTTATTTTTCTGTATTGTTTTGTTTGTATGGTGCAGTCCTTTCCTGTAAGTTGCAAACATGCGCCAAATCCGGGTTAATCATTTGTAATTACAGGGTCAGATGCACTGATAGGTCCAGACATTCCTAAACTCAATTTGGGTGCTAAGACTGATTCACAAAATGGTGAGATTTAACTGTTAATATTTAGAACATATTTTTGTGCCTTACTGTCCTTTTTACTGTTCTCATCTCTTCAGGTCCTTTGCAAGTGAGGATCTCTATGGCAACTTCGGAGGCTTGTGATGCTGTAGAAGCTAAGTGGTTTGTGGAGCAGGCTGTCAGCATTGTGAAGTCTGTTGCCTTGCGGGGAGTTTATGTAAAATGTCTTTGGTACGAAGGTCCCGTGCAGATACATTCAGGTGATGGGGCTCCTTCTGTTCCAGTTATAGTGAAAAAGATAAAGGGGGAAGATGGCAAAAATTTGGAGAGAATGCAGGATGAGACAGGGGTAATGATTGGTGTTGTTTTGCGCAAAAGTGGTGTCTCAACACTAAATGAGGCAGAGCCTATGTCTCGACCTCGGTTCATAGGGTTGCGCCTGAAATGTATCAGAAGAAGGGGCTTGCTGGAGGCCTCAAAGGAGGCAGAGGCTTTGCTTGAATGTGTTGCAGAGCACTTTTCCAAAGAGCTGGCCACTCACATTGCAACTCATATTGCAGATTTGCAGGAATCAGCTGTACATTGTGGCGAAGGCACTCCTAACCAGGACCCTTCCTTAAGCCTTGCATTGTCTACGAAGGAACTTCTTCCAAGTTCACCTGTTAAGGTTGACAGCCGTTTGTTGAAGAGTCCTTCAGGACCTTCCTCAAAGGTAGATGATGCATTGATCACTTTTGGTGACAAAGGTAGTTTCAAACTGTCAGGTGCAGTTTCCTTCTCGGAAGATCCAAAGGCAGATTCTACTCTGGAGCTGGAAGGGGCTTCAAGACCACTCTATGTGAGTAATCTTCCTGAGCATATCACATCATCCAAAATAAGGACAATACTTGAGAGTGTTATGAAGGAGAAGCTCGGGTCTTCTGGGGAGGTTGATTTTGGCTCTGAGCTGGTGGTCGATGTGAAGTATAAACCAGAGAAATGCTGTGCATTTGTTGAATTGGCGAATGATCGTCTTCTCAGGGCTTCACTGAAATTGTACACAGAGGATAAAGCAATATTTCATGGCTTGAGTGTTGAAGAGGGCCTGTTACCATTTTCTAGAGCTGAAAGGCAAGGCTCATTTTCCAAAGGGGCTACTCGAAACAGGGTGGAGCATGCAAGAAGCTCTCTTGTTGCTGCAAGGAATGGGAATGCAGAAGAGGATCTTAGCAGAAGACAGTACAGAACAGCAGACAATGAAAGCGATTCTGATTTTTCACAGGATGTGTGGTATGCTGATGCTACTATGAGGCCCGATTATGTTGCAGAGAAACCTAGGCCTCTTTATCTGACTGAATTAATGAGGAATGCATCTGGTCCGGCCATCAAGCAGCTCTTTGAGAATGTAATAAACACCTACATAGGCCCTTCCTTGGCTAATGCGAGTGGTAAGCAGCTTGTTCTGGATGTGAGATATGTCCCTACTAGGGGCTGTGCATTTGTTGATCTGGCAACCCCCGAGCTGGTTGAGTTCATGCTTGATCTGCATTCTCGTCGACCTGAGGTTTTTCTGAACATGAAGATGGAGCTAGGCAGAAAGGCAGTTCCCTATTCAGCAGACGATGATGGAGAAAGGAGGCTAAGTTCGCGTAATCGAGATGGAAAGTATGGATACCGGCTCAGCTCTTCAGGTTCTTGGAAGAAATTAGAGAAGCGCCTTAGTGGGGCTTATCCTGATCAGCTCGATGATTCGGATAAGGGGGATGATTTGATGAGGCAAATCTCACGTTTGAAGAAACAGCGATCGGATCCGGAAAAGACAATCTATGCTGACAGACTTCCTGAAAGTGCCTCAGTAGGCATGATTAAGAAGATTTTTGAGCGTGTTCTGCAACAGAATCTAACTCGAGAAGAGCGAGATGCAATTGGAGAGCAGCTGATAACTGAAGTGCGGCATGTCCCATCAAAATATTGTGCCTTCGTTGTATTTGCCAATGAAGAACTCACCAGACTGGTGCTGGAACTTTACAGTCAGGATGAAGATGTCTTTGAATGTATGCGTCTGAAACCTCATTTTCACTCTCGATTAGAGGACCTATACAAAGAAGAAGGACAAGAAGCCGATGAAGTAGTTCGACCCCCTGCGGCCGTAAGAGAAAGGATAGTGAATAGCGACATAGATGAGCTTTTGAGGCTTCGGGAAAGTGATATTCATGACTTGAGAAGTAGCAGATTAGCAGTCCAACGGGCCATCAGTGCCACTGCATTCAAAGAGGTGGATAGGAGGAGGTCTGTTTATGTTGACAGGATTCCTGAAGATTTGAATGAAGTTTCAATGACTCAGTTATTTGAGAAGGTCTTCCGGCACAAGAAGCACGGCTATGATGGTCACATGGTTTCGCAGGTAGCTTACTTTAGGGACAAGTTCGACCCAAGCAAGCTTTGCGCATTTGTGGAAATCAAGACAGAAGAAGGTACACAAGATTTAGTTGACTTTTACAATGCCAATCAAGATGCATTTCATGGAATGCGTGTCAGACCTGGTTTCAAGTACAACAGTTGAGGCTTCATGGGCCCGCACGTGCTAGATATTTACAAGGTTCCATGGTTCTATGGTCTGGGATGTGCACTCGGGCAGTAACAACGAGGGTCATTTTCCCTTGACTTTGTCTGGATTTTTCTGATGGGTTGTGTAAAGTATTGAGAGCTGCGGGATGCGGGTTCTCTGCTTAGAAGAACTGATGTCTCCATTACATTTGGTTAAATCCAATGTATATTTTGTACATGTACCTGCATGGGAATGACGAGCTATTTTCAAACCCTAGGAGCAGAGAGGGAGAATTCAGACCATTGCCATGCTGGAGTTTGCTCGAGTGTTGTAATTACTCTCAAGCTCTAATGTCAAGGCGTGATGATGCTGATTCTCATCTTGCTGTAGTTTATGGGATAGTCCGCAACCGAGTTGTGCATTACATTCGATGTTTATTATGTAATGCTAGCTACCAAATGTCCTGATATCTTTGAGGGCTCAAGTATTCAACGGCATTCAAAGGGCGCACGTCGACACCCGAAAAGTTCCTTTGGGCGGCTTATCTGTGCTTCACTTTCTAAAACTTCTGTTGGCTTTAATCTTTTGTTCTTTCTTCTTCCTCTTCTCTCTCTCTCTCTCTCTCTCTCTCTCTCTCGTGCGCGTGCGCGTGCGTGTGTGCGTGTGTGTCAAGAGTGAGAGACACCTGAGTGGTAGGGTAAAGGGGCCAACTTAAGGCCACCTAAGAGGAAACACACACTCCGGAAAGCACGCTAAACAGAATCGAGTGCTTAAATGCTCAAAATGAAGATCGAGATCGTCTCTATCAACAGCAAAAATCTAGAATCAAGTTGCATTTATACAGGCGATGAACGTCCGCACAACATTTTTTATGTGTATAAAAAATGGGTGTAAATAGGAAATCAGAATGGGGGGACATTTAGAGCCATTGTGCCAACAAGGCTTGAACCCAAGATCTAATGGCCACGATTGCAAGTTGGCTACATTGTCCACCCCAACTCTCACCCATTTGTGTCTCACAATGGGTCCTAAAGTGCACAAAAAAACTGCCCTGGCAGTCCTCCTAAAGGGGGGTGGTTTTTTATTGGCCCCTTTACCTTAGATTGGTTATGCCATTTTCCTCTTAGGTTGGGTTCAGGCTGGCAAGGCAAAGGAGTGTGCGGCATGTCGTGGTTTGACAAAAATATCTTTGGACCCACCATTAATTGGGCGAGCCTCCCCCCCCGGTCCCCCCGTCCCCGTTTATAAGTGACACGTGCTACTCGTCGGATGTACGGCATGGGCGATTTAACGGTCGGGTGCGCCATATGGGCCGTCGGATCGACGCAACAAGGGGTGGGGCAGATATTTGATTGCGCAAAAGGCGCATTGCTTTCAGCAGCGCGCGGTAGCACAAGTGGTGAGAGTATGAGGTGGAGGGGGAGGTCGTGGGTTTGAAGGGTCGACGCGTCGCAAGGGACCTTGATTTTTTAATTTACATTTGGGGCCGATCAACGGTTGATCCATCTCCAGCCGTTGATTCCTTGAGTCCACCTTGTATTGTTTATTAACGAGGAGAGCTCCCCCCCCCCCCCCCCCCCCCCCCCCCCCCCCCCCCAAGGAGTTGTCGCACGCTTTTCAATGCAAAACGTAGGCTACCGTGGTTGAACGCAAGCCAGGTGCATCGCAGCCACACATAATTGTTAGGCTAGCATTTGTGCTCGAAATACATTCTCTCTATCAAAATTATGAGCATTGTCACCATCTTGTGAGCTCATGAGTGGAGGCAAGCAATAAAGTAGAAGATTTCATGGGCTCGTTTGAACCTGGCCTTAAAGAACAAGTCAAGTTCGAGAGGTGTCGGAAAGTCTCTTAGGTTTTTGTGAGACTATCTCTTTGGAGGACCACGGATGTCTCTCTCTTTAAAGACCAGAGATGTTTGTTGCCCATTTTGGAGACTTTAAGAGACCTTCATGAGAGTAGCCGGCAATAGCACGCACAATGGGTGTAGGACGTTTAAAGTCGAATTAATGATGCATGTCTTTGATGTCTCTTGGGATTTGTTTCTACGACGTTAAAATCTCTCTCTCTCTCTCTCTCTCTCTCTCTCTCTCTCTCTCTCTCATAGAAGTGAGAGGTTTGAGTTCAAGACTCTCGTTGGACCAGAAGGGGCCATACTGTGGGAACAGTTGTCCCTATGAGAAAGTGGGTAGACACATTGAACACAACTAGTGAGCCCCGAATGCTTCTGCCTTGGAATCGCATCATGAAGGCTCAGGATGTTAGTTGCTTCCTTGCAAAACCACCTTGCTTCTTTTTCATTAAATGCCTTTATGAGTGCTATACATCGCCAAACCATCCCTCTACTTATTTACACTTCTCATCAAATGCCTTTACAAGTGTTGATCCATCGATTCCTTTCTACTATCTTCACTTTTCATTGAATGCTTTTATTAGAATATTCGCTTCTTAGGGCGTTATATAAATATCGGTTGCATCCACCATGGTCCCCATCACCTCTCTCTCTCTCTCTCTCTCTCTCTCTCTCTCTCTCTCTTTGCCCGTTTGAGTAATATACATTTTGAGAAAAGCTTCCTTTGATCTTGTGGAAGAGATTTTTTCCCAACTTAGTCGTTTTATTAAGGAGTATGTATTAATCGTTCCATGGTTATGGAGGTAATGCTCTATACCTGTATGCAAAAAGAGTGTGTCTGTAGTCTATGTCATGAACATTAATTTCTTACCTTCTAAAAGTATTTTCCATCTTAATTTGGAGACTTGAGTCTAAAAAAGAAAACAATCGAAGTTGGTTCAAGTGTTTATGGATTGGTCAAAGGCTTGGGACCAAAATGAGAGAGGTCCATATTGAGCAAGGGTAATCGATTTAGTTATCTCAATCATAGTTACAGGTCAAGGAATGATACAAATATCTCGAATAGCCTTGATCAAAGGTACATGCCAAAGGAGAGTAACCAGACTAATTATAGGAGTCTAAAAATAAAAAGTAGTAGTGCTAAAAATAACTCTTTAAACTGCAAGTATGAAGTATGAGAAGCCTCATGGTAAATTTTTGACTTTCCACAAATTGTTTAAATTTGGTAAGCTTTGGGAGTAACACCTTCAAAGCATTGTGCTAAGGTTTTGCACAAGAGGTGAAACTTTAAAACGCAAGGGTAAATTTTATTTTTACCAAACTCAAGTCCTAAACTAATAGGTAGGCTCTAGCCCGAGTTATCTTAATAAAGCCTTCAAAGGTTTGTGCAAAGGTCTTGCACCCGAGTTAGTTAAATTAAATGTAAGTTTATGGTTTTTCAATAATAGCTAAAATCTAATGTTAGATCAATTTTTTCTTATTAAAGTTGACTCTAATCCTTCCATTCTAAGCTTGGTTACACCACATGTTCAAAGTAGCACATACTTTCTTTATGTGAAGTTAGCAAGTATGAGAGTTTGTGTGGTGTGTGCACTTGCTAAGAAAAGTCCAACGAAAGCGGGAGCAAGTTTTTCAACTATAGCAACCATGGATAGACGTTCCATTTGAATTTTTGGCAAGTGTCGTGGGATTCTAGGCACTCTCTCTCATTTTTGCAAGTCTCAAGTGTGGAAAAGAAAAGCAAAGCAAGTGCACTCTCTCTCTCTCTCTCTCTCTCTCTCTCTCTTTCCATGAGAGCTTGAGAGATGGTCATCATGCTCAAACACTTGGTTATCGATGCAAATCTAAGCAAGTGAAAGCTTCATCTCTTTCTTCTTCATCACATTCTACTACTCTATTATATTAAGTTATGGTAAGAGATTACTCATGGAGTAAGCATATGCAAAGTACAATTTCTCTTGTTTGAAAAACACTTCTTTCACCTTCATCTACCTCCCATCCCACAATTCTTTCTCCCCATTGGGGTGTTTAGGGCTTGGGAAGGAGGGTTATACCATAGAATCTTGAAGAACATCATCTTCTTGGTTTGAGGAAAGCTTCGCAAGAGCAAAAGTTGTTTTGTAATTGAAGCTCTCTTTGGGAGAGAATTATAAGACAAAGATAGGAGGGCCAGCTTCAAGCAAATCTGGTCCTCATCAAGTTGTCAATATAATTGTGGTATTATCTTTGAATTATGTGCATGGTTTTAATGTTTGAATGTGCAATAAAATCAGCCTGACACAACTCTACTCTTCTCTAAAGAATTCTCTTATATGGAAAACTCGCTCTTTTCGTAAGTTGTTAATTATGTTGAATCTAAGATTCTTTGATATTTGATATCACAACTATAATTCTCTTTTGTTGTTTAAGAAGAGAGTTCTTTGAGTAATTTATGAAAGGTTGGGGTTGTTTATCGCACTAGGGTAAGTGGGATTGTGATTTATTATCTTGGGTAGCATGCATGTTTACAGGATACATGAAACACCACCGAGAACTAGAGTCTTTCGGGACTTGCCTATGGCTTAACTATTATTAAGCTGTTAGCACACTTAATAGGAATTGGTATCAGCTTAGCACTGTTAAACCCACTCTACTACTCTGCAATTAATAACATTTTAAACCATGGGTGTAGTTACTCGAGTGCTTATTTTCGAAGGTTAAGAGGAGTATATCCAAAGTTTTAGAAGTGCAAAGGAAAGAGCTAGTATACACATATAAAGAAAGTCAACCATGACACAAAAGAATGTATTGACAACATAGATGTAGCTCTTGGTGTAACATTTGATGATGCTCTCAGAAACTTATCAACTATCTTGTTGGCAAGCTACATGAAGCAATGGAAACTTTACTTTGCAAGCAGGGGTTAAAAGTCAAATTCAAGCCCTTCAAGTTTCACTAAGTACCAAAGAAGAAAGGTCCTGCGAGGGCTCCTAGTGAGACCTTCAAAAGAGGAATTTCTTTGGGTAATAAAGAGGAGATACTAGAATGACTGCAAATGCAAACTGTTTGAGAAGAAGAAGTGTGTCCTAAAATTTCAAGGGAGAGGTATGAAAGCACCCCTCTTACCTTTGAAAGCGATGTTTCCTCAAGAAGATGACAAGCACGGCGGTCACCTAGTCCTCCCAAAAAGAAGAGGAAGTCATCAAGCACACTCTCTCATGCAAATCCAAGAAAGAAGAAAGAAATCCTTAAGCAAGAGGAAGCGGTCATCATGTAATGAAAATAACAAAATATATATTTATTACACCTGACAAGTGGCAAAAGTGAAGGTGCCGCGGGAAGCATGTGCGAGTGCAAGTGCGAGAGCAGAGAGAGAGAGACCTGCTGTTGGGCGGAGCGCACAACAATGTTATCCTGTTGTTGCAGCTCCTTATTCTTTTTGTATTAAAGAATAAGTGTATATATGGTTAAGTTAGTAGATGGGTTACTAGTAAGTGGGATGTCCGGCCAGTTGGCCTAAATCCCAACAAACTCCCACTTGAAGGCCAATGCAACCGAAGTGACCTGGTATGTACAACCGTGAAGCAATTGAGTGGCTTCAACCTATGTCCATCAACTCAATGCAATGTGTAAACTGCTCCAAAGCTAAGCCTTTTGTCAAAGCATCTGTTGGGTTGTCGTCAGTGTGTACTTTGACCAAATCAATGAGCTTTTTGACCAAGAAATCTCTCACGAGATGATTGCGGGTTGTGTTGATAATAAGAGGTCGACATCTGGCTATGTCTTCATATTTGCTGGAGCAGCAGTATCTTGGAGGTCATGTCTTCAAGATTGTACGTCATCTTCCACTACGAAAGCAGAGTATGTTAACATGCATTGTCGGATGCAAGTAAAGAGGCTGTATGGTTATCTCGCTTGGTCAAAAATCTTGGCATTGATGAGACTCCAGTGATATATTGTGATAGTTAGAGTGCTCTTGCATTGGCAAAGAATCCTGTGTTTCACTCCAAATCGAAACACATTCTGCATCCGCATAACCCACGATGGATGCATCACTATTTTTGAAGCGTAAACACCTGCCCGACCGTACCTTTGGGGTACCTAAAAATGTGCTTCACTGCTTCCCAATGCTTGCTGTCAAGATTTTCCATATATCGGCTCATCACTCCCACTCCAAAAGCAATGTCTGGTCTTGTGGCCACCATAGCATACATGAGAGTGCCCACTGCCGAAGAATATGGTGCCTTAGCCATTTCTGCTCACTCAGCATCATATTTGGGTGCATCTTCTTGGCTGAGTTTCAAGAATGCCTGCATTGGGGTACTCAATGCTTTCCCCCCTGGACAAGTTCCATGTCCTCAATCGCTACAAGACCAAGTACGGTTCTAAGTGTTGTCATCTTGACCGCAGGCGAGAAGATTTCATCAAAATTGACTCCCTTTTGCTATTTGAACCCTTGGGCTACAAGTTTAACCTTGTACTTTGGATTTGGATCACCTGAGGTAAATTTCTTCTTGTAAACCCATTTGCAAGGTAAAGCTTTCGCATCATTTGGCATCTCTACCAAGTCCCAAGTGTCATTAGCCAGAATCAAGGTATACTCAGATTCCATAGGCTGCTCCCACCTCACCACATCATCCCTCATCATGGCTTCTTGGTAGCAGCTTGGCTCACCGCAATCGGTCAACATGATGTAATCAAGACTTGGCTTGAAACGTGCAGGTGGACGAGAGACTCTAGTAGATCGTCTCACTCCTTGACCATTGCTATTCGCTCCCTCTGGAGCATTGCTAGTGGAAGGTACATCACTAGCCCGTTGTCGGGGGATTTGTATTCGGAAGGTGAGCTAGGAAGGCATGGGGCCCCTAGCTGTGAGAGGTGTGAGGGAAAGAGCCGCAACAGATGCAAATAATGAAGACAGAGCTTAAAACAGACAGATTGAAACTGGATAACTCAAATCGAATATTGATCAGTATCCCTGTTTTAATCAAATATTAATGGATGAGTTTATGCTCCTTACAAGGATTGTCCTGCTTTAATCTAGGTGCTAATGAAGAAAATCATTACTGAACTGCCTTGGATTGCTTCGTTTTTCTTCTGCTTCTTCCCGCTATGGCTTTATGAGCTTCGACTTCCAATGGCCTTAGGTGGTCTGATTTGGCTTAAGGTTTTCGGCTTAAGGTGTTCGGCTTAGGATTTATGGCTTTATTCTGGATTTGAATGGGCTTATGTTGGCTTGCTTAAGAGAGTTTATGATTATAATGGCTTTTGATGACTTGGTTTAGGATTAATCGGGTTAAGGATATTTGAGAAGCTTTGGCTTAATCGGATTATGCAAGCTTGGTTTAGAGTTTAGGATTGGCTAATGAGAGCTTGTGTTTATTAAGGCTATTGATGGTTGAGCGGCTTGGCTTAGAGAGCTTATGATCATCAAGTCTAATGAGCGTCGAGCGGCTTGGCTTAAGGAGATTAGAGATTAGGCTTGGCTTAAGGAGATTAGATCATCAAGGCTAATGAGTGTCGAGCGGCTTGGCTTAAGGAGAGTAGGATTGCTCAATGAGATCGAGAGCAAAGTTGGCTTGGAGAGCTTAAGATTAAGATGGCTTAGAGAGCTTTTGGTTAAGATGGTTTAGAGCTTAGGATTCTCTTGCTAAGGAATGCCCAGTAGAAGCACAACAAGAGCCGCTCCTTTTTAAGTCCCTGTGGCTGCATGAAAAAAAACCTCCTATTTTCGGCCATCCCATTAGCGATATTGCTAATGGGAATGGCTCCCTGATGATGTGGCAGGCAAAAGGGCCGACCAACAAGAAATTTGCCGTCGACGGTCTCAAGTAGAGTGCCCTCGCGAGCCCCGAAAAACCCGGTTCTTTGTCGAGCTCATCCGATCATTGTGCTGGCCAACATGAGCTCGGATCAGCACCCTGCGCTCCTCTCCCGCTGCTCGCCATCCCCATGCCTTATTTATTTATTTTCCTTTTTCCATTTGCCCTTGATTCCTCAAGTGGGCCGCCTCTAGTGGCGGGCACCCTTTGGCCTTTGCTTTTGGCCGGGGGCGGCAGCCCTTTGGTTACTTTTAGGCGGCCATAGCCCTTGGGTGGCCACACTTGGTATACATATCGGCAAAGCATTGCCAAGCACAACATTTTTCCCAGCGCTACTTGAGTAAATCCCGCAATTAGCACGCTCTAGGTGACGACATTCGGACACTGAGCTCATCAAGAACTTTTTGCGCTTTCGTAACGGCACCACAATTGGCATGCATATCACCATGGCAATGTTAAGCTTGGCATTCGGCTCCAAAGGCTTTTAGCATTACCGTAAATTAATATGAACCTTTGGCACTCCGGCCGAGCCGATTAGACTAGCACGGAATCGGCCCCCGGTGAATCTTTAACAGCCAATAGCTTGGTAGTCGGAACTCCGATCACCGATCTCAAAAGACCGATGCGCTCCACAAAGCGAGCACTTCAGGCTCGTGCATTCAATTCATTTTTATTCCCTCAGCTGCACTTGCCCAATCCGGTACGAATCTGCAATCAATTCAAACTTCAAGCTACCATAACTTCTTATCTGTAGCTCCGATTGACGAGCCGTAAAAACAGGCCTATAGAGCACTTTGAGTACTTCAACTTTGATTAATAAAATCCTAGCTATGACCACTTCAAGAATACTCACTATTTAGCATTACCAAGACATCTTTTGGACCTTAGAGCCGTATCTGGCACACTTTTAACTTAAAATTGGCTTGTTAGTAAGCCCTTATTAATGCTGAATAATCCTATAGGATTCAAATAAACCTGATTGGAATTCCTTTGCTCATTTTCTTATTATGGAAGCGGAGCGGCACGACACCGCTGAGTTGATTTCACTGTTTCTGAGGAAACATCCTCAAAAGTGACTCTCCGAACCTCTATTTCCTTGATAGGTTGTTTATGCATCTTCGACTCATTGAGGGTGAAAGCATGTTAACCTGTCATGCTTTTTCATGTCCCGGACAATGCTAACTAGCACAATTTTGACATATGCTAACTAGTACAATAACTTGAGCTACATCTCCAAGATCTATGACATATGATATATCAATAGAAAGCACTTGAAACAAAGAATCCAAATGTACAACCTCCGACAAATTTTGATATTATTTGTAAAAAATTTACCGGACGCCCAATTTTTCGAAGATGTGCTAACTTGAAACTGCTAACTAACACAAAAAGCGCGACAGGTTAACACGCTTTCACCCTTGAAGATTGCATCTAAACTACGGATGACTCTACGAGATTCCGGGTGCCAGAGACGATATCCCATCTCTCCATCTGCACCATATCCAATGAAAATACATTTGTGTGCCTTTGGCTCTAACTTCTGTCAAAGTTGTTTAGGCCCGTTAGCATAAGCTTCACAATTAAAAACATGTAGATGGTCATAGTGGGGCTTACGTTTAGACCATAACTCTTTTGGAATCTCATAATTCAATGGCGTACTAGGCGAACAATTTATAATGTGCACTGCGGTCAAGACGGCTTCTGCCCAAAAGCCTTGTGTGAGATTTGCCATAGAAAGCATGGCTGTGACTCTTTCCTGAATTGTACGATTCATGCGCTCAACAACTCCATTTTGAGCTGGTGTGTATGGTGCAGTAAACTACCTTTTAATCCCCCTCTTAGCACAGAAATTGTCAAGCTCCTTGGAGCCATACTCTCTGTTGGGGTATAAAGCCCAATGTGGTCGCCCAGGTAAGTGGGCGGGCCGCCAGGTATGTACACATATTCTTTTGTAAAAACCTAATAAGAACTCACTATGCTCTACACATTAAAGTAGAGTGAGTTCACCATATCGTCGTGCTCTTCTTCTCTCACTCTCTCTCGCGTCGCACTTCCGGTCGTACTTCTTCAACTGGTATCAGAGCTCAGATCGAGGCTCGGGGCAGCATTTGCAGGTAGCCAGAGTCACCTGCTCAGATTGGAGTGAGATTCGACAGGTGAAGACACGGCCATCTCGGCCACCGTTCGGCTTTGACAAAGCTCTGCGCAAGCCATTTTCGACTACGTGGTCTCAGATCCGACTCTGCAAATTTGGGGTTTCGGCCTACGACTGCAATGCTGAGGATATCTGCACTTCTAGAGTGTTGATTTGTGGCTGTCTACACAACGAAGGACGGCTCACAGTTCTTGGAGGCGTGCCACATATGACACGAGCGCACCTACACACAGACTGTAGGCGACATCCACTAGTTCATCAGGTAGCTTGTGTTTGCTACTTGATATTGCAGATTTCATTCTGACATTGCAGGTACTTTCACATGGGATGTATTTTCAGAGATGATGTATGTCTGTTGAGGGTTTGCTGGCTGTGAGTCACGCAACAAACAACCGCCGCAGCGGTTACAACATACAGTGGAAAATTTGTGGATGTATGACTTTGTGGGAAGTCTATGTACTGTCAGATTTACTGCAGCCTTTGTTGAGGGTCGAGTGAGGTTTTATTGAGCTGGGGGATTCTCGAATGTTGAGATCCTTTCGGTGATACAGGTCTTGGAGCGATCCCTCGAGCATCCTTAGATAGGTAGCTAGGATGTATTGACTGTGAGTTAGACAGTTGGGATTGCATCTTTGCTTTACTGCCATTGAGGCATTGTCGCAGTCTATGCTTACAGGACAGTGACAATATAGTGAGAGACAGTACAGGTGCAGGACAGGTTTACCCACAGCTTACAATGTTAGAGAGACAGTGGTTTTTTGAGATGTTTTTGGTCTGTTTTTGAGTACACCAGAGCCATTTTACAAAAGAGACTCTGCCGAAATTCTACAGAATCTGAAGCTTTCTTGGTTCATTTGACAGGTTGATATTGGTTCAGAGGTCAGTTTACAGGGGAAACTCTGCCGAATTTTTCCCAGGAAAGTAAACGACTGTGAAGTGTAGCTATGGTTGATCACAGGACACTGCTCTTTACAATATCAAGAAGCTGGATGGAACCAATTTTCCATTGTGGAAGAAGCAGATTTGGCACGTGTTGGTACAAAAGAAGCAGATAAAACCTATAAAGCTCAAGGGGATAAAACCAGAAGATATGGATGAAGATGAATGGAGTGAAATGGATGAATTGGCACTTTCTACTATTATGCTGACTTTGGTAGAAAGCATTTACTTCAATGTAGCAAACAAGATGTCGGCTTGTGAAGCATGGACAAAGCTGAGTGATCTTTATGAGAAGCAGAGTGCAGCTTCACAGGTATACTGGCTTAAGAATCTTGTTGACTTGAAGATGAAAGAAGGGGCACCTATGTCCAATCATCTGAATGAATTCAACACCATCTACAGTCAGTTGTCAGCTCAAGGTGTCAAGTTTGATGAACCTGCTAGAGCTATGTTCCTGTTGATCACATTGCCAGAAAGTTGGGACACTTTTCACACAGCTTTGAGTAATTCTGCACCTCCAGATGGTTTGACCATAGCAGGTGTAGAAGGGAGTCTGCTTACTGAAGAAACCAACAGAAAGACAATGGACAAAGTCAAAGGAACAACCTTAGTTGTCGGGGGAAGGACCAAAGAAAAGTACAAAGGTGGAAAGAGGAATCAGTCTTGTAGCATGTCCCGCAGTGCTAAAGGCAAGAGTGACATAGAATGCTACCATTGTGGCAAGAAGGGTCACATGAAAAGAGACTGTAGAGATTGGAAAGCAGAAAAAGGCAAAGAGAAAGCTGAAGACCATGGTGAGAAGAACAAGTCCTCAGTAAAGATTCAAGAAATAAATGTGACAAACACTGTTGCAGAGGATGACAGTCTAGTGTCAGGAGACTTCTACTTCTTGAAGAATACAATGGACTCAGCTCTTCTTACAGCATCTGATGGAAATGCACTGAGTGACTGGATTATAGACTCAGGGGCATCACTTCATGTGTCTCCAAACAAGGAGTGGTTTACCTCTTATGTGACCACTAAAGATCATGTTCGGCTAGGGCAGACCTGTGTTATCTTAGGTGTTGGAGATGTTCAATTGAAGTTTCAGAATGGCTCTTCTTTCACGCAAAAAAATGTGAGACATGTTCCCGCAATTACAAAGAGCTTGATCAGCACAGGTTTACTTGATGATGCTGGCTACATCACCACTTTTGGACAGAACATGTGGAAGATATCCAAGGGTTCTATGACAGTAGCACATGGAGTAAAGTATGGAGGACTTTACATGATTTATGTATCAAATGTCTCTAAAAATGTAATCAATGTAACCGAGCAGCCGAACGTTTCTTTGTGGCATAGCCGGTTAGGACATATGTCCAAGAAGGGTATGGTAAGCAAACACAATAGCCACATAAGCATAGAAGCAGTAGAAGAGATACACAGTTGGCACTTGTTCATAGTGATTTGTGTGGACCTATGCCTAACCTATCTCTAGGGGGAGCTTCTTACTTTATGACATTTATAGATGATTACTCGAGGAAAGTATGGGTTTACTTTCTCAAGCACAAGGATGAAGCATTTACTGTTTTCAAAACATTTGTGACACTTGTGGAGAATTAGAGTGGCAAGAAGCTTAAATGCTTACGCACTGACAATGGTGGAGAGTATGTTTCAAAGGCCTTTCAGGACTTTTGTGAGTCAAAAGGTATAAAACGTGAACTTACTGCTCCTTACAATCCTCCTCAAAATGGTGTTGCTGAGAGGATGAATAGGACCATACAAGAGAAGGTCAGAAGTATGTTGTCTAATGCACAACTGCCAAATGGGTTCTGGGCTGAAGCTGTATCAATAGCTGTTCATCTTATAAATAGATCTCCTAGCAAGGTTTTGCAGAAGGATTCAGTGGGAGAGATGGTATGGTCAGGCAAAATGCCCTCATACAAGCATCTCAGAGTCTTTGGCTGTGAGGCATATACTCATGTTCCAAAGGAATTTAGGAACAAACTTGAGCCAAAGAGTAGAAAGTGCATCTTTCTAGGCTATGGTAATTCTGGTGAGATGGGGTACAGGCTTTGGGATCCCGAATCCAAAAAGGTTATTCACAGCAATGATGTTCACTTTAATGAAGCCAAATATCATTCTAAACCAGAGAGGGTTGAGGAGATTAGAAGAGTTTTCTTCCAAGAAGATGGACCTGCACGTGCAAGACAAAATGTCAGGGCTCAACAAGAGCAAGGACAGGATAGAGTGGAACCACAGGTTGTGGCTGAGGCTGAGCCACCTATTTTGTGTAAATCTGGACGTATCACGCGACCTCCTAATCGGTTTGTTCCATCTATGAACTATGTCATGTTGACTGATTGCAATGAGCCTTCATGTTACAAGGAAGCAGTGCAAATGAAGGACTCCGGGAATTGGCAATTGGCCATGCAGTCAGAGGTGACAGCTGCATAAAAAACCAGACATGTAAGCTAGTTAAATTACCACAGGGCAAAAAGGCTCTACCTTGTAAATGGGTTTACAGGTATAAGATCACCACTCATGATAGTCAGCCAAAGTACAAAGCAAAACTTGTTGCCAAGGGATTTAAGCAAGAACAAGGCATTGACTTTGATGAAGTCTTATCTCCGGTGGTCAAGATGACTACATTGAGATGCTTTATTGCATTGGTTGCCATATTAGATTTGGTGTTGCACCAAATGGATGTCAAGACAGCGTTCTTGCATGGTGATTTAGATGTGGAAATTTACATGAAGTAGCCAGAAGGGTTTGTTGAGAAAGGCAAGGAAGATTTGGTATGCCAGTTGTTAAAGAGTCTTTACGGCTTAAAACAATCACCTAGGGCATGGTACCCTAAGTTCCACAAGTTTATGCTTTCTCAAGGCTACAAACGTAGTGAGTTTGATCACTCTCTATATACAAAGAAGGCTAAGGATGGCAGTTGGCTGATCCTTATTTTGTATGTGGATGGCATGTTGATTGCTGGCAAGCACTTGGAAGAAATTTCAGCTTTGAAGTCAAAGATGGCAAAATCGTTTGACATGAAAGACATGGGTGAGGCAAGTCATATACTTGGTATGCGCATTGAGAGAGACAGATCAAAGAAGTTGATTTGGTTATCTCAAACAGAGTATATTGACAAGGTTTTGCAACGTTTCAATATGGAGAAGGGAAAGGCATTGAGTGTTCCATTGCCACCATATGTGAAACTTAGCAAACAAGATTGTCCTGTGTCTGAGGAAGAACATGCTGAAATGGATAAGATTCCATATGCGTCTGCAGTGGGTAGTTTGATGTATGCAATGATTGCTACTTGCCCAGACATTGCATTTGCAGTGGGAGTAGTAAGTCGATACATGTCAAACCCATGCAAGAAACATTGGGAGGCAGTGAAAGGAATATTGAGATACCTGAAAACTACAAAGAGTATGCGTATATGCTATGGGAGTCAGGAGCTAAGTGTAAAGGGTTTTACAGACTCAGATTATGCAGGTGACTTAGACAACCGAAGGTCTACGTCAGGGTATGTCTTTACATTGGCTGGTGGAGCAGTATCATGGCGTTCTAGATTACAAGATTGTGTTACTCAGTTTACTATAGAGGTTGAATATGTTGCAGCATCAGAGGCATGCAAAGAATCAATTTGGCTTAATCGACTAGTAACAGATTTGGGAATCAAAGAAGAGATGCCTGTGTTATATTGTGATAGTCAGAGTGCTATACAATTGGCTCGCAATCCAGTTTATCACTCAAAGACAAAGCATGTGGATGTGAAGTATCATTTCATCAGGGAAATGCTCGAGGATAAGCAAATTCAGCTTGTCAAAGTTCACACTAGAGAAAATCCTGCTGATCTACTTACAAAAGGACTTTCCTCAGGGAGCTTTGCGCATTTTTGCAAGCAGTTAGGTGTCGGGTAGTACATCACTTCTCTACATCTCTTGTATATTAGCTTGTATAGTAGCTTCTCTCACACTTAAAGTACCACATTGGACTTTAAGTGGGAGGTTGTTAGGATATAAAGCCCAATGTGGTCGTCCAGGTAAGTGGGCGGGCCGCCAGGTATGTACATGTCATAATAATCAATATCTAATTCTCCTAAATGATTTTCTCATATTAAACTGATCATTTAATGTGGGGAAGGCCAGGGGAGAAAAAGCTAGAATATTGGTTAACCTAGCAGACCGGCCACAGTAGGGATCCAAAGGAGAGAAAATAGGGATCCAAAGGGGGGGGCATCAGCAAAAGAGCCATGTGCACAATGGGCTAAAAAGACCCTAGGGTTCAGCCCATTAAGACTTCCAAAATGCTAAGGTTCCAAAATTTAAAGGTTGTGTCCAAAGGTCAACCCTAGGGAAAATTGGATGCTTTGTGTGTGCCCTAAAAGTCTTTGCACATCCCTACATGGGAGGGGGCGAGCCCTAAAGGTAGGGGATGAGAGAGAAAGCCACACACACACACACACACACACACACACACACACAGAGGATCCCTTTACACAAAGGGAATGAGGGACACATGTCAACTCCCTAGGCCAGATGCCCACAAGGTGTGCCCAATTTCTATTGGATGACCCTTGAAGTGGACCAATGAGAATTAAGCTAGAGTAAATCTAGTTTAATTAATTTAAAAACAATTAATAAAAGAAACCAATGAGAATTAAGTCTCCTAGAAGACTATTGGGCAGTCTCCCAAGGAGTCCAATGAGCATTCAGGAGCCCCATGGCTTGCCTGATTCCTATTGGCCAGGAGGCAAAGGGGTCCAATGAGAGTTTAGTTTAATTCTTTAATTACCTAAAGCTCTCACAAAGGGGGAAAGGGGGACACATGTCAGAAGGCTATCACTTATGCTGCTTAATTGTAATTGGCTTGACTTGGGGAGGGCCAATGAGGCTTCAACAAGAGCAATTAGCAAGAGGGCTCGCCCAAGAGAGAGAGAGGGGGCTGATTTTTGCAAGGCATTATCACACACACACTCACACAAGCTCATATGTGAAGAAAGAGAAGACTATCTCTTCCCAAGCTTTAATGGAGAATTCATCACCTACTCCAAGCTTGTGAGATAAAAGCCTACATCAACACTCTCTTGGCATGTGGATGCAAATCCAACCAAGAGCCAAGCTTCAATGCATGCTCATCTCCTCTACCAAGCTAATTACTAAGCTGAGCTATGCTACATATGAGTGATTATGTGAGGAGATGTACATCTTTCTCGTAAGATACTCCTTCTTCCTCTCAATCTACTCTCATACCCTGCTAGCTCTCACCATCTTCGAAGGTGTGTGAGGTCTTGGGTCTGAGAACGGGGATAATTCAAGTTGTGTTTGTTAAGTGTTTTGCTTAGTGCATGTAGTTTCCATCTTCATTGCACTAGCTAGTCTTGAAGGAACACAAAGAATTGTATTGTACAATGTCTCTCTTGATGGGAGAAACCATAATACAAAGCCTTTTGGAGGGGGGACCGGATCCATGCAAATCCGGCCCTCAACTGTTGTCAATAGCTTAATTTCTCTCTCTTTTGAAAGTATTGTCGATGCTATCTAACTAGGTGTTATGCTTTTTGTTGCTCTCTCCACCCAAGCACTCTTGTAATCCTCATTAGGAATCTATTCTAATGAAATGCCCACTATGTTCATGCTAATTTCCACTACACATAAGTTATTAGGCCATTAAATGTTACTTGCTCACATATTCTTTTGTAAAAACCTAATAAGAACTCACTATGCTCTACACATTACAGTAGAGTGAGTTCACCATATCGTCGTGCTCTTCTTCTCTCACTCTCTCTCGCGTCGCACTTCCGCTCGTACTCCTTCACTCTCCACCATTGTCAATCTGCAACCTCTTGAGTTTCTTGAGAGACTGATTCTCAATGAGTGCCAATAATTTTTGGCACACAAGAAGAACTTGATCCTTATGTTTCAAAGAATATGCCCACACCTTTCGAGTAGAGTCATCTATGAATGTCACAAAATAGCTGCCCCCCCCTAGAGGTTTGGTTGACATAGGACCACAAACATCACTATGAACTAAATCTAAAGGTTTAGCTCGCTTTTGACCCAATGGTAACTGGACGGACCTAGTCTGTTTGTCGTAGATACAGTGTTCACAAACAGGAAAGTCAACATAAGACAAGACAGGTAAGTAGCCAAAACGAGTCAGAGTTCTCATTCCTTTTTGGCTAATATGACCTAGCCAACAATGCCACAACTCAGTAGACGATAGCTGGGCTATAGATATGTAATCATGAACAACATTTGACACATGCATGGAATACAAGGTACCATGCTTCTGACTTATGAGTACAATAAGATTACCTTTGCATACTACCATGCTTTTGACCTATGAGTACAATAAGATTACCTTTGCATACTATCCACGAACCATTGCCAAATGTGGTGTTGTAGCCCAAATCATCAAGCTGACCAACAGAAAACAAGCTCTTAGTCAACTTGGACACATGTCTGACATTACATAAAGTAAAGTGTGTGCCATTCCTTAGATGCAATTTGATGTTTTTGACACCCTCAATGTCTAGTTCATAAGCATCACCAAGTCTCACTTTGCCACAAGAGTGAGAATAAGTAGAGAACCACTCTCTATGTGGTGTCACATGAAAACTTGCACCAGAATCTACTATTCAATTGTGTGCATATTGCGCATCTTTTGTAACCAGAGCCTCGATAGGTAGATCTGCTGTGAAGACCAATATGTCAGAGTAAGTGGCATAAAAACCGTTGGAAGAGTCTCCACAATAGGAGCATTTGAAGACTCTAGCACATTGATCTCCTCTAACTTTCCCTTGTTTGAATCATCAGACTTAGAAGTGTCACAGGATTGTTTATCCTTCTTGCTTTGCTACCATTTCCTGCAATCCTTCTTCACATACCCTTTTTTATGGCAGTGATAGCACTTGACATTACAGATAGGACCCTGAGCCTTACTGCGTGAGCCCCCACGTTCCTTGCTTTTGGCATGACTTTGAGTGCGACCCCTCTGTCTATCACTAGCAACATACACATCACCATCCTTCTTGCCTTCAAGAGATTTCCTACGAATCTCTTCGGTAAACAAACTCCCAAGGACGTCATTATACACAAGACTAGTACTAGGTGTTGAGCTGCTAATCGCAGTACCAGACGTATCCCAAGATGAGGGTAAACTGCATAGCAAGAAGATACATTTGATTTTCTCATCGAAGACCAAACCTTGAGTGGTCAACTAAGTGAAAATGATATTGAACTCATTAATGTGAGTAGAAATAGTGCCCTCTTCCCTTATACGAAGGTCAAACAGCTTCTTCATCAAGAAAAACTTATTAGTGACACTTTTGTTCTCATAGTTGGAACACAATTTATCCCATACATCTCTAGCAGTCCTTTCTCCAACTATTGTAAAGTACACAGATTCGGCCAAATGCAAACGGAGGGTAGATTTGGCCTTAGCATCAAGTCTCTCCCACTCAACATCTATATACTCGCCCTCTAGGTGCTCCATGATAGGATTTAGCTTGCCTTTTTGTATGAGAACATCTTGAATTTTCTCTTTTCAGATAGCAAAACTTGTCCCATCAAATTTTCGGATATTGTAAATACCCTTTTCACCGCTAGATGACATGGTTGCAAGCTAAAGATAATATGGAAATAAACACTGGTAAATCTGAGAAAAATTCGATAGACTTTTCCCAGAAAAACTAAGAGAATCTCAATCCAAAACTGTCACAAGAGATCAGTAACGCATTAAAAGTAATTCTCTCAGAGCATAAGACATGCGCATGAACCACTAATTGTGCATAAAATGTCAAAAGCTGACCCAAGACTGCCAACATGACGTCAAATGCACCTAGCCCTCTCTATACATGTCCTATGACGAGGCCACGAAAAAAGGGGTACTCCAACAACTTGTATCACCAAAAGGGTCTCAACATTCGAGAATCCCCCAGGTCAAGAAAACCTCACGCTATCAATCCTCACAAAAGGTTATGCAGACAAGAAACCAGCCCTGTCTTAGAAAGGGCCTCCGAACCGAGTCTCAAAAGCGGTTGAGACTGCCAGAAACAAGCCAAATCGGCTCCACAAAAGGTACATATGGCAGTTTCCGCAACTCAACGTACATCCACTACCAACAATACTGCAAGGTGCAGTATACGCGCTCAAACGTACATCCACTATCAACAATACTGTATGGTGCAGTATACGCGCTCAAACAGGCGCCAAACAAAATGTGCAAGTAGTAAACAAATCCCTGCAGGGAGTAAAACTTCTCTCAAAAGAGCGCTGATGCAAAACACTAAGAAACCTGGAAGTCTTGTATGTATGCAAGAAACTGTGAGGAGATGGATGCTTGAAAAAACCCGAGACAGTGTCGATGCCAAAAGTGCTCCTAATCAGCCCATAAACACCGTCTCAATAGCACATAATAGCCATAAAACAGCTATATGCAATCCCAAAATATTCTCTGAACAACCTACACCTGTGTCGTGTACCTGTACATGTAGCAAAAGTGAGTTGAAAAATACAACTCCTGAAGCGTAGCTCGGATGAAGCTTTCGATTGCACGAACAACTTCAAAAGGGGGGTAAAACCCTAGGACGCCTGATGGAAACGCTCTCAGAATGTTGAATTTACCGATGCCAAAATTGAAAACCTGTGTGCACTTTTGAAACTGCGCGCGCGCGGACGCAACAACCCACTTGTAGATGGGTTAGTAGTAAGTGGGATGTCCGGCGGACGCAACATCCCATCCCCGGACTGTAAAGAATCAGATGTTGCACACTATCCTCGCTTTCTTCTTCCTCTTTCTCTTTGTCGTCACCATCTTCTAACACAGAGAATGGTGACCCGCCACCCAAGAGAGAAAGAGAAGGTGTAAATGGAGGAGTTATGAGGCATGGAAGAGATCACGCAAGTTAAAAAAGTTCAAAGAGAGAGGAAAGAACGTCACTTTCCTTACCTATGATGGAACCTTTGGAGTAAGTGCAGTGTTGGATTTTATTTAACAAATCGATGCAACTTTTGGAGATGAAGATTTCTTGGAATCTTCAAATCTTTGAAATGTTTCTATGCATTTCCAAAAGGTAGCCCGTCAATGTTGGGCAAGTCTACGTGCCCAATGTGAAGCTTCAAAGATATTGAAAGCTTTGAGGATTAAGATTATGGAAGTAATTCCTTGCAAGTGATGCCAAAGACAAAGTCCTCACGGAATGGAAAAGCTTGAAGATGGCCCCGGACAACTCTATTGAAAAGTATGTGGATAAGGTTTGAAAGTTACAACTAAAAGCCACTGTCTACAAGAAGATAGAATTTTTTGAACAAAAGAAACAATTCTGTGTTGGCCTATCTGCAGAGACAAGTGATTATGTCAACTCGGAAAGACCTAAAACTATCTCAACAGTTATACATCAGACTATGGTCACCTTGAGGATTCATTTCCAACAAGGGAGTAAGAAGGGCTCAAAACCAACGGAAGCTAAGGAACTTGTTGAGCCAAAGGGGAAGAACAATGCAATGTAGAAGTCTCCTAAGACTAACAATAACAAAAACAACAACAAAGCAAAGATGAAGAAAAAAGGCTACAAAGGTATAAACAAACTTTCACCCAAGAGGTTGACTGTTATCGTAAAGATAACAAGTGTTTCAAATGTGGGGAGGAATGACATGTCTCTTGAACATATTCAAAGAGAAGTGAACGTAATGACCCTCCTAGAGCATGTAGAGTGCGCAGGTGATGGAGAAGGTAGGAAAGAAGACTACACACACACACCAACACACATCGAGACACACACACACCATCGTTACCCTGCAGCAGCCATTCAACGATCTGCTCTTCTCTTCTTCTCTCTCTTGAACTATTATCCAAAGTATATTTACAACATAGTATAGTCAGTGTCCAGCCGCCCATAGCACAATGGACATATTCTTTAACATCATATTCTTTAACACTCCCCCTCAAGCTCAGAGTGAGCTTGCATATGATGGATTCCCAATGCTTCACGAAAGTAGCAAAACTTCTCCTTTCCAAGAGCTTTTGTGAATATATCCGCAACTTGATCATTTGTCTTCACATACACCAAATCAATCTCATTTGCCAAAATTTTTTCTCTAATGAAGTGATAATGTACCTCAATGTGTTTAGTGCGAGCATGGTAGACTGGATTCTTTGCCAACATGATGCTGCTAATATTGTCACAATATATAATGACACTGTCAAGATAGTCAAAACCAAATTCTACCATAAGCACTCTCAACCATGACTCTTCACATGCTGCCAAAGCTGCTCCACGATATTCAGCTTCTGTACTTGATAATGCTACAGTTGATTGCTTGTTGCTACTCCAACTTATCATACCATTGCCAATGGAAAATGCATAACCACTTGTAGATCTTCTATCCATAAAATCTCCTGCCCAATCTTCTTCTGTGACCATAAAGACAAAGCTTCCCATTCTTTTCATAAAATATTCCATAACTGACAGTGGCTTTCACATATCTCATAATCCGTCTCACTGCATCAAGATGACTCTTACATGGATTTTGCATGAATGACACAACACCCACTGCATAACTCAAATCTGGCCTTGTTATTGTCAAGTAAATAAGGCTTCCAACCATCTTGCGATACATAGTGACATCCTCAATGTAATGTCCATCATCAAACAACTTCACATTTTGATCAAGAGGTGTATCAACCGGTTTGTACGCTGTCATTCCATACTTCTCAAGCATATCCAACGCGTATTGTCTTTGTATCATCCAAATTCCTGATAAAGTATTGACAATTTCAATTCCCAAGAAATATCTCAACTCACCAAGGTCCTTCATGTTGAATTCTCTCAACAAACTCTTCTTGACATGCAAAATTTGCTCAGCATGACTTCCAGTGAGAATCAAATCATCAACATAGATAACAATAACGACGATCTCTCCATCAACATGCTTCAAAAATAATGAGTGATCAGCTGTAGATTGTTTAAATCCAATCTTCTTCAAGAATATGGTTATCTTTTCACACCAAGCTCTAGATGCTTGCTTCAAACCATACAATGCTTTCTTCAACTTACACACATAATATGGAAACTCTGGATGTTGATAACCCTCTGGCTGTATCATATAAAATTCTTCTTCCAAGTCACCATTCAAGAATGCATTATCCATATCCATTTGCCGTAACTTCCAACCGAACATACTTGCCATTGCTATCACCAATCTGACTGTTGTCATCTTTGCAGCTGGACTAAATGTCTCATCATAATCAAGACCTTTTGTTTGTGCATAACCTTTAGCAACAACTCTCGCTTTGTATCTTTCCACACTACCATCTGACTTGCACTTGACTTTGTATACCCATTTTGAACCAATTGTTTTCTTTCCACTTGGCAAGCGAACCAAATCCCAAGTGTCATTCTTCACAAGAGCATCCATCTCATCATCCATAGCTGACTCCCATTCTGATTTTCCAATTGCCTCTTGAAAACATGTAGGCTCTTTATGTTGCACATGTGAAACCATGTATGCATAATGTGTACGCATGTAACCATTGTATGTCAATCTATCAACTGGATAACGCACCCTCTTTGATCTTCTCAATTGTGGTGCACTCTTCTCTTCAACTCTTGCATATGGGGGTACATATTTCTCAATATGATTACTACCAGGTGTCCTCAAATGTGGTAAACCATGCTCTTCATCGAGGCTTTCATCTCCAGAACTCTCTTCAACCACTTTCTTCTTGCCTTTCTCGTCTTGCTTCTTATCTTGCAAACGACCGCTCCATGGGTTGACACTTCCTGTACTCTCCTCTGCCATATGTGGTCCTGAAATAGTTCTTGTTGATGGTCCTGGCTTATCAACAACATGACGCACATTCTCTTGATCTTCATACTCATCTTCTATCATCACTGGCTTTGGTTTATACCATGGTTCATGCTCACAAAATCTGACATCTCTACTGACATAAACTTGTCTTGTCGTAGGATCATAGCACTTGTAACCTTTCTTTTCAACTGGGTAGCCCAAGAATATACACTTCATTGCCTTTGGCTCCATCTTCTTTCTTGCTTCATTTGGCACATGAACATAGCAAACACATCCAAAAACTTTCATGTAGGAAACTGTTGGCTTGATCCCATAAAGTCTCTCATAAGGTGAAATTTCATGAATGGTAGCTGTTGGTGTTCGATTCATAATGTGTACTGCTGTATGAGCTGCTTCAGCCCAATATGTTAATGGCATATTCATCTCATTCATCATGGCTCTTGCAATCTCTGCTATGAATATATTCTTTCTCTCAGCAACTCCATTTTGTTGTGGTGTGTATCTGCAAGTAATTTGTCTTCTTATGCCTTGTTCACGTAAGTAATCATCAAAACTGTGTGACATGTACTCTCCCCCTCCATCTGTACGTAGGCATTTAATTTGACAACCATTCTCTTTCTCAACCATAACTTTGAACTCCAAAAATACTTCAAATGCCTCTGACTTTGCCTTTAGAAAGTAAACCCATGTCATTCTGCTGTAATCATCCGTAAATGTGATAAAATATCGACAACCATTTGGTGTAGCATGATCACAAGGTCCCCAAATATCTGAATGAACAATTTTCAAAGGACTTTGGCTAATCCTCCCCCTCTTTGGAAATGGTAAACGAGATTGCTTTCCAAATTGACAAGCTTCACAAACATGATCAAAATTCAATCTGCCAAACTTTGGTAATCCACGTACAATTTGATTTGATTGCATATGCTTTAGTCTTCTAAAATTGACATGACCAATTCTCTTATGCCATAACTCTGCCCAATCATCTTGAGTGGCTGATTTGTTTGCATACATACCACTGTGTAAACATGGATCTCCAGCTTCCAATGAGAACAAGTGACCTTTCTTTCTTCCACGTGCCAATATCTTGCCTGGTCTGCCTTTGTGAAACTCCTCTATGAAGCATCCATAACGATTAAAACGGACTTGCAACCCTTGATCTGTCATTTGTCCAACTAATGCTAAATTCTTTGTGATTGAAGGCACATATAGAACATCTCCCAATGTGTTGTATGTCCCGTCTTTTTCTAGCAATGGAACTGAACCAACGTGTGTAATCCGATGCATAGTATCATCACCTGTAGCGACAAACTCATCCTCTTCTAACTTCTCTTTTTTGTCAAACCATTCACCATGATATGTCATATGATTTGTGGCACCACTATCTAAATACCAATCATCTGTATGATGTGGCTCCACCATGCTTCCAACAACATGCTCCATAGGAAATAAATGTCCACTCGACCTATTGTCATATATATTTTGATCATGAGGATTGTATCCAACAAAGTTTCCTCCATGTCTGCCATAACCTCGGCCTCTTCCACCACGATCACGATTTTGATTTAGCCTTGTGTAACATTCTCTTTCAAAGTGACCATAAATGCCACATCTGTTACAGTATCCATCTCTTTGAGGATGTACAAATCGTCCACCTCCACGTCCACGAGTTCGGGCTCTCCCCCTGCCTCTTTGGCTATAATCATTGTAACTTTGACTTTGTTGGTTTTGCCATTGACCTCTTCCAACATTGTTTCCACGACCATAGTTTCCTCTTCCACCTCTATTGTTTCCACAACCTCTAGAGTAAAAAACCTGATCTCTGGAATTGTTATTTGATGTAGAAGGACCTGACTTGCCTAACTTCACCTCTTCTTGCAAACAAAGGTTTACTAACTCTTCAAAATCAGGCATGTGTCCTCGAACAGATATAGATGTATCCAATGACTTGTATTCCGGTCCCAAACCATTCAATGTCACTGAAACTAAGTCATCATCTGGAACTTCAACATTAATGCTCCCAAGATCTTCTTGTATTTGCTTTATCTCTGTCACATAATTTGATATGGATCTATTTCCTCGCCATACACAATGTAACCTTTGCTTCAAGTGAACTTTTCGTGGTTCTGTATTGGAGCTGTTCATTCTTGCTAGTATCTCCCATGCTTTCTTTGGAGATTGAGCCTTCTTCACATGTGGTATAAAGAAGTCACTAATGCATAGTGAAATCCAATGCATCACTTTCCTTGAATTCTCGATCCACTTCTTGTAAGCTTCTACTCCTGCTTGCCATGTTTTATGTGCTTCAACATTCTCTCTATTTGGTTCCAAACCAACCTCGGGACACTCTTGTTCACCTGTAATGTAATCCCTTAAACCTTTTCCCATGATAAAGTTCTCCATCCTGTAAGACCATATGCTGTAGTTCTCTCTGGTCAGCTTCTCTCCAACAATCTGTGTGACTTGAGTTGATCTTTCTGCCATCTTCACTCTCTCAGTTTCTTTCAAAGGATTTTGATAAAATTTCGACAGAGTTTCGTTTGTATTTGGACAATATCTCAAGTGAAAATCTTAACCAAAGTGCTCATAAACACTGACAGAAAATCTCTCACTGCCAAGGGAAAATCCACTGACTCACTTTGCCACAGACTGACTCAGTACTATGCATAAATACTCTAAAACAATGTCCACATGGACCTGTATGCAAATGCAATCCATACGCTGTCCTGTACCACATATCCATACATCCACCTTCTTCCCATAGTCGTAAACGACATATGAGGTCTTTCGCGGGGCTAGTCGGGGGTTCGCTCCAGTACCTAATCCACCTTGCCAAGGTACCAAAGCTCCCAAGGCAAGGCTTCAAAAAACCTCATTCGACCCTCACAAAGGCTTCAGTTTTCCAAAATACATTGACCGCATATCCATACATAACCACAAAGTACTCAATCTGACAATATAACCGCCTCAACTTCTTCCCACAACCTTTCTTACATAGGCGGCTGTCCATAACGGACCCACAACAACCAAACATAATCTTCGATAACACAATATCATGATGCAAAAGCTCTATGTCGCTCTCCAAAACCTGTGTAAATGCTGAATTCTTCACCTGTAACCTGTAAATCTACTGCCGAGTGCAAAACTGGACATCTCCTATGCTTGTGTGAGCTGGCTGTTTGCTACAGAAAATTGTAGATTTTGGCAAATCTGAGTATGCCAATGCGTCCGGAACGCCCAAAAACATAAAGATAGACTCCTGGATCACTGTATTCCGAGTTCAGGTGAGGGAGTTATGACCAAAAAACCTCTCTTTTTTGCTGTTTTCCAGAGCTGCGGAAACCTGTGTATTGACTGTAGCTCCTCAAACTGAGCTCTGATACCACTTTGTAGAGTGCGCAGGTGATGGAGAAGGTAGGAAAGAAGACTACTCACACACACACACACACCAACACACATCGAGACACACACACACCATCGTTACCCTGCAGCAGCCATTCAACGATCTACTCTTCTCTTCTTCTCTCTCTTGAACTATTATCCAAAGTATATTTACAACATAGTATAGTCAGTGTCCAGCCGCCCATAGCACAATGGACATATTCTTTAACATCATATTCTTTAACAGAGCCACCATGGGAAAAGCTCTAAAAAAGGAAGGCCATTTCAAAGGAGCACCACTCTCTTATGCTTGGGGAAAGTAAGAGAGCATGATGCTTTTATACTATTTGATCCTTGCTCTACCCACAACTTTAGTTCAATTGAGTTAGCTATTAAGCTAGGAATTCATGACTGAGATGAGGAATGTGGTAAAAGCAGACGAGCTTTCAAAGAGCAAGAGGCCTCAATCACTCCATTGATTGGGAAGCTAAGGCTCCATGTGTAAAGCTATGTTGACAAAGAAGATTTCTTCATCTCTTCACTTAAGCATGAAGATGTTATCCTAGGGGCATCGTGGTTTTTGATCGCATGGCTGCTACTATGAAGTTTTTTGAAAGAAAATTCATCTTTTCCTATAGAGACAAGAATGTTGCACTTGATGTAAACAATGCAAGCAACACTATACCACTTGTACATATTCAAGATTTAAACAAAGTAATGAAAAGTTCTCTTTTTTATTACATTGTTTTTGTCAAGGAGTTTAAGGAAGATGCATCTGTTTCTAATAAAGTTAAAAATGAAACTAAAGAGGAGTTAAAATTCTCTAGCTTCCTAACTTACTTTCAAAATGCGTTAACGTATGACATTCCTTGGGATCTGCCTCCCAAAAGAGGACAAGATGATCATTTCATAGAACTTCTACCTATTGGTAGTTCACCTCCTAATAAGCCTCTTTATCGAGTCTCATCGGCTCAATAAGAGGAGATTATGAGGCAAGTGAATGAGCTTGTGGAAAAAGGGATAGTCATGCCTAGTTCATCTCCATTTTGTTCACTAGTTCTACTAGTTCAAAAGAAAGATGGTACTTATAGAATGTGTGTGAATAATTGAGCGCTTAATTAGATAATCATATAAAGAATAGACTTCCTTGTCCTAGGATAGAAGATTTATTTGTGACAAGCTACAAGGGATTGCCTACTTTAGTAGAATAGATCTCAAAAGCAGTTATCATTAGATAAGGATTATATTCATAAGACATCCTTTCGTACAACCTTTGGTCTATATGAATTCTTGGTACTTCCTTTTGGCTTACCCATGTGACGGCTACTTTTAATTGAATGATAGAGAGTACCTCATCAAAGCTTTACGAAATTATCCTTTGATGACATTATCATATACTCAAAGTCTATTGAGGAACATAAACAACATCTTCATGTAATATTTCAAGTTTTGAGAAATAATAGGCTTTATATTAATAAAAAAAGTAATTTTTTCTTAAAGGAGATCTAATATCTAGGTCATATTATCTCCCAAGTAGGGATTCGAATGGACCCTGAAAAGTTAGAGGCAATAAAAGGATTTCCTATACCAACAAATCTACATGAATTGAGAAGCTTTATAGGAATGTGTGCATACTATAGATGATCCTTACGTTTGGCAAGTTGAGGGCTTGTGGCAAGGGCCCTCCCCTTGGTGGCAGTGGAGGTTGCAAGTCTGACTTCTTATGAAAGTGCATTGCTCGCCTTGACAACTTGTTGATTGTGTCCTTCTTTGGCTCAATTCTAGGTCCACCTGGGTGGTTGGTTGGTTGGATTGATGGTTGTAGGAGCCACTTGAATGGTGATGGAGCTCGTGGCTCCCCCCTTAATTGGCAGTATGATCTTCTTAGTCTGTAGTTTTCTCTAATTTCTTTGCTAGGGGGGAAACCTTACATTAGGAGAAACTTGGACTCACTTTTGGGCCTTTTAGAGAGAGAGAGAGAGAGAGAGAGAGAGAGAGAGAGAGAGAGAGAGAGGCGCTCGACCAATGAGAAAGAGGCTTACGTTGCATTGAAGATTGTCATTTTGGAGCCAATCTCATTTAGAAAAAAACGGAGAAAATAATATTTTTGTTCTTCAAATTATACAATGTCACACTTATAAATGCCATAAGTCGCAATAACTCTGTACCAACGAATTTCAGAACTTGCATTGAAGACTCTATTATCTATGTTCCCACCCAAATATTGCTTTGAGTAGTTCTACTTCCCTCTCAAAACTGTCTTCCCTTTTTCATATTTATGCTAGCTCTATTGTGTGTTCTAGTGCACACCATGACTACCTCTCAAAGGCCTAGCGCTACCATTGAATCTGTTAGCATCTTTAATCAGTGTACCTCTCAAAGGCCTAGCACTACCATTGAATCTGTTAGCATTTTTAATCAGTTATACTACATATGATCAGGCACATGGATACCTGTTGAAGATGATGAAATAGGAAACAGAAGGAAGACAGCAACTCAGAGTAGGAAGAAGATGGAGAAGGAGAAGACACAGAGCTTGTGTACGAGATCTCTGTAGTCTGTCTCTCTGTATTAGAATAATAGAGTATACAAACTCAGAGCTACAAATCTTATATGAAACCCTAAGAGATAAGGTGTCCTTTCACACCAGATGTCCAGGGGGAAAAACCCAGTGGGAGAAAAGTGCCTCTGGTGAAGCGCGTATACATACTAACACTACTACATGTCTACAAATCCCCCCTGTAGTGATAGTGTGAATCCGTACAAGGTAGCAGATCATCATGTGTATGAGAGTAAGCCCAAAGCTTTTCGGAAAGCTTCAAACTTTTCTCGTGATAACGCCTTCGTAAATAGATCTGTAATGTTATCCTGTGTAGGACAGTAAGTTAGTGTGATCTCCCCTGCATGTAGCCTTTCCCTAACATAGTGGTAGTGAACCTCTATGTGCTTTGTTCTTGCATGAAATACTGGATTCCTTTCAACTGCCATAGCACTCTGACTGTCAGTGAAAATGGTAGTGGGTGCCTGTTGACACTCACAAAGATCTGCCAATAACCTGCATATCCATACACAATCAACTGTTGCCGTGAAAGCTGCCCTGTACTCAGCTTCACAAGTTGATGTAGCCATTGTGGGTTGCTTCTTGCTTAGCCAAGATATACATGCATTTCCCAAGAAAAAACAATTCCCACTTGTGGAATGTCGTGTGTCAAAATCACCAGCCCAATCTGAATCGCTGTAACCAAGAAGCTGCATAGAACTGTGCTTTCCATACATATCCCCCCTTGGAAAGAACATGGCAAGATTAGGGGTACCTGAAAGGTAACGAAGTATGCGCTTCACAGCCTGCCAATGATGCATACCTGGGCTGTGCATAAATCTGCTTGCTTGTGAAACCCCAAATCGAATGTCTGGACGAGTGTTGCCTGCCAAATATATCAAGCAACCAACCGCTGCTGCATAAGTATGTACATCAAAAGGTTCCCCAACATCGTGCATGCTCAACTTTGATCGAGTTTCTACGGGTGTAGAGATTGGTTTACAATTTTGCATACCAAACTTGTCCAAAATTTTATGCAAATATTTTGCCTGCAACATGTATATGCCATCCTCTGATTGCACAAACTGAATACCCAAGTAATAATGTAGCAAACCAAGATCAGACATCTCAAAGGTTTTTCTCAAAGCATCTTTAAACGCTTCAATTTCATCTGCAGTATTGCTTGTAAGAAGCATATCATCTACATAAAGTGTTAGCATAATGAGAACTCCATCTCTCTTTTTGACATACAAAGTACTTTCTGTTGGACTATTCTGAAATCCCTGGCCAATTAAATAAGTATGTATCTTCTCATACCATGCTCTTGGAGCCTGTTTGAGACCATACAAAGCTTTACGCAATCTACATACCTTTTGCTCTTGACCTTTTACAACAAAACCACTTGGTTGACTTACATAAACTTCTTCCTGCAAATCACCATTCAAAAAAGAAGTTTTTATATCCAACTGATGCACTTTCGAACCATGATGAGCAGCAATTTCAACTAGTGATCTAACTGTGGACGCACGAGAAGTAGGAGCAAAGGTTTCATCATAATCTATGCCTTTCTGTTGTGCATAGCCTTTTGCCACAAGCCTTGCTTTGTACCTGTCAACAGTACCATCTTGTTTCCTTTTTACCTTAAAAACCCACTTTGTACCAATAGGTTTTTTACCTGTAGGCAAGTCCACTAGATCCCATGTATGATTCTTATGAATAGAATCAATTTCTTGCTGCATAGCATCTTTCCACTGAACACACTCTAAAGCTTGTTCAAATGAATCAGGCTCATCTGCATCACAAAGAGTGCTAAAGCAAGCCAAATCTACTTGCTCTCTGCCAAAAGTAGTATTAGCACGTGTTTTTCGTGGCAATGGTGCATCCAACTTGCTATCCTGCAAAGTTTTTTGCACCCATTTAGGCAAGGTTCTTTCTTCCCTGAGAACTTCTTGCTCGTCACGCACAATTTCCTCTATATCATGAGGTGTCACATGCTGATCAAAAGATTGATCAAGATTATCAACCTGTTGTGATTCTTGATTCAACTCCAAGGGATTCAATTTAAATTTGTCAAATACGTAAGACAGGGAAAACTTTGGATATTTTAGGCACCATCTCCAGGAGGTTAGAGTCATTGAGGGAGCAAAGATTACTTTGAAATTCCTTAACTGCTCAAGGGCAGCACTATCCCGACAAAAGATTCCACCAGTTTGTGGAATAGATGGAGTAGCCGGAGTACAGACAAAAGAGGGATTGAGACCACATAACTTCCTTAGAAAGTTAGACAGATCAGCACCAAAGGAGGAGAAAAGGGCAAGTTCTTGCTGGTATTGTGAGGAGAGTAGGGGAAGTTGGGCTATGTACTGGGCGATTAAATTCACCCCTTCCATGGAGTCTTTATCCAAAGTAGCTAAAATTTTGACCCAATCATTAAAAGATAGCATATGTAAGATAGATAATTTCTTGTCAGAGGTAAGAGCCGAATCATAAATTAGTTGAGAAGCATCCAAGCTGCTAATACATCTGAGTACAAGAGATATGGCCATTGAGAGGGGCTCCGAGGATAATTCCAATCCTTGTGAGAAAGCAAGAGTCTACAATTTATCAAAAAAGTGAGGTGAGGTTCACTTATACTTACCATAGTAAGTAATACAATCTTTGGCCTTCTTAGAGAAGAAGGGTTTAGTTCTAACTGCCAAAGCATTCTTTGGTTTATGGTCCTTAAGGTATAGCTTAAGTCTACTCGAGAATCTTTGCATGATTCTCAGGGTTGTGATTAGTGCTCATGCGGGCTATCTTTCTATAGGGTAAACAGTCCTGAAAAAGGAACAATATAAACATAAATAACAGTAAAAACAGTAACTGTAATTTTTTGGGCCTGCAAACCTTCAATCGGCAAAGTAAAGGAGTACAAAAGCTCTGAGCAGGTGACCAGAAAAAGAGTCTATGAAGGACCACCTAACACCAATCAACCGGTCAGGGGAATACAGACTGTGGGTCCAACTTAGAACTCAATTTCGAAGAAGATTTCCAAAGCCAGCATCCCGGTTCCTCTAGAAAGAAAAACCTTATGTATAGGATGCGTGTATAGCTGTTAAATCTTAGATATTAAGACATAATTGAACTTTTACATTCAAAAGACAACTGGCAATGGAACAAAAAATAGATAAGTATAAAAACAATTCAGTATTTGAATCATTTAGGTACAATGTTTGTAGCAAAGAGATCCTCTTTCAGTATGCAGATAGTAAAAGAACTTCCCAAATCATAGGTGAGTGTCTCATCCAGTGTAGGACAGCTTGCCAAAGTCCAAAAAAACATTCGAAGGTAAGATAGAGTCCTTACCTGCATCCATCCAAACAAGACAGCAATTCAATTAGCCTTGGATGTGTATTACAGGTATCAGTGGACCATACCAGTTGTTATCCGTGCCCACCTTACAAACCTTTTTTTAACTTTACAAGCTAAGTCCATAATATTCTTTGAAAAAAAAATCTTTATTCCAAAGTTTTTCTATTAAAAAATCAAATGGATTACAAGGCCATCACCCTTTCTAATCCAAGTGTCTGAAACACCCTTTCCTTTTAACATTGAAAGTATCATTTTTCTTAGAAAAGAAATAACATTTTTTAAAGTAACAAGCTATAAGGCTTGTTTTTAAGATTAGATATCTATCTTTGTGAATGGACTACAATTCATCTCTCAATTTGCTATATCATATATCATGTAATTCTCTAAGTAATCCAAGAAACAAGGATCTATGCAAAAAGGCCATGCTTTTCTTTTAACCAAGACATGATATACCAAGTTTTAAAGTGCCGGTATCCATTGCTATAATGGAAGCAACATCTTCCCGAGTAAATGCAAAAAAGCTATAATGTAAAACCTCATCTTACCCATGTAGAGATCAAGAGTTGCCAACATGTATAGCTGAGCACACACTCCTTAGTGTCCCATGTGTATTTTTTTAAACAAACTGATTAAAATAGTGCGCTGCCCGAAACAAGAAATATCACCATCCATATGTGTAACAACCCAATCATAATGAGTGCACAGTAAAACACTTCCAACCATGTAAGTATCCATGGCAACCCAATCCTCAAGGCCAGACAAGGAAACATTTTGATGGTACTCTAAAAAAGTATGAAAAAAACTGTAAAAAATCCACAGCGTTTTAAATGCTCATTGATCCCACAAGGCAGTTTCAGCCTCAGCCAATTGAGTAATTTCCACGCTCAGTAAAGCGGCAGAGAAAAATACCTCTTTCAAGAGCCAGTGTAAACGTAAAGCAACCCCCCCTTTTTCTAATTCTCCATTTTTACCATTAATGAACAACCAGTTATCGAGCCATAACCATTGTAATGAAGCATCTGCAGTACCAACACTGTGACAGTAATTAGATCGGCAGAAGTAGAAAAAGGGCTATTGTGCAGAGGGTAGAGCACCCCACACCCCTTCTTTTTCTCAGTCAAGAAAAATATACAGACTCGGCACAGAGTCATAGTTACTCAATCAGGGCACCAAACACCGCCAACCTGAAGCAGAGATTACTAAGCAAAAAATAACCCAAATTTTTCTAGTTACCAAGGCAAAAAAAGGCACACTTAATCATCCATATGCAATGGCCACCGGCCATAGGGTGGAAAAAACCATACACAGTAATTTTAATGCAACATTTGGTAAGCAAACAATGCTGAAAAAACCCTATGCCTGGTTTTTTATAAAAATTTGCAGGAGGAGACCACCAATAATATCAAATTCAACATCCTCCTTTCAAACGGAAGGACACTTAAGTATGCAATAAGTAAAGCAAAAAATAGCAGGGACCGACCTGAGTAACTTGAGTAGAGAGCTCCATACTTTGTAACAGAAACGCAGTAGCAAGTTTCAAGCCATCAACCACAACCAAAAGTAAGTGAGGGGCAGAGATGCGCCCTCACCTTTAAATAGAGCAGGGAGGGAGGTTTCCATAACTCCGAATCGCGTAGAAACCTAGGCGTTTGGGAAGATCTCTAGTAGAGCAAATGAATCCGCCTGCGCTGTGCCATGAGGAGGTAGCCAGAGTAATCACGACAGGGTTTTACCCAAGGTAGAAAGTACTCAAGTGTTGCGACGGGCTAAAACCCGGTAGTATTACCCATAGGAGGTGGTTAGCAAAACCTAGGAAGTAAGTGAGCTCGGGTACTCCCTCAAGTGAGATGGAGTATGTGTATTCCTTTCTAGCCATTGCCTTCTCAGGCTCCTTTAAAAACAAGGGGGTTTTCTATTTTTTGAAAGAATTCCCATAGAGGAGACTTAAAGAATATTCTGAAGCTCTCTTTTGATAAGAGAAAAAATATCAAGAATTAGTAAATTTGTCCAGTGTGTGTATGTGTGTATTTATCAAAGAGATCAATCCCAACAGGTCCCGATCCAAGGGCTAGGTTTATGTGCGGTCCCCCCCCCCCCCCCCCCTGTTTTTTTAAATAAGAGTAATAAAGTAGCACAATGTGTGTGTGTGTGTGTGTGTGTGAGAGAGAGAGAGAGAGAGAGAGAGAGAGAGAGAGAGAGAGAGAGAGAGAGAGAGAGAGAGAGAGAGAGAGAGGAAGGGAGGAACTAGCCAAATTTTTAATGCAAGTGTAGGTGACAATATTTTAGAAGCCAAACAAGAAATGGTAGAGAGAGAGAGAGAGAGAGAGAGAGAGAGAGAGAGAGAGAGAGAGAGAGAGAGAGAGAGAGAGTCCATTTTTTAGCAAACTTGAGTCTTTCTTTACAAGAAATTGATAGAAAGAGAGAGGAAAAGAAGGTCATTTTCCACTAATTAGAGAAACACACACACACACACACACACACACACACACACACACACACACACACACACACAAAGAGAGAGAGAGAGAGAGAGAGAGAGAGAGAGAGAGAGAGAGAGAGAGAGAGAGAGAGAGAGAGAGAGAGAGAGAGAGAGAGAGAGAGAGAGACACCTAGGGAGAAGTACACACATAGACACATTATTCAATGAGAGAGAGAGAGACAGAGAGAGAGAGGGAGAAGAGAAACAGAGATAGACATAGAGAAGTCCTTTGAATCTTGAATGTAGACACAAAGTGTATACTATTAAAAAACACAACCAAAAGTGTGCAAAGCATGTTACAAAAAAGTAGAGGATGGAAGCGTAGCTTTAATTTGAAGGCCTAGATACAACAAGCAGGCAAATTTTAAAACGCATAAAAATGATAGGTGAATATTCATAAAACTAAGCTTTAGGTTGATATGCCACTACATGCCCGTCCGCATTGATTTTGAAGAGACCAAAGTGGGAGCTTGTTGCCAAGGTATCTGTTGCTTCAGGAACATGGTCAATGTAAATATGGTTGAAGGTTCTATTTAATGCAAACACTAAATCCACTACTGCACCAATGACATGCACATCAAGAATCTTCTTGTCTTTTGTTGTGATACGTGCTTCCAACTTTGGTGTTGTGATTATTGTGGTGTTTTTATTGCAAGGTCCACAATATACTTTTGTGGATTTACAATTCAAACAATGCTTCTCCAATAGCACAATATTGATGTTCACAAACCAAAGCGTGCCGATGACCTACACAAGTTAATCACATAAGGAAATGAGGGAAATCACAAGCACTATATGACTTTATCTTATGTGAGCTGTAACATTTAATGGGGTAGCAACTTATGTGTAGCGGAAATGAACATAGACATAGTGAGCATTTCATTAAGAATAGATTCCTAATCAGCATAGCAAGAGTGCTTGGTTGAAGAGAGAGAAACAAAAGCATATCACCTCGTTAGAATTAGGCATGATCAATACTTCAAAAAGAGAGAGAAATTAAGCTATTGACAACAATTGAGGACCGGATGTACATGGAGCCGGTCCCCCCTCCAAAAGGCTTTGTATTATAGGTTTCACCCATCAAGGGAGACATTTTACAATACAATACTTTGTGTTCCTTCAATAACTTGTATGTGCAATGAAGTTGGAAGCTTCAAGAACCAAGCTTACACTTGAAAAACACAACATCAATTCCCTCACTGTCTCAAACCCAAGACCTCAACACCTTCAAACATGGTGAGAGCTAGTGGGGTATCAGAGTAGATCTAGAGGAAGAAGAAGTATTCTCGTGAGAAAGAAGTATTTCTCCTCACATAATCACTCTTAATATCTTAGCATAGCTTAGTAATTAGCATGGTAGAGGAGATGATCATGCATTGGAGCTTGGCTCTTGGTTGGATTTGCATCACAAAGCCAAGAGTTGTTGGTGTAGGCCTCCCTTCTCACAAGCTTGGAGTAGATGATGAGCTTTCCATTAAATCTTGAGAAGGAGATAGTCTTCTTTACTTCACACATGAGTTTGTGTGAGTGTGTGTGCCATAATGCATTGCAAAATCAGCCCCCTCTCACTCTTGGTCGACCCCCCTTGCTATTTCCTCCTCCTGGCTCCTCATTGGCTCATGCCAAGCTTAGCCAATAGGAAATTAGAGGTCAAATGGAGAGCCTTGTGACAAGTGTCCCTCTTTCCCCTTTGGTGAAAGTTTAGGTAATTCAAATATTGCATTTCAATACCCATTAGACCTTTTTTCCCTCTGGCCAATAGGAATTAAGCAAGCCATTGGGCTGCTTGATTTTCATTGGACCCCTTGGCAGGCTATCCAATAATCTTCTAAGAGACTTAATTTTCATTGGTTCTTTTATCAAGTGTTTTTAAATTAATTAGACTAAATTTACTCTAGCCTAATTCTCATTGGTCCACCTCTATGGCCTTCCAATAGGATTTGAATGGGAATTGGGGGCAACTGGGCTAGGAACCTGGCATTTTTCTAATATGCCCTTTGTGTAAAGGGAATCCATGAGTGTGTGCGTGTGTGTGTGTGTGTGTGTGTGTGTGTGTGTGTGTGTTCTCTCACCTCTTCTCTCTCTTCCCCTACCTTTAGGGCGCGCCCCCACCCAACTACTGATGTGGGAAGACTTTGTAGTCTTCCCAAAGCATCCATTTCCCTAAGGATTGACCATTGAACATTTCATTTGAATTTTGGAATCTAAGCTTTTTGGAAGTCTTAATGGGTTGAACCTTAAGGTCTTTGAAGACAATTGATGCACATTGCTCTTTTGCAGATGGTCCCCCTTTGGATCCCTATTTTCCCTCCTTTGGATCCCTACTGTGACCAGTCTGCTAGCCTTACCAATATTCTAGATTTTTCTCCCCTGGTACTTTCCCATATTAAATGACCAGTTTAACATGAGAAAATCATTTAGGAGAATTAGATATTAGTTATTATGACATGAGCACATGTCATGGTTGTAGCCCAAATTTTTAGTTTGAACTTGAAACACAATAGCAAGCTCTTGTCTGGGGTGCGCACTATGCACTGGCACTAGAATTGTAATGTCCAATATTGACAAGGTGTTTGGTTTGCCGAGGAATGGGCCAATGTTTCTTGCAATGCACATCACAGGGCGATCAAGAACCATCTCTGGAAGCAATTTCTCGCACTCATCCATGTGAGAATTGACAAACCTCACCTACAAGGTAAGATTCAATATGGAAGCTAAATTAGACAGAGCTTGAACAAAGCGTGCAAGATTTGAAATTAATAACAAAGAAAAGAAAACAATAAGCAAGATAGGTGGATTCTTACAATCACCCTATCTAATGTAAGAGGACCACCTGCAACCTGAAGGTCGCCAACATATCCACAAAATCTTGATTGTGAGTTGTGCTTTTGTAAAATAACAAAAGCAAGAGTGGTCAATTGAGAACATCCACTTGAATATTGTTGTGCACTTACGTCATCCAAGAAATGCATGTATCTTGCAATTAGGGACAAAGTTGAGAGACACTCAAAAAGGTTTTGTGGGGTTAGAATAGTTGTGGCATCGATTTATAAGGAATAAAATGTTGACCCCCCATATGCCCTTTTTTGCGCATGAAAACTGAGCTATCAATGTGAACAAATTCACCCAGGCTAATCTTGTCGACATAGGGCTCTATGTATGGATCATTGACCACCACCGCAATAGTGTCGGATCAACCAAGTTAGCCTTCAAGTAATGGTTGTATTTTGGTTGGTCAAGGGCAACTTTGTAGGTGCCATACAAGTTTAGTATCTTGCCCTCAATACATAATCATGGGCTTGAGTTAGAGATGTTAGAAATCAAGAACTATGGGAGAAAGATTTGACCAAAGGAACAATGCTAAGATTTATACCCTCTCCATCTAGATGAGATGATTCGCCCACTTCATATAGGCCACAAAGTTGAACACAAGGCTTGATTTCAGCGGGACTTGGATCGTTAGTAGCAGTAAGAGTTATATTCTCAACTGGGTTTGGAGGATTGTTTCTTGTAGTGGGAGGGGAGTATCAGTGGACAA
This sequence comes from Adiantum capillus-veneris, assembly GCF_014529385.1. Taxonomy (NCBI): domain Eukaryota; kingdom Viridiplantae; phylum Streptophyta; class Polypodiopsida; order Polypodiales; family Pteridaceae; genus Adiantum; species Adiantum capillus-veneris. The sequence goes on from NC_140936.1 coordinate 61,776,403, forward strand.
AAGCTCAATATGAAGAGGTCTAGTCTCGTTCAGCACATGAGGTGGAATAGGCATTTCAATATATGCTACCTTTTTTACAACATTAATGGGCTCCTTCATGGCTTCCTTGGCTACATAATGCAAAAGATACCAATATAATAAAACACCTCTACAAAATCATCAAATGGATCTCAGACAAGTAACGTGCAGAGTCCACCAAATTGTTCAAATGAAACAATGCGCATACAACCCCCTTGTGAGGCGTATGAAGTTGTTGCTTTGATCTTTTCCGAGGAGGAAATGACGTGCATGCAATTGGGGACCCGCTAATATAGATGTCAAAAAATGATAGGTACTCAAATGTGGGATCGTCAAACTTCCTTACAAGGTGTTTCATTGTCCACCACAATCACATTGGCCTGTGGACAGCTAGGTTTTCTCCCTCCTTGCAAGCAAAGCAGAGTAGGGAGGTTCAAAGGCTTGTGTTGTGTGACAGAGATGGGTTCTCTCTTTCGACAACTCCATGTGGTGGGGGCATGTAGAGGCCCTTGGTGGTTCGAGCTACGGGGATGTCCCCTAGCAGGGGACCCCTAGTTGTGTCTCTCTCTATTACACCCTAGCCCCTCCTATCGCTCCTCGATTTTTGGAAGTGGGAGAGGACTTTCTCCCCGCTCTTTTCCAAGAGGGTTTTGAGATGAGTGTTCCTCTTTATTTTTAGTATAAAGAAATATATCTTAAATTTAGATAGAGAGAGAGGGAAAAAGGGAAAGATGGTGCTATTTTTATTAGTCTCTCTTTAGATATATTAAAATTTGCTAATTAGATAAATAGAGATATGTAGGGGGGAGAGATTCAGGTGGTATGTGGCCTCGATTCTGTAAATAGAGAGGGGAAAGAGAGATCTAGATAAATGTAGAGAGATACATTAATAAAAGTTGAACACTTCAATATTTAATCAAACATCTCAATGCTTTTGTTAGTGCATAGTTTCAATACATCCAAGATTATGTATAGCTCTAAAGCCTTAAATATCTTACTAGAATCCTATTATGTGGTCCGTGTACTTTGGGTCGGCAAGAATTGAAATTCAAGTCAATGAAGAAGCTATCGAAATTGTCTTATACTAATTGTATATGTAAAATAGTGGAGTCATGTTTTTATAACAAAATTTGTATCAAAGGGTTTAGGTTATCACTTCAAAGGGTTTAAGTTATTACTTCAATCATTGTAGATGAGAGGTGAATTGTATTGTACAAATTGTATATAGAGGTTTTTTATTAAATAGTTACATGCAGTGGCATCCCTTCATAACTATTAGTGAAATCCTCAGGTGCAATATGAGTATGATTCTATTGTGAAGAAGGAAACATAGTCTCTGTGATACTTGCCTCTTGGAAAAGAGGTTATTGGTACCAAGAGGGTATACTCAAGAGGGGGACATTGATTTTGATGAGAATTTTGTTGTACTTATTGTCTGCCTACCATTCTTAGCACTTATGCACTAGTAGCTTATAATGGTTGGAATGTACATCAATTGAACTAAAAACGGTGTTTTTGAATGGTGATTTGTATGAAAAAGTGTATGTATTGTAGCCTCAATGTTTTGTTTTAAAAGGGTAGAACAACAAGTTGTGCAAGCTTAAAGAGAAATTGTATAATTTGAATCAAGCTCCATGTGCTTGATATGAAAAAATTCATGTTACTTTGCTTTTAAAATACGCAATGTCTTCCTCTAAATTAAAAAATGAGTGATCTCTATTCACGCAAACATAAAAGAGAGAATCATGATAAGAAATTTTGCAATCTGATACAAAGATTGGTGCTCTTTTGAATTTTGAGCCATATATAACGTTTGTGTTTTCACAATTGATGCAAAATCCTTCAACCCTTTTTTAATCATGCATGCTCTCCCTCCTTGCTTTCTTTGTTACTTGAGTTTGTAACCACATCAATGAATTTATATTAGTATTTCTCTAGCTCATTAATTCTTTATGCGTCATGCTCTTAAGTTTCACTAAGAAATACAACATTGGTTTTGCTAGTTAGTTCATCTAGCCAACTTCCGTTTTCCATGTATTTCCATTGTAATTCCAAAAGTACACTTTTAATTGTAACTCAGCCTCATAGGTAACGCGTTCTTTATTTTCTTGATGGACTTGTCTTCTCCTTGAACATGTTTTTTACATGAGAGATTCCCTTGTTTTTCTTATTCATATCCCCAAAAAGCTTGCAATGTGCGCATAATAGTGCAATCTTCACATACAAAACATATTGTACTTTTGCAACAATTCTCAAAGATAATATTTTGCTTTGTCTCATCCGGCATAGTGCATATGATTGGCCTTTCTTTCGAGTTGTAGCTCTTATCACTCTATGTGTCTCATAAATTGTAACTATTCACAAGTCTCAAACAAGAGAAAGAGGTTTTGAATTGTCAATTCCATTTTCTCAACTCCTCCATACTTATAGTCTTAACATTCTTTGTTTGGGCCATAACTTGCACGAGAGAGGAATCCAAAACCACATTGCTACTACATACATCAACTCACAACTTGGTTGTATATACATTTTTAATTTCATTTACATCACAACTCATGGTGTCAAACTTTTCCTCTTTCAATGCATAGTCATGCTCCGCTTTGCTCATGTGTTCCTTCAAAGCATTCAAGTCCACAAGAGAGTGTCTATATTTTTTGACTTCCTCTTTGAGTTACATCAGATGTGTTGTTTGCGTATCAAGTGTTCTTTCAAAATTTTCACTCTCAAAACAACAAGAATTTTAGCATGTCATTCTTTATTGTAAGCACCTGTAAGTCTTCACCTTGCTTGTTTATGGTCTCTTGCAACAATACCAAGTATGTTATCATCATGTTTTTGATATCATTAATGGAAATATTGTGTTGCTATCCCCATCCTTAGGAGATCTGGGATTGTTTTTAACAATGCTTGTGGATCTTGTTGAAGAAGAAGAATCCTTACTAGTTGTAGAAGAGATTGTGTGCAAAACAAGACATGAGAATCAATAGTTCACTTGAGGAATGCTACCCCAGTAAAGATTTCTCCAAAATTTTATGTCTTTACATCAGTGCGTAGATGTTTTCATGCTCTTTGATTGAAGCCAGAGATTACCCAAATCAAAGTTTGGACAAAGAAGTTATGATCAAAGTATAGAGAGAGAGGGGGAGGGGGGGGGGGGGGGGGTGGAAGATAGAGAGATTTCATTATGACCCTTGAAGGACAAACATGACCTATGGGATCGAAAGAGACATATCATGTGGGGTGTGTGCATTTGAAAAGTGACTCTTGATGCTCAAGAATTGTGGAAATGAAAATGTGGAGAAAGAAAGCTCTAATGTAATAAAAATATGAGCATTCAAGTAGGTTCTGATGCTCAAACTCGTGCACTATACAAGGGCTTAAAGTATAGAGTTGATGATACTCTTCATTGGTGCCCCAATGCTCTATCTCTCATTGTAGAGGATGAGAATTGAGTTGGATGGAGCCTATGGTGCGGGTCACACTCAAGAGGAGTGGGTTGAGCATATAAGGGTGAGGGACAATATATGTGGTGCAATAATGGTATGAAGTGTGACCTCCCAAATGTCTCCCAAACATTAATACATTGGCATTGTAGAAAAGCATCATTCAAATTGGAGTCCATGAAGGCATCAGGAAGCAAGTGTAGTGCATCCCATATTTTAAGCCACTTATGGATGTCTTGCATCCATCTCAAACTTAAGATTTTCCTTTTGTGCATATTTTGGACTTTTTTAATTCGTCCCATGCAATTCTTCTTGGGCAAACTCAAATGCGAGGGAGCGCCATGCGAGGTGGTGACAATCACGAGTCTGGAGCGGGAGAAGATGGACCTAATCCCGCCATTTTTATCCTCTTTGTTGCACCTCCATCTTCCTCACTGTGTACCTCTTCAATGTGCAAGCCCCTCAAAGGAACACTCTTTCTATTGATGACAGCATCCCCGCAGGCATCAAGCATCTTCTTTCCCTTAAAAATAGCCTTTTGTTGTATGATCTATGCTCTCTGGGTATTCGACTCCTGCCATCAAAGCATGAGCTGTATAGGACATGAAATAGGGGGCTCTGAGTGGTTGGAACCCATACCTGATGCCAACGACACATAGAGCAAACTATTTCTCTATCAAAATTAGCCTTTCTGCATTCAGTGGCACGGGATACCCACCACACAATCTTGTAATAACTTTCATTGTTGCAAACAATGGGAACTTTGCATTGTCATCGGAGTATTCCTTGTGGTATATTATGATCTACAAAACAATATTACAACATTCATGCCCATTCATGGGTCATAAGTGGCTCTGTGTACAATAGAGTCAAGTACTTGAATTGTTTCTACAAACCTTTTTGTGGTTGACACACCCGATCTTGTGAGACAACGTTGCATCCTTGCCTTGTACTCCACTGACAATCCCTTGCCTTAATCCTCCTGCTCTTCTAAGGAAATTATTATCATACATAAGCACCTGTCAACCTTCAAATTTATCTCAATATTCCATCATTGGGCCATGTCTAAAACCATATGAATGCCTAAAGAAAATTACCATCAGATTCTCATCTATTTCCAACATGGACCTTCTCCACAAGTGAATAGAGTTACTATTCGCTACCAGGGCTATAGGTGCCACAAGGATACCCATGTTTTCCAAGCCAAGTTGTCTTGTGGTCGATTGGAAGTGCTCCTCTATTAGAAATTTGGCTTCTCCGGACTTTGCCTCATTGAATGTATCTTTGATAAGTTGTCCCCCTAAAGTGAACTGTGTTGTGGACATTTGTGTCAGCAAGGAGATGTTAGTCCATACCATCATGCCTCACAAAAATTTGCAATTGCAACTAGGAAGTAGTCCTCCCGTATATTCAACTCATGCATAATATCCTAGAGGAGAATGTAGTGAATGTTGTCCACCATAACAAAGCTAGGAGCACAATTCAAAGGCAAAGACCCACCCTCATTTGGGTTTTCTTGCTTGCTTCCTAATGTTGCATTCACAAGAGAAGTAAGAGTTAACCTTGCATCAAATGTTTCCTTTAATACCTCTACCCGCTCTTCTTCTAGGTCAAATTGTACCTCAACATCCTCTACCTCTTTCTTCGTTGCCAATGGGCAACTACCAAAATTTGATGATTGGGAAGCCTCTTACTCACCATCCGTCAGCACGTACAAGTAACAGACAAACCATGGTTGAATTCACTAAGAAAAAAATTTTAGAGTGCCTAAGAATCTAACTTGCACAAGCACTGCATTGGAGGGACACTTTTCTAGACAGCGATTCAATCTCCTTGCCGCACGCTTCTCAAGGTCAAGACCAATTGGACGGACGCTTTTCTAGACAGTGATTCATATCCTTGCGGCATGCTTTGCAAGGTCAAGATCGGTTGGAGGGAAACTTTTCTAGATAGCAATTCAATCTCCTTGCCGTTCGCTTCTAAGGGTCGAGATCGGTTGGGTGTACATATGCATGCCATCAATTGTCAGAGAATTGTCACAAATGACTGCTTCATACTCTTGCAAATGCATTTGTAGGTGCTCAATTGAGCAATCAATGTTCCACTAGATAGAAGACTACATATATCTAAGCTCACTCACTCACTATGCCCAAACATAGCATTAAATGAACAAGGAGTCTTTATTCCATCTATGCCTTGAACCGCACAACTATGCATGGAGAATCTCAACCAATTGTTACGATTTGTAACTAATATATTCAGATTTTGGCGTCACGTGACCACAACATTACTACTCCCATTGTGCCCTAAACATGTGACGCAATGGCTTCGGTGCGCATAGAGATGAAACACAAGCAGAGGAGAGCTAGCTGGAGAGGGAGAGAGAGAGAGAGAGAGAGAGAGAGAGAGAGAGAGAGAGAGAGAGAGAGAGAGAGAGAGAGTCTGCAACATCCAATGGCACCGAGGTGGATGGTGATGCGCCAGGTAACAGACTCAAAGCTTTGGAGGTTGCTGAGAGCAAGATCTTGAAAAGGAAAAGAAAAGGGCGATAGCGACGCGGTAGTAATAGACTCAACGCTTTGGAGGTCGTTGAGAGCAAGATCGCAAAAAGGCAAAGGCAAGGGCAACTTGTTTCTCCTATTTGGAGATGGAGATGGAGATGGCGACTGCAACAGTGATCGATTTTTGACACCGAACGATAACTTAAAAAGGGCATGTGGTTTGTCCTTCACAAGGATAACCTTTGTAAATGCAATGAGCAAACTCATATTCTCATGTAGTACGATCGACCAATCACCATCAAATTAGAAATGATGCTCATTAAAGAGAGGTATGCTCCAAAGTTTAGAGGTAGTTTTAACCCCACCTCGCATTTTAACTCTACCCCCACCATTCCCCCGCCCCAGCTGAGCATTGACACAGTGAGAAAATAGTGAGAGGACAAGGACTCCCGCCTACAACGCTTGTGCTCCTGACCCTCTTTCTGCATCCTCTTCTGCCTCTCCACTACTCTGAATGATCTTTCCACATCCTCTTCTACCTCTGTAGTGCTCCCATCCCTCTTTTTGTGTCCTCTTCTGCCTGCTCGGGGGGTTCACTATGTGTAAAACTACCATATCACGTGCGTTCAAGACATGTTTGTAAAACCCCTTATCTGTGAATTTTGTTAAGAATGTACCCTTCTCTTTTAAAATCTGTAAGTTTTTTTCAAATTTGAAAAAATAATACCCTTCTGTATATATATTTCTGTAAGTTTCAAGAACTTTAAATACCCTTTTGTTGAACTCACGTGATAGGTTACATTTTTATAAGGTGACCTCCCCGGGTCTACCTCGCTTTGTTGACGTAGATCTCTACACACAGTGCACAAGTATGCTATTATACTTTTGTGCAATTCTAATTTGTGAGGTGAGTACCAAGCGAATAGGGGTAGGACAACTGTGTTCAGTGCTCGTATTTGCTTTGTACTGACCATCATCTTGTAGTTGTGTTTGTTGCTTGGAGCCCCTTCCGTGAAAGGGGCATTCGCTCACAAAACGTGGTGTGGTTTTTCTTATGTTGTTTGTAGAGATGGCTCGTGGAAAGGCTAGCCCTAGAAGGGCAGCAGGTGAGTCCTTGCATGCTCAAGCAACAAGATGCCGATATCAGGGGCATAGATGTGTCCTACAGGAGCTCTGAAGGATCGAAAGACACATGCAGCCGACTATCCCACGGCTTCCATTTCAACAAGTAGTGCAAGAGATATGCAAGCATTGGAAGGTGGGCATGTGATGGGCCAGCATTGCTCTTCTCTGTATGCAGGAGATTGCAAAGGACTAACTCGTTGAATTCTTTAGTGATGGATATATCTAGGCGGCCCACGCCCATCACATCATAATTATGCCCAAGGATTTTGACACCCTCTGAAGGTTGTCTTTCTGTTATGATGGGTTGCTTCAACCAATACTCTATCCAAGATAGTATAACAATGGTTATCCTTAACATTCCCCCTCTCCATCCTTGTGCGCGAGAGACAGAGCATTCAAGGGTTCAAACCAACAAAACCACCCGATCACGGCTTGAGAAGGAGGAACCTGAGCCCATCAAGGAGGAGCCTAAGCCACTTAGGGAGGAACCTGAGCCCATCAAGGAGGAGTTTGATCATGTCCATAGACCAACATCTAGCCAACACAGAGCAAGCACTTGTGCCAAAAGACTAGCATCTTGTAGAGCAAATCAACAAAGAAAATGAAGAGGAAATGCAAGTGCTGTCAAATTCAGTGCCACTACGTGCATTCATTCATATGCTCGGAAGGTCAACGGAGGACTCCGTTTTTAATCTTGGTCAACAATGAAGGGTTTGAAGCTTATGGTGGGTGCCACCTTGAGCAGGCCATGGCAAGAGAGGAGAGAGAGAGAGATTTGATACTCAGCAAAAGAAGACAAAAATAACATGCTTTATTTGATTAATAGAAACCATTACATATATAGAGTAAAAGACTGCCCATGCAAACTCAACTACAAACTGGGCTTTCCTTTGCATGCTTCAAGGAGATGTTCCCATGGGCTGACACACACGAAATTCACGCTTGAATACCCAAACCCCCCCACCCCAAGTCCAAACCACTGACTATGGACTTGATACAGACCATGGCAGAGTCCAATCACCTTGAAACCATGACTAGAAGGCCCCCCCTTGACAATAACGTAGGTGTGAGTGCACTTCCTTCAAACAACCATCAGTGTGAGACAAACCAGTACTCCACCAAACAACAAAGGGTGGTCTTACCACTTTTTTTTGTGGCAGTGTTTATAACCTTGTACAAAATGTTGATTGCATGGCAATAACTGACAAAAAATAAGGTAAAAGGAGGCTTTGACTGGAAAGTATATGACAAAACAAAACTATGACACTAAACTGGTAAAATAATTTGTGAAAACTTGTACTACAGTCTCGAAGCACATCTTCATGTGTTGCATCTGCTGATATGCCGAGTGCTTGAAGGAAATATTTGAAAGAATCTTCACTAGCTTTATTGCTAGCTTCAATTGGTCAAAAATACCTCAATTGATGTGCATATGTGTATTTCTTCTTGTGACTACTTCGTCTATGCTGTTGCCAAGTATTGTCGATGTCGACCGTTGACAAGTTTGTACACTTCTTTGTAGTGTGACTTTTGAGAAGCTTGGAAAATCCTCTACTCTACACAGCTTTTTGAAATGCATGCAAAATTCCCAAGTGGCTTCTACAAACAGCATGATGATATGCTGTAAAAACTGCCTCACTAGCAGCCTTTTGAGATGCTAGCAAAAACTGCTTCACTAGCAGCTTTTCGAGATGCTATCAAAGACACTGCCTCAGCCCTCTGCAAGAGCAGCATTTCGATATGCTTGAACTATTGTCTACTAGCAATTTTTTTTGTGCAACGTTTTGATATGCTGCTGCGACTCCCAATTTTCATTGCGCTATAGATAGTGTTTTGAGATGCAGTTCGCCTTGCCACCGCCTTGCTTGTGAGGACATCCACCTTGCCTAGGGCAGACACTGAGCATCTTGAGATGCTTCCGGTGCTCCCTGCCTGTCTGCGCCAAGAGCTCTTCTAGCCCCTGCCTAGGACTTGCCTGGGAGCTTTGATACCACCTGAAGGGTTTGAAGCTTATGGTGGGTGCCACCTTGAGAAAGCCATGGCGAGAGAGGAGGTCTCCAGAGAACGAGAGCGAGAGAGGAGAGAGAGAGAGAGAGAGATTCGATACTCAACAAAAGAAGACAAAAATAACACCCTATATTTGATTATTAGAAACCATTACATATATAGAGTAAAAGACTGCCCATGCAAACTCAACTGCAAACTGGGCTTTCCTCTACATGCTTTTAGGAGATGTTCCCATGGGCTAACACACACAAATTCGGGCTTGAATACCCAACAAACAAGACCTTCTATGTATGCGCGATTTTTCCAACACCAACGCAATGGATGCAGTCGTCAACATTGCCCTCTAGTACGTTTTAAGTTCATTATGTCAAAGCTTTGGGATCAGGACCAAGCGAATAGAGATCCTTGGAACTTCAAAGACCCCTATTTGCTTCGTTCTGACTCATGTAATTGCACTGTTGGGGTTCAGAACCAAGCGAATAGGAACCCTTGGTATCTTTTGAAGGCCCTTATTATCTTTGTTCTGACCTATATATATCCACTAACCAATCTAATTGCTAGCATTTATTTGTGTTAGGCACGCCATCTCGCTTCTGCTTGTGGACGTGCAGGACAAAATATATGTGATAGATCGCTTATCTTGCCTATGCTACAGAACAACGAAGTTTCCTTTCTAGTGCTGCTGAGTTGGTTCAGTAGAGCAAATTGGGATTTAGCGCGCTTTTTGGTCACTGCATACAATCAAAGGTGATTTACATGTTGATATGCAAAACAATGTTGGATTTAGGATCTTATTATTCCTCATACTTGATGGGTTTAGTGTTTTGAGCAAGGCAGGGGATTCCATGGGCGTGTAAAGACGTAAGGAGAATCTTTATGTGTTCACTTGTAGTATATGTTTGTAATGCCTTATTGAAGCAAGTGCTTATGTATGTAGAGCCGCCATAAAATTTGTATGCTCTGTAGAGCACATTTTGTTAGAACATGATCTAGGTTCTGCCACTCAACACCAACGGGTCAGTGTGCCCATGCAGATTGATGAATACAATTGTGGTTGATGGACGTGTATAAATGCTATGCTCCTTTTGCCAAATTTTGGATGTACCAAACGTAAGTACGCGTGTTGTTTGAATGCTTGAATCATTGCAATGTTTGTGCTAAAAGAAGTAACTTCTTTATGTACTTTCTTATTATCACGCATCTACATGACCTTGAATTACATAATTATAGCCCCTATGATATACTCAAATTTTTTGTAATATCCATTCAGCATATTAAAATTTTGGTGCACAGGCGGTCAAGAGAGGAAAGCGCCCGAGCTGAGGAGTTCGAACAAGCCCGCATTGATGAAATGACGCAGTGGTATCAGCAGACTCAAAACAAGATTCGAAACATGCAAGACGCAATCAATCAACATTATGCAAACGTCGCAAAAGTAGACGATTGGGGTACACATTAGCGGCAAGAGTGAGAATAGAGGGAAGCTTCATGGGTGCAAGATGCATGGGAAGCCATGGAGGAGGCCCATGCATTCAAGTGACGTGACAAGGAACTCGAGACCAGCGTCCCCCGAGGGAGAAGGGGCAGTAATCGTGGGAGAGGGTAGGGGAGCAGTGGTAGCAACCGGGGGAGATGGCAGGGGAGTAGTGGAAGCACCCGAGGGATAGGATAGGAGAGCAGTAGCAGGCAAAAGGAGCAGTAATTATCACCCTTTTATACACATTTTTAAAGAAAAAATTTAATGTGTAAAGTTTTGAAATAATACAAAGTGCACAAATTTGAAACAATTTTTGAGTGGCACAAAATGTATTTGTATTCGTCTTTTTGGAGTGTACATCTTGGATAAAATGGCATTAAAACTCAATGCGTGCACAATGTATGTGACCTAGCTTCCGGTGAAAGCAATCAAGTGAAGTGTATTTGAGAGGGACTCCTTGCACAATGTTGTTTTCTCCTTGCGTCTTGGAATCTGAGAATAAGAAATAGTTAGTATCTATATCTTAATGCGTTAAAGACAAATAAAATTTATCCATTTAGTACCTTTCCATTGTTGAGACTAAATGCATACACTTCTGGAAGAAGTGGAAGGTATTCATATGTAAGATCTACCATGAGTTATGCAAGAGTTGTACTTGACATTGTTTCCATCAGAGTAAGTAGGCTCTCTCAAAAGTAGATCTACATTGCTAAAGGTTTTTTCTCAGAGTTAGACTCTATATCTTGGTTGAGTGGAATAAGTTTCTCACTAAGAAGATGATATCTACAATAGAAAAATGACTTTATAAAATTTTGAGAGCTTATAATGTACTATGCAAATTATGAACTTCTTTTGCAAAATACAAATCTTTCCCTCCGATTGTTTCCTATCCCAATTATCACCTAAAATGTCCAAACAGCTCTTAGGCTTGCAAATGAACATTATTGTGGTAGTTCTTATTTTTTCATGGAAGAATAAATCTACATACACTTCAACAAGAGTGATCCTAACAATCTTTGTAGCAATAGAATACTTGAGGGACATCTGTGTATCCTAAAACAACCTAGTCATGAAGCTTTCACTAGTTTGGGAAGCTGGAAAGACCAATCCTTGTTGTCAAAGGATGGAAGTGGAAAAGGAGTTACACAACCCTAGCCAGAGGATCTTCTGGGTTCCAAATATGACATCATAAAAAGATATTCCACTATCTGCAAGCTCCTTGTGTGGTCTTCCTCGGTACAATTGCTCACCAATAAATGCATGGAAAGCATCAAAAATCCCAACTATACTCGCAAATGGTTGCCAATCCATCCTGTTCGATGGATAAATATCTGCAACATACCAAACATGATATCAATCCTAAACCTTTAAAAATAATCATGCACTAAAGGAGATATATGCGAAAGTAACCTACATTTGGGTCGATGTCGTGGAAAACTAGGAGAAGATGTTTGCAACCTTAAGTCTACATGTTGGAAAGCATGTTGTATGAGAGCCACACTTTAAACTCTTTAACTTGTCCCTTGAAAGCCTCCACAAAATCATTGTGTTGCCTCCTCTTCCTCCTTTGCGTCTGCAATAGTACCCAATTTTTAATAGTTATTCTAGATGGTATTGTAGACATGTAGTAGTGTTAGTGTGTATACGCGCTTCACCAGGGGCACTTTTCTCCCACTGGGTTTTTCCCCGTGGACATCTGGTGTGAAAGGACACCTTATCTCTTAGGGTTTCATATAAGCTTTGTAGCTCTGAGTTTGTATACTCTATTATTCTAATACAGAGAGACAGACTACAGAGATCTCATACACAAGCTCTGTGTCTTCTCCCTCTCCATCTTCTTCCTACTCTGAGTTGCTGTCTTCCTTCTGTTTCCTATTTCATCATCTTCAACAATTGGTATCAGAGCAAGGTGATTTCCAGAGCCACTACTTGCGTTTTCGCATCCGCGCGCGCAATCACAGTTTTCAGGCAGTTTTTGGAAAATTTGCTCGTGGGAGCATCCTCGACGTTCCGGGAGTATTCTGACCAGGTGACTGACAGATTTTCTTCAGGTAAACAGTTCTTTTGGGAAGCAGCTTATCTTAGCTTTGTGCTGAGATTTTGTGTAGAGTTTTGCTTGGATTGGAGAGGAGATTTGTGAATCTCTTGGAGGTTCTTTTGCTCTCTTGTGTGCATCCACAATATGGCTCAATCTACGGAGAAAGAGATTTTTGGTGCGTTTACATCCGAAGACAAATTGGATGGTACCAACTATTCTCTTTGGTCTTTTATGGCCAAAAATGTTTTGGTTGGTAAAGGATTGTGGGATTATGTATCTGGAGATGAAGTTCGTCCAGTTAGCATTGCACCTGCCACGCCTGGTCGTGGTGCAGCTGTTGGTGGAGGACCCTCACAAGTCACTCCAGAGCAAAAGAGATGGGATACTAAAGATGCACAAGCTATGGCTGTGATTGCCTTAACCATAAAGAGGAAAATCACACCACATATCAGATCTTGCAGAACTTCTAAGGATGCTTGGAACACTCTGCAAGCTATGTTTGGAGGAAGAAACGCTGCCAGAATAGAGTTTTTGAAGAAACAACTTGACAAAATACAGATGGACGAAGGTGATGATATCGTCGAGCATCTTACAAAAATCACAGATCTTAAAGAGCAATTGCTTAGCATTGATGAAGTGATTCCAGAGAAGGACTTGGTTTCCAAAACACTCAATTCACTACCACCATCTTATTTGACTTTTCAGACTTCTTTGACTCTGTCTTTGCGAGCTAATCCTCAGCCTATTCATTTTGAAGAGTTAGTGGCTTTGCTATTGCAGGAGGATCAATCACGTAAGAACAAGTCTTTACAGGTGGATGGTATGGATCATGCTCTTGTTGTACAGAACAAAAACAAGGGTAAAGAGAGTGCTCATTACTCCAAGTCTGGTGCAGGACAATCGTCAGAGAAGTCTAAAGGTGATTCCGACAAGTCCAAGAAGAAAGGTAAATGTCACTACTGCAAGAAACCTGGTCACTACATTAGTGAGTGTAAAAAGCGAATTGCTAAAGAAAAGAAGAAAGAGTCAAGTTTGGTTGTTTCACCTTCTAGTGATTCTTCTACAGCTAAAGAAGAGTCTGCAAACTTTGTGCAGGATTCTTATGCTTTTGTAGTATGTTCAAATTTTTCTGCTTACAGTGTTGACAAGACACAAATGATTTGGTACTTTGATAGTGGTGCATCCAGGCATATTACTTCAAGGAAGGATTTGTTTTGTTCATTGGATGCAGCTCCAACAGGAAAGAAGGTGACATGTGCAAATAATGCTTCTTATCCAATCAAAGGCGTTGGTAAGATTTTGATTACCATTTCAGATGGTTCAGATTTATGCTTGCCAGATGTCTTATATGTTCCAGGGATCAAGAAGAATTTGTTGGCTGTATCCTCTCTTGCAAAAAATGGTCTTCGGGTCATTTTTGAGGATGACAGATGTGTTGTACGAGATCGAGAGAATGGTTATTCTCTTATCACTACAGGTACGCTGAAAAATGGACTATTTGTGCTAGATCGTTATGAAAAGCAGATTCAGGTATGTATTGCAGAAACAAAGACTCAGGCCATGCAGGATGCTGAGTTGTGGCATGCTAGATTTGGGCATGTTAGTTATGGCAGTTTGATGACTTTACAACGTCATAATATGGTGCATGATTTGTCTTTATTGGAGATGCCACCAAGACATGTATGTGAAGGTTGCGTTCTTGGAAAGATGCACATATTTGCATTTTCGCAGGATGGTTCAGTTAGAGGGACACGAAAGTTGCAGCTTGTACACAGTGATGTATGTGGTCCTATGAGGACGCCATCTATAGGAAACAGCCTTTATTTTGTGACCTTCATTGATGACTTTTCTAGGTTTTGTTGGGTGTATCCACTCAAAGCAAAGTCAGATGTGTTTTCAATTTTTCAACATTATGTCGCCATGGTTGAAAATGAAATAGGTTGCAAAGTACAGACTCTTCGTACCGATCGAGGAGGTGAATACATGTCAGGTGCATTTAAGGATTTTTTGGGAAAGAAAGGCATTAAAGACCAATGCACTATGCCATACACACCACAACAGAATGGTGTTGCAGAAAGGAAGAACAGGTCTTTAATGGAGACGGCTAGATGTATGCTCAAGGCTAAGAGTTTGCCTCATAAGCTATGGATGGAGGCAGTTGCTTGTGCAGCACATGTTTTGAACAGGTGTCCTACTCGTGCCTTGAAGACCATTACTCCATATGAAGCTTGGTATGACAGAAAACCTTCAGTCAGTTATCTTCGTGTTTTTGGTTGTCTTGCTTATGCTCACATCCCTCAGCAGTTACGTGGGAAGCTTGATGATAAGGCAATCAAATGTATATTTGTGGGGTACAGTAGTGGAAGTAAAGGTTGTAGACTTTACAATCCTGCTACAAACAAGATTTTTGAAAGTTTTGATGTAATTTTTGCAGAAACTACTGCTCAACCTATGGTTGCTTTTGATGTACCTCATATGCAGACACATGATGTATTTGAAGGTTTGCTTCCTTCTTTTGTGGAGAAAAAACATCAAGTTTGGGTTCTGCCCAACAAAGCTTTCTTGGCACCCATTTTGAGTGAAAATTGGGTCTACCTTGCCAACCTCCCTGCCTCTACTATAGAAGACTGCAGACTTAAGATTCTAAAAGGAGGACAATTTCTGGACAAAGGGGAGCTTATCAAATCACCCTTCAATCTTAATCTCATTGACCACTCCAAGTGCCCCTCCAATACTGGCCTCTACATCTGTACCAAAGGAAACATGGAATTTGCCAAGAGTAATCCATACTTTTATACTGAATCTATCTAGAATTTCTTTTGACCTTATGTTAAATGTGCCTGCAGATTTCTTGATCCTAAAGCCTCCTGTGAATCCAGCATCATGTGGTTCGATCACACCATTTGGTTTCTTCTCAACCATCTGGACTTACTCTTCTTAGAAAAACCTGTGGATTTACACCTCTCCCTCATTTGCTCTTGGTTAGGTGGCCAAGCTAAGAAAATTGTTATTGCACAGATTGCCTTTAATATCTTCCGAGGATTAATGCTAGACATCTTGAAGGAGTTAAACTCTTATGAACCCGGAATTTACTTGACTACTTATGCTAACTTTAAAGGTGTTAAGATCATCACTAGCTTACTTAAACCTTGTACTGATGAGGATGACTCCCCTGCTCTCAAAAGATCCAGCTCTTTGATTACCCCCAACTCCTTCACTTCCTTTCTAACACCTAGCTCATCCTCTAACCGGGGAAGAGTTCATAGCTTTACAAGAGGAAGAGGCAGGTCTCCCCCCATCAGAAACTTCCCTGAATTTTAAACCTTTGTAATACTGCAGGTTACTACAAGCCCTTGCGGTAGAAGAACTCTCAACAAAGTGGAACCAGCCAAGGAATTCATCTACATACACTATCTCTTTCACAATGTACTCCTCGATTGAATTCAACCAAAAAATATTTTTTGTGAGTGCTTTGATCTATTTTTTGGCAATCACCAATTACTTGACAATATTCTCATAGGATGGAAATATCAGCATCCCATTAAGAAGTTAATTTACAGTAACGACTTTCTTCAACAAGAATCTGTTTCCCATTGTACATGCTTTTAGTGTACCACCTTTTGCAGGAATTTTGAGACTTATGGCAACCATGTATGCACCTGTGATCTTAGCATTATTGAAAATACTAAAGTACGTAGAATTTTGGCCAAAGGGCTCAATCATATACCTAACTTTCCCTATTAAACCCCTACCTTGCTCTATCAGCTATACTAAGTTGCCTCACTAACCTTGTCAGTGCTCTCCAACTGGAGATGGCATTCCTATCAGACTTAAAGGAAGTTGTGAAGGAATGCTTCCTTCAAAAAGTATCACAACTACCTTAAAGATGGATTTCTTTTGATGACTCCAGGCTTACATCTCAGCTTACTTTTGACTTTCAAAAAATCTCTGATATATGGTTTGTTGTCAGGCTTGACAAAAGCTCTAACTATCCCACTATTATATGCAAAAACCTTGCTTGGATTGCTGCTCGTAATCGTGTATCTGGTAAGAAATTCTGTAATATTAATTCTCCACTACAAACTGTCACCAATAAAATTGCTAAACACTTAGGGAATCTAGGCTACTCTGTTCTGAACACTAAGTTACCGGTCCTATTTCCCACTTGTAAATTTCATAAGCATAAGTCCAGATGGATATCAGATGCCTCCAATAGTATTTTCACTGATATCACCAAGGATATTACTTTATGCCTAGACATTGTGTTATCCGAATTTGAGCTTATTTGTGCCACTAAAAAACAAATCTGCCAAGAGTTCCTACATATCCAATACGATCCCTTTTGGCTTACAAAAAAATCTACAGAAGTCTCTCTTAATCTTCCTCAACAAATCTTCCACATTTTTACTGCTGACATTACACAATGTGAAGAAAAACTTCCCCTGGAGGGGGATCTTGGCCTTAAGACTATTCTTGCCAAAGTGATTAAAAGACTTTCTCCAATGCTAGAAATAAGAAACTTTTTTACATCTCTCTATCCAATAAACCCAGGTGGATTAAATTATCTCACTCCGTACACTCCTTACACTTTAGTGAAGCTAAGCTTTGCTGTTACATCTCCTGGCTGCTGAATAATTGCACTATTGTTTCATGCGGTTTATGCTTTAACCAATGCTTAGGCATCCCCACGGGATTCTCATGCTCTCCACTTATGTGTAATATTTACCTTGCCTTTCTTGAATACAAGTGGTGTCTCAAAACAATGGAGTCTTACAAAAATAAGCTTTCACAGTCAGACATACCTATAGATATATGGATGACTTACTTAGTGTCAACAATAGAGATTTCCTCAAAGAAATTTATCTAATTTATCCTCACTGCCTTAAAATTGAACCTACCTCTCTCCATGAGATCATCACACCCATTGGAGCTGTTTGTACAGCTGTCCAATTCTTTAACCTTTCGGTTTCCCTTCATACCCCAGCTGTCGGTGGATATGACCTAAGTTTTGTTTGGAAAAGGGACCTCTTGAAACTACCACTTGTAGAATTCATAAAAAGAATAGCAACAGGCCTCAAAAGGTTGTTATTAGCTCTTGCATCAGCCTGCTACACTTAATCTGCTATTATTCCTGCAACTCTTCTCTAGCCTGGGAGGAGGTCTATCAACTAATCAATAAGTATTGCCTTAACGGGTTTAATAGAAACTAGATCTGTAACACTATTACACAAGCTCTCACCCAGCATAGATGGCCTGGGTTACACTTTAATCAAGAGAATCTCATTTCTCTAATTAGGTAGTAGGCCCATACACAATGGGCCTACTACCAACCCATTGTGTATGGCGCCTGGGTTAGGGCGGGTACACACACACACACACACACACACACACACACACACACACACACACACACACACACACACACATTGTGCTACTTTATTACTCTTAGTTTTTTTTTTTAAAAGGGAGGGGGACCACACATAAACCTAGCCCTTGGATCGAGACCTGTTGAGATTGATCTCTTTGATAAATACACACATACACACACTGGGCAGCTTTACTAATTCTTGATATTTTTTTCTCTTATCAAAAGAGAGCTTCAGAATATTCTTTAAGTCTCCTCTATGGGAATTCTTTCAAAAAATAAAAAACCCCCCTTGTTTTTAAAGGAGCCTGAGAAGGCAATGGCTAGAAAGGAATACACCTACTACACCTACTTGAGGGAGTACCTGAGCTCACTTACCTCCTAGGTTTTGCTAACCACCTCCTATGGGTACTACTACCGGGTTTTAGCCCGTCACAACACTTGAGTACTTTCTATCTTGGGTACCTCCTCATGGCACTGTGCAGGTGGCTTCATTTGCTCTACTGGAGATTCTCCCAAACGCCTGGGTTTCTGCACAATCCGGAGTTATGGAAACCTCCCTCCCTGATCTATTTAAAGATGAGGGCACATCTCTACCCCTCACTTAGTTTTGGTTGTGGTTGTTGGCTTGAAACTTGCTACTGCGTTTCTGTTACAAAGTATAGAGCTCTCTACTCAAGTTACTCAGGGCGGTCCCTGCTATTTTTTGCTTTACTTATTGCATACTTAAGTGTCCTTCCACTTGAAAGGAGGATGTTGAATTTGATATTATTGGTGGTCTCCTTCTGCAAATTTTTATAAAAAACCAGGCATAGGGTTTTTTTAGTGTTGTTTGCTTACCAAATGTTGCATTAAAATTACTGTGTATGGTTTTTTCCACCCTATGACCGGTGGCCATTGCATATGGATGATTAAGTGTGCCTTTTTTGCCCTGGTAACTAGAACAATTTGGGTTTTTTCTGCTTACTAATCTCTACTGCAGGATGGCGGGGTTTGGTGCGCTGATTGAGTAACTATGACTCTATGCCGGGTCTGTATATATTTTTTGACTGAGAAAAAGAAGGGGTGTGGGGTGCTCTACCCTCTGCACAATAGCCTTTTTTCTGGTTCTGCCGATCTAATTACTGTCACAGTGTTGGTACTGCTGATGCTTCATTACAATGGTTATGGCTCGATAACTGGTTGCTCATTAATGGTAAGAATGGAGAATTAGAAAAAGGGGGGTCTGCTTTACGTTTACATTGGCTC
Organism: Adiantum capillus-veneris; assembly: GCF_014529385.1. Classification (NCBI taxonomy): domain Eukaryota; kingdom Viridiplantae; phylum Streptophyta; class Polypodiopsida; order Polypodiales; family Pteridaceae; genus Adiantum; species Adiantum capillus-veneris. Next base: position 61,795,625 of record NC_140936.1, read on the forward strand.
TTGAAAGAGGTATTTTTCTCTGCCGCTTTACTGAGCCTGGCAATTACTCAATTGGCTGAGGCTGAAAGTGCCTTGAGGGATCACTGAGCATTTAAAATGCTGCATACTTTTTACAGTTTTTTTCATACTTTTTTAGAGTACCATCAAAATGTTGCCTTGTCTGGCCTTGACTATTGGGTTGCCACGGATACTTACATGGTTGGAAGTCTTTTACTACGCACTCATTATGATTGGGTTGTTACACATATGGATGGTGATATTTCTTGTTTTGGGCAACGCACTGTTTTAGTGTGTTTGTTTAAAAAAATACACATGGGACACTAAGGAGTGTGTGTCCGGCTATACATGTTGGATACTCTTGATCTCTACATTGGTAAGATGAGGTTTTACATTACAACTTTTTTGCATTTACTCGGGAAGATGTTGCTCCCATTATAGCCATGGATACTGGCACTTTAAAACTTGGTATATCCTGTCTTGGTTAAAAGAAAAGCCTGGCCTTTTTGCATAGATCCTTGTTTCTTGGATTACTTAGAGAATTACATGATATATGATATAGCAAATTGAGGGATGAATTGTAGTCCATTCACAAAGATAGATAGCTAATCTTAAAAACAAGCCTTATAGCTTGTTACTTTAAAAACCATAAATGTTATTTCTTTTCTAAGAAAAATGATACTTTCAAGGTTGAAAGGAAAGGGTGTTTCAGACACTTGGATTAGAAAGGGTGATGACCTTGTAATCCATTTGATTTTTTAATAAAAAAACATTGGAATAAAGAAATAAATTTCTTCAAAAAATATTATAGGCTTAGCTTGTAAAGGCAAAAAAAATTTTGTAAGGTGGACATGGATAACAACTGGTATGGTCCATTGATATCTGTAATACACATCCAAGGCTAACTGAATTGTTGTCTTGTTTGAATGGATGCAGGTAAGGACTCTATCTTATCTTGGAAAGTTTTTTTGGACTTTGGCAAGCTATCCTACACTGGATGAGACACTCACCTATGATTTGGGAAGTTCTTTTACTATCTTCATACTGAAAGAGGATCTTTTTCCTACAAACATTGTACTTAAATAATTCCAAAACTGAATTGTTTTTGTACTTATCTATTTTTTGTTCCATTGCCAGTTGTCTTTTGAATGTAAAAGTTCAATTATGTCATACTATCTAAGATTTAACAGCTACACACACACACACACAGACATCCATACGTGCATATGTACAAATACAAACGATTAAAGACACACACCTCATTTACCATAGTGATAGACAATCATGTTGATGTAGTGGTCCAAAAGAGATAGACATTGACATGATATTTATGGAGACACATCCTCCTAATCAAGATTTATTTCTAGTGCTCCATAATATAATGCAAACAAACTTAAGTTATGAATCATTTAGGCTTACCATGTCAAAATGCCTATTTGAAAACTATCTAACAAAATTGTCACATAGTCTTCATTGTTCTTTGCATTACGCTTGGATTCGAAATCACTCATAGTATAATGCTTTATACAAAACTTGCAAGACATATATGAGTCTCACAATGGAGTTCAATAATATTTTTGCTTACAAATTTGAAAAAATCCTTGTCATATTATGCTTTTATGAGTTTGCAATCTTCTCGTAAGCATGTCCGTTGGATATCCAAAGAATGTGATGCATTATCCTACTTGTGGAGAGAGAACATGAATAAACCAACTACTCAATTTGTGGATCTACTCATTGAAAAGTAACCGCTTTGTGTCCATACACACTCTACAATCACAACAAAATTAAAACGACTAAGAAATACAAAATCGACAGAAATTGCATCATTGAAGCAACATCCTCCTATTCATCTACATTAGAGATCCAAGGTTGTAGGAGCAAGTAGCAGTAGTGCAAGGAGAAAATTGATGCAATCAATTGAGTCAAAGGAAATCGAGTCCAAGCTTGTGAAATAAGGGGGGAAATTTGCAAGCTTAAGCTTGAAGCATCAGCATTGGCCTTTTGGAGCCTTTCGGCAACAGAAAAAGCGGGCAGCATGGCTCGAAGGAAGGTAGCGCTATGACAATACAGAGGATAAGCTTGCTAATGTGGCGGGGAATGATAGTAGGGAAGAGGAAGAATAATCACCAATAGAAAGAAATAGTTCCTCACTTATCATCACTCTTCTTGCTTAGCATAGCATAATAGCATAGTAATGAAGATGAAGAAGTTGGCAAGCTTAAGCATTGAAGCATGGCTCTTGGTTGGATTTGCATTCCATAGCCAAGAGTGTTGGTGTAGGCTCTCCACTTCTCATCAGAATGATATTTGGGTATCAAGGATCAAGCCTATAAAATTTGGTGGATTTTGAAGTCCGTTTGATATTCTTCCCGCGGAAAATGCCAGTGGAGGGTCAAAATTGGGGCTAAAAAGGCCAAAAAATGCCAAAAATGGTGTGAAAAGGCTTCAAATTTCCACATCAGTCACGGTGCCATGAGTGTTTGGATTGAGGGAGTACTTTTGAAGCCAAGAATCAGCACTTTCACCCCTCTATGTGTGGGAGGAAGAAGGGTTCCTACAGGTGGTCTAGTTGCAGTCCCGTCACGTTCACGTCCTGTTTTCGAGTGTGTGGAGGAGTGAATGAGAGCTTTATCTTTTCAATTTTGCACTTGGGAGAGTCTATGGAAGTTTTGAGGTTTCCATGGATGTGTGTTTGTGAGGAATTGAGGGAAGAAGAGACGGATTTCTGCAAGGCTATGTGACCCTATATCGGTGCCACTAGGGTTGAGGTTACTCCAAATAGTCCAACATAGTGGAGTTTGGTGAAGCCTTGGCAATGGTTTGAGAGAGGCATTTTGTGGCTGGAGTTTTTGATGGTTTTTCTTGTATATTTTGGTCACCATCAAGTGTGCTTTCAAGGTTGATCAACTCGACTCACCTTGTAGTGTCTGCGGCAAGCAAGGGCTTGTAGGTCGAGGTGTTTGGAGTATGAAATGAGCTTGTGGGTAGTATTTTCATTGAGATTTTGAGTGGTGGTGAGTGAGGTGAGAAAATTAGGGGAATACCTTGTGTTGTGTTAAGGTTTCTGGGTGTGTGCACGACGCCTTTTGCTCCATTAGCGTTTTCCTCGGCTTCAAGCATAGGCGGCCACAGCATTTGCGCTTGCGCTCGACGGTGGAAGACGACATCAATGAAATACTCCTTGGGTTCAACTTAGCGAGAGAAATAGGCTCTCCTCCTGCATAGCCTCGCCATCGGCTTTCCCTCCCATGCTCGTTTCGAAGAATATTTGGCTCCGATGCACATTCTTAGCATCCCGACATCCCGACCTCGACTGGCGAGGGAGAGTGGCATCATCTCTCCTCTAGCCCCCATCCAAAGTGTCCCAACTTTGACATACTCTCTACGGCATTTCAACTTTGATGATTCTCTAGTTTTTGGCTTTGATGGCACACATCGACACATACAACTCCGACGGTCCATTCTGGAGTGGGGTTTCCCTCGAGCCCGCTCAACTCTTGGACGATATTTTCATTTGACGAGTTTACCGATCGATGAGGTAGTGTGTGATAGTTTCCCAGCAGCTATGCTCATAGGTTTCATAGTCTTTCCAACACAGCTGACGCAGCACATGTAGTGCTCATGTATGATTGTGTGGAGCATTCGAGAGAGTTTTTTTACACGGTCTTGTGCAGTTTTTTGCTATGTATGCATTATGTGGATACAATTTGAGATAGCTATAGCTCGCAGGTACCATGTTTACAGGTTTACATGTGTTTTTTGGACAAAGATACGTCCATAGAGTCACTCATTCAGGAGTGAGCTAGTTTGCCAACGTATTGGCAGTGCATGTATGCCATTTGTGGATCTGTTTACTGAGACACTGAGTGTCTCTTTTGGTTTATTTTTTTGGTGATATTTTTCTCAAAATACAAGGGAAGTTCTGTCCGTTTGTCCACAGATTCTCGCCATGTTTTGCACATATTTGCAGTTTACTCTCTGATGGTTTAGTGGTCGAGTTTACTCCCACTTTAGCAATTATCTGTATTTTTCTGGCTTGCGGTTTGCGTTGAGTTTTGGCTCATTTTGCAAAGGAAACACTGTTCATTTTTCCCCGTCTTCTCGCCATAAAAGTTTGCAGTGTTATGCCATCTTGTATAGTGATCAATATATTCCCACTTTGACAGTGATCCATAAAAGTTTGTAGTGTTATGCCATCTTGTATAATGGTCAATATATTCCCACTTTGACAGTGATCGAGTGTTTACTCTCACTTTGATAGGTTTTGTCAGCTTGGACACAGTTTGGTATTCTTGTACCCGCTCTCACAGGAGTGAGGATTAGTGTATGGTTGCATGGCTACAGACAGACAGTCACACACATTTCATAGTTTTTTGCAGTTTTTTGTAGGCAGTTTCTCTAGTGGGATGCATTTTGAGCTACTTTGCTCTCTACTTGCATATATGGTTATGCGCTTTACGCTCCGTTGAACAGTTTGTCCCATACTATATGCTTGCAGATAGCAGATTGTGGAGCTATTTTATGCATATGCAAGCATCGATTTTGATGCTATTGGTCATGATTTTCATGATTGTGTAGTGATTGAGTGATCTCCCACTTTGTTGCCATTTTGACATTCACTTACGGTAACAGACATGTGTGATAGTGAGAGACGTCGGTGTTGTTCTTGCAGATACGTACGATATTGGCATTTTGGTCACACATAACACATTAGGCACCGTTGTTTCAGATGTATGAGACAACAACGGAGATGTATACGTGATGAAGATATGACTTTGACACATGTTAGATAGGCACTTACAGTGGTAGTCTATGCCGGTGATGTCATGATTGCCTTGAGTGCACCTGTTTTGTAGATATGTCTATGGAATTTCTTCACAATGGTTACTAGATAGCGATGTTGCTTTCCATGTCACACCGCATCGTGATTGGTTTAGCACCTTTTCTAGTGGGAGTTTTGGCTGTGTACACTTGACCAATGGTTCGGCGTTTGCCATAGAGGGTGCATGAGATGTTTGTTTGTCATTGCCCAGTGGTGCGTCATACACGCTACGACATGTGCGCTATGTTCCTCAGTTGAAACAGAGCTTGATCTCACTGAGACATTTAATAGAATTTGGTTATTAGATACTGCTTAGAGAGCAGTCCACATGCATTGTGGTTCATTAGTAATTGTCAGAGGAGGCAATAGCGGCTTGGTATATCCTATGCATGTATCTAAGGTTCGAGATGACATAGTCTCGGTTTTGTTACTGGCATGCTTTGAGCAAGAGACAAGACATGTCTCCTTCGCAGGTGAGCTCCACCATGCTCACGAGACAGAGCATTTAGCTATGCACGACATGCTAGTCGACTCTGTAGAGACAGAGGTAGAGCGGCAATGCTCTAGTGAGACACATTAGGTGATGTCAGAGTTTGTGCAGGCAGAGATAGAGCAGGTCTACTCCCTAGAGACACAAACAAAGATGATAGACATGGAGTTATTAGATATGCTCATGCTAGAGGCTGATGAGTTGATACCAAGGCACACAGTTTTGCCTATGGGTGAGAAGGACGTAGCCACCCCAGTATCGACGTTGACACATCCATACGTGATGAGTAATCTTCATGATGCAGTGTATGCAGATAGTGCATGAGAGGCTAGGAGAGCCATGTTTGCGCAGATTTTATGAGAGTTCGGACGTCTCACGTACGACCTACTAGTGTCGAGGCTCGACCTAGCAGCTGCAGTGGGAGCATTTGCAGCAGGGATTGTCAGTTGTACGATGACACACACTAGCATGATGCTTCGTGAAGTTTTGCATACCATACAGAGTTGTCTATGAGATTTAGATGTAGGCTCTAGCGTGGCTACGTACGCTCTCTTATCACTAGAGCCGATACAACTGTGTGTAGATCGACAAAGTGAGCCAGTGTGCATAGGTTGAGAGAGTCTCTCACTTAGTTTCTTGTACATACTAGTAGTTTAGCCAGTAGGTCTCACTTATCGGTGCATCGCCTTTAAGTGGGAGTTTGTTGGTGTAGAGACGCTGCGTCTTTGTCCGGGGCCGGAAGTCCGGTGTTTCGCCGCCCATCCATCGTGTGTACACACCCTTATTCTTTGTATATGAAGAATGAGGAGCTCGTCACTCGTATAGTTCTTGAGATTGCTCCACCCACACTCTGCACTGTACACCATGTACGCACGCATCCGTGCACATGCATCCTCACATTAAAGTCACCTGCCATGTGTCATTCGACTGTATAGTCACCAAATCCTTCCGCTGAAAGCACACCTCCGTTTCTTTGTTCACTGATGATAGAAGGAATTTGGGTTTGACTAAAAACCCTATGGAGGATTCAAAATCTTCTTTATCAACCTGTACTTAAACATAATAATGTAAAACCAAGAACCATACATGTAACATTTTTGTTATTGTAGATTGAACTAAGTATACCTCAAATGATTCTAATGTCAGAATATGTTTTCGGATTACACGTTGAAGTATCGTGGGTCCTGTTTTGTTATTGATGGATCCAAAGCTCTGTTCATGAGGGTAATGGTGACTCTTTCCAGCTTTGTGTTCTTCAAGACCTCACACTCGTTGAGCTTCAAAGAAAACTTGATAACCCTATCGCACTCCTCTCGACTTATATCAAAGAAGTGATCTGCATACCTTGCAATGCTTCAAGATCAACAAAAAGATTGTTATGCTCGTTATACTATACCTCTCTACCCCGCTTGCCTGAGAATGTTGCTTCAATATGGAATGGTGATCCAAGTTTCTCAAATATCTCATCGTTTATGTGTCGACGTGTAGCCTTAACATGTGATGGCTTTGGAAGCAATGATCCTCTTTGTAATTTATTTTGAGAATTTTTAGCTAATGCTTTAAAGAGTGCCGTGTATTCCATTTGCAAGGTGCCACTCTCATCAAGTATTTCTTGCACTTCCATTGGTTCCAGGTGGTTCTTCTTCATGAAGTAGGTAAGGAGCCTCCCTTTCAATTTCTAAATTTTTTTTTGACCTATCATCTCTTTATCTGTTTGTTTTGGAACTAGATGGCTGTAATGTACTCCGACATTGGAACCTACTCTGTTCGAATTTGGATGTAGCAAAGACCTGCAAAGATAGCACCATGCATCATGATCAATAATAAGAAAGTGTAAAACATATACATAAGATATAAAAGCACAAACAAACTTCGAGTTACCTTAAAACTCGTATTCATTTTTTCAGGCCACCACTATCAATCTTCATATTCTCTATGTTGTAAAGATCTCGTTTTCTTTCCGACTTCCAAACATGGTGTCTTTCTCACGCAAACTTGTGATCTTCTCCTCAAGGATTTGGATTGTCTCTCTGTTCGATAAAATCTTTTGAACGCATGCCTCGTTAAGTTTCTTCAGCTGCATGTTCTCCATCGCTAGGAAGTCTCTTTGCTTTTCTGCATTCAATCATCGCGAGTTAGGTCTTCGAGCGAGTTCAACGGAGCGAGCTTTGGAGCGAGCTTTTTTTTTTTTTTTTGGAGTGCTGCTCTCTCTACCTCCCCTTCCTCCTCTTGCCGCCCATGTGCTTCCTCCTCTTCCCTTCCTCCTCCTCCTCAGCCTCCTCCTCCAAAATTTTTCCTCTCCTCCACCTCCTCTCTCCATCTACTCCTCTAACCACCTTCCCTTCTTCCAGCTCCTCCTCTAGAAACCACCATCCCTTCCCTAAAAACCTCTTATTTCCTAATCCCTTCTTCCTCTCTCTTTTCTTAGTCGCTCTATAACCCCTCTCCTTATCCCTCTCTCTCTCTCTCTCTCTCTCTCTCTCTCTCTCTCTCTCTCTCTCACACACACACACACACACACACACTAGGAAGAGAGGGAAGGGTAGACTCTCTCTCTCTCTCTGTCTCTCTCTCTCTCTCTCTCTCTCTGTGACACACACACATACTAGGACGAGAGGAAAGGGTGGCAAGGGTAGAGAGAGAGAGAGAGAGAGAGAGAGAGAGAGAGAGAGAGCTATTTTTAAAAAAACAAAGCAGTAGCAGTATCTCTAGTGCCTCCGTTTTTTGGTAAAAGAGGGAGAGAGGGGGAGAGAAAGAGAGAGTGATAGAGGGAGGGGGAGCATTGGGAGGGAGAGAGAGATCAAGAGAAGAGGGGTGGCAGGTGGACAGAGAGTAGGAGACTGGGAGGGAGAAAGAAAGCAAGAGCGGGGGGGGGGGGGGTTGTACAGGGTGAGCCCGTCTTTCTTTAAAAAAAAAACAATACACTTCACCTCTCTCCCTCAGAATTTTGTCGCCCCCTTCTCTCTCTCTCTCTCTCTCCCCCCCCCCCCCCCCCCCCCCCCCCCCCCCCTTATCGATCGATCTCTCTCCCACTGCATCTTCCTTTTTTGTTTCTCTGTCTCCTGTCACATTGTCGCTTTTTGAGTCCTTCCAATCCTAATGACAAATGAAATGAAATGCTATGTTAACTGTCATCAAAAGGCCAAAATGACCCATGCGACCAAAATGATACATTCTTGGTGGATCTAATACAATGTCTGGGTACAAAATAAAATGAGAAAGAAGGGGAGAGAGAGAGAGAGGGAGAGAGAGAGAAATGAAATGAAATGAAATGTTATATTAACGTCTTCAAAAGGCCAGAATGACCTATGAGACCGAACCGATACAAAAGTGGTGAATCTATTACAATGTCTAGGTACCTTAGTACCAAAGTACTAAGTGTCAAAAGTGTGAAAGTGTGAAAATAAATGTGAAAAAAGAAATACAAAGTATTAAATAAACTTCTTAGGAGCATTCTGGGTGTCTGGCTAGAATGCTTCTAATCCTTTGTTGTAGTCTCCTCCGGTAAAGTGTGCTTCTGCATCTCGGTCGTGGTCGTCTCGATTTCCTAAGCTCAATCACCCTATCAATGAGGGTGTCTTTGGTATGAATGTGGGTACTCCTTTGTGCTGGCTGCTGGCCTCTTGCTTCTCCTTCCACTCCTGCTTCTCTCGATCCGAAGAAATATGTGATGTGCCTCTGAGGCTGTAGTGTTCTTTGTCTTCTCATTAGATTATCCCTGTGCCGATGTAGTTCCAGTAGGTACAAGCCTAAGCATATTTGATCTTGGTATTGCATGACTCTATCTAGAGGTCCAAAGCCTTCTTTAAATATGCAATGGAAACGCCCACGTATCTCATAGTATACGATGCAATGGCATATGTAGTGTAATTCTGTCTCCGACTCCATCCCGCATAACTTGCAAATTCTGTTCTCAGGTGGGATTCCCCTAAATCTGCCAAATTCAATTTCGAGTTGGTGTGAGGATGTACGAATCTGACCAATAGCACATCTCAAACCATGAGACAGGTGGGTATCCATGTAGCTCGGGCGAATCACAAATCCATCTTCAAATAGTTGTAGGAAGTTTTCTTTGTAGTCGGCCATCTTCGTGCCCAATTCTTGTGTAGGGTCTACCCATGTCCTCTTAGTATCCAACTGTATAAGATCCTGACGGATAATTTTATTAATCTCTGTTCGTGTAATTGCCAGTGATGGAGCCGCAAGAGAGTATTGGAAGAGAGAGAGAGAGAGAGAGAGAGAGAGAGAGAGAGAGAGAGAGAAGGGGGACGAGGGGTCCGCAAAGGAAGGGAAGGTTTGGGCACACGGGGGGGGGGGCGGGGGGATTGTGAGAGGGGGGGAGTGGAGTGTAGTTTTTTTTTAAAAGGGAAAGAAATGGAGAGAGAGGAGTGCTTAGCAAAAGGAGGCGACGCATTTGTTGTAGGATCCTTTGGGTAAATAGACCCATCGGTCCACAAATCCAAATGATGTTGTTTGTTTGCCCTTCTAAATTCTTTCTCCCGTAGAGATAAAAAAGACTCCCTCCTATGTTTTTGCAATGGTGCGTACTCTTGAAATATATCAATATGAAGATGGTGTGTGTTCTTTCTTTGGGTAAGTGTTCAAGACGAAGGGGTTGAGGATTGCAAAAGTTCAAATTGGTGTTTTCATTAAAAAAAAAGCGTTCACTATTTTTAGAGTTGATAAAGAGACAGGCAGACCTTCGAAACTGATGAAATATCTCAAGTTTTGGGAGGAAAGATTGTAGTTTCATGTTTACAGTTGATAGAGTTCCTGTGGCTTAAGTTTTTGGAGAGAGTACTTGTAAGTTTGTATTTCAAATCAATAGTCATACGAATAGTTACATTCTTGACAAGAGAACAAAAATTTAGAATGATAAAGACGACGGCTACTTACCAAAGAATGTCATTTTGACTTTTTGTCGACGAAAAAAAATATCACGTAGAATGTATTATTTAACATTTTCATATTTTCTCTCTAAAAACATTGAAATGAGTCCAACTTTCTCCTAATGTTAGCCATAGTTGCCATTTTTAACGATGTATGGATAAGGGCTCCCTATAGAGCTCGGGAGTTTGTGGTGTTATGTTTCATTTGATTCTAGGACCATATTAGCTCATTTGTAATTCTTTTTGGCTCCATGCTCCATGTAAGCATGTTGATTTGCAGGAATGTTTGTGTTGAATTTATCATAACGCACTCATCCAAGGCTGCTCACGACGCAACTCCCTCAACATTTGACTGCCCTCCCTCAACCTCTACATCCTTCGGGGTCTTTTTCCTTTGTACACACGCGTTTCTCTTCGTGCTACTTGCATGAGCCTGCAATCAAGTCCTTCCCCAATGTCTCCCAATACCTACACCTCAGAAACATCCCCGTCGCACATAGAGGCCACCCTATGTGTGTGTGAGAGAGAGAGAGAGAGGGAGCCTCCTTCAACTACCTACCTCCACCTCCCTCCTGCAACCTCGCGGACATGCTCCGAGAGAGTGAGAACCAAAAGCTTTTTAGCCCCCCCTTCCCCGCCTCCCTCCCCTTTTTACACTGATTTCCTACTTGAATATTCTTGAAACTGAACATTCATATTGCTTTAGAGAACCCTGCTAAGTCTTCTAGTTCAACAATTGGTTGAGCTTAAGGTTTCTTCTGAATCCGGAGGAGGATGGCAAGAAGGCAATACTTTTTTAAAATTCTTGGTAAGTTTAATGACAGTTACATATTTTATGATAGAAAAAAGTTAATCTCAAGATTGACAATAAACACAGCACTAATTAAATCAAACAGAGTTAACAAGTCAAAATTTTAAAAAGCTGTTACATAATTTTGCACGAGTCAAGATTACTGCCAAAACATCATGAAATTGATTACAATTTCCAAGAAACACTGATTTACACTACCATTGGGCACTCAAACCACTTTAATAAACCATCCACAGCAAAATGAGGAAGTATCTAGTCACAAATTTCATTCTGCCAAAAGCTACTAGCACATGCAATGCAGAAGACTAGCAGAAGAGAATTGAACGAATTTAGTTCAATATATGGGCGCAAGAGTACAATGGGGGGCTCATCTACAAAACACAGAAGAGGGGGATTTGTGTATGAGGTGGGTCATGTAATTCACTTGACAATGATGGTACCAACCATGTTAGCAGACTTGTGAGGGGTGCAGTAGTAGGTGTAGGTGCCAGGGGTGGAGACCTTGGCGGTGAAGGTTGGCTCATCCTCTGTCAAAAGGTCATTCTCATCCATGGAAGCAGCCTTGAGCTCACTCGCCACCGTTGCCGGTGCACCAGCAGGGATGTCGAACACCACATTGTGTCCAGTCTCACCCACCAGAGCGAACTCGATGGCCTCGCCTGCTGACACCGTCACTGTGGATGGCGTGAATTTAAAGCTGCCCACTTCATCTCCAACCTCGATCTTGGCCGCCATTGCAGATCCGGCCATCAGAGCTGCGGCAGTGGTGGCCACAAGCGCTACAGACGAAACCTTCGCAGCCACATCGGAGAACGATGCAGAGATTGCGAGAGAAGGGCGCACTGGGGCCGCAAGCGCAACGGCGCAGCTTGCCTTACTCGTCGCCTCTGTTGCCCTCAACCCGCAGAAGGAGGGGACGGCGACTGTGGCTGCTGTGAGGGACGCCATCGCTAGAAACTGCTTCTTCTCCTTGTCTTCTCGACTTGCGTACACAGAAGCTTTCCTTACTTCCCTCGCAGCTCTGAGTACAGAAGATGAGGTTTTGGGAGATGGGCGCACTTCTTATCCTTATCGCGATTGGCCCTGCAGGCTCTGGCCTACTTGTCGCTCCCTTGCACCACTCATCTCCTGCTTTATCCAGCTGAGAAAAAGGGCGGCTTTACATTTCTGATAGGTTGGCCTAAAGGCCCATGCCACACACACGCCCGGACATGGCTCGCTTTGGGGGGCCTTGTGTCTCACACATACCATCCCATCGATGAAGTATGCTGCAAAGCTTAGTTGAAAGAGCTTTGTGATCTTCACACCATTCTTATTTTTGCATATCCATATAACAAGCTAATGACGGGTGCCTATATGTACGGGATATGTGCTTGTGCATATTGTGGTCAGGGTTCGCAAAAAACATGTAAAATTTTACAAAATTAGAAGGTTCTCCAAAACGTGAAGAAACGAGATCACCACTGTCACTAAAAATTAGAGGGTCTATGTGTGTGAGAACAATAGTTTCAAAGGTTTACCACATGTAAAAACTAGTATTTCAATTTTTATACAAGGTTTAAAACTTTAAGATATCAAAGTAGAACCACTCATATGGCCAATGATGGATTATCCCTATGTGGTCCAATGTTGGATTGTAACCTGTGTGCCAGGTGCGTGATAGCATAAAAAGGTGGTTAGTTTTTGAGGAAAAACTGGTGGATCACTTTGGTACTTTCATGTTGGGTGAGGGTCTATATTAACTTGATTAAGTGTACCAAGATTTAGGAGGTTCATTTCAAGAATTCATCATTTTTTGAAATGCAAGCATACTGGCACTTGGGAAGTCCAGTGACCATCGAGGATCCTTCCATGCAAAGAGGCCCGTGAGCTTCGTACGACTTGTTGGAGCAAATTCAGCGCTACTCTCTGCTGTGCGACACTGCCACGATCTCCTTCATCCAGCAGGCAAGCCATTTACTACTCAAGGCTGGTCAGAAGTGTGTGTGTGTGTGTGTGTGTGTGTGTGAGAGAGAGAGAGAGAGAGAGAGAGAGAGAGAGAGAGAGAGAGAGAGAGAGAGAGAGAGAGAGATGCTGCTTGATGGTTGCCCAGGTTTCTTTGTGCATGCCTCTCTCCCTAGTCCTTGTGTATGAGTGTGTGTGTGTGTGTGTGTGTGTGTGTGTGTGTGTGAGAGAGAGAGAGAGAGAGAGAGAGAGAGAGAGAGAGAGAGAGAGAAATGTTGCTTGTCAACTGCCCAATGCTGGGCCATATTTCTCTCTGTGTGTGTGTGTGAAATGTTGCTTGATGGTTGCCTAGGTTTCTATGCGCATGCCTCTCTCCCTCCCTGTGTGTGTGTGTGTGTGTGTGTGTGTGTGTGTGAGAGAGAGAGAGAGAGAGAGAGAGAGAGAGAGAGAGAGAGAGAGAGAGAGAGAGAGAGAGATATGTTGCCTGTCAGCTGCAACAATGCTGCGTCATGTCTTTGCAAATTATGCTCTCTCTCTCTCTCTCTCTCTCTCTCTCTCTCTCTCTCTCTCGAATGGTGTTGCATACATTTTTGAAGATTTGATGTTTTTAAATGGGTACACCAAAAATGAAGACTCCCCCATGAAAGTGCACCTTACCAAACAAATCGCCCGCTGAGGTGTCATCCGCCAGCTTGCATTCTAGCAGCAGCAAGCCCAAGAGTGGGGCAAGTATGTCGTCAAAGGACACCTTTCTTGTCTCTGATAAGAGCAATGGTAATCACCCGTTTCCTTCTCATAAATGGCTCCCCCTATCATGATAGTACTTTGTGGTAAAAGTTGTGCCTAGTTGTTTTACATGCACGTTTGCTGTTTTTCTAATCCAATGGTAGCATCTCGGAAGGCAAAATATCCCAAGCAGACCAGATTCTGCTTTACACGACATGACCTACATGAGGAGCAAGGTTTGAGCTTGGAAGGCATGCTATACCAGCATTTGTTTGATGAGGATGTGAGAGATGGTTTCTCATACTGATAGACTATTGCCAGTGAAGAACGGGTATTTCTCGCTTGGAATACGCTCTGTAAATTGTGTTGATAGTTTACTTTTGAGGGGGAGGGGGACGTGTGTGTGTGTGTGTGTGTGTGTGTGTGTTGGGGGGGGGGGGGGGGGGGGGGGGGGGGGGGCAAAATTAACCCCAAGGTGTTAAAAACCTTAAAAAATAATGGTCGCATAAGTGTGAAAGTGGCAAAAGGCCCTTAATATACAGAAACGTAAAATGAGCCTCCAGCACTCCTTGCCATCTGGAGCCAAATTGACCCCATCTCTTGCTACCATGGGAGGATGACAGGGAAAGGCTCTATTTCTTGCAGTTTGGTCCCTCAGTCTAATATGAATTGCACCTTTGTTTGAAGGAGTACGAGCGGAAGTGCGATGCGAGAGAGAGTGCGAGAAGAAGAGCACGACGATATGGTGAACTCGCTCTACTGTAATGTGTAGAGCATAGTGATTTCTTATTAGGTTTTTACAAAAGAATATGTGTACATACCTGGCGGCCCGCCCACTTACCTGGGCGACCACACTGGGCTTTATACCCCAACAACCTCCCACTTAAAGTCGAATGTGGTACTTTAAGTGTGAGAGAAGCTACTATACAAGCTAATGTACAAGAGATGTAGAGAAGTGATGTACTACCCTACACCTAACTGCTTGCGAAAATGCGCAAAGCTCTCTGAGGGAAGTCCTTTTGTAAGTAGATCAGCAGGATTTTCTGTGGTGTGAACTTTGACAAGCTGAAGTTGCTTATCCTCGAGCATTTCCCTGATGAAATGATACTTCACGTCCACATGCTTTGTCTTTGAGTGATAAACTGGATTGCAAGCCAATTGTATAGCACTTTGACTATCACAATATAACACAGGCATCTCTTCTTTGATTCCCAAATCTGTTACTAGTCGATTAAGCCAAATTGATTATTTGCATGCCTCTGATGCTGCAACATATTCAGCCTCTGTAGTAGAGTGAGTAACACAATCTTGTAATCTAGAACGCCATGATACTGCTCCACCAGCCAATGTAAAGACATACCCTGACGTAGACCTTCGGTTGTCTAAGTCACCTACATAATCTGAGTCTGTAAAACCCTTTACACTTAGCTCCTGACTCCCATAGCATATACGCATACTCTTTGTAGCTTTCAGGTATCTCAATATTCCTTTCACTGCCTCCCAATGTTTCTTGCCTGGGTTTGACATGTATCGACTTACTACTCCCACTGCAAATGCAATGTCTGGGCGAGTAGCAATCATTGCATACATCAAACTACCCACTGCAGACGCATATGGAATCTTATCCATTTTAGCCTGTTCTTCCTCAGACACAGGACAATCTTGTTTGCTAAGTTTCACATATGGTGGCAATGGAACACTCAGTGCCTTTCCCTTCTCCATATTGAAACGTTGCAAAACCTTGTCAATATACTCTGTTTGAGATAACCAAATCAACTTCTTTGATCTGTCTCTCTCAATGCGCATACCAAGTATATGACTTGCCTCACCCATGTATTTCATGTCAAACGATTTTGCCATCTTTGACTTCAAAGCTGAAATTTCTTCCAAGTGCTTGCCAGCAATTAACATGTCATACACATACAAAATAAGGATTAGCCAACTACCATCCTTAGCCTTCTTTGTATATAGACAGTGATCGAACTCACTACGTTTGTAGCCTTGAGAAAGCATAAACTTGTGGAATTTATGGTACCATGCCCTCGGTGATTTTTTTAAGCCATAAAGACTCTTTAACAACTGGCATACCCAATCTTCCTTGCCTTTCTCAACAAACCCTTCTGGCTGCTGCATGTAAATTTCCACATCTAAATCACCATGCAAGAACGTTGTCTTGACATCCATTTGGTGCAACACCAAATCTAATATGGCAACCAATGCAAGAAAGCATCTCAATGTAGTCATCTTGACCACCGGAGAGAAGACTTCATCAAAGTCAATGCCTTGTTCTTGCTTAAAGCCCTTGGCAACAAGCCTTGCTTTGTACTTTGGCTGACTATCATGAGCGGTGATCTTATACCTGTAAACCCATTTACAAGGTAGAGCCTTTTTGCCCTGTGGTAATTTAACTAGCTTCCATGTCTGGTTTTTATGCAGAGCTGTCATCTCTGACTGCATGGCCAATTGCCAATTCCCGAAGTCCTTCATTTGCACTGCTTCCTTGTAACATGAAGGCTCATTGCAATCAGTCAACATGACATAGTTGATAGATGGAACAAACCTATCAGGAGGTTGCGTGACACGTCCAGATCTACGCACAATAGGTGGCTCAGGCTCAGCCACAACCTGTCGTTCCACTCTATCCTGTCCTTGCTCCTCTTGAGCCCTGAAGTTTTGTCTTGCACGTGCAGGTCCATCTTCTTGGAAGACAACTCTTCTAATCTCCTCAACCCTCTCTGGTTTAGAATGATATTTGGATTCATTAAAGTGAACATCATTGCTGCGGACAACCTTTCTGGATTCGGGATCCCAAAGTCTGTACCCCATCTCACCAGAATTACCATAGCCTAGAAAGATGCACTTTCTACTCTTTGGCTCAAGTTTGTTCCTAAATTCCTTTGTAACGTGAGTATATGCCTCACAGCCAAAGACTCTGAGATGCTTGTATGAGGGCATTTTGCCTGAACATACCATCTCTAGTACTGAATCCTTCTGCAAAACCTTGCTAGGAGATCTATTTACAAGATGAACAGCTGTTGATACAGCTTTAGCCCAAAACCCATTTGGCAGCTGTGCATTAGACAACATACTTCTGACCTTCTCTTGTATGGTCCTATTCATCCTCTCAGCAACACCATTTTGAGGAGGATTGTAAGGAGTAGTAAGTTCATGTTTTATACCTTTTGACTCACAAAAGTCCTGAAAGGCCTTTGAAACATACTCTCCACCATTGTCAATTCGTAAGCATTTAAGCTTCTTGCCACTCTGATTCTCCACAAGTGTCACAAACGTTTTGAAAACACTAAACGCTTCATCCTTGTGCTTGAGAAAGTAAACCCATACTTTCCTCGAGTAATCATCTATAAATGTCATAAAGTAAGAAGCTCCCCCTAGAGATAGGTTAGGCATAGGTCCACACAAATCACTATGAACAAGTGCCAACTGTGTATCTCTTCTACTGATTCTATGCTTATGTGGTTGTTGTGTTTGCTTACCATACAGACAATGTTCACAAAATTCAAAATCATTAAATGAAAAGCCAGGCAAATAACCATCCATTCCCTTCTTGGACATATGTCCTAACCGGCTATGCCACAAAGAAACGTTCGGCTGCTCGGTTACATTGATTACATTTTTAGAGACATTTGATACATAAATCATGTAAAGTCCTCCAGACTTTACTCCATGTGCTACTGTCATAGAACCCTTGGATATCTTCCACATGTTCTGTCCAAAAGTGGTGACGTAGCCAGCATCATCAAGTAAGCCTGTGCTGATCAAGCTCTTTGTAATTGCGAGAACATGTCTCACATTCTTCAGCGTGAAAGAAGAGCCATTCTGAAACTTCAATTGAACATCTCCAACACCTAAGATCTCACATGTCTGCCCATTGCCTAGCCGAACATGATCTTTAGTGGTCACATAAGAGGTAAACCACTCCTTGTTTGGAGACACATGAAGTGATGCCCCTGAGTCTATAATCCAGTCACTCAGTGCATTTCCATCAGATGCTGTAAGAAGAGCTGAGTCCATTGTATTCTTCAAGAAGTAGATGTCTCCTGACACTAGACTGTCATCCTCTGCAACAGTGTTTGTCACATTTATTGCTTGAATCTTCATTGAGGACTTGTTCTTCTCACCATGGTCTTCAGCTTTCTCTTTGCCTTTTTCTGCTTTCCATTCTCTGCAGTCTCTTTTCATGTGACCCTTCTTGCCACAATGGTAGCATTCTATGTCACTCTTGCCTTTAGCACTGTGGGACTTGCTACGAGACTGATTCCTCTTTCCACCTTTGTACTTTTCTTTGGTCCTTCCCCTGACAACTAAGGATGTTCCTTTGCCTTTGTCCATTGTCTTTCTATTGGTTTCTTCAGTAAGGAGACTTCCTTCTACACCTGCTATGTTCAAACCATCTGAAGGTGCAAAATTACTCAAAGTTGTGCGAAAAGTGTCCCAACTTTCCGGCAATGTGATCAACAGGAACATAGCTCTAACAGGTTCATCAAACTTGACACCTTGAGCTGACAACTGACGATAGATTGTGTTGAATTCATTCAGATGATTGGACATAAGTGTCCCTTCTTTCATCTTCAAGTCAACAAGCTTCTTAAGCCAGTATACCTGTGAAGCTGCACTCTGCTTCTCATAAAGATCACTCAGCTTTAACCATGCTTGATAAGCCGACATCTCGTTTGCTACATTGAAGTAAACGCTTTCTGTCAAAGTCAGCATAATGGTAGAAAGTGCCAATTCATCCATTTCGCTCCATTCATCTTCGTCCATATCTTTTGGTTTTATCCCCTTGAGCTTTATAGGTTTTATTTGCTTCTTTTGTACCAACACGTGCCAAATCTGCTGCTTCCACAATGGGAAATTGGTTCCATCCAGCTTCTTGATATTGTAAAGAGCAGTGTCCTGTGATCCAGCCATAGCTACGCTTCATAGTAGTTTACTTTCCTGGGTAAACTGACCTCTGAACCAATATCAACCTGTCAAATGAACCAAGAAAGCTTCAGATTCTGCATAAATTTCGGCAGAGTCTCCTTTGTAAAATGGCTCTGGTGTACTCAAAAACAGACCAAAAAACAGCTCAAAAAACACTGTCTCTCTGACACTGTAAGCTGCGGGTAAACCTGTCCTGCACATGTACTGTCTCTCACTGTCCTGTCACTGTCCTGTAAGCATAGACTGTGACAATGCCTCAACGGCAGTAAAGCAAAGATGCAATCCCAACTGTCTAACTCACAGTCAATACATCCTAGCTGCCTATCTAAGGGTGCTCGAGGGATCGCTCCAAGACCTGTATCACCGAAAGGATCTCAACATTCGAGAATCCCCCAGCTCAATAAAACCTCACTCGACCCTCAACAAAGGCTGCAGTAAATCTGACAGTACATAGACTTCCCACAAAGTCATACATCCACAAATTTCCCACTGTATACTGTAACCGCTGCGGTGGTTGTTTGCTGCGTGACTCACAGCCAGCAAACCCTCAACAGACATACATCATCTCTGACGATACATCCCATGTGGAAGTACCTGCAATGTCAGGATGAAATCTGGAATATCAAGCAGCAAACACAAGCTACCTGATGAACTAGTGGATGTCGCCTATAGTCTGTGTGTAGATGCGCCCTTGTCGTATGTGACACGCCTCCAAGAACTGTGAGCCGTCCTTTGATGTGTAGACAGCCACAAATCAACACTCTGGGAGTGTCGATATCCTCAGCACCTGCAGTCGTAGGCCGAAAAACCCCAAATTTGCAGAGTCGGATCTGCACCCACTTGGACCACGTAGTCGAAAATGGCCTGCGCAAAACTTTGTCGAAGCCGAACGGTGACCGAGATGACCTCAGAATGAAATTCTGAGCACACCAGGCCCTACGGGTTTCTCCCACAAGATTTGGGGCCGTGTCTTCGTCTGTCGAATTTCACTCCAATCTGAGCTGGTGACTCTAGCGTCCTGCAGTGCTGCCCCGTGCCTCGATCTAAGCTCTGATACCAGTTGAAGGAGTACGAGCGGAAGTGCGACGCGAGAGAGAGTGCGAGAAGAAGAGCACGGTGATATGGTGAACTCGCTCTACTGTAATTTGTAGAGCATAGTGAGTTCTTATTAGGTTTTTACAAAAGAATATGTGTACATACCTGGCGGCCCGCCCACTTACCTGGGCGACTACATTGGGATTTATACCCCAACATTGTTAACCTCCAGATTTTGGCAGAAGTGGAGCAAATGTTGGCTGCAAGAAAGAAAAAACTAGAGTGTGTGAAAAGCACAATAGGTGCAGCCCAAGTCCAACTACAAGAGAAAAGCCAAAGCATGTGGAAGATAGAGGGAACATCATCAGTTGCAGCCGTGCTTCAAGGGCAATCGAGTGAGCTGCAAACACTACAGGCCAGCATGAAGGGAGCAGGTGGTAACACCGATTCTGAAGTTTTGGTGCTTGATGCAAAGATTGTTGCTCTCTCAAGTGCGTTGACTGCCCTTGGGGCTGTTGCAAGCCACTCCCAGATTAGAGCCGATGTTGATCGTATAGAGGTACGCGTCAAGACTGATACATTGTGTATTAAAAGTAAACCTTGTATTTAGGTTTTACATTATGTCTAAGCACCATAGGTATTTTAAAGGATAGTGTAAGTACCATGTTGACAAGATCAACTCTCAATATTCACCACTTGACTGGGATTTTGTTTCACATGGTACTTTCTACAAGTGCCAATGGAGTCTTATTGGTACTTAACAAGGCACTGTAAGTAGATAGAACTACTTAAACTCCACCATTTCACAAGGGTTAAATATGACATGGTACTTTATATAAGTACCAATGGATCCTTATAGATGTTTCACTCAAGCTTAGGGATTGTAGAAACGAGGTAGAACTGTCAAAATTGCACCGCGTGAATGCGATAATATACACCGTGGTACTTTTTGTAGTACCCAATGAGACATTATTGGTGCTTTGTAGAGCTTAGGTGCGGTAGCAAATAGGTCATGCTTTGAAAATTTTCCATTTTGACAATGATTGAATAGATCATGGTACTTTTTGTATGCACCAATGGAAGTTTACTGTCCACTGCTTCACAAAGCTGATGGATATTGGTGGAAATCACAAAGTGCATGTATGTGACTATGATTTAAGGTACTTTTTGGAGCTAATTAATACGGAAGCTTTTTGTATGGTAGTTCAACTTGAAGGTGCAACCATGAGTATCACATAGGCACTTGTACATATTGTTGTATTACTTGGTAGAATTTACAGTACCTGTCATAGGTTTATTTAATAAATCATATGCATTTATCTTTCAAAGTACATATTTCTTGGGCCCAAAGTACACATGCCTCTTTTTCAAAGTACCATGCATTTGTTTGTACATTGTGAAATTACATATGCCTTTTTTCAAAGTACCATCCATGTGTCTGTACATTGTGAAAGTACATATATGCCTTTTTGCAAAGCACCATGCATGTGTTTGTACACTGTCAAAGTACCTATTCCTTTTTTGCAAGTTCCATGAGTTCCTCATAGGTTCTTTGTACATATTCTTGTATTACTTGGTAGATTTTAAAGTACTTATCATAGTTTTATTGATAAATCATATGCATTTATCTTTCAAAGTACATATTTCTTGTTTCCAAAGTACCGTACATGTGGTTGTACATTGTGAAAGTACATATGCCTTTTTCCAAAGTACCATGCATGTTTTTGTACATTGTGAAAGTACATATGCCTTTTTTCCAAAGTACCATGCACGTGTTTGTACATTGTAAAAGTACATATTTGCCTTTTTTTGCAAAGCACCATGCATGTGTTTGTACATTGTGAAAGTACCTATTACTTTTTTGCAAAGTACCTTCAATGGTAAGTTCTTTTGATTGGTACTCTGAGCCTATCCTTGGTACTGTCATAAGTCCCTACAGTGTATCCTTGCTACTTTTTTTACAATACTTGCAATTGGTGGTTTCAACATACCCTTGCTATCCCTTGGTACTGTATGTATAAGTAATCATGATAGTTCATTTAATCTTGGACAGATGGACTAATATTTACTTCCCCTTTGTGGTGCAGAGAGAACTGCTTCACCTGGTAGCATCAAAAGCTACATGTGCTACTCAAGTCAAATTTTGTGAGAGCTTGCTAGTGGAAGTGAAGAGAGGTGATTCAATGTTGCTATGTCCCACAACTGGCGAGCATGGGAGTCAATTGCAGGCCAAAGTGACTGTTCCACGAGTTGTGTTGCATGTGGTTTAGGTTTTGTGGGTTACGACGTCGTATGTGTGTATACACTAGCATGTGGTGATACATACCATGCTTTATGTTTTGTTGGATGGGCTGCGTCAGAGAAAGTATGTGCCAGCCCATCCTGTAAGCAGAGTGTTCCGGAATCGGCAAAGTCAATGCTTGTGCATAATGGTTGGTTTTTTATTCTCCATGTCTACCTTGATTACTAGAGTTTGTTAAGAATGCTTTTAACTTATTTTGCACACTTTTGTGGTGCGGTGGTAGGTTCCAGTCATATGCCTTATGCAACAACATTACCAGCTGAGGTGCCAATACGGAATGTTGATGCAACTCCCGACGCCCCCACTGTGGACACAGACATGCAGTCTGTTGATCAGTCAACTCTAGCTGGTAGGGAAGGATCATCCTTGGCAGGTGACAAAACTCTGGCTGGCGAGGAAGGCTCGCATGTGGCAGGTGACAAGACTCGGGGGATATTTCCAGGCGAGTACTTTTTGGCGAGCGCTTTTTAGGAATCAGGTGAGCAGATTCCTAAAAAGATTCTATCTTCCTCCTTGTGGACTATCTCTATCTCTCTCTCAGAGAGAGAGAGAGAGAGAGAGAGAGAGAGAGAGAGAGAGAGAGAGAGAGAGAGAGAGAGAGAGAGAGAGAGAGAGAGAGCCACATAGAGAGAGAGAGAGAGTTGAGACACAGTCAAAGATATGGAAGCTAAACAAATTGTTTCAAAAAAAATAGAGACAAGGGTACTTAAAACAAGAACACCCATTAATAATAAAAAAGTTACATTTTATTAAACTTGCATTACATAAGCAAGAAGTGTTCATCTTCTGGAAGGCCTGGTTTTAGGAGTTGATGTGCTCCCTTCGATTGGCATATTAAGATTCACCACGTTGCTTAGCTGTTGCCTCATTTCCTCCTCATCCTCCTCTGTGATGAGCCCAATCTTCTTCCAGCAAGAGAAAGCAAATTGTCCCCGTCTCGTTCAAATTGATTAAGCTCCGCATATTGAGTTCCTTGCGGCATTGATAGAGGCGATACACGTTGATGGTTGCCTTTAGAGCCTACATAAACCAGTCGGCTCCATACAATGCCTCTTCGTTTGGAATGGCTTCCATGGAATCCCACGTAGACTTGATTTTACTCTCAAGATCGTCGGACATCGTGAAAGAAAGAGAGGTGTGCGAGGAAGCTAGTGGACGCTTTCACAAAAATAACTCAAGCTATGGCAATTTATAGCCACTGTGGTAATATTATATTTTTTTTAAACACGATTTGACACATAAACAACCAGTACTCAAATATGAAAAATAGATGCAAATGAATGTATCCAAATGTGGCCATCCTAAGATTAAATTAGAAAGTAGTACAGTTGTCTAGGTAAAGCATACTAAGAAAAAGTAAGCATTGACAAATGCTATGCATCCATGCTTGGATAAGTGCGACTTCGACTCAGTGCCCTGAAGATATCAACATTTGTTAGGAATGGTTGATGGATAAACATGTTCTCATTTTGGCTTAGCTCTAGCACATGCAAATAAATAAAATACAAATGTTTACTCGCAAGATATGGTTTTTGCTTTGACACCCGTTCCATGAAGTCTGGACATGTGCACGATGGCTGGTTGCTAATACAAACTTTGTACATCCCGACATGACCATCTTCACTTTTCGTCTCTACTTTGAAGACCTCACTAACACCATCTGCTGCACATATCTCTTCTACGACCTTCGCTCTCAGGGCTAGTGCTAGACTGATCTTGCGAGCAGCATCCTCGAAAATGGAAGTCCGATACCGTACACACAGACCATCTCGCACTGTGGCTCTTGCATTGCCTTCAGGACTGGATGTATCTTTTGACTTGAAAGGAGAGTTTGTCATATTTTGTTCTTGAGAAACTGGAGTTACATTAGATACTCCTTCTTTGCTTACCTCCACTTGATACCCCCCTTCATGCAATATTTGCACCTCATCCTCCGATAGGTTGGTGCCCACATGCACGGGCCAAGTGTGTGGTGGATGCTTAGGCTGCGGCTGCGGCTCAATGTTCTGGTCTACTATATGGCAATGCAATACATGATCGGAAAAAACCAAAATCATTGACGCACCACACCATTTGGATGTTTTTGATATCCTTCAAACGATGGGGCTGGTATACCAAGGCTAGAACCTGCTATACTGCATCAACACCTGCGTCCTCCTCTTGGCGTGCCGCTACATGTGACCCTACTACATTGTGGAGTTCGACGTATGGCCCACATTGCCTCATTGACCTTGTGCTCAACTACATACTGCCCACCAGAACCTATACTTTGTTTTGGGGTTTGTGATATCCCTTCTTCTACAAAGTTGATGTTACGTGGTCTTCCACACTTCTTGCGATATTTGGTGACCCAGTTGTACTCAAGCCTATGTGATGCATCATCTTCCACGTTGATAACCTCATTTGGCTTTCGTTTTTGCCTTGATGTCTCCTTATCTCCTGTTAATGGAGTTGGTTGTTTATACATCGGAGTGCCCTTAGTAGCCGCATTCACTGCTCTTTATCACTTGGCTAGGACGTTTTTCATGGCGTTCCGTAAGCTTTTGTATTGATGGACCCTTCCCAATGTGTTTTCCATGGCTGTATGAAATGGCCTTTGTGCTCTGTAAGATGGAATTTGCAAGGTCGGTTGTACATGCATCATATAATGAAATGCGTTTACGGAAACCCTCCCCTGCTAGCTTGCTGCCATGCTTGCTCTCTGCAAGGTTAGTGCGTGGAGTGTTTGGTCCATCAGAGCTACTTTCTATGCATGTCATAATGCCACCCCAATGTGCAATACGAATTTCCCACCAACTGAGCCATGAATCCATGTATGGAATGTTACAGTCTATGCAATGACTGTTATGCCACCATTGGCGTATCAGACGAGCCTCTGCTGGTGCAGCCTCTTTTGTTGGTGCTTGCCTCTACTTCTCACACATTTCTTTGTGTGTGTGTTGAGAAGCTTGCACCACATACTTAATTGTGTGTTGATTCAAGCTTTGCTTCCAATGGAAAAGACAAGAACGCTCTCGGCCGCTCATTGTATTGGTCTTGTCACCACCATTGAAAACAATTCGAACTGCATTCCAATTTGCTTGAGCTTCATCAGCCATGTAGCCAAAGAAATTAGCTTTGTCACACCCACATGATATCATTACATCATTGAGGCACTCCCAAAACAAACATTGCGTTTCCATGTCTTCCTGTTTCATTTCACAAGTTGCAATAGTCAAAAGGTCCTGCATGCTGCAAACAAATTGTTTTAGAGAGAGTAAAAGGCAAGCCACAAAGCTCTTAAGGTGCGCCATGTACCTTGGATCATAGACATGATAGGCCATAGTCACCGAATCGTTAACACGTCTGGTGTGATCAAACTGGATCCACGCACGTCGAAGATTGCCATCCCGATCTTGTCTCATTTGGTTCACTAGGTCCACACCGGATGCTGGACCAATTGTGGACATTTTGAAGACATAACATTTCTCCCCCTCCATACCTTGACCAGGAAACCGTCTTCCATGGAAAAACTCATATGTGCAGTCTCTCTTCAGTTTTAGGAGTGCATCAATGCCAAAAGATTCTTTGTCAACCCCTCTATGTAAAATAGATACTGACCTCCGAAACCTGTCAATGTTAAAAGTGTTTAGATAAAAAAATAATTTAGCATAGAGTTTAGCATCGAAATAAGAATCTAGGAAATGCTCATACCAGTTAGCTTGCACCAATGGCCCCAACTCCTCAACGATTGCAAATAGCTGTTGCTCGCCTAAAATACCTTCGTTGGTGTTGTTGCGAAGAAGTGTTGTACTTATAATTTCTTTTGCCAAACACATTTGAACCTTCCTCGCTCCTGCGTGTGGGTCAACAATCAAAATCCTTTGCACCATCAGCTTGGTGTTGTCCATTAGTGTTTTGGATGTGCCGCTGCGCACATCGTGTCGATGTGTGCCACGATGAATCATGACTCTAGTGGCAGTCTCATCGGATGGCATGACATAATATACTACACAATGACATGTTGCAATACAGAAAGCAATTGCCTTACAAAAGTGGCCTGTAAGGCTCTTATCTCCAATCTTACAGTATTCCCCAGGTCTAGTTGCCTTTTGTATGTACCCGTTGAAATGACTTGTATTGGGAATATGATAATTAACCAAGCGGACACATTGTTCATTCATGCATTTGAGAGATCCTATGCAATGACTAAGACGCACTACACCTGGAAAAACAATATTGTATGTAGTAGGCTTTGACCACAAATGAGGATCATACTTATGCTCCATCGCATCCATATGGTGCAACTTTCCCATGGTAGGTGGAAATTCTAAAACGAGATCTCCATTGTAAGACCTTGGAATCTCTGTAACTTGTTCCACTTCTTTTATTTGCATTAACAACTTTGTCAATGTGCCCTTCTTTTCGGCTTGTAGAGTTTTTGTCTTGTACTCCTTTTGAAGCTGTTTGAGGGAAAAACTCGAGGGGGGGTACATAGATCTATTAACTCCTTTTGACCGAATTGCATCTTTGACGGACTATCCACAATGGCAATGGGAATCATGCTAGGTGAGCCGACATACTGTGTTTGATGGGATACGTTGACTTTGTATTTATGTGAAAGCTGCTCATCCAGTACATAGATGAATTCACCCAAATTGTTGAGAGTCCTCTCAAGAGGCAAATTCATTTCAATATCACCTACTTCGATAACAACATCTAAAGTTGCAAATTGCATTGGAGAAATTAATTCTAAAAGAAATGATTCAGATATTATAAATTTACCAGATATTATAAATTTACCATTGTAAAAAGGATAAGAAAACTCTTTACCCAAGAAAAATAAAGAGCAAGCCATAATAATATGCTAAGCAAATAATTAAGCATAAGATCACATTGTATAAACTAAAACAAATTGTTTATATACTCACGTCTAATAAGTAGTCGTTATAAATTTAAAATTAATATTATTTTATTAATTTGAAAAATTAATGTAAAAAAATACCAAATATTTTGTATTAAAAAAATTGTTACAAAATATTTGTTTGTGACTGTGTGATCACGTGAATTTATTTATTTTAATTTCTTTTTTTAATGTTTGTGTAAAAGAGATGTGTGAATAATCGGATGTACTAAGGATAGAGGAGCGCTATCTATCGGGGGGGGGGGGGAAGGGGGAGGCGGGGCAAGGGGCACGGAGGCGAGCAGGCGGGCTGGGCCAGAGCGTTTTGCATGGGCGGGAGCGGGGCACTAACGCAAGGGGGGTGGAGGGGGGGGGAAGGCGGGGCATTGGCAATGGGCGGCCAAGCGCCCATGGGCGGGCACACGCTCCCACACGAGGCCGGGTGGGTTTTGCGTGCAGGGCCGCCAGTTGGGGCAGAGGCGGAGGTTGGGTGGGGGCGGAGGAGCGCTATCTATCGGGGGGGGGGGGGGGGGGGGGGGCGACGGGGCAAGGGGGCGGAGGAGCGGAGGCGTGGACGGGGGCAGAGGCGGAGGAGCGCTATCTAACGGGGGCTGAGGGGGGGGGCAGGGGAGGCAAGGGACGCGGAGGCGAGCGGGCGGGCCGGGCCGGAGCGTTTTGCATGGGCGGGGCTAACGCAAGGGGGGCGGCGGTCGGGACATTGGTAGTGGGCGGTCAAGCGCCCATGGCGAGTGCGGTTGCCATGCGCGGACACACGCTCCCACACGGGGGCGTATGTCCGCCCATGGCCAACGCGCTGGCCATGGGTGCATGTGTGTACTCTGCCTCTGGCCACACGTTGGCCAGAGGAAGAGTCCACACACACGCCCATGGCCGTGGTAGTCCACGTGGACACGCCGGCCCACGTGTCCACGTGGACTCGCCATGTGTACCGTCGCTCACCCCACACACGCAGGTATACACACACAAAAGCACACACACAAACGCACACACACACACACACAAAAGTACACACACACAGGCGCACGCGTGTGTGTGTACACACACACACACACACAAAAGCACACACATGCAGGCGCGCACGTGTGTGTGTACACACACACATGCTGGCGTGTGTGTGTGTGTGCACCACACACACGCGCTTGCGTGCAGTGTGTGTGTGTGCACACACACACAAACGGCAGTGCCTGCGTGTGTGTGTGTACACACACGCACACGCACACGCACAGGAGTGCACGCATACACCCGCATGCACATGCAAAAGCGTGCACGCGTACACACACGCGTGGACGCGCACACGCACACACACATGCACACACACACACGCCACCACACACGCGCACGGACGCGCACGCACACACACACACATGCACACACACATACACGTACATGGCAACACACACACACACACACACACACACACACTCCTCTCTCTCTCTCTCACACACACAAGGACAAAATAAAATAATTAAAAAATTAAAATTAATAAAAAAATATGAAAGCTTTATAAAGTGCATTGATCTTCTCTTCTTCACTTTCTTCTTCTCTATTTTCTTTTGTTGCACAGATCTCTTTCTTTCTCTCTGTCAAGTTTCCTTTTGTTCACATCTCAAACTCTAACCTACAAATTCTCATAAATCACCCTATATCTATTTCTCATAAATTATCCTGTATCTATCTTCTTTATCGCAAGCATGAGAACAAGAAATCAAACAAAAAATACTAGTGCTGTGGATGAGGTTGATGTTACTACGTCACAAGAAGTACCTCCGTTATGCACACAGGATACCCAACAATCTCAAGCCTTGAGTTCTTTAGATCGCATTGTGTCCATTGTAACTGGAGTGGATGGAACATCACAATCAAGCGCTGGACCCAGTCATCGTTTGGAAACAGGTACTGCCATTGAAGATGTAAGAGATGAAGCGTTTGGAAACGTTGTTGACGACAAGCACATTTCATTGGGTTGGGTGGATTCTCATAGAGTACCATACGATGGCAAACTTCCACGATTGCCTCTATGTCGACTTCTCTCAAACCCCGCCATCCGCACGCATGATGACCATGTGGCCGATTTGCAACTCTACATTGCAAACAAAAGCTACCAACCAACCATGGCAAGATTTATTGTTAGTAAACGGATTCCTGGGGAGGATCACAAACAATTTACTCGTCGTGGTCACGCTACGAGGGATCTTGCAATGTCATATGATTTGGATGAGGAGGTTCGCCAAATCCCCGAGCTTAGTCACATGGTCGAGAGGTACTTTGTGGTTTGGGATGGTAATCACCGATTGGAGGCATGGATGCAGTGGATGAACGAGAATGACATTCCAATTGAGAAGGCACCAAAGGTGGAGTGCGTTCTAGTTGACTTTCAGCCCCATGAGACAGCGGAGTTTCTATTGGTTTTGGGTATTATCAATAGGTGAGCCCTTGTTTTTGTGAATATAAATGCATCTTATTTTTAAACTATATAAATTACAATCGATTGTTAAACAGGGCCACGAGGGTTTCAGTGCCTCACACAATTGCTCATGATATTTTCATGATGAGAAAGCTAGGGTTGGCGGACCCTACTTCACTTTTGCAAAAATTCCCCGAAAGAGCGCGTTTGGCAGCAGAAAGGGCTTTGAATTTTAGAGGTCCAAACAAGTCAAAGTGGCTAAAATTGCAAATGGTTGTCCTTGCGCAACTACTTTGGAAGGTATGCTTTAAACCAATTGTAAATGAGAATATGTTTTGATTGCGAAATCGTATTATGTGTATTTTGATTGAGTCCTTGGAAAATGATAGGAAGAGTTCGATCATATGTTTAGTAGTAAAACGGAAGGGCTGCCATCAAAAGGGAGTTTTGACTACGAGTTGGCACCTGACGCATACGAGGAAAGCATCAATCTAGCGCTAGCTCAAACGGAGCAATACTTTACGCGCAAAGGGCTTGAGATAGCCACCATTGCAAATCCAGAGAATTGCAGCGATTTTTCCCAAAAATGTGTATCATTTACAGGTTGGGGCGAGAAGACCACGAAAATGACACCCTCGAGAGTGGCAGAGGTTGCACGTGCACGCATTAGCCCGACAGAGTAAGTAAAAGTCATTTAAATCATTGGATATATTTCTCTTTTTATTATGTAGCAATAAAAAATAAGTCTCGCTTTTCCTGTGATAGGAAGTGCCGCTTGCTTGATTTGCTCCAAGGCGGTGATGCATCCTTGAAGGAGAAGGGCATCGGTTTGACGGAGAAGGCTTGGATCCAGTGGCTTCGATATCACGTGTACTGGTGGCAATTGGAAAGGTTAGATTTAGTGAACATCTGCACCAGCTAGCAATTTGTTGATAATGTAACTTGTGACTTATTATTTGTTGCTGCAGGAGAGTGCTTGAGATGGCCGAGAAAATGGAGGCCAAGAATCATGATGTTGCTATCCAACATGAGAAGGCTGAAGGTAGGCATGGTTGCACACTTGCCCACACATTATTGACATATAGACGAAAGCACTTTGAGAAGGCCTTCAAGAAGTGGAGTGCTCGGATCAAGTCCACACAAGAACCCGAAGAGCAACCCCATTTTGCTTATACGGCACGACGCTTGTTGTACAGGTTTGACATCTTTAATTGAAAAATTAAGAATGTATTAGGACACACTAATCTTGTTCTATGCAAATGAAAACATTGTGGTCTGTCTTGTAGATGGTGGAGAGATGCTCTTGTCTTTCCCATTCCCGAGCACCCCAGTGATGCATGGTGCAGGTCGGAGAGAGAGGAGAAGGGCTTATCTTGACGAGTGGATAGACGACTTGCGACCAAAGGGAGCGTGGCTCAAGTGTCCTTGGTGGCTGGACTACCCGGACAAGGAGTACCCACCCGAAGAGGAAGAGCTATACATAGGTATGCCTCTATATAGTTTTTACCTTTGCCATGAAGCAATAGAATATGGGCTCAATAACTCTTCTTCTTTTAATTAATAGCGGAGCATAGTGCGTCACGGAAGAAAGCGGTTGTGATAGAGGATGCTCTATCTCCAAACACATCAAAGAAACCGGAGAAGAAGAAACAGACCTCAAGGAAAGACTCGTAAGCACAACCGGCTGACAAGCAGCGTGGGAAGAGAAAGAAGAGGGCTATAGTTTCCAGTGACAGTGAGAGCGAGCATGTGGTTACGGAGTATTCTATAAAAGTCAGTGATAGTGCTCATAGCCTTGGTGCTATGAGCCACAGTGTACCGACACTATCCTTCACTCCAAGACCAGTGGAGGGCATCCAAGAGTCCCCTCCATGTTCACCATCACATGGTAGGGCTGCAGAGGACCTATTAGACATGGCCAGAGTTGCGGGAGATAACCATCCAGGTACGTGCAAATGCTTAATGTTGTGTTGTTCTCTTTAGCATTGCTTGAAAGATATATTTCATCTTATGTTGCTACATACAGATATGCATGTAGAGCCACGCCACCTTGCAGTGCATGCTAGTGCCAAAGAGTTGGAAAAAGCTATTCTAGATGTGTTGTGCAATGACACGTAAGCCACACTTATTTACAATCATAGTTATGTGCACAATTTTAGTGCTAACAAAGATTGCATGCAGTTCTATGCAGTCACTACGTAGATTCTTGGGCTCTCTATCAGGAACAGGGCAGATGAACCCCAGCTTGAGATTGGGTGGCGTACGTTTGGTATACATGGCCTTTCCCTTACACAGTAGGGCACATGCAGCTAGCACGGGTGGGGTTCCTTTATGGAACCAATGGGATAGTGACCTTGTGGATGCTGCATTCCTTTACATGCATGGTTATAAAGGACCTATGAGTTCACAAAGGTTGTTTTAAACTAACTACCATTGAATGTACATTGGTCATCCAAAAGTACCCAAATAGGACTTATGAGTTTACATTGGTGCTTTTGAGCACCAACCCCTGTGACAGGAAAGTATTACTACCATCTACATGTAGGTACTCAAGGTAATCTTCAAGCTAATATACACCTAGAAAGTAACATATAGAAAATTTGGTAGTATTGAAGAGTCTATGCAGCTTGCCCCAAAGCACCTTTGATTGCTTTTATGTATACTTGAGGTACTTGACTCCCCTCATGAATGCTAGTCCTCCAGAAGTACCAAAAGATTACCTTTTGGAGCCTACACACCTCTTGGGCTTGATAGACAACATTATACTTGATGTAATATTACCTATATGTAGTTACTACCTATGTACGCATGGTACCTATACTATTGTATACAAGAGAACAAAATAAATCAAGCATTTTCAGAGCATACCTGTGACTTCTCAAGCAATGTATTGGATGCTTAATGTAAGATTTTTGTTCGAGACGTTTTCGGCACACATCCTTTTTGTTTGGTAACACTCGCGTCTCCGTTTGCCAAAAAGCAAAAACATTGTCTCTTATCTCCTGTGTGATGCAATGGCTTTGAGGCTGTTGGCGTCGGCATAATTGCAATGGAAATGCTCCCGCCTCAGCCTGTTTTAATCGTTCATTAGCTGTTGCAAAATTTCGTCATCTCCGAATTGCTTATAGACCTTGATGGATCCCCTTCGCTATTCACCAGCATCATGCATAAAGCCCTTTTAAGTTTCAGCTCCTCTTCAGAAAATGATGCTTTGACTTTGGTGATTGTACCCTGTATGTTGGAGAGTACAAATTTCTCTACTCCATGGTGTAACCGTTGAAAAGATGGCTTCTGTAAAAGCAATCAAAAGGTGGCTTTCTTAGCTTCACAATTCATGCCTTTTGTAGCTTCTTGCCAGCAAAGCACCATTGTTGTGCAAACTGTACTCATATCTTCCGGTGTTGACAAGCATGATGCATCACGTTCTCTTTTCCTTTGATGGCTCTCTCGTTTTGTCATGGCCCAATATTGTCACATCCTGCATGTGGCTTCTTGGCGAATTGAAGTTGAGTACTCGGTGCGGCCATGAGGGGGTAGCCCATCATGTATTGGATTGTCTTCTACATGATCTTCAGATCAGTGAGACCACTCCATTGGATTTGAAGCTTGCTCATTGCAACCAAACTCATTGTCTCCAATCATGGGCTGCCATCCAATGTGATCCACATTTGGATGTTGTTGGTGTCCAATTGCTACCTCCGTAGATGTGGGATGCATTGCAAGTTACAAATTGTGTAGATAATCATTCTGGTGAACACTCCCCTCTTCCAAACTGTTCACACCTACACACATGGGCTGGTGCTGAATTTCTTCTCCCAACCTATCGGTGTGTGTATTTGTGTGGGGTTGCCAGTGCCTCCGGTGCAACATCCCCTCCTCTTCCAAGCTATTCTCACCCTCACAAACATGTTGCTGTTGAATTTACTCTCCCAGCCTGCTGATGCATCTATTCATGGGCTGCCATCCACATTGAGAGTAGAGAGAAGGCTGCTGTTGTTCAAATTCTTGCTGACACATCTGATCAGCCACACCAATACCCTGCTGCAGATTCTCTCTAGCCATGATTCTCTCCAGCCACACCAATACCTGTCAACTGTAATATGGATTACATCAAGCCAGGTAGACATTAATGAGGTAGAGGGCCACACAAGCCATGCTTGCTTGCTTCAAGAGAAGGCTCACGAGAGATGGAGGCAGATTATGGAGGCAGATTGTTGCATGGCATGTAAGCAGAGATAGAGAAAGAGAGCTCAGACTCCATGGAGAGGGAAAAAGAGCTCAGACTCCAGAGAGAGGCGCTCAGCTACAGCAGCATGCGTCAAAGACAGACGGACAGACAAAAGCCAAGAAATTGTTAAAGTCGTTGGCGGCAAAGTTTTAAAAAACTTAAAATTATTAGTCTTCACAAGAACCTAAAAAAAGTGTGCTAAAGCACCATCCATAAGTGCCACACAAGAAGTGTCAAGGACACTACTTTTTGCATCATCTTTTCATGCTGTCACCCTCATGTCGTTCATCCTTTTTAGCATATCTTCTATGGTTGAGAGTGGTGCTGCAGCATCCGTTCCCACTTGTGCTGGTTTTGTGGATGCTGTTTTCTCGCAATTATCTCCTAGGTCAATCGCATCAGACACACATGCTTCTAGGGTTGTATGCTTTTTACTATAGAGTATAGCATGAAGTTCTTTGTTTAGCAGTCCGTCCGGAAACAAAGATACAAGTCATTCTTCTGCAGGTATCCCCATCTCTGGGCATCTGGCAATGTATTGTTTCATTTGAGTTGCACAATCCCTAACAGACTCACCATGTTTCTGTTTAAAGTTGTAGATTTGAACTATCGTATTATGTTTAATCTCCGTTTTGGAACAAGCAGCTACAAATCCTTAAGCTAATGTCTTCAAGTCCATGATTGACCTTGGTGGAATGTTTTGGAAGCATGTCAATGCTTTTCCTTCTAATGTCATTCCAAACCCCTCGAATTGAGTATGGAAATCGAATATTGACCCATTTTTGAAAATCAGCTGGTCTGACACGTCTGTTTGGTTCAACTCCATGTCTTCTAGGAGTTGGTCCTGTTCCGAGTCCTTCAAACCAGTCTGTTGGAAATAGTGACTCATGTAGCCCTGGACTGGCCTTAGTGTCACCTGGTTTTCTACGTGATGAGGTGGTTTCTGGTTTCTTCACATTACTCTCAGATGATTTCTCACGGTGTTCATCTCTTGGAATTATTTATGGTCCTTGCCCCAATATCCAATCCCGTATGGAAGACCCTTCGGTATTTGGTTTGTTCTACCTCCTCAGCAGTCATCATAACAAAGTTGTTATAACAATCCCTAAATAGGTAGGTTGGTAGGTCTGCTGATCCTTTATCTTTGATCTTGAAGATATAGATGATCTTCATTGCCGTTAATTTGGAGCTCAAAATCTCAAAATTCCCTTATATCTATTGTTTCAAAGAACGGAAAGCCTGAATATGGTACCCCGTGCATCTGATTTCGAGAATCTGGCCTAAGTCTCACTTTTTGGATCCAAATTTCACCAAAATTGATTTGTGAGGTCTACTTGATGTGTTTGACCTTGTCGTATACTCAAACTTGCAAAATCATCAATTTTTTAAGCAGATATAAATAATCGCGATTATTTACTCTAGCTATATTTTTGTAAGTTTTTGTCCCAACTTTGACACAGATCTGTTAAGCACCTTAAGTTAAGGTCCTTGGGCAAGTTTGAACAAGTTTGGACAATTTTTCGTCAAATGGTCATCAATT
This sequence comes from Adiantum capillus-veneris, assembly GCF_014529385.1. Lineage (NCBI taxonomy): Eukaryota > Viridiplantae > Streptophyta > Polypodiopsida > Polypodiales > Pteridaceae > Adiantum > Adiantum capillus-veneris. Next base: position 61,830,663 of record NC_140936.1, read on the forward strand.
ATCTGTCAGTAGACTAACTTTGCAATTTTAGTCACAAATTTCACTCCAGTGGTCCAAATCTTACCAAATTTGGTTTGTGGGATTATTACAACATGATGAAGCTAGTGATATGAAGATTTGGTCAAAAAAGTTTAAAAATAGGATAGATGTAAATAATCACGATTATTTACTTCTGACAAATTTTTACAAATTTTTGGTCAACGGAGCATATATACATGTTTATCACATCAACATAAGCCTATGAAACAAATTTTAACAAGTTTGGATAAATTTTTTCTAAATTTATACTCAAGATTCAAAAATTGAGTACAAACTTTAGTTTTTACCCAATTTTTTGCCAGTTTAGTGATCCAAATCTTTTGGGCCTTTACAAAAATTGTTTGTACACATGCAATGAGTCAATGGTATGAACCTTGGCCAATTTAAAGCAGAAAGTTAATAATCGTGATTATTAACTTTAGGCTTGAAATGAGCACTTTTTTGCAATTTTCTCAAAGACAGTCTTTTTATGATGTTTTTAAAGCCTATGAATCAAGTCAAAACTTAATTTGGCCTAAAATATCAAGAAAAAGTAAATAATCTGAGTTTTGGTCAACTCTTGAAATTTTTACCTCAAAGTGTCTTTGAGCTTACCCACTCGTTCGGACAACTCTTAGGCTTACTTTCAAGTCGGATTGAGTGGATTTGAGTCTTTTCAAGCTTTTTTTAGCCTTACATCTAAAATTCTGCAACTTCCAATAACAACTCACACTTGATTCTTTCAGAGAGAGCAATGTTCTGAAATCCACCTCGGATCCTACTTTCCCTTCTCCTAGATTCTCATGCAATGGGGTTGTGGAAAGTGTTCACAAACACTCGTTTTCTTGTGTTTTTTATGTTTTTCAGAGTCTTGATCTTAAGACTTGTCTTGTCTACCAATCATTCTCCAAATCCTAATCTAAATCTACAACCTATAGTCCTAAAGGTACTCAACAAGTACGATTACTTCCAAGCTACCTCTACACAGCAAAAGACGACAATCTTAAGCTATGCGGTTTCTAAAAAAAAGTTTTGAACTCTAGGCAAAACTAAAGGAAGTTAAAGGACAACTACACAAGACGCTCGTGGTTTTTCCTAGTTTAGGTCTCTTCGATCCCCGACAGCGGCGCCAAATGTGGGACGCATGTCTAACCTCACAATCCTATCTTATTGCAGTATTAGCGAGAACCACGATTAATTTGTCAAACCATGGGACGAAGTTGACTAGACTAGTGCATAGAGGCTACAAGCGGTTGTCAATCTCTCGGAAAACAACTAATAACTCACATCTAACTCAAGCTACACTCAAATGACTGAAATCACCAAAAGCCAATCACTCATCGGCAAGCAAATCACATCCGTTACAGCATCAAATGACATCCAAACATAACGAAACTTCTAGGACAAGTTTATAAGACCTAAGCACACATGCCTATAGCCTCAAACCCCACTTTAAATCAAGTTCCAAAATCGCAATTATTAACAGTAGTGGATTTTTGACCTAGTCATTTTTGACCCAGAATGCATCTAAATGCTTAGCAATGATGCCCCAATACCCTGCCTATGCTTAGTTCTCGATTTAAAAGTGTAAATTCCTAGTTATAATGAAATTAGGCCGCTGGTCGGCGATGCCAAAAGCTACGAAATATTGTGAATGGCTTACGTCAATGCGTAGAGCTCTTACCTGCAGTTGTAATGCAACAAACCCATTTGCAATGTGACAACCAGAGAGGGAATAGGAAGCGCGAGAAGGAGAGAAGTGAGCGCCATTAGCTCACGCTATGTATTTCTTATCCAAAAAACTTACAAAAATTGGCTTTTATACCTTAGACAATGTTTTTGGGTGGTCAAAAACTAATAATCTGGAGTTCTACCAAAGCTGGGAAATGACTGGCTGATACAATCTGGAAGCTTGCAACCCCGGCTCATTAATTACAAAGTTTATCTGAGAAAATAGGAGTTACAATATTCTCGATTTATCAAAATAATAATTGTTTTACAAGGAGAACTCCAAAAAATGGTGTCCGTGTTAGCTTGCTGCTAACAACTCTCGTCAACAAGAAAGGCTATGGACTCTAAAGGATTGATAGACATATTGTCTATGCCTATGACTGGCACTATTACGCTAGCAAAGGTTCTCCAAATAAGACCAAACATGTGGGCTACAATTGGAAAATGTCCAGAAAATTTTGGGGTAAAAGATCCAACATCACAGATACAAGAAGGAATCCGAGAGCTGGAAAAATCTCAATTGAACACGAACTGTACCATTAAACAAGGTAGGAGAGTATTGCAAAGGTGAAGATGGAAATACTACACCTCTAGTAGAATTCCAAAGTGTGACAACCATGGCCATTCTTGATAGTGGAGTTGGTGTAGCCATTGTAACCAAAGAGATATGGAAAAAATGAAAAAAATCTTCCTTGAGGGCTACCATGATGAAATTGTAACTAGAAGATGGGTATATGGAGAAACCCCTAGGGCTTCTAGAGAAAGTGATTGTTACTTGTTGCGGCATTGAGTATGTTCATGTTAAGTATTGAGCCTGATTTACCCTTGTAATTTTCTGTGGTAAAAGCGCACATTTGTAAGGCCCCCATTATGAGGAGAAGCCATCGTGCGTGAAGGAAAATCACTCACCGGAAACCAAAATTTTCACGGACAAGAATCAGGGGTAACTTTCATCGGAATATTCTTTTTCGCCGGAATATTATGGCCGGACGGCGGCCGGAAAGTGGTCGGAAAACAACCGGTCGGTTGGCCGGTGGTCGGTAGTCAATGGCCGATGGCCGGTGGTCGAAAGTCAATGGCCGGTGGCCAGTGGCCGAATTCAATGGGCGGTGGCCGTATTCAAAAGCGGACTTGTCTTCTCAAGGGCGGCCACACATGGGCGGATTGGAGGGTCCGATTTGGACTTATTCGCACAAGGGCGGCTACACATGGCTGTCTCTCATAAGAGAGGGCAGCCCTTTTGGCCTATAAAAGGAGGCCATTTCTACACACATTTCATAGTGTGAAGTTGATGCAACAAGGTGAGTGTGAGGTGGTGAGAGTGAAGCAAGGCGGGAGCTCCATTAAGGGTATAATCCCTTTGTAAACTACTTCTTGTTTTGAAGTACTAAAGCCATTGAGTGGCTGCTTTCCCGTGGACGTAGCCCACATTGGGTGAACCACGTATATCGTGTGTACTCTCTCTCTCTCTCTACTCTATAATCTCGTGTATATAAATCTGTCTCTCTCCATTAAGTAATCTACTCAATTATCTATTTAGCTACGTCTTATTTCCTAACAACTGGTATCAGAGCAAGGTTTGCTCGTAGCTAAATTATCTCAAGGAAAGGATTCCTTGAATTGAGTGGGAGTTATGGCGGAGGAAGGAAAGCTCAAGATTGAGAAGTTCAACGGCAAAAACTACCAACATTGGAAGATGCAGATTGAAGACTATCTCTACCAGAAGGACCTCTATTTGCCACTAGGTGGTCTTGCGAAGAAGCCCGCAACAATGGCAGATGAAGCATGGATTGTCCTTGATCGAAAGGCACTGGGAACAATCCGGTTAAGCTTGGCGTCAACGGTGGCCTTCAATGTTTCCGAGATGAAGACCACGGAGGACTTGATGAAGTCACTTGACGACTTCTACGAGAAACCATCGGCATCCAATAAAGTATTTCTTATGAAGCGCTTGTTCAATCTAAAGATGGCAGAGAATGGTTCAGTTGCAGAACACCTAAATGACTTTAACACAAACATAAGTCAACTTCGATTAGTGAAAATCAATTTTGATGACGAAGTGCGAGCTCTCCTTATACTATCATCTCTACCGGATAGTTGGGACAGCCTTGTGATGGCTGTAAGTAATTCTATCTCTGGCACAAATACTCTTAAGTTTGATGATGTTGTGGGTGTTCTCCTAAGCGACGAAATGCGAAGGAGAAGCATAGGAGAATCATCAAGTGCTGCACTATCAGTGGAAACAAGAGGAAGGCTTAAGGAGAGGTTCAAAAACCAAAAGGGTCGTGATCGCTCAAGGCGGAGCAAGTCACGCACAAAGTCAGTTCTTGAATGTTGGAACTGCGGCAAGAAGGGCCACGTCAAGAAGGATTGCTGGTCCAAGAAGAAGAAGGAGACAGAGTCTCAAGACAACAAGCAAACATCGGAGGCCAATGTGGCAGGTAAAGTAGAGCAAGATGCTCTAATTCTCTCATTAGACAATGTGTCTAATTCCTGGATAGTAGATTCCGGGGCTTCATTCCACGCGACACCACACAAGCAACATTTCCAAGACTACACCAAAGGTAATTTTGGGTATGTATACTTGGGAGATGATGAAGCTTGTGAGATTGTCGGCAAAGGTACAGTTTCTGTCAAAACTGCTAACGGAAATGAATGGAAGCTTAAAGATGTTAGGCATGTTCCTTCTCTTCGCAAAAATTTGATCTCTACAGGACAATTGGACGATGAAGGTCACAACATTGCATTCGGAAACAAACGGTGGAAGATCTCAAAGGGATCTTTGGTGGTTGCCAAGGGTGAAAAAGTCGGTACACTTTACTTGTGTACTGTTAGCACGCAACCTTCAGCTTGTGCAGCAACTACAGAAGTTGACAGTACGGTGTGGCACTACCGACTTGGGCATATGAGTGCCAAAGGAATGCAAATCCTTCAAACAAAGAAGCTTCTACCAGGTTTGAAAGAAGTGGACTTAGAGTTCTGTGAAGATTGTGTTTATGGTAAACAAAAGAGGGTAAAATTTCAAAAATCAGGAAATGAAAGAAAAAATAAAAAACTTGAGTTGGTTCATTCTGATGTTTGGGGTCCTGCAAGTACGCCATCACTTGGTGGCTCATTGTACTATGTAACATTCATAGACGATGCGACTAGAAAAACATGGGTTTATGTCATGAAGAATAAATCCGATGTATTTTCTATATTTCAAAGGTGGAAAGCCTTTGTGGAGAATGAAACAGGTACCAAGGTTAAATGCCTCAGATCCGACTAGCCAAGCTTTTGAAAGCTTTTGTGCTAGCAATGGCATTCGGAGGCAAAGGACAACCCCAAGGACACCTCACCAAAATGGGATTTCGGAAAGGATGAACAGGACGATCATGGAACGAGCACGAAGCATGCGACTACGTGCAGGCCTACCGCTTGAGCTTTGGGCGGAAGCTGTAAGTACGTCTGTGTACTTAATCAATCGGTCACCCTCAACGGCATTGGATGGGGGAGTTCCAGAAGAGGCATGGACAGGTAAACCGGTGAATTATGCATTTCTCAAAGTGTTTGGGTGTGAGGCTTTCATGCACATAGATAGAAGCCTAAGATCAAAGTTAGATGCAAAGTCCAAAAAGTGTTTCTTCATTGGCTATGGAGAAGGAGACTTTGGGTATCGCCTATGGAATCCTGAAGATGGTAAAATCTTAAGGAGTAGGGATGTAATTTTTAACAAACAAAATATGTACAAAGATTACTTGGAAAGAAAACAAACAAAAGAAACAGGTGATGAGTACATGGAGCTTGAGGACGGTGAAGACTCAAGGAGTGCAAACGGTGACAATGTGCAACAACGTCAACCAAATGAGGAGCCTCAACCTATTCCCCGAAGATCTACAAGAGCAAGTAGACCTCCAGAAAGGTTTGTTCCTTCCTTCAACCATCTCTTGATCTCAGATTCTGGAGAGCCGGAATCATATGAAGAAGCTATGCAACATGAATCCAAAGAAGAATGGACGAAGAGCATGCAAGTGGAGATGGACTCACTACATCGCAACCAAACATGGGAGTTGGTTGACTTGCCTAAAGGTAAGCGGGCACTTCAAAACAAATGGGTGTACAAGCTAAAGGAAGAAGAAGGTGGGAAGAAAAGGTACAAGTCTAGGCTTGTGGTAAAAGGTTTTTCTCAAAAGAAAGGTATTGACTTCAATGAAATATTTTCTCCTGTTGTAAAAATGAACTCAATTAGGCTTGTCTTAAGCCTTGTGGCTGCTCATGATCTAAATCTCGAGCAAATGGATGTAAATACGGCATTCCCTCACGGTGACTTAGAGGAGGAAATCTACATGCTTCAACCAAAGGGGTATGAAGTAAAAGGTAAGGAGAAAATGGTTTGCAGATTAAAGAAGAGCTTGTATGGTTTAAAGCAAGCATCAAGACAATGGTACTTGAAGTTTGATCGATGGATGTTGGATCATGGATTCACAAGATGCAACTCGGATCACTGCATCTACACGGAGAATTTGGGAGATGGGAAATTCATCATCCTAATGTTGTATGTTGATGACATGTTGATTGCAAGTGCTAACATGCAGGACATCAAAGACCTAAAAGAGGAGCTGTCCAAATCTTTTTCAATGAAAGATTTAGGTGCTGCAAAGAGGATACTTGGTATGAAAATATCAAGGGACAGGACGAAGAAGACAATAAAGATATCTCAAGAAGATTACATCAAGAAGGTACTAGAAAGGTTTGCAATGCAAAATGCAAAACCAGTTTCTACACCTTTGGCTGGTCATTTTAAACTAACGAAGGATATGTGTCCAAAGACACAAGAGGAGATAGCCTATATGTCTAAAGTTCCATATGCTGCAGTGGTAGGTTCTCTAATGTATGCTATGGTCTGGACAAGGCCAGACATTGCACATGCAGTGGGAGTTGTGAGTAGGTTCATGGACAACCCAGGTAAAGAGCATTGGCAAGCTGTGAAGTGGATACTTAGGTATCTAAAAGGGACAACAACAAATGCTTTGTATTTTGGAGGAACTGATATTTTTTTAGAAGGGTATGCTGATGCAGATATGGCAGGTGACAAAGATACTCGAAGGAGCACTACTGACTATGTGTTCACGGTTGGAGGCACAGCAGTAAGCTGGGCTTCAAAGCTACAGAAAGTGGTTTCACTTTCTACCACAGAAGCAGAGTATGTAGCAATGACGGAGGCAAGCAAAGAAATTTTGTGGCTTCACAGATTCTTAGAAGAGCTTGGATTCAAACAAGACAATTGTGTCTTGTATAGTGATAGCCAAAGCGCTATCCATCTTGCGAAGAACTCAACCTTTCATTCAAGGACAAAGCACATTGAGGTGAGATATCACTTCATACGCACTCTTTTGGAAGAGGGACAACTAAAGCTAGGAAAGGTGCATACAAGTGAAAATCCTGCAGACATGTTTACAAAGGTGGTCAACAAGGAGAAGTTGAGCTTTTGCTCATCTTCAATGGCATTCAAGGATAAGAAGCCAGAATGGAAAGCAGTCACAGGTTTGGTTTGGAGATCAGTCTCCAAGTGGGAGATTGTTAAGTATGGAGCCTGATTTACCCTTGTAATTTTCTGTGGTAAAAGCGCACATTTGTAAGGCCCCCATTATGAGGAGAAGCCATCGTGCGTGAAGGAAAATCACTCACCGGAAACCAAAATTTTCACGGACAAGAATAAGGGGCAACTTTAAAGGCCTCGGGGGCGGAGGCCCCTGAGACTTTTTTTTCGCCGGAATATTCTTTTTCACCGGAATATTATGGCCGAACGGCGGCCGGAAAGTGGTCGGAAAACAACCGGTCGGTTGGCCGGTGGTCGGTAGTCAATGGCGGATGGCCGGTGGTCGAAAGTCAATGGCCGGTGGCCGGTGGCCGAATTCAATGGGCGGTGGCCGTATTCAAAAGCGGACTTGTCTTCTCAAGGGCGGCCACACATGGGCGGATTGGAGGGTCCGATTTGGACTTATTCGCACAAGGGCGGCTACACATGGCTGTCTCTCATAAGAGAGGGCAGCCCTTTTGGCCTATAAAAGGAGGCCATTTCTACACACATTTCATAGTGTGAAGTTGATGCAACAAGGTGAGTGTGAGGTGGTGAGAGTGAAGCAAGGTGGGAGCTCCATTAAGGGTATAATCCCTTTGTAAACTACTTCTTGTTTTGAAGTACTAAAACCATTGAGTGGCTGCTTTCCCGTGGACGTAGCCCACATTGGGTGAACCACGTATATCGTGTGTACTCTCTCTCTCTCTCTCTCTCTACTCTATAATCTCGTGTATATAAATCTGTCTCTTTCCATTAAGTAATCTACTCAATTATCTATTTAGCTACGTCTTATTTCCTAACAGTTCATACCTTTGCTATAATGGATTTTGACAAGAGGAACAACTACGACATAATACTTAGACGGCCATTCATGCGACAATTGAAGATGGTTCAAGATAGGGATATGATCATATATATACCTTAGACACATGGAAATCATGACACAACATAAACCTTAAAGTCCATAGTTACAAAGACGTGAATCGGATCCCAATTGAGGACTTTGATTCAGCTACACTAGCAAGATCCAAGCTTCCATCTTGGTTAGGCAAGTCGAAGGAGGTATGGAGGTGCGGAGCCTCTCATTGTGGAGTCTTGAAACGAGAAGAGTGTATTCTAGAAAGGGCGCTTAAAGATAAATAATACCTTCCTTAACCCTTTCTTAAAGAAGCTCTATAGCCATTGGAATGGACTTATATTCTAGGAGCCCTAGATGTGTGTGCTATTTTGGATAACAAAATTTTGTGACAAGGATGGTTATGCGTGGTTCCATACTATATGGTCAATATAGTAAATGTCAATGATGATAAATTAGCCCTGGAAAAACTCAGAGATGATCAACTGGTGAGTGCCAAAGAAGAGCAGAAATTTTATGACTCCCCCGAGCATTTTGAGAGAGTAGATGATGCAAAAATGCTTAGACAACCCAAGTGAACAGGAAGAAATGATAGAAGATGTCTGGTTTTACGATTTTCCAAATAAAAAACTTAAACATCAAGAGTGCTACAAGAAAAAGAGAACTGAGAACAAACCAAGAGAGAACCCTATGCCTAGAATAAGGAATAAAACATAGTTTTTGATGCTTGTAAAGGCTGAAGATTGTGTCAAGTACAAGACATCTGGAAGGTTCTCTAAAGCTCAATATCAAAAAAAAAAGAGCACAAGAGACTTGAGAAAACAAGCCAAAAATTTAGAATCTAAAACAAAACCCAAAGAAACAAAAGAATCAAGATTAAACAAGTTTGGAGAAACTAAATGTACCAAGGTGGAGAGAAAGAAGAAGTACCACGAACTTAAGAAAACTCTCAGGGAAGTATGGATAGTGAAAGTAGAAATTGGGGAAGGAGAAGACTAAAACAATGCGGACAAAATGAGTGTGCCATCCTACTACAAAAAGATCACTATCCAAGATCGAAAAGTAGTGATGACCCCACCTCTACAAGAGCAAAAGGACAAGGAGCCCTACGATGGTCTTGAGTATGCAAAGAAGATAGACTTGGAGGACCCAAAGAAGAGTCACGGCCACCCTACATAGCAACATATCTAAATCCAAAAGAGGAGGAGAATCTCATAAGTCTGTCCCAACAATATTTCAAAGATTGATGGCACATACCTTTAAGGAATACTTGAGGATATTCTTAGAAATATACAAGGATGATTTATGTGTGCACTCTCTCTTGAGAGAAGAATACACAGAGCACCTCAAAAAACTATTTGAGAAGTGCAAAACTTATAGGACCTATCTTAACCCCCAAAAGTGTATAATTATGGTTAGACAAGGCAGGATCCTAGGACATATTGTCTTGGAGAACGGCATATCTACCAATTTAGACAAGATAAAAGTAATTGTAGAGATGCCTAGACCAAACAATGGAAAGCAAGTACAATGCTTTATGGGACATTGTGGTTACTACAAGAGGTTTATACACATGTATGCAATCATTTCTCAACCCTTGTATAGACTTATAGTAGCATTTGTATGGACAAATGAGTGTGAGGAATCAGTTGAAAAATTGAATAAATCACTTATGTCTGCTCCAGTATTGAAAGCACCAAATTGGGAGAAGATCTTTCATATTCATATCTAGATGCTTTGGCATTTGCTATTGGATGCATCTTGGCTCAACCAGGAGAAGAAAGGACTAGGAATTATATATGCTACATAATCACAAAGAGAGAAGGACTAGGAATTATATATGTTGTTAAGGAATTTTGGCATTATCTCCTTGCAAACAAGTTTGTTTTTTTCATCAATTATCAAGCCCTCTTATACCTCGTAAACAAACCGTGCAATATTGGAAGAGTTGTACAATGGTTTATCATATTGCTAGAGTTTGCTTTTACTATCATGGTTAAAAAAGAGAAGACCCATCTATGAGCATATTACCTTTCTAGATTTCCAAACAAAGAAGGTCCAGAAGGGGTAGACAATGAAATCTCTAACGCATATCGTTTTAACATTGAAATGATACCAAAATGGTCTCAATTTACTATCCTATTGAGGAGAGTTTGATAGAATGGGGCAAGAAAGTAAAAGAAAAATGCTTCAACAATCAAGGTATTTCCAATTACTTGGTGGACGTTTGTATCATTTAGACTCAAACAACATTTTGTGATTATGCATAAGTCCGGAGGAGTACAACTACTATCTTCTAGAAGCACATGTTTGCAAACAAAACATACTAGCACTTGAAATAGATAGGAGTTTATTGGCCAACCATCGTTTATGAGTATGTTGCTAATGGTGCAACGTGCAGGTCTAAAGCACTGATAGAGCATGCAACACTGTTTCAGGTAACAATTGCACCAAAATGGAGCTAATATATAATTGACTACCTAGCAACAAGGAAGTTTCTTGAAAATATCTCTAGAGCACAGCAAAGGGCCACAAAAATAGAGATTCAAGATTTTGCACTAATTAAAAATCAATTGTAAAAGAGAGAAAAGGAAAATTATCTCAGGATATGTGTGATCAAAAGCGTGTATTTGTCATTCCTAGAGCAGGTACATGAAGGACTCAATGGATGCCATTTTTCAAGGGATAAGACTGCAAAAATTGTCTTAATCATTGGGATATGGTGGCCTACATTACACATGGATGCTGAAAAATACGTTAAGAGATGTGATGTGTGTCAACGTACCAAAGTTCTAATAAGGAGAGATGAGGTTCCCTTAAGGCCAATGATGGGAACCAGAGCATTTGCTAAGTGGGCTATAGATTTTGTTGGACCGATTTCACCCGCCTCTTACAGAACTCACACCCAATATATCATTGTGGCTACAGACTATCTCACAAAGTGGGTTGAAGCTAAGGCCACACAAAAAGCACATGCAAGGACAACTACACAGTTTCTACATGAAAATATCTTTGTTAGATATGGTCTACCCATAGAAATTGTCAGTGATTGTGGCACACATTTTATTAATGAAGTTATTGAAAATATTTTAGATGAATTCATGGTAGTTCACAGGGAATCTTCTCCATACCATCCACATGCTAATAGACAGTTTAAAGCTACAAATAAGACTCTATGCACTGTCTTGACCAAACATTATCAAATTCAAGAGAAGATTGGGACCAACAGTTACACTCTAAATTGTGGTCTTATAGGGTAGCCTACAAAACATCTATTTGGAAAAAACCAGACAATATGGTGTTTAGTATTAATGTGATCTTGCCTATGGAGTTCCTGATTCCAACACTACGAGTAGTTAAACAACTCGAGTGGACAAGCCATGAATTGTCTTCAAGAGTCAATGACGTAGAGAAACTAGATGAGCTTTTCTTGAAAGCTGTAGCTTCTATCTACACTCTGAAAACAAGACAAAAGACATTTTTTGATAAGCATGTACGCTCAAAAGAGTTTAAAACGGGAGACTATGTCCTCGTTTATACGTTGAAACAACATGCAAAAAAACTTCAAAAGCGAGGGATGGGACCCTTTATGATCAAAGATTTATCACCAAGTGGGACTGTCAAGCTTGCTACATTGGTTGGTGAAGAAATGTCTAACTAGATTAGTGGTTTTCGACTTAAAAAATATCGGTTACCACTAATTCAGGACATGATTCAACAAATCCATGTGGAAAAGAAACGGTCTCAAGAAAAAAAACGTAAAGGCAAAGAAGCTCAAGACAAAGCCCAAGAGTGTATGGCAAAAAGGAAGCCTACGAGAACAGCAGCAGACAGGACCACCACTATGAATCAATGTAACTAAAGTGACAGGTTTTGAAAAGGATCATATGGTGGATCCAACAATAAAAGTCAAGCTTGGAGGCAATCAAGTGGAGGTCAGTGCAATCTTAGATTCCGGAGCTCAAGAAAATCTTATTTCCTACTGCCTTACAAGCAACTAACACTTGAGGAAGAACCTCAACCAACACAATGGGACATTCAAAGTTATGTGAAGCATTCAATCAAGGCAATCGGGTGGATGGTGATACATGTGCAGATTAACTAATATCTCTATCCGCATAAGTTTTACGTGGTAGAGGATAAGCCATTGCAGTATCCATTATTGCTCGATTAGCCATGGAAAAGAAAATGCAATGTACAGATCGATTGGAGCTCGGATACAGTCAACATTCATCATGCAAAAGAAAACCAAGTGGTTTCATTTGTGGCAAAACAAAACAACAAACCATTGGTAATGGACTTAAAAGCTAAGGGCAAACAACCCTTCCTTTTACAACAGATCAACAATGGATTCCAAAGAGCAAAACAAAGGATATCACTATTGCAGAGCCGAGCACCAAGAATAGTCCAAGGGATCTATCCGGCGAACCCACCAAGAACAGCCACCACTGCAATCACAAATAGCACCTAAGCAAGTCTGGTTTAAGAAGGCAGACGTTGCACAATTTAACCAAACCAAGCTTACAGCTACCGTAATAAAGACAAATGGTAAACCCCGGGAACAAACCCAACGGTACAATCAGATATGGGTACCGAAGAAGTTGATCTCTACACAAGGGAATCAAGCGTAAATTTGAATTCCAAAGTGACGTGACGAGAAACGCCCTTACGATACAAACCCCTCAGATCCAACCAAAACCAAAGCCATATCACCCAGGAAAACATGTGAAGCACATTTGGGTACACAAGCAATTATGGTAAGCTTCAAAAGACCAAACTCGATTCAAGCAAGTATGCCACCACAAGCGGCAACATGGACCAGAAGTACAAGGGCATTCCTTATCAATCAAACAATGAGCGGCACAATTAGAACGATCATTATTTCACCGTTCTCCTATTACAGGAAACCTCAACATCGAATGCCAATAAAAAATTTGCTTATACCCTCCTCTCGTACAACATTAATTTTTTCCACGCATTAATCGAGAATGCATATAGGGCCGCATTACATGGCCTGCATTAGCACACCATTAGAACCTATGCACAACACAAGCCCTAGGGAAATACACCATCGTCCGGGAGGACACCGACTAGGAGGAGGGGAGGCATTCTGTACGCAAACCCGACAGACTAAGAAAGTACTAAAAGGGCAATGTTTTCTTTGTTTTTGGGTTTTGTTGCGTTTGATTGTAGAATTTTTTTGGTAAAACCAACTATATATGCCCTTATCTAATGTGATTCTAGAGAGATATGAGGACAAACGCCAGAAATGAACCTCTAGGTGTGTGTATATATGTAAAAATAGTAGTTTTTATGCAAAAAATAAAAACAAAGCAATTCGTCCAAAAATATCACAAATGACTGTACATAGTGGTTTATTGTGTTGTTCTTTATTTATTTTGATAAATTGATATTTTTTGAGTTATTTTAGTTATTTTTCTTTTATTTTTGTTAATTATCTAGAGAAAAACAAAGAAAAACAAAAAAATTAAGTGAGATGGAGACGGAATGACAAAAGAAAAATACAAGAGTGATCAGCAAGTCAAGGGTAACATATGGTGAAGTCTGAGTGCAAATATGGAAAAAATTGCAGAAAGCCCGATTCGGCCAGTTTTTGGACGAAATGACAAATTTTCCAAAAAGGGGCAAACGGAGTCCAAATGGAGAAATTTTTTAGCATAAATTGCATTTCATGACGAGATAGAAGTACACTTAGAGGGAGCTTGAGAGACCTAGAGCGCACAAATCTTCTACAGATTCATACGACACACACAAGACACCGTTAGGTGCCATACATGAGAGGTAGGCTCATTACCATGTACTCTTCTTGTTCTATGCTAACTTCAACGCAAAAAGCTCACAAAGGGGGCAATGTGGCATCACGGGGAAGAGACCGAAACGGCATCGTAACTCAACAACCACTAACCCAATAGCTACAAGGCTTGATAGGGGGATAACCCTAGGCTAGATGAGCATGTCTATGTCCTCCTATGTTGGTTTAGGTTAGCTAGAAAAACCCTAACTTCTCAGAGCCTACAGAAGTCAATCTGGAACAAGTCGCCAGATTGGCACCAAACTTCATGAGTAGGCACTCCTTGAGGTTATCTACAATCCCATGTAATTGTCTCCACAGTCAAACAATCAAGCTTGGCTTCGGACATGCAAAGTGTCATTTGGCTCCCACGGCCAAACGGTGCGTGTGTTTGCCACCAAACTTCACGGGCATGATCGTCATACCATCGACAACCAAAACATATGGTCAAACATCGAGGAAAATCATTGCCGACCATCCCCTCACAAAAAGATGCAATTTGAGCAACAAATCACTAAAAGTGGCATCCTTACAGCCAAAGGCTACCACAAAGCCATGGAAAGGTGCCCTACTACATCCACAAACTTGGGTGATCGAGCTCAAGAAAAATTATTGTGGAAAGTCGTCTTTAAATGCAAAAATCCATTTCAAAGATTGAAATACCAAAGAGGAAGTTCCATGCTAATTATCTAAATTTTTAAATTGAAAACTAGCAATTAGGGCTTAGGGCACTGACACACATCTTCCCCATGCATCAAAACCTAAAGTTTTCATTCTAGACATCATACGTGTATGATGTCTAGCTAGCACTTTTATGCATGCAGATGTTTTTTTTTCCACACCAACCTCTTCACCATTCATCATATAGCTCACCTACCAAGTCTCATGCAAATTGGACCACATCAAGCCACCATTCAACCAAAAACCTCTAAGTTGGAGTCCTTGGGCAATATATGGACCTATCCATTGGAAAAATGCTCCAAACTCAGAGAAACCTGACACAAGGTATGCACCTAGCATATACATCTTATCCCCATGCTCACATGTCAATTTTACAAGAAAAGACATCATACACGTATGATGTGTAAACCTATCATGGAGAGCTACCGTCAGCATTTTGATTATCTAGGTTTCATTATCATGTCATGTATAGACTCTACTCCAAATTTGGGCTTGTTTGAACATGTATTGGTCATTATACACCCCATTTTTCCAATTGAAGTGTCTGAAACACCTCCTATGGCCTTGGCCACATAAACACTTGTCCAAATTCATATTTTACACACATCAAAGTAATGTAAACATGATAAGCAAGCTATACATCAAGTTTGAGCCAAAAAAGCCAACCTAGACATCATACGTGTATGATGTCTAGACCCCTTAAATTGACATGTTGCTATGTTTTTGACAACCCCAACACTTTTACCACACCATTATTATCTTGCCAGTAAATTTTCATCACATTTGGACTATATTTACCTACAAGGTGGGAATAGATGCACAAACCCCATTCATGGCTTTTGACATCCATTTTCAAGCTTAATTTCAAATATGAGGCTATACACACCATGCAAATGCTATGAACATCTTATCCCATAAGTTTCAAGAAATTTTGCATTAGTAGACATCATATCTACTAACATAATATGGCGGAAGGGCTCCCCTTTACACGTGTCGCAATCTGCGACCTGAAGGCTAAAGTCCAAAACGAAAAAACGCCCAATTGCACACGATAAAGAGGGAGAGAGGGGGAGAGAGAGAGAGGCCACCGAAGGCAGCCGGCCGTACTAGTATGTATGATGTCTCAAGGTGTTAAATTTTCCATATGAGGAGGTTTTAGCCTACCCAATGTTCTTTCCATATGCCCATGAGCCTATCTACCAAGTTTCATCCGTTTGAACCTCACTTGGTCAAAACTGAGTTGGAATCCAAATTCAAGGCCTGAAAGGATTTCTAATGGTCACGTCTTTCCCAAACGACATCCAAATTGAAATCCAAGCATTTACCCATGATGTACATGCTATGAGCTATGCACATATGAAAAATCACCTCATTTTGAGCACTTGAACATCATACACATATGATGTCTCACATCGTAAATCTGCACTCAAAATGCACTTTTCTCAAGTTGAATAGCACCCTTAGGCCCTAATTAGCTTATGTTTCAATTTTGAATTCATTTGGATAGCTAGAAACAAAGAAAATGCTAAATTTTGTAGACAATGCTATCTTTTGCACTTGGAGTGCACGCAGGATCAATGGAAGCATGCAAGTCACTTGTAAAGAGGAAAAGGCCTACCCTAAAGGATATCATGGCAATAGCAGATCCTTTTACATCCCAAAGAAACACTAAAGCCAACTAAATCTTGGATGGATTAAGCCACATTCAAAGGAGAAGGCATAAGGCTATATGAGGGAACATTCAGAGACCCACAGGGAAATACGATGGACGTGCCAATGATTCCAAGAGAGGTAAGTGAGTATGCCATCAAAGAGGTCCTTCTCAACCACCTAGAAAGAGTGGACCTGCATAGATTCTTCACATCAGAGCCAGTTGGTATTGATATCCAAAGAGTTTATGAGATGACAACCACCATCAAGGAAGATGGCACGGCAACTCTCACTACACTTAAAGGGGAAAGCAAAGAAGTTTCCATTACACCTCAAATCATTGTTGATGCCTTGGGATTGCACAATGATGGTAGCTTTGTCCGTGAAAGAAGAGACGAAGTGAAAGTTTATTCTCAAAAAAAGAGCAATCCCACCTTTGAAGACCTAGTGGATCTAAGAGAAAATAGGATATGTAAGTTGTTCAACCAATTTATTCATGTCTGCAATAAACGGCCACAAAAGTGCACAACCCCACCACACACCATTTCCACAAAAATTACTTGGGCACTGGGTAGCAACATACCAAAAGACATGATCTATGCCCATTACATACATGAGCAAGTGATGGGCTTGGGGACAGACAAGCCGTGATACATAGGTGGTGCAGAAATTCTAATAGAAATTGCATACGAAGCAATCAAAGCTACGGGACAATGGCCAGACCCACCCACACAAAACGAGTGCTTGCGACTGAAAGAGGATGTAGAAGATGAACCACTAGTGGCATCGCCTGTGTCGGCAAGGCTTAGAAGGAAGTTAGGGCCACTTCAAGAAGAAAAGAAGAAAGAGCCTCCAAAAAAGAAAGGAACGACCATGATGGCCAAAGAAGAGAAACCAAAAGAGACAACAAGTCAAAAGGTGGCTCGCATTGAGAGGCTAATAGAACAGCTTAGGGTTGAGAGAGCTCTAAAAGGTGACTTTGAGGAGTACTAGGTACCAGATTCAACAAAGATGGGTGGCATCTCCTCAAGGCCATTAGAAGACCAATTTAATCACTACAATAGGGCATATGAAGAGTTGGAAAGAACTATAGAACAAAAAAATATAGAGCTTTTCACAGATGAAAAAGTACAAGACATAAAGAGAAAGCTACAAGAACAGCCAAAAGAGCAAGGAGAGCAAGAAACAGGGTCATAGACAGAAGGTGGTGGCAAAACAACCCCACCCTCTTCCCTGAGATACACCCAACCTCCAAGACCAAAACCCCCAACATCTCAATCGAAGGATTTGCCTAAGAATAAATCAAAGACCAAACCAATGCCGGAGGAAAAAGAAAAGGCCAAAAGATGCACCTGTGACAACCTCCTCAAAGATAGATATTCATATGAGGATGCTTCTGAGGCTGCATATGGCACCTCTATCCTACCATGGATGGCAAAGAGAAAAGAGAAAATGGACAAGAAGCCATGAGACTCGGCCATTGATGAAAAATCTAAACAACAACCGCAAGACCAGGGTACTCAAAGGAGGGCACTTGAACAGAATCTATCACCACTTGGAGTATCGAGATTGGCAAAAATCCCACCAGTGCCACAATGGAGGCCTTTGGTCAGCCCTTGGAGACCTCCTCCAGTAGGAGTTTTGTTGAGTACGGGACATACAGTTCCCCTCGAAGGACCATTTCCCATACCATCTACAACAAGTGTGGTAACTGCTAATGAAGAAGATGTACACACTGCCCACCAACTACTAGACAGAATCAGAATGCGATCTCTCACTATGGTGAAGGAAAATAGCATGCTCAGAACGAGAGAGGAAAATATGATAAGTGAGCATGCCAACCTCACCAAAGAGCTGCAAAGGGCTATCCAGAGAGCAAAAATCTCAAAGAGAGAGCAAGAGACTCAATTAAAGATTCAAAAGTTAGTAGAAACAGAGAGGGATACACTCATTCTCCACATGGTTGAGGTATCCAAATAAGTTGGCAACCTGCAAGAGGCAAAAGAGAGAACAAAAGATGAGTTGGAGGCAGTACGAGATGAGCTACTTGAGCTTAAACCCAAATTAGAGCTCCAAGATTTGACCATACAAAGGCTCAAAGCAAACCCAAGGGCTGCAAGAGCAAGTGTTGGAGTGGAGAGCCAAGTTATGCAAGCCCTGGAAGCCCAAATCATAGCACTCCCAAAAGAGCTAAAGTTAGAACAACGACAAAGAGTGCACATAAAAGAAGGGTATTTAGAAATTGAATAAAGATTAAAGACTCAGCATCAATAACTTTAAAAAGAGAATGACTACCTGAAGCCCCCGTCTATAGGCTTTGATAGAACAAGCCACTGAAGGAAGTGTTAAAGCGGCCATAGAGTGGGAGCAACGGATGTTACACTCTACCGGAACACTAAAGCTTGACACAAATGTGATCAGAGAAGAGTGGATGCAGTCATGCCTCCCATACCCACTGCTCAAATTTGAAGTGCTTGCAATGAAGAGAAGAATTCAAATTGAGGCTACCACACCACTATTTGGGGGAGACATCAAAGATCAATCAGTCTCCAAGAGAATAGTAGACAATAGCCCAAGTGGAGAAGGGGTTGTCTCACAAAGTACCCAGCATACCTGGTATGTCTGTTCGATGTGCCCAAACTGGTCATGGACAATATCTCCTTCTTCCCAGTGCCAAGAATGAGGTCAAGGAAATATCATGCAAGGCTATTGCAGAAGCACCCCACCTAGCTAAATTACCCAAAACTTACACCACCCAAAGAAGGAGAGAGAATACGTGGGACTTATATGGTGAAAACTCTAGCGGGCACCATTAAGCTCTTCAATGGCTCTCTTGACTTGAAGTTGTGAGCGGGATGAAAAAACACACAGTGCCTCTATAACGACCCGACACACACTCTTGGGAAGATACACACACACACACACACTAGGGGGCACCACTCGGCTTACACAACACACCTGACCGAGACAGGAAACACACCTATGGAGTGAGAGGAGAGAGATTATCTACTTGCCCACTCCACACAGACACACACACACACACACACACACAAAAACTCAGCTCAAAAGAGGAGAATTTCTGATGTTTAGATACAATTGAGCTTGGGCCAACACCAATGGGGCAAATAGCTCACACAATATAGGTAAAATAAGCCAGATACAATCACAAACTAGAGCAGAAACTTCGCTCATAGGAGAAACTTACACAGAAAAACAGCAGGAAAAGAGTGAGGAATTTGGAAAAATGAACAGCCCCATTGCGTCTGGAACGGCCCAAAACCCCAGTCTACAATGTCAAAGTGCTCAAATCCGACCTCGGATGAGCAGCTTACGGCCAAAACAGGCTCCAAAATGAGCAAAAACACACCTGCGGCTGTTCCTCCTCTCTTCTCCACGTTTTTTCTGGTCTTCTCTCAGTTTTTTCAGTTCCCACACTTAGCTTTATTACTTGGGCACCCTTGGCCTTTTAGATGACCTCAAACGGACCCCGAACAGGCCAAAAACTGACCTCACAGTGCATAGTTGTCACCTTTTTGCATCATTCGCACACCTGGCACTCAGCTTTTTTCCAATAATGCATCTTGCCACCACGTGAAGTGGCCCCAAAAAGTGGTCCTAATGATGACCTTTCTGCATAACTCTCACCAGAAAACACCCACGTTGTGTCCGTACTCATCTGCGTGCAAATATTGACCTCGTTCGCCCTCCTGACGCCACTAGATGCCATCGTCGGCCCGTGGATAGCTTCCTCGAGAAGTTTTACATGCTATAAACTCCTCATTATTGTAGAAAAACACAGTAGTACTGGTAATAGTGAAAATCGATGCACTATGTACACCCTGTCCTACCTGTACACATGTGGGCCCCACATAACCACCTGGCTAAGGAAAATGGGCAATCCTTTATTCGATGCACCATGCATGTGTATGTACATATGCGCAATCCCTTGCTCAAAAAAACGCATGACATAATTTTCCCATCCCCTAGCCTACTAGATCATTCATGATCAGCAGCATCAAAGAGAGATATGAGACTCGCCGCATCACAGGTCTCCTCATCCTTCACCAACATTGCTTGCTCCATAGACAGCTCATCTTGCTCCACCATCATCAATCTAGCATGATACAATTTAAAACGCAATCCATTTACCCTTGACTTATGTAGAACACCATCCAGGTTAGCCAGCTGATATGTGCCATTTGGAAAACACTCCACTACCTTGAAAGGGCCTTCCCACTTAATTTGAAACTTCTTTTGGAAGGTGTTGTCCAGCTTACTGTTGTAGTGCAAAACCAAGTCATGTTTCTTGATACCCTTACTTTTGACCTTTTCATTTATCTTTGCCAAAGCCTTATCCTGCATCTGCCCATAATGCTCCAATGCGCTCATCCTATCCAACTGGACCTCTTGTAACTGCAAGAGCCTCTCTTTGAATGCATCACTAGGCGGCCCAAGCAACTTCTCTAACATCTTGACCGCAGGCAACTCTACCTCCACAGGCAATAGTGCTTCCTTTCCATACACCAAATGAAATGGAGTAAACCCTGTACCTGTCTTCACCGAAGTACGGTAAGCCCATAATGCACTAGGCAATTCCAAATCCCAATTCTTTCCTTTGTGCTCTGTCACTTTAGAAAGAATTTGTACCAACTCACCATGAATCTTTCATTTAAGCCATTACACTGCGGGTAATAAGGAGTGGTATGATGGTGCCTAATCTTCATCTTTGTGCATAAGAAGTCTAGCAGTTTAGCTCTAAATCCTGGCCCCTTATCTGAAAGTAGCTCTAATGGCACCCCAAACTTGCAACATATTTCATCATACATAAATTTTGCCACATCCTTTGCAGTGATCTGTTTTACTGCTATAGCCTCTGCCCATCTAGAAAGATAGTCCACTGCCGTCAAAATATAGCTTTTGCCCCTGCTTGTGATAGGTAACGGGCCTATTGCATCAATCCCCCACTTTTCAAACACATCAAACGCCATAATGGTTTTTCGTAGCTCTGGCTTCAACACTCTCTTCCCAAATGCTTGACACCTATTGCAAGACCTACACCAATGGTGAACATCCTTGTGCAAACTAGGCCATACATACCCCTCTTGCAAAATCTTATGCAAGGTGATCTTTAGAGCAAAATGGCCACCACATGCGCCTTCATGATTCTCTTCCAACACTCTGTAAAGCTCCTCCCGCCAAGGTACACGTCTCAACACGAGATCAGCCCCTTTCATGTATAATACATCACCAATCAATTTGTACCTGTATGCTCTACGCACAAAGCCATACTTCTTAGACTTCTGAATCTCCTTTGGAATGATTCCTGTTAGCAAAAACTTCTCTTCTTGAGCCAAAATTTCCCGGCCATGATAAAGAGGTAAAGTGGTCCTCAACACGAATAGCTCCCCAATCATGCCTTGAGCTGCTTCATGTGCCTCTCCATTTAGAGCACGTTCAATGTGTCTGATGCTCCATGCTTCAAACTTTTTTAACAGGCCTTTAATTCTGAAGCACATTTCCTTCAATGAGGTGTTCTTGCTCTTCCACACACCCATCACTTGCTTCACCACTAACAAGGCATCACCTTTTATGCTCAACCTTCAAACCCCATGCTTCAAACAAATGTGTAATCCGGATTCCAATGTAGCATATTCAGCCTCATTGTTACTATGCGCATCCAATTTGAACCCTCTCTTGCATACTAGCTTCCCCTCTGGATCATAAAGTGCTATACCCCCTGAAGCTGCATCATGGCTCTTTCTGTATGAACCATCAAAGAACAACACATGTGCATTGCTGATCTGTGGCACTTCTTCAACTACCTTTCTCACCACCTCTTCCTTAACAATAAGGGGATTCTCCTTGTAGGTCAACAAATCACCTAGGGTAGCCCTTGTACTATCTTCCACTAGAAAAGAGAACTCAAACTCTTGCAGCTCAATTACCCATTTCTTCACCACATTTGACATGTTAGTACCATTAATTAACTATGGCAAAAAGGCATAACTCGTCAAGAAAACAAAAGGCCGTGGTAGCAAGTAATGACGAAATCGTCGACAAGCAAATATTACACTGGCCATCACTAGCTCTACTTCCGATAACTTTCTCTCCGCTACCAACTTCACTTGGCTTGCACGATACACTGGCCTCATATAATGGCTGCCCTTCCCCTTTTGCAATAACATGGCTCCAATGGCATCATCCCCTACTGATGGATTTACATAAAAAAATTTCTCCCAATCGGGAGCCTGCATGGCTGACAAACCCCCTAACACCTCTTTCACCTCTTGAAACACTTCTTCACACTTGTCATCCCATTGCAATGGATCATGCTTTGCCACTTGTTGTAATGGATAAAGAAGTTGCGAAGACAATGGAATAAACCGTGCCATGTACTTCACTTTGTGTATAAAGGTTGCCAATTGCTTCGTACTCATAGGTGATGGAAGAAGAATAATAGACTTAACCTTGTCTGGATCAGCCTCAATGCCATTTTCTGACACCATGTGGCCCAATAACTTCACCCTTGGCTGTGCTAGATGACATTTCTTTGGATTTAGTTGTCCTCCACATTCATCATATCGAGCCAATACCATCTGCAGCTTCTCATGGTGATCAGCCCTACTGCTATAGACATAGAAGTCATCCATAAAAGCTTTAACACAACTACCAATGAATGGTTCCAACACCCAATTTTCTCTCTCTTGATAGAAGGAAGGTCCATTTGACAACCCAAATGGCAATACTGTGTAGCAATAGCAGCCCCATGGCATAATAAAAGTTGTCTTTGTGCGGTCTTTAAGAGCAATCTTCAATTGAAAATAGCCTGAAAAACCATCACACACACTGTACCTCTCATAACCTGCCACTGAATCCAAGATCTGATCGATGAATGGAAGAGGATATGGGTTCTTCTTAGTGGCTGCGTTTAAGGGTTTAAAATCCACACAAATTCTCCACTTCCCATCCTTCTTTGGACTGACTACAACTGGACTCACCCATTCTGTGGTCTCCACTGGAACTATGAACCCTGCCTTCAATAACTTGTCCACCTCTACCCGCAAGGCTTCCATTTGCTCTTGACCCATCCTTCTTAGCCTTTGCCGCACTGGCTTAGCACCTTCTTTCAGCTCTATATGCATCTCTTCACCCTTGAACCCTCTGATCTCTTCATATGAAGTAATGAACAAATCAGGAAAACAAGCCAGCATATGCAAAAATATATCCTTCTCCATAGCTGAGAGGTCTCCACTAATCATTTGCATCATTAATTCCTGCTTCTTTGACAACTCAACCTTGGTTTGTATCAGCCCTTCAATCACTTCATAAGGACCTTCACTTTCATCTTCAACCTCATTCGCAATAGCAACTAAACCAAACTCTTGGATTTCTTTGTCCATCAAAAGAAATGCAACATCAGCATCCTCATCACTGCTGGTAGTGCTATCACTGTCCTCATCTGTCACCGTGGAAGAGTCTTCATCACTAGACTCATCCTCATCTTCATAAAGCTCCTCTAATCGTTTCCTTGTGTCCATATTATAAAGCTTCTTGGTACGTGTCTTTCCATAGAGGCTAATCGTACCATGTCGCCAATCTTGAACAGCTCCCACTGCACGTAACCATCGTCTGCCCAGTATAATAGGATATGCTCCCAACCCTGCTGGCATCACATGAAAATCAACCACTGCCTTTGCATCATATGCCTCAACTTCTAAGCTCTTTACAACACCCAAGCATTTTACTTTTTGATGGTTTGCCAATCTGATCCAAAAACCTGACACCCCAGCCACTGTGAGACCCATCTTCTCAACGCATGAGTGTGTTATGACACATATTTGGGCTCCGCCATCCACATAACCTTGTCCCAAATTTTTCCTTTTATGCCACACATCTACTATTGGACAAATGTCTGGTAGCTCGTCCATTGCCAACACCTTCACTGAACCTCTCTCTGGCTCTTTCTCCATTGGGTTAACCATCCTCTTCCACTGTCGCTTTAGCTTAGGCACCATCTCTATAAGCTGCCCAAAAGTAACATCTGCCTTCCTGCTCGTCAGATCCTCCTTCAAGTCATAGCTTAATTGCCCATCCCCTAGTGGAAAATCTGAAACATGAAACTTTCGACGAGCTCTCCTTTTCCTCTTGGCCTTGACATCCTCGCCTTCATGGCTCTTTCCTTTCTTCTTACTAGGACCTGGGGCACTTTTTCCTTCCTTATCCTCTGTGGTCCTCTTCCCAATAGGCATCACTAATGTATCCTCTAGCTTTGATGCCTTCTCCAAGGTGACTACACTTAGCACTTTTGTCTTTCCCTTTTCCTCCTGGGTCAGTCCACTGGTTCCTTCGTCTCCCTTAATTTCGATGCCATAATCATTTGACCTAGTTAGCACCTGTCTTGGCAATGGATACATGTCTCCCCCCATCCTTGGTGGCTTATCACATTGCGGGCTGATGTGACCCAACTCTCCACAATTATAACATGTGGGCGTCTGCCTCCAAAACCTACCATTGCTTTGTCCAACACCATTCCTAGGCCTTTCTTCACCTCCTGGCTGATTTGCAAACCTCCCTCGACCTCGATTATTTCCCACTTGACCTAGCATGTTTGGGCTGAGATTCTTCATCAAATCTACCATTTGCCTCATGTCTTGCCTTAGCCCATCATCTTGCACTGCTGTAGTGACCACTGCTGGCATAACCTGAGTAGTAATAGGAACCACTGGTTCGTGATGAACCCCTGACATGCGCCCTTGTAAAGATTCTATAGGCTGAAATTCAGACCTCATTGGCAAAGACTCCACCCCTAACTGGCTCATTTTCCTCAACTTCCACTCTTTGTTCCTTGCTACCTCTAGTGCATCTTCATATGTCCTAGGCTTCTTTAGCTCCACTCTCCAATGTATATTCTCCCAAAGACCAGCCAAGAACCTGTCCTTCTTCATCATGTCAGGCGGGGATACCTGTGGTGCTAAAGCCTTGCACATTCGCTCCCATGCCAATGAAAACTTACGTATGTACGCATCTACTGGCTCACCTTCCTTTTGCACCAAAGCCTGTACTTCTTGCCACACCTTGTCAGGATCTTCTATCTTCACAAACTCCACTTCCAACCCATGTCGTAGATTGTCCCAACTCAACCTTACAGGTGGATCAGCCACACGCAACTCCTCTTCAAATGCTTTAGACCAAACTCGTGCATCACTCTTCAAACAAATTTGGAGAAGGCGTAACATTTGCGTAGGGTCATGAATCTAGTTGCTAATGCAGGCAACCTCCATCTTTTCCAAAAATTCTTCCACATCTTCATCACTTCTTCCATGAAACTCGGGATAAGAGAAAGCCATGGCTACCCAAATTATGATGCTTTGAGAACCCCTTCGAACACACATGCAAGAACCCAAAACTTTTCACTACCCAATCCCCAGAAACTTCAATGGAGCTCAACTTTAGATAAGGACAAACACATGCACATCAAATGAGTTTTCATAGTTAATCATCGGAATGACAACAGGCAAAGGACATTCCAAGATCTCTCTCAATCTTCTTGGCCCAAACATAAAGACTATGCGCTGCTGGAAAAAGATCTTCCTGGACACATGAACATTAATCTGAATTCTTTGAGTTAAATGAAAAGGAGTGAACTGAGGGCCATTTTGATCATCCATTAAAGCCAACCATGAAGCTCCCAAGAAGGCACACCTGACTCAACCTCTGATTTTGCCAAAATTTCACCAGCATAACAGCATAAATGGCTCAAAATACCAAAAAACCAGCCATCATAACTTGGAAAAATTTTGACAGAGTTTCCCCAGAAGTAGAGCAGTAGGAACCCAAAATATAGACTGTCTATGTATGCATAAACTGTCAACAATACAACCCGAGCATCAAGTAGGACTCACCAGTACATAGCCTATGGCGAGGTCACAAAAAGGGTGCTCCAGCTACCTGTATCACTGAAAGGATCTCCACATTCGAGAATCCCCCAGCTGAATAAAAACCTCACGCTATCGACCCTCACACGAAGGCTAATGCAAATCGCATATAGTCAAGTCTCATAAATGACTATCTTCCAGACCAAGTCTCAGAAATGGTTGGGACTGCCAAATACAACCAAGTATGGCTCCACAAATGCGTACAATGGCAGTTTCCACAAGTAACGTACAATCCAGCAGACAATGCGCTCAAATAGGCGCCAAGTGATGCATGCCCACAACAACTGCAAGTGACATCACTGCTAGTATATCACTGTACTCCAGCTACCTGTACCTGTGTGAATCACCTGTACCTGTACCTGTCCCTGTAACCTGTAACCTGTAACCTGTAACCTGTAATCTGCAACCTGCAACATGTAATCCCGAAGCTCGAAGCTCGAAGCTCGAAGCAGAAGGTACTCGAAGAAGATCCTCAGTGGGGGCGCCAAAAGAATGTGAGCGGGATGAAAACACACACAGTGCCTCTATAACAACCCGACACACACTCTTGGGAAGATACACACACACACTAGGGGACACCACTCGGCTTACACAACACACCTGGCAGAGACAAGAAACACACCTATGGAGTGAGAGGAGAGAGATTATCCACTTGCCCACTCCACACAGAGACACACACACACACACACCCAAAAAAACTCAGCTCAAAAGAGGAGAATTTCTGATGTTTAGATACAATTGAGCTTGGGCCAACACCAATGGGTCAAATAGCTCACACAATATAGGTAAAATAAGCCAGATACAATCACAAACTAGAGCAGAAACTTCGCTCATAGGAGAAACTTACACAGAAAAACAGCAGGAAAAGAGTGAGGAATTTGGAAAAATGGACAGCGCCATCGCGTCCGGAATGGCCCAAAACCCCAGTCTACAATGTCAAAGTGCTCAAATCCGACCTCGGATGAGCAGTTTACGGCCAAAACAGGCTCCAAAATGAGCAAAAACACACCTGCGGCTGTTCCTCCTCTCTTCTCCACGTTTTTTCTGGTCTTCTCTCAGTTTTTTCAGTTCCCACACTTAGCTTTATTACTTGGGCACCCTTGGCCTTTTAGATGACCTCAAACGGACCCCGAATAGGCCAAAAACTGACCTCGCAGTGCATAGTTGTCACCTTTTTGCATCATTCGCACACCTGGCACTCAGCTTTTTTCCAATAATGCATCTCGCCACCACGTGAAGTGGCCCCAAAAAGTGGTCTTAATGATGACCTTTCTGCATAACTCTCACCAGAAAACACCCACGTTGTGTCCGTACTCATCTGCGTGCAAATATTGACCTCGTTCGCCCTCCTGACGCCACTAGATGCCATCTGACGCACCTGCTGACCTCATGTCGTCGGCCCGCGGATAGCTTCCTCGAGAAGTTTTACACGCTATAAACTCCTCATTATTGTAGAAAAACACAGCAGTACTGGTAATAGTGAAAATCGATGCACTATGTACACCCTGTCCTACCTGTACACATGTGGGCCCCACATAACCACCTGGCTAAGGAAAATGGGCAATCCTTTATTCGATGCACCATGCATGTGTATATACATATGCGCAATCCCTTGCTCAAAAAAACGCATGACAACGTGTGTGATGCTTCAAAAAATCTGCAAAACATTGCTAGCCTGCATTGAGGTGTTTGTGCCGCACAAAACTACGAACTCAAGTCTACTATCAACGGGCGACAATAAATCCATGTTGGCTTACGATATGTCCACCTTGCTCTCGCCATGATTGCTACACCACTTCTACCAACGAGTGATGTTTCTACCCAGCTTCCACATGCCGGCCTTTGAAGAGTCTTTTTACACAAGATTTTTCACTTACGACAGTAGAATTTTTGGACCAATGGTGAGCATCAACAACATAAGATATGAATCATACTTAAAGATGATTAATCCACCAATATTCCATTAATCAAGGGATCAACCTGAAGACCCAATAAAGACAAGGACCTGTCATGTCAGGAACGACATGGATGTGAAGGAGGGAAATTTGATAGTACAACAAAGGAAAGCTACACCATTTTTGTAGTATGTAATTCTAGTAAGCTATTGACCCACGACAACACTGCGGCATAACTCAATTTCTATACCAAAGTCTTATTTTTTGAGAGTTATGAAATGATGTGGATTATGGTTAAAAACATCATTTGTAGTGAGTAGATATTCTAGTTGCAAAAGCTGGGTGCAATGGCACTTCCAAATTGTAAATACAAAGCCATTTGGCGCCTTGAACTCTATTTTTGGTTTAACCTATGGTAGCGTGTAGACGATGGAAATTGTCTCTAAGCTAGAGTTTTGACTGACAACTGAGCTGGTAATTACCAAGCCAATTACTACAGTAAGTGCACAATGGACAATCAATCAAAGACCTAGTCCGACACCTATAAATAGGGGCCATTCCTTCATTAGAAGGGGCATTTGATGGTGTATGCTTTGAGCTATGAATTAGGAGCCACATGTTGTTATAGTGTCTTGGATCTCACTGTACTCTTGTATTCTATACTGATAAGCGAAGATGTCATTTCCATTTTAGTTATTAGTTCCAATTACATTCCAATATCAGTGACTTGTCTGATCTAAATTTTGTCTCTGAATTGAACTCTCTTGACTTAACATTGGAATAGTTGTTTGAAGAGACCAGCTCATTCCATTCTGTCAATCACAATGGATGAGCTAAATTGCTCTTGACAATAAATCACTCTCCCAGCTGATTAGTATCACCCTCATGTGCAAAATCAAAGTCATCAATATTCATTTTACTCTCTTTATTATTATCAGCCATGGTAACAAAATTTAGGTGTATGCTAACTTATTCTTTGGTAACTTAAAAACCTCTTGTAGGAAGCTTAAGGGCCTCTCCTCTTAAGCAAGAAAAGAGAAACCAATTGCTCTGATACCAATATAATGGAATTAGGCTATTAAGTTTAATTGTAGCCGAATTAAAATGACATTATAGCGAGAATTTCATTAAGAAAATTCCTAATGAAGATAGAGAGAGAGTGCTCGATTGAAGATAGCAATATAAACATTACACCTAGTTAGCTTGGCATGAACAATACTTGTAAAAGAAATAGAGAAATTGACAATAGTTGAGGATAGGATTTACTTGGAGCCGTGGTCCCCCCTCCAAAATGCTTTTGTATTATATGTTCTCCCTTAAAGAGAGACTTGGTACAATAGATTCTTTGTGTTCCTTGAGACCTTGTTGATTCCATGAAGATGGTAAGCTTCATGTTGTTAGGAAATATGATGTAGCTAAGTAGATAATTGAGTAGATTACTTAATGGAGAGAGATACTTTTCACACACAAGAGATTATATAGTAGAGAGAGAGAGAGAGTACACACGATATACGTGGTTCACCCAATGTGGGCTACATCCACAAGAAAGCAGCCACTTAATGGATTTAGCACTTCAAACAAGAAGTAGATTACAAAGGAATTATACCCTTAATAGAGCTCCTGCCTTGCTTCACTCTCACCACCTCACACCCACCTTGTTGTATCAACTTCACACTATGAAATGTGTGTAGAAATGGCCTCCTTTTATAGGCCAAAAGGGCTGTCCTCTCTCATGAAAGCCAGCCATGTGTAGCTGCCCTTGTGTAGATAAGTCAAAATCGGACCCTCCAATCCGCCCATTTGTGTCCGCCTTGAGAAGACAAGTCCGCTTTTGAATTCGGCCACCGGCCATTGAATTCAGCCACCGGCCACTGACTTCCGACCACCGGCCACTGGCCAATCGGTCATTTTCCGAACACTTTTTGGCCGCCATCCGGCATAATATTTCGGTCAAAAGGAATATTCTTGCGAATGGTTTTCGACGAGTGATTTTTTCTTCATGCATGATGGCTTCTCCTCATAATGGGGGCCTTACAAATGTGCATTTTTACCACATAAAGTTATAAGGGGTAAATCAGGCTCCATACTTAACACATGCACCAATATTATTCCTTACTTGCGATGGACAAGAACTTGTCCCCCCCGGCCTCAATCCCAAGAGCTCAAACACCTTCAAAGTTGAAGAGACCTGGCAGGGAGTGAGAAAAGTGAAGAGGAAGAAGATGTAGCATACAAGAAAGAAGTATTCTCCTCGCATATCATCACTCTTAGAGCATAGCTTAGCATAGTAATGGAGATTGAGAAGATGATTAGCATGTTTGAAGCTTGACTCTTGCTTGGATTTTCTTTACATAGCCAAGAGATGATGGTGTAGGCTCTCTACTTCTCAAGCTTGAGAGGAGATGACGTTTTGCTTAACACACCATGAGAGTGAGTGTTTGTGGGCTCGTGAGCTACAAATGCAAGAAATAGAGGTCAACCTAGCTTGAAAACACAAGCTTGAAGCTCATTGGCTCAAGCCCAAGGCTAGACAATGGGAGTCACAGATCATTTCAAGCAAGGGGTGTAGCATTGTGACAAGTGTCCATCTTTCCCGCCTTGAGAGAATGCTTAATTCATTAATTGAATAAAGCTAGATTCTTATTGCCTCTCATGGTCAACTGGCCAATAGGAATTAAGCTTACACATGGTCTACTCAATTCTCATTCTACCGCTTGATACACTGTTCAATAGGAATTAAGGAGGTCCTAATTCTTATTGGTTCATTTAATGGACCATCCAATAAGGTTTAAGCTTGTTTTTATAAAGTGTAATTCTCATTGGTCCTTCACATTGGCCATCCAATCGGAATTAAGCTTCATTGGGGGCAACATGGCTAGGAGCTTAACATCTGTCCTATATGCCTTATGTGAAAATATGACTTTTGGTGAGTGTATGTGTGTGTGTTCTCTCTCATCTCCCTACAAGGAGGGCTCGCCCCTTGCAACAAGTGGGAGATCCACTTGGCCACTTGAACCCACTAGGAGATATTAGACCACTTATTCAAAGGTTAAAATTTACCTAGCAATGGCAATAGACTAGCTTAGTGGTCTTGGCCCTAAGGACTTTTAACACTAATCTTTGGAGGCTATAATGAAGCTTAACCTAGGGTCTTTTAAAGATCTATCAAGTGTACATTGCTCTTTGGTAGACCTCTCTCCATTTGGACCCTTAATGAGATAAGCTTATCTCTCCTCTTGGCCCCTGTTGAGAGTAGATCTAGTAGAACATATCCATATCCTAAATCTTGTGATCAATTTAGTATGGAAAAATCATTTGGCATAGCTAGATATTAGATTTTATGACACCATTTGCCTCTCCTCTCAACATACAGTGCAACCTATAGTAGCCCTATGTGCAATGGCAAGACTATAAATTGTAAGTTTTCAAAAGAGTTTGACGATGGCCAAGCTACCTTACACGCTACAACATGCAAGAATTCTCTAGATCATCTATCCTCTCTCTCTCTCTCTCTCTCTCTCTCTCTCTCTCTCTCTCTCTCTCTCTCTCTCTCTCTCTCTCTCTCTCTCTCTCTCTCTCTCTCTCTCTCTCTCTCTGTGAGAATCAATCTCTCTCGCTCTTCTCCCCACTATTTGATGCTTTGCTCACATAGATGAGCTTTGAAGCTCAATGTGTATCGAGCCATAGGAGGTAGCATCAATGGGAGAGCTACTGATGGCACTTGGCAACAGACAATACTCTCTCTCTTAGCAGCCCTATGCAATGGTCAGTAATAGGCATCTCTCTCTCTCTCTCTCTCTCTCTCTCTCTCTCTCTCTCTCTCTCTCTCTCTCTCTCTCTCTCTCTCTCTCTCTCTCTCTCTCTCGCTCTCTCACACACACACACACACTAGCAAATAGTCTCTGATTAGGTTGGAGTGCGATGGCCATATTAGCGTGGAGGAGAGTTTCTTGAAGATACATGAGTATTTAGCACTCGCACATGCGCACACACACACACACACAAAGATATTGTGTCGACGTGATTTACTCTCCTTCTTGCATGCTTGTTGGCTATTAGCAGCGGCTAACACAGGCTACACCGAACATGCATCAAGCGAGAGATATGCTATGGTTGTGCATAATATTTCCAACTCACTTTGTATAAGTCTTGAGCTCATTGGGAGTTCCAAAGTTGTATACGTTAGCTAGAGGGCTCAAACTTAAACCCATAGCAGAAGGGATTGTGGTGAAAGCCTTTAAAAGAAAGCCTTTACGCAAGGAGGCTTCATTCTTGAGTATCCACTTCTGAGAGCTCTCTCTCTCTCTCTCTTGAGTGTTCACTCTATGAATGGCTTAGCCTTGAGCTTAATGCCCATGCTTATGAGGCTAGTACTAATCCATTGTAATTAGAGAAGCTTGATTAATATAATCCCTATTTTACTCATTAGTCTTATCTTCTCTACATTTCATTATGTCATGAAGTAGTATAACACTCTCATTATTCCAGATTTGAGAGAGATATGTACTTCTTGCTTTGATCTTAACTCTCTTCTTCCATAAGTATTTCAATTAGTTGACTACTCCTCTAATTCTCTTGATTAGTGTAGTGTGTGTGCACTTTTGGTCATGTCATAAGAGTTTGTGCTTAATTGTGTGCTTAAGTGTGTGAAGGTTTAAGAGCCTTGAGCTCAATGGCACTTGTGTTTGATGTGATTAGAGTACCTTGGTTGGCATGTGATGATTGGGAAAGCCAACTTCAATGCAATTAGTGTGTGCTTTGATCATGGATGCTTGTTTTGACTGTGTTCTTGTGACTCCATAAGATTGTAAGTCGGACTTCGATGGACTTGATGTGTGTAGGAGTTGATAGATTAGTGATTAGAGAATGATTAGAGTTAGTCTTGCCATGGGTAATCTCTACTTGCATTGGTGAGGTATTCTCTTGAATCCTCTATTTTTATTCATCCGATGTTGGTGCTTCCATGCCCTAGCCGGGTTGTCGATCCATGGATTTGATAATTTTGTGTGGGTTGCGATCAGGTTGTGGCTACAATGCCTCCCAACATTTGGCACCGTTGCCGGGGATCCATAACCTAAGCTAGTGAGTGCAGGGTGTTTAGAATAGACTAATTTCATTACTAATTTCATTGGGTTTTTGAGTGTGTGTAACTCAATTTTGGTTTGATTTGATCATGTGGCGCAAGTAATTGAAGCTAATTTTTGAGTTATGAATACCCCAAACCCTCAATTCTACCCCCAATTTCACTACCTTCTCACTAACAATTGCTAATTTCGTTCATTTCCATGCTAATTTTTTACTAACTTGGCTAACCTAACCGCTAAAATTTGAAGTGTAATGTATGTTCAATCCCCCTGTAAGAGGTGGAATCATCACTCTAATCAAGTTAATTGTGCTAAATTATGCCTAATTTGATGATTTGAGTGTTTGATTTTTGGCCTACAATGGTCAATTTTGGAGCCAATTTGATGGTGCACACACGTGTGTGCAACAATGCGTCTTGGCATAGAGCAAAGGAATAGCTTGGAGTGTGATTATGATATAAGTGGACTCACTTGCTCATGTCAATTCTTGATTGATTAATGTGATTCAATGTGTGCTAATTATTTGCTAAAATTAGGTGTGTAAATCAATTGACCTACACTTTGCACCTAATTTGATTCACTTGGAATGAGACTGATGGTCAATTTTTGACTAATGAACTTTGTGTATGTCAAGATAATTCTTAATTCTCATCAAGAATTCATGTGTGTGCATAAAAATCATTGTGTGTGTAATGCACCAAAGAGGGAAAAAACTGCCAAAAAATTCAAGTGTGTGTGCACCTAATGTTGAGTGTGTGCATGCATAGAAATTGATGGAGTTGATGATATGTGAGTATGCAATCATGTATTGATGAGTATGCTAGGCTAATTCAATTATTGGATATGCCTACTTGCCAAGAAATTGGGCAAAATCTGAGTGTGTGTGCCTATGCAAGACCACTTGATTTTCAATGATGGATGGTCAATTAGGGCACCAAAATGATTTTTGATTGTGAAATGTTTATAAAAAGTGTGTGCAATCATTAGGTGTAAGCCTAAATGCATTGCCAATTGAGTCACATTTGAACTTTTGTGCTTAATTTTTGAGTGTGTGCATTGCTTGATTGGGTCAAAATAGTGTTAATTTTTTAGAAATTGAGCATGCATGCATTCACTTATGCTTGATTGAGTTTGCAATTTCTGCATTACAATGTGAAATTGATAGAATAGTTGCATAAAATTTTGGCCTAAATTTGGGTGTGTGTGCCTACTCAATGGCATGTGCAATCCAATGGGTGAATGAGTAATTGGTATTTTTCACCAATTATAATGATTAATTTGGCCGATATTTGATTGCACTAATGTGTGTGTCTACTCAATGGCATTGGATATCCAAATTAGGGATGAATAATTGGTAGCAATTACCAATTATGATGATTAAAAGACCTAAAAAGGTGATGTGTATGTAATTGATTGACTTGGCATGATTCAATTGATACTCAATTGAAGATGATTTATGTGCATTACCTTTGTGATCACTGTGCCAATTTGATTAAAAAACGTGAAAATTTATGATTTTGCATGTGCAAATGCCATAATTTATTGTGTGTCGCTTCGCATACCAAAATGACAAGCCAATTTGGTTTGGATTATTAGAGAAATGGAATATGATCAATTCAAAATTCCAATGGTTATCGATGATGGACTATGGAATTGCAATTGGGATGAATTTATGCTCTACATTTTTTGTATGTCATGGCTCTTGATCAATAGTCATCATTAATTTTTGAGCTTGCATGATGATTCAATGGAGGAGTGTGTGTCCTAATTGAATTGTTTGCACACTATGCACTGGAATGCAGTTGAGATCAAAATGTAGATGATTTTTCATCTTTGATTAAGGAATTGAACATCATTTCGAGTGTTTAGGGAGGTGAACGGGAGAATTAAAATCGAGTGAATGTGCAATTCTAATACGCAATTGAGTTTCCTTGTGTGTTTTTCATTAATGGACAAACAATGGAAGTTGGAAAGAATGGTTGATACTTCACTTTTGATGGTTATAATTGTTCAGCTTACATTTAAGATCAACTTCAACTACTAAACAAAGATGTTGTTGACACTCACATGCATGAGAACTCCGTCCACTCACACATATGAGCTTGTTCAATAACCAGCACACAAGAGAAGCCTACCCCGAACTCTTGAATATTTTTCGATTGAAGACTCTTTCCCTCTCTCTCCCACTAGATGGCCATAGCATATGGCACACAATCTCAATCTCTTTCGGTACCATTCACAAAGGAACACAATCTCTAAACACACACAAATGTTTGTGACGCTAGTGTGGAAACCCTCCCATGAGTAGGTGTTTTTTGAAAAATAAAAATAAAGTACAAATCGTGCTACTGAAGACAAAACACACACACCCGCTTTGGCTCGTAGCATATCTGCTTGGCGCTTTCTACGAGTTGGCTCCCTGACTGCGCGACCAGCTCCACCTCTTCCGCCTTTGGCTCGTAGCATTCCAAAAAAAAAAAAAAACACACACACACACACACGTGATTGCTCGCAGACTGAGTTGGCTTGGCTTGGCTAACAATCCCCACTTGTCCCCGGGTATCTCTACCCTGGCCCACATACACACAACAAGTTCATTGCCGCTAAGGGCCCCTCAGCTCCCAGCCTCTCTCTCGCTCATTAGTTGCAGTAAATCACCAAAATAGAAAAGAAAATAAAAAAATCAATTAAAACTCCATTTTGACCTTATGAAGAGGGAGTTCCCGCCCCTTTTTTTTCACCTTGGGCTCACATCATAAAACAAGCTTAACATTGAGCCACATTTGAGACATGCGGATAAAGAGAAATTTCAACTTATACTTTTGTGGCACAATTGCAGTAGAATTTTGATGCTTATAACTAGTCATGCCAATTCTTTTTGCTTACTTTGAATGCCAAATGTTTTCATGCACTTATGAATGAGATTCATTGAACTGAAATTCGTGCATAAAATGCATTAAAAAGATTGATATTGTGATTGCACATGAATTTTAGTGCTTAGTTCTATTCAATAATTCTAATTGCACTAAATGGAGAATTGTTTTTGGCATACATGAGAGCTTCACTTTTGAAAGTATAATTGAGATTGCATTGTCGAAACTATGTGCCTGGACTTGCCGCAGCTTTGCTTGATTTGAATACAAGACCTTACATAGCATAAAAATTGAGCTTGTGTAACAGCAATAAGATAGCATTACCATTTTAGATTTGTAAATGAACATGAATTTAGTGCATGGTTCGAATGTAAATCCTTGCATAGCACTAATGATTGAGTTTCTTCTGAAGGGTTGTGTGGAAGGGTTGAACTTTCATTGATCCAAGAAGGGGTTATCATTGCAAAATATTGCAAAACTTGGCTATTTTAGAGCCATTCCAATTCTTTGGATTAAAAGTTGTATACATGCTAGCTCATAGCTTGGTCAAAAGTTCAATTTTTTCATTTGAGCTAGTGTTTACCCAAATTTTTTGAGAGCTTTCAAGTACAAGTTTGGCTATTGAGAGCCATTTGTTTCCATTCCATTAAAAGTTGAAGTCATCTCTAGCTCATAGATTTCTCTAAAAGATGAATAATTTCATGTGAGCTAGTTCTTAGCCAACTTTTTGGAAAGCTTTAAATTGTAAAATTTGGCTTTGAAGAGCCACTTCCTTTCATCAAAGTTGCATTATTTTCAGCTCTTGGCTTGTTTTGAATTCCATACTTCAAGTGAGCTAGAAACTAATCAAATTCTAAGAGATGGTAAAAATTGCAATATTTGCTTATGTGAAGCATTTTATCTCTCATTGTTGTTATGTATGCATAAATTTTCTAGAAAGAGCATAAATGTGCATAGCCAAAGGCACTTTTTTCCCTTGGGTTTTTTCCCTTTGGCATATTTGGGTATTGAAGACCCTAGCATTAGGATTTCATTAATGTTTTTTTTGTTTTTTTTCGATTTCAAATGGCTTTTGTAGCTTGTGTTTACACTTGGCTTCAAAAAGCTTGGATTGTAAATAAAAGGATCAAGAGACTTCTCTACAAAGGGGATGCTTGCTCAAAGATGCTCAAAAGAGCATAAATAGGTGAAATCCTTCCATGATTTTGCTCTTTTGTTCATCTCTCCATTCTCTATGCTTGGCTTAAGTTATTTTTTCTTCTAAGCTATGGTTCTTTCATGTTCAACAGCTAGGGATATTAATGTTTGAACACTTTGCTTTGTGAATATTAACTCATCAAAAAATTAGGTTTTATGTGTGCTAATCATAGGTAATTGCCCTTGATCTTAGGCTAATGTAGGTTCATTTCTCATTAGTCCTAGACTCTTAGTGATAGTCTTAATACTCCATTCATTTTTAACATGACCTAGGTCTATGATTAGGCTTTAGTCCTTTAGTCTAATTGCATTAGTGTCTCATATTGGAAGAAACAAAAAAGTGCTAAAAAAATGAATCAATTAAGCAAAACAAATGTCAAGAAAAAGTAGCAAAAGTGCTACTAGACACATGAAAAAAAAAATTATATGTTATGTTGTGTCTTTGTGAGGCCTAGCGCCTTATTGGCACTTGGCAGGTGAGGGGAATCACCTTGGCTCGCTTGGTCAAGGCCCTAAACCAATGCCTTGGGCTGATAGGGGTTAGTCATCACCTTGGTAGGCTAGTGGATTCTTGGAACACCTTCTTGAGGGTTCAAGGAGCCAAGAGTCATACCTAGACTTGCCTTGGGGTGGTAGCCTTGTGATGTGTTTTACTTTTTTCTATGAATGATAAAAACAAAACTTCCATGAGCTTCAAAAAAGCTGTGACAATGTACTAATAGATTAGGAACTTTTTTATAGCCCATAGACATGATACACTTGGACGATTTATTAAGATTGGTCACATAGTTTTTAGGTTAGTAGGTTTATGACCTTGCATTAGCCTAGGGTCTTAATTGATTGCTTGTGTTTCATGAATAAAACTGAAATTTCAAGTGGTTTAATCTTCACAATAGTATAGGTGTCTTTTTTGCTTTATTTTGTCTAGTTTTTACTATGATTCACCCATCTTTTAAAAGCAAAAAATTGACTTTGCATGATTTTTCATTGTACTTCATGTTTTTTCTCCTTGTCGGTCTTTGATGCTCATTACTTGTTCTTATGTTTTGCAGCTTAACATTTCTTCCATGGACTTGCTTTCTACCATGTCACCGTGTTGCTTCACCGACACACAAGGACGTGCGCCAAATTAGGAAGGGGGGAATGTTAGCAGCGACTAACACAGGCTACACCGCACATGCATCAAGCCGGAGATATGCTATGGTTGTGCATAATATTTTCAACTCACTTTGTATAAGTCTTGGGCTCATTGGGATTTCCAAAGTTGTAAATGTTAGCTAGAGGGCTCAAACTTAAACCCATAGCAGAAGGGATTGTGGTGAAAGCCTTTAAAAGAAAGCCTTTATGCAAGGAGGCTTCATTCTTGAGTATCCACTCTTGAGGATCCACTTTTGAGAGCTCTCTCTCTCTCTCTCTCTCTCTCTCTCTCTCTCTCTCTCGTGTTCACTCTATGGATGGCTTAGCCTTGAGCTTAATGTCCATGCTTATGAGGTTAGTACTAATCCATTGTAATTAGAGAAGCTTGATTAATCTAATCCCTATTTTACTCATTAGTCTTATCTTCTCTACATTTCATTATGTCATGAAGTAGTATTACACTCTCATTATTCTAGATTTGAGAGAGGTATGTACTTCTTGCTTTGATCTTAACTCTCTTCTTCCATAAGTATTTCAATTAGTTGATTACTCCTCTAATTCTCTTGATTAGTGTGTGTGCACTCTTGGTCGTGTCATTAGAGTTTGTGCCTAATTGTGTGCTTAAGTGTGTGAAGGTTTAAGAGCCTTGAGCTAAATGGCACTTGTGTGTGATGTGATTAGAGTACCTTGGTTGGCATGTGATGATTGGGAAAGCCAACTTCAATGCAATTAGTGTGTGCTTTGATCATGAATGCTTGTGTTGATTGTGTTCTTGTGACTCCATAAGATTGTTAAGTCGGACTTCGGTGGACTTGATGTGTGTAGGAGTTGATAGATTAGTGATTAGAGAATGATTAGAGTTAGTATTTCCATGGATAATCTATACTTGCATTGGTGAGGTATTCTCTTGAATCCTCTATTTCTATTCATCCGATGTTGGTGCTTCCATGCCCTAGCCGGGTTGCCGATCCACGGATTTAATAATTTTGTGTGGGTTGTGATTAGGTCGTTGCTACAACGCCTCCCAACATTGGCTTTCTCTATCCTCATCCTGCCTCATTGTAGGAAGAGGTAAGTAGCCATGAGCAAAGAAGTTGTTGCATAAATCTCCATGCCTAAACATTTTTTCAAACCAGTGGAAGAAGGGTCTACATTGAAACTTACCCAAGTTTTAATCAAAATTGGGTCAATTTTCTCCAAGGTGACCTTTCAATTTGACTGAGAATTTTGAAATTCAATGCTTAAAACATACAATAAAGGGCAGTGTTTTATAAACACCGCATCTAAACCTTCATATGTTTAACGTTTTGTTGGCACATTCTTTGATGACATGATAGTCTATTCAAAGAATAAAGAGGAGAATAGGTGTCACTTGACCATTGTGTTTGAAGAGTTACACAATCACATGTTACTTGTCAATCCTAAGAAAAGTGAATTCTTCTTGGAAGAGATCCACTTTCTTGGCCATATAGTGTCAAAGGATGGTGTCTGAATGGATCCTGCAAAGGTTGAAGCTATTAAGACATGGCCAAACTTGAAGATTGTGCATGATGTTCAAAGCTTCTTGGGGTTGAGCTCATACTATAGAAAAATTTATCAAAAATTTTGTAGAGATAGCTTCACCTCTTCACGCTTTCCAAAAGAAAGAGGTCACTTTTAGATGGACCCAAAGACAGATTTTAGCTTCCATTCTCTTAAAGGAAAAATTGACTTGAGATCTCAAGATTGTTTTACCATATCTCAGGAAGTCATTTGGTGTCTAGTGTGACGTGTGTGGCAATAGCATCGGAGTAGTGCTAAAGCAAGATGATCGGGTAGTAGCTTATGAGAGCAGAATCTTGCAAGGGCCAAAAAAGACTACACAAATCTATAAGAAAGAGTTATTGGCCATGATTCATGTGCTCTCTAACAGGAAGCACTACCTATTAGGTGATGATTTTGTTGTCCAGACAGATCATTAGACCTTGTGATACTTCTTGAAACAATCAAAGCTATCCAAAATTCATATGCGATGGACAAACATTATTTCTATGTTCCACTTCCAGATTATGCATGTGGAAGGCAAGAAGAATGTGGTGGCTGATGTGTTATCAAGAAAGCCACACATTTCAAGTGTGTCAATTCCTTATCATCATGAGCTTGATGACATGAAGGAACAATATGCTATTGATGAAGATTTTGCAAGGATCTTTGATGAACAGTTTCAAGATGGGCAATGTCAAGCATTACCTCCTCAGAGACGGTTTTATGATGATACATGGCAAACTTTGTGACAATATAGGACATTGCAACATAAGGTCATGGTAGAGAATCATGTTCCAACGTATGTAGGGAATTGGAAAATTGATGTGACATGAAAGCGATAGAGAGGTTCTTTTATTGGCCTACACGTCCTCGTGACAGTTTTTAGCAATTGCCATGTCGTCGTGCAATACCCCCCTCTTGAAATTGCAAACATCCTCCATTACATGCCATATATACCTGCCATTGATGATCTTGTATTGCTAGCACGCTTTTATCATTGCATGTACCCGCAAGAAAGGTCATAACACATAGATACAAATGACTTAATGAGACCTTCATACTTTTGTCATTTTCATC
This sequence comes from Adiantum capillus-veneris, assembly GCF_014529385.1. Taxonomy (NCBI): domain Eukaryota; kingdom Viridiplantae; phylum Streptophyta; class Polypodiopsida; order Polypodiales; family Pteridaceae; genus Adiantum; species Adiantum capillus-veneris. Next base: position 61,871,693 of record NC_140936.1, read on the forward strand.
TATGATAGAAGTGAGCATAATACCTTTAACAGTTGAAGAGCAATGCACACTTCTATTGCACAAAATGTGCATGTACATTTGATGTGATAGCTCCATCATTACCCCTCCTTTGAACACATTGGGTTGGGGCATACGTAGGCTATAACCCAAAGGCCTCAAGGTAAAGCTGCAATACAATTGATGACTTTGACAGTTCATGCTCTTCCATCCACTTTGCATTCATAGGTGGATAGTTCTTGAACTTCACTAAATAGCGTCTTGCAACCTGTCCCTTAACTTTTCTTTCTTTATGTGCCAAAATCTGCTGAGGTACCAAGATCTCATCAAGTTCATTGACTTCTGGATGATCTTCTTGTGGCGTATCTTCTGGCACATCACCTACAAAGGTCTTAGAAGACTCACGTGAAACGCATTATGAATCTTCCGAGTGTCATGCATTTTCAACCTATAAGCAACATCGTTGATCTTATCAAGCACTTGAAAAGGCCCATAGTAACGCATGTTGAGCTTTGGAAACAACCTTTCCTTGCCCTTCATCTTCTTTAACCTTGCCTTTTCAAACCGTAAAAGTATCCAATCACCAGGTGAAAATAATAAATCACGACAACAACGATCAACCACCCTTTTTTGCTTTGCCTGAGTCTTCTCCAAGGCAACTTTGATTTTCCTATACATTTCATCCACATTCTCAACATATCGATCTGCTTCAAAGATCTTGTTCTTTGTTTGCAAAATGGGAGGAACCTTTTTGCCACCTTCAACAATCTCACAAGGTTTTGCATATAGGCGGATGAATCGTATTGTTGTACGCATACTTAGGCATAGGCAAATACTATTCTCACTTACCCTTATTATCTGACACATAACATTTTAGCAGATCCAAGACAATAGAATTACCCTCTTTTGACTGTCCATCAATTTGTGGATGAAACGAAGACGAGAACTTGAGTCTAGTGCCCATGTTCTCAAACAATCCTCTCCAAAACAAACTTGTCATGTGAGGATCACGATCATTGGCAATTGATTGTGGCATACCATGGTACTTAAACACATTGTACATGAACAACCGTTCCATTGGTCAGATTTTATCTTCTTCCTATGATAGGAATAAAATGGGCCTGCTTGTTGAACCTGCAAATTATGGTCCATATACCATCATTCCTTGTCAACGTTCTTGGAAGATCAAAGATAAAATTCATAGCAATGCTTTTCCATGGCTTATCTGGAATCGGTAGTGGCTGTTATAACCCTGGTGCCTTTTGCTTGTCAAACTTGACCTTTTGGCAAATCGCGCATGCTTGAGAAAGGCATTAAGACCGGAAGAGCTCTATAAGAAATATGATACCAATAAGATCAAGAGGATGTTAGCCTCTATGAAAATTTTTCCTTTAACATAGATCTACCTTAGTGTGGTGCTAATGGACAAACAACAAGCGGAACGACAAAAACACCCAAATCAGTTCACTGAAGAGAACACTAGGGAAAGGTCAATCCAAATATATAATCAAGAACCAGACCATCTTGTACCTCAAAAGCTCAGTGGGAGAGTAGGAACCAACTCAGAGGATCTTTCAGAGGCGAATGAAGAAATCCCATGGTAGTACCACAACAGGATCTTCTGAAAGTTGGAAACCCATTTAATGATTATACTGTGAGCATTTGAACAGACAAGGAAGTTGAATCATTAGCTAAGAGAAAAGGAGGTGGACCAAATTGGTTGCTTCAAGATGATCAAGAACTTGAAGAATGGAATCTTGGCTTAGAGGAAGAACCAAGAATGATTAAGATCAACAAACATCTGAAGCCGGAGATCAAGGAAAAAGCCAAAGCACTGATCCAGAAGTATAAAGAAGGGCTCCCTTGGGAACATATAGATCTGAAGGGAGTGGATCCAGAAGTATGTCAGCACTGCATACCACTGAAACCTAATGCCAGACCGGTAAGACTACAAAGATACAGAATGAATCCCAATTATTCAAAGAAAGTCAAAGAGGAGATTGATAATTTGCTTAAGACAAGATTCATTACAGAGGTAGCCAACAATGAGCGACTGGTTATTTCCTATAATGGTAGTTCAAAGAAGAACAACAAGCTCAAAGTCTGTGTCGACTATAGGAAACCATTAAAGACCCCTTTCCACTACCATTTACAAATATGACGATGGACGAAATTGCAGGGCCACAAAATGTATAGCTTTATGGATGGCTATAGTGGCTATAACCAACTGAAGATTGCACCAAAAGACAGAGAAAAAACAACATTCATAATTGAGTGGGGAGCATTTATGTATCTAGTAATGCCATTTGGACTTTGTAATGCTCTAGCTACATTTTAGAGGTGCATGGTGGAAATCTTCAGTGAGTTTTTGTATAAATTTTTTGCCATCTTCGTGGACAATTTCACTATATTTTCCACTAAAGAGATACACATATTAATTTTGGAGATGGTTTTTAAAAGGTGCAGGGAGAAAAGAACCTGGTTAAAAACACATTTAAATATGTGTTTATGGTCTAGAAAGTTTAGCTATTGGGACACATTGTTTCGAGAAATGGCATCGAGGTGGCTGAGGACAAGATCAAGAGTATTCATCAAGCCAGAGTGCCAACTACGATCTCAGAATTGAGTTCATTCTTGGGGTACATGAATTTTTATCAAAGATTTGTTCACATGTTTGCAGTTGAAGCCTTACCCCTTTATGAGCTAACAAAGAAAGGAACTAAGTACATCTGGATTGAAGAATGTGATAAAAGATTTCAATGCTTAAAAGATGCGATTAGCAAGAAGCCAGTGAGTCTTCACCAACCCATTGGGGATATTATCTTTCATGTACATGTTGATGCTTCAGGAATGGCGATGGGGGCTATACTGGCTCAGCCTAATGGGAATGGAAGACAGACTACCCAATCTACTTTGTCAGTCGCAGCTTTAGTTCAGCCAAACAAGTATTCTCAACAATAGAAAGAGAGGCACTGGGAATGGTGTTTATTGCCACTAAGTTCAGACATTACCCACCACTAGGAAAGCTATTTCACTTTTATGTGGAACATCAAGCTTTATTGTTTTTTATTATTAAAGTGATTATACAAGGAAGATTGATCAGATGGATGATGTTCTAATGGAATTCGATTTCAAGATTTTCCACAAACCAGGAAAGACACATTGTGGAGCTGATGTTCTTTCAAGAAGCACTAAAGGGTACTCTGAAACATCCTTGAGAGATGAATGAGTAGACGCTGAACTATTTCAAAGCACAGCTGAGGAAGAACCAGCCCTAGAATGCCAAGAAGTATATGATTTTCTTTAGCTTTCACAGAAGAGTGGCCTCAGAATAAGAAAAAGGCACTAATCATTTGAAGTTTGAAATTCACCATCATTGCAAGAGCACTTTATTAATTGATAATTGATGGAGTGCTTCGGTGTTGTGTACCTATAAAAGGATGCATGCAAGTCATCACTGAAGCACATAATGGTGATGTTGGAGGACATTTTTCAGTTGACATCACATATAGAAAAAACTTCAGGCACGATAATGGTGGCAGACAATGATGGTTGATGTCAGAAAATTTTGTAAGACTTGTGATGTATGCCAGATGATGGGTAGACCCACAATAGCTGACATGACACCACTAGCTCTAGTTATCCCATTAGGAATCTTTATGAAATGGGGACTTGATTTCATGGGACCATTCAAAAAGGTTACTCCTAGAAAGAATAAGTACACCATGCTAAGTCGACTGCTTCATTCCTTGATGAGAATATCATGTGAAAATATGGTTGTCCCATTGAGATAGTGTCAAACCATGGCACTCATTTCATTAATGATACAATGGAGATTCTGTTGGAATTAGGGTTGCAGAGAAACACACACAGCTTGGAGAAGACGAAGGAAGCTCAAGGCACACAATAGAGAGTGTGTTACTTAGTGTGCAATGGAAAGATAGATAGCCCTAGAGTGATGGGCGTATATACAATGCACGGGGGAAAAAACCTCCTAAAGAGGGAAAAAATGCCCCGGCGGTCCTAGTGTGTTCACACACATCACTACCACATGTATATGGTAACAAATCCCCCCTGGAGTGATGCGGTGAACGAGAGCTGGCACATGAGTAAAGGGAAGTGCCATGCCCTGAGGACAGGATCAGTCCACAAAGGGGAGTAAGCCCAAAGCTTTGCGGAAAGCTTCAAGCTTCTCACGAGACAATGCCTTTGTGAAAAGATCTGCAAGGTTGTCCTGTGTTGGCACATAAGCCAAGCTGATCTCTCCTGCTGAGAGCCTCTCCCTGACATAGTGGTAATGCACCTCAATGTGCTTTGTGCGAGCATGAAAAACTGGGTTCCTCGCAACTGCCAATGCGCTCTGACTGTCAGTGTAGATAGTGTTGGCAGTGTCCTGTCCAACACCCAAGTCAGCCATAAGGCGTCTGAGCCATACACACTCAACCGTAGCTGTGAAGACTGCCCTGTACTCAGCCTCACAACTCGAAGTGGCCACAGTAGGTTGCTTCTTGCTCAACCATGATATACATGAACTGCCAAGCATGAAACAAAAACCACTTGTGGACACTCGCGTGTCAAAACAACCAGCCCAATCTGAGTCCGAAAAAGCATGTAAGTCTGGCGGCAATGATCCCCCCTTGGGATAAAACAAGCCAAGATGTAAAGTGCCACTAAGGTAGCGGAAAATCCTCTTGACAGCCTGCCAATGCTTAGACCCTGGGCTATGCATAAATCTGCTGACCTGCGAGACTGCAAACTGAATATCTGGCCTCGTGTTGCATACATAAATGAGGCAGCCAACAGCAGTTTGGTAAAGAGTGACATCAGCAGGATCGCCAGCATCATGTAGACTCAACTTCAAACCTGTTTCCATGGGAGTGGCAATAGGTTTGCAATCCTCAAGTCCAAACTTACATAGCAATGTCTCTATGTAACTTTTCTGACACAAGGCAATACCACCATCACACTGCTTAAACTGTATACCCAAGTAATGATGCAACAGCCCCAAATCTTTCATCTTGAAAGTAGCATTCAAATCAGCCTTAAATTCAGCAATATGTCTCTCATTTGGTCCAGTGATCAGCAAATCATCAACATAAAGAACCACAATGAGAAATACATCATCCTCACGCTTTACATACAATGTGCTTTCTGTTGGACTGTTACGAAAGCCTCGTTTAACCAAATGAGTGTCAGCTTTCTCATACCAAGCACGAGGAGATTGCTTCAACCCATACAAAGCCTTCTTACATTTGCACACTTTGTCCTCTTGTCCTTTTATGACAAAACCGCGAGGCTGCGTTACATAAACTTCCTCAAATATGTCACCATTCAAGAAAGCAGTAACAATGTCTGATTGATGTACATCCCAACCAAAATGAGCTGCCAATGCACATAGAAAACGCACAGTAGTCATACGACAAGTGGGAGCAAAAGTCTCTTCATAATCTATGCCTTTTTGTTGTGCATAACCCTTTGCAACAAGTCGAGCCTTATGGCGATCGATCTCACCATCCGGCTTGCGTTTCAACTTGTAAACCCACTTGGTACCAATGGCCTTTTTGCCAGGAGGCAAATCACATAAAGTCCATGTGTCATTCTCTATAAGTGCATCATATTCTGATTTCATGGCAGCAATCCAATTTTCTGAATTCTGTGCTTCATCAAAAGACAGAGGCTCCTCAACATCATGTAAACTAGACACAGCCAAAGCATAACAATCTGATGCATAAGATGCATGGCGAGAGCCTGAACGAGTACGACTAGATAAAGGTGCATCCAATTTACTGTCACGCAAAGTGTGCACCAGCCATTTTGGCATACCTCTAGCCTGCTCATTTTCAGCCCTTTCCTCATCAAGTACATCATGTACATCTGCATCAGTAATAGGCTGTTCTAAAACATTTTCAGAAACCCCCATAGGCTGTACATTTGCCTCATTGGAACTTACATTCGTATTTCCACCACTGAAAAGAGGCAACAAAGTGTCATAAATGTCCTGTGAGCTTACATTACTGTCTCTAGTACATGACAGCAAGGGTTGAACAGAATCTTCCACAAACACTACATCCCGTGAAACCAAAATACGTTTTGTTTGCGGATGATACAACCTGTAACCTTTGCTTTCAGCACTATAACCAACAAAAATACATTTGACAGCCTTATCATCCAATTTTCTGCGCTGCACTTGTGGCACCAAAGCATATGCCAAACAGCCAAAAACACGCATGTGCTCAATAGAAGGTTTTCTATCATGCCATGCTTCATATGGAGTAATAGACTGCAAAGCTTTCGTAGGACACCTGTTAAGTACATAAGTGGCACACATGATGGCCTCAAGCCAAAAAGAATGCGGCAAAGCTTGACTTTTGACCATACATCGTGCCATTTCCGTTAGTGACCTGTTTTTCCTCTCAGCAACACCATTTTGCTGAGGTGTATAAGGCACTGTACATTGGTGTTTTATCCCACGACTAGCCAGAAATGCATTAAATTCATGAGACATATACTCCCCCCCTCGATCGGAACGGAGGGTGCCCATAGTACATTTTGAGACATTTTCAGCCATAGCCAAAAATTGTTTGAAGCACATAAAAACTTCGGACTTTGCTTTAAGCGGAAATACCCATGCATGCCTGGAGTAATCATCAATGAAAGTCACGAAGTATAGGTAATTGCCCAAGGACGGAGTTTGCATGGGCCCACAAACATCACTATGCACAAGTTGCAACCTGCATGTGGCCCTAACTGAACCATCCTTTGGAAACTTAGAACGCTGCATTTTACCCAGAATACAGCCTTCACAAACATGTTTGATAGGTGCTTCAAGAGGCGGCAAAGAAGCAACCATATCAGATTTCTGCAAACGCAGCAAACTGGCAAAATTCAGATGACCAAAACGTGCATGCCAAAGTTTTGCATCTGAAATAGCCCTTGAATCTGCAACAGCATTTGCAAAATTTTGTCCACACTTGTCATACAAAGTGAGCTTATACAGCCCACGGCACAAAAGCCCAGATGCAACAATTTCATCACCAAAACTGAGATCATGAACTGTACATCTGTCATCCACAAATTTGACTACAAGTCCAAGTCTAGCAAGTGCGGATACAGACAATAGATTCTTCTTGATCCCAGGTACATAAAGTGCATCAACAAGTGTGAAGGAACTGCCATTAGCAGCAGTGAGCACAATCTTTCCAACTCCCTGAACTGGATAAGAGGCGTTGTTGGCACAAGTGACTGAATTCCCATGAGGGACAGACTCGAGAGAGGTAAACAATTCACGATGTGAGGTAATGTGCTTTGTAGCACCACTGTCGAAATACCACACATGTGAATCTGCAGCAACTGACAAGCATGCATCATGGACAGCAGGATTGTAAGTGCACTCTGCGCTAAAAGCCCATTCTGCATCAACATCAGCATCACAATCTCCTTTCACAGAAGACTCAACAATGGCTGCATTTGTAGTGGAACCAGCATTTGCAGTGGAACCACCCTCTTTCTTCTTAGCCTCTTTGGCCTTCAACTTAGGACACGACTTGATCAAGTGATCATTGGCTTTACAATAATGGCAACGCATCTTCTTTTTGCCCTTATCACCAGAATTGCCAGACGAAGTGCTGCCAGCAGAAGCATTAGGAACATAATTTTTGCCACTCGCAGCAGAACCATAAGAAGTGGCTGCATTACTGTTACCACCCTTTCTTTGAGAAGCAATAAAAGCCTGTTCAACTGTACGCTGCCTAGTCCTGTTTTTTCTAGAAAGTGACTCTTGCAACAGCAATGTGCATAATGCATCAAACTTGACAACTTCAGGATTTCCTTGGGTCATCAGTCTCCAAGTACTAGCAAAAGTCTGGTAGGAATCTGGTAAGGCATCAAGAACAGTCTGCACAAGGGAACTGTCAGAAATGACTTCACCTGCAGAAATGAGTTGCTCATTGATATCCTTGACACTAGCAAGGAAAGTGTCCATATCATCCTCCTCATGCATAATCTTCGACTCTAGCTCTTTACGCAGCAAAGCAATTTTAGCCTCATTGCGGCTTGCATAAAGACCTGCTAGAATATCCCAAGCCTGTTTTGCAGATTTTGCTGAACGGATGTGAGGAATAATGGTACGCTTCACAGACAACGCAATCAATGCATGAGCCTGCGCATCCTTAACATCCCAACGAGCTTGTTCTGCTGTAGGCAAAACAACTCTAACAGCTGCAATCCTTGCAGCAAGACCTGCAACATCCTCAATATCGCCTACATCTTCAGAACCAGGACGTACATCAATGCCCTGCACAATGTTCCAGACACCTTTTGACACAAGAACGTGTTGCATCATATAAGCCCACATAGGGTAGTTGTCCCCATCCAACCTGTCCTCAGCAGCAAACATCTTGAACACATCTGTGTTGTTGTTGTCAGCCATGGTAAATGCTGCACCTGATGTGAAAACTGCCCGAAAATAGGAGAAATGGAGCGGGAACAACTTGTGCTATATAGCACAAACCGTAGAAGACTATAAGGCACCTGTTATGCAGAAAACGGCACTGACAGAAAATCTGCACAAAATGACGAAATAACCTGTGCAGTACTGCCCGTAGTGGAAACGGAGGCCGAAATGAGCCCAAATCAAAATTCTGAGCAGACCGAGCTCTTCGAGCTCGCCCAAAATATTTGTCGACCTGCGAACGCTTGCCAAAGCTCACTGAAATCGGAGAAAGTGAGCAGGCGTGTGCTGGAGCAGCTGGCGACTAAGCCCGGGAGGACGTGACCTGCTCTGATACCAATTGTTGGAATTAGGGTTGCAGAGAAACACACACAGCTTGGAGAAGACGAAGGAAGCTCAAGGCACACAATAGAGAGTGTGTTACTTAGTGTGCAATGGAAAGATAGATAGCCCTAGAGTGATGGGCGTATATACAATGCACGGGGGAAAAAACCTCCTAAAGAGGGAAAAAATGCCCCGGCGGTCCTAGTGTGTTCACACACATCACTACCACATGTATATGGTAACAGATTCTAATGGGAGTATTTTTAGTCAAACACAAGAAGTCAACACCATATTATCCTAGATGTAATGGGCAGGCTGAAAGCAGTAATAAAACTATCTGGGCTCTTCTTACAAAAGATTGTTTAAAAGGAGCTACACCATTGGGATGCCAGACTTCAGACAGCATTATGGGCCTACTGAACTGCTTACAAAGTCACGACGGGCATGACGTCATTTAAATTGGTTTATGGCACAGAAGCAGTGGTACCTATGGAATTTGTGATTCTTAGTTTAAGATTGGCAGTTGAATATGGGATGGATTTCAATAAGAACCTGAAGCAATGGTTGGATGATCTATTACGCATGGATGAGATCCAACAGAGGGCTATGTTGGAATAAGAAGTGGTACAACAAAGGATAAAGAATCAAGGTTAGAGTATTCCAAAGAGGGGACCTAGTTCTACTTTACCAGTCTAAATTGGGGCCAAAGAAACCAAATCTAAAAATAGCATGGTCAGGACCCTATGAGGTGGATTGGGTATTTACAAATGGAACAGTGAGACTTAGAGATTTATCTGGTCTACTATTTCCAGGAGTGTATAACAAGGCCAAGATCTCTCTCTCTCTCTCTCTTTCTCTGAGTCCTTGCCAGGGTCAAAGAAGTTTGCTTTTACTCCTCCCATTCTTCTAATACATCATGGCTCATTAGCTAGCTAGTCTCTGTTTGGTCCTTCAAAAGCCAATTCTTTAATATTAAAACTCACTAACCTATATTTATGCTATAGATTAACAAAAAAAAATTGGTTCCCTACTAAGGTTGTATGAAGTTTTATTCCATAACACACTCTTCTAAACCTCCTAATACCTGGTGGGTATTGGTGATATTGGTAGTCTTTACCTAACCTCGCGGAGCTATGTGTGAACAATACCCTATAGGCACATGCATAAGGCACTTCTCTAGAAGTAAATGCACCGCGACCGTGTTGGTGTACTGGTTTTTTGGACCGACTCCTGCAAGGGCTTTTTCCCTGCCACCACACCGTTTAGATTCGAATCTGGGGCTAATTCTTCCTCTACCCGTGGACCGACTCTATTGCCCATTGCTACTACCTACAGGTGCTACACATGCGGAATGAAGCAACCTGGAATTCTATAAAAGGTGAGCATTCGTGCTCACTTAGCCTTCATTTAGCAAGTCATTCACTGTGTGTATATTTTTTCCTGCTTGTCTGTGAGTGAGGGTTATACACATCATCCAAATGGCATGCAGCAAAAACGTTGGTGCTGGAACCTCAGAGGTATTCCCTAATGATTTATTTCATGATTCAAATGAGTAAACTAGGATTTAACTGATGAATTACTGGAGTTGTTTGAGTCTCATTTTGATCAAACTGTGGTTGGTGATGTTCCTATATGGTTACTGTAGTTCCTTATGGGACTACTGTGTATTAGCTGTACTCTCGGGATTACCCGTTCAAACTTTATAAATACTTGAGCTTTGGGTAGTTGTTCCTATTGGCAATGTTGGCTTTGAAGGCCCAACTGATTTGTTTGTTTCAATACACAATAGGATAAAGTGGACATCCGTTTAAACTATCTTTTGTTGATGACGTGGTGCTTGTTATTCTGGCAAGATACCTTATGATTCATGATGGAGAAGCTAACATAGTGTACCCCAAATTCATTCTGTTGGATTGATGGGCTGCATAGTCCTTTTTTTTGGGCACTCTTTAATGATTCATAAAATTATATTTGCATGCCAGGGAGTTATCTCTTTGAATTGGTCATGTATTATGGTGATACAACCTAACTGACTATAGTGCTCTGGGTAGTGGATGAAGCCTACATGAGGAATCAGGACTTCGTTCCTAGTGTTGTACACATGCTGTGTTGTTTTGAGTTGGGTATGGAGGATCAAAAATATAATAGAACACTTGCATACTGAAGGCTACACACTCTACACTTAGGACTTTTTTCAACCTGGTTTGGGATACTTGTCTCCTCAGATGGCTGGTTGTATACAACTGGTACTTGGTACTCTTAATTACTAATCTTACTGGTCCAAAATATAGAAAGGAGGACTAGTTCAGTTGATTGACCATACTGGATTTGATTGCTTGACTGACCAAAGGTTTTTACTTTGCTGGTCATACTGGTTTTTACTGTGATTATAATATTGGTATAAGACTTGCTGGTCTGGCTGTATTATATTATCTTCCAAGTAGTTGGTCTGCATTCTTGGATTTGCAAGTGATATAACTCCTGTACATGGAGTATATACTGGGGCATTACTCATTGATCCAAGGTTCTGGCTTTTTTCTTGACACCGTGTAGCTTCACTTTATGGCTTCATAGCCATGTTCCTGTTTTTGTTACTAACTTTCCAGTAATATGAAGCTTTGGCATACTGAATGGAACGGGGGTTTTTTTTGGGCTTAAAAACAATGCTGATCTGGATGGTGTGCACCTTACTTCTTGTATCAATGCTAACTAACATTAATTGGCTGTGCCTTCTCTAGTACACAGATGGTGTAAACAGCGTGAAAGGTTTGTTGTACATTTTGGATAGCTGTACTTTGCTATCTTAAGGTGAAAACTGGGCTGGTTTTGTTACACCTATGAAATGAGAACTTGACTATTTTGTAACAACATAAAATGGGCTTGAATATAGAACCTTGCTGAAAGTTATTGGTAATGGATTTAATGGTACTTAAAATATTTTTCTCCAAAATCTATCTTTCATAGTTTGTTTAACACTCTTTTTGAGAACTATGACAGGTTGGAGCATATTATCTTTGGTTGGACCTTTGATCCACCTTTGAAAAACTATGTTTACTCCACGGACTTCTTAACCTCTACACAGCTATCAGATTGTAAGTGCTCTTTATTTCCATCTTTTTGCAAATATTTTAATGATTTTGGTCTACATGTATGCACCACCAACTTATCTATTGTTAAATATAAGGAAATTGAAGGGTTACTGAATAAAGGTTTAAATCATATCCTAGTTCAATCTTTGAACCCTCACTTGGCTTTTGCCGCACTAATCACTTGTTTGGCTGACATAGCTGACATTATAGGTTTAGATAAGCTCCAACATAAGAGACTATCTGAACTACTTTTAACACACTTTCAAAATTGTGTTAACACCATCCCACCCACATGGATTAGTCAAGATACTACCTGGCTAACACCATATCTCTCGTATAGGCTTAACAAGTTCAAACTTGATTGGTTTACTGTTGGATTAGACAAAGCTCCTCATGTCCCCACTATTATTTGTAAACACTTGGTCAAGATAGCAGCCTACAACAAGTTAAATGGTCCTGAATTCACATTGTCAAAAATGACACCAAGGGAAACGGTTGCTTTTCTTAAAACAACACTAGAATACTTTAAATTAGAGGCTATTAACACAAAAATTCCAATTCTCTTTCCTACATACAAGAGTCATAAACTTAAATTTAGATGGATCTCTGATGCATCTAATTGCATTATGATGCAGGCTACATCAATGATCACTGCCTGCCTTAACTTGGTCTTGACTGATTTTCACTCTATATGTGAAGAAAAACACACAACTATCAAAACATTTACAGGTCTAGAAGTAAATACCTTTTGGCTCACTACAAATGCTACATAAGTTTTTTTGAATCTACCTAAATTCATTTGCTCTATTTTTACGGCCAATATCACACAGTGTTATGAAAATATATCACTCTTTGAAGATTCTGGGCTACTTAAACACCTTGACACAAATTTGCTGACTGGTTTTTAAACGTAAGTCTACACTAGGCTATCATAGAATTTCCCTAAAAAGAAGTCCTAAATGGGTCAAGGAAATCCCTCCCTTTTATTATAACCTCAATGATCTTATAAGTCTGACTGAATGGCTATTACAGAATTGCTTTACACAACTAGAGAATAAATGCTTTAGGTAGATACACGGTATTCCGATGGGTTTTTCATGCTCACCTGTTATGTGTAGCCTCTACCTAGCTTTTTTTGAATACAAATGGACTTAAAAACAAACAGAAATTGTTCCTCTAAGAGTTGACCTGTCTCAGCTTTTTCACACATTCAAATACATGGATGACGTACTTAGCATAAACAACTTAATATTTCCGGAATGTTTGCCTCAAATCTACCCAAAGGAGCTACAAATTGAACTGACTGGTCAAGAATATGTAATGGTAAATAACTTCCGTAGGGTTACTAACACTACATTTCTTAATTTAAGAATCTGTCTTCATTCACCTCTTACAGGTTCATTTTCTACCAATTTCATATGGAAAAGAGATGACCTAAATCTTAGTCAGATTGAATTCGTAAATAAAAAAAGTAACAGACCCCACAAAGTTGCCCTTAAAACCTGCCTAATTATGGTGCATCTGATCATGTACTCTTCCTCGATGCTTTTATTGCTTTCAAGGATATCTGTCATCTTATCAAAAAATATGATGCCAATGGGTTTGCCAAAACCGAACTAATAACCACAATCAAAGGTTTTATCAATAAAAAACCCTGGCATGGCACCTTAGCCAACAAAGATACTCTCTTAAAACTTTTAAGCTTAATACACTAGATACTTGGTGTAGGGGGGTCTTATCACTTGGTGATGGCCCCCCACACCAAGTGTAGATCCTCCCCTTGGGAAAGGGTGGGTCTCTCTCTCTCTCTCTCTCTCTCTCTCTCTCTCTCTCTCTCTCTCTCTCTCTCTCTCTCTCTCTCTCTCTCTCTCTCTCTCTCTCTCTCTCTCTCTCAGAGTCCTTGCCAGGGTCAGAGAAGTCTGCTTTTATTCCCTCCATTCTTCTACTACATCATGGCTCATTAGCTGGCTAGTCTCTGTTTGGTCCTTCAAAAGCCAATTCTTTAATATATTAAAACTCACTAACCTATATTTATGCTATAGATTAACAAATTCGTTTTGGTTCCCTGCTAAGGTTGTATGAAGTTTTATTCCATAACACACTCTTCTAAACCTCCTAATACCTGGTGGTTATTGGTGATATTGGTAGTCTTTACCTAACCTTGCGGAGCTATGTGTGAACAATATCCTATAGGCACATGCATAAGGCACTTCTCTAGAAGTAAATGCACTGCGACCCTGTTGCTATATTGGTTTTTTGGACCAACTCCTGCAAGGGCGTATTCCCTGCCACCACACCGTTTAGATTCGAATCCGGGGCTAATTCTTCCTCTACCGGTGGACCGACTCTATTGCCCATTGCTACTACCTAAAGGTGCTATAGATGCGGAATAAAGCAACCTAGAATTCTATAAAAGGTGAGCATTCGCGCTCACTTAGCCTTCATTTAGCAAGTCATTCACTGTGTGTAGATTTTTTCCTTCGTCTGTGAGTGAGGGTTATACACATCATCCAAATGGCATGCAGCAAAAACGTTGGTGGTGGAACCTCAGAGGTATTCCCTAATGATTTCTTTCATGATTCAAATGAGTAAACTAGGATTTAACTGATGAATTACTGGAGTTGTTTGAGTCTCATTTTGATCAAACTGTGGTTGGTGATGTTCCTATATGGTTACTGTAGTTCCTTATTAGGTGTTCCTATATGGTTACTATGTATTAGGTGTACTCCCGGGATTACCCATTCAAACTTTATAAATACTTGAGCTTTGGGTAGTTGTTCCTATTGGCGATGTTGGCTTTGAAAGCCGAACTGATTTGTTTGTTTCAATACACAATAGGATAAAGTGGACATCCGTTTAAACCATCTTTTGCTGATGACATGGTGCTTGTTAGACTGGCAAGATACCTTATGATTCATGATGGAGAAGCTAACATAGTGTACCTCAAATTCATCATGTTGGATTGATGGGCTGCATAGTTCTTCCTTTTTTTGGGCACTCTTTAATGATTCATAAAATTATATTTGCACGGCAGGGAGTTATCTCTCCGAATTGGTCATGTATTCTGGTGATACAACCCAACTGACTATGGTGCTCTGGGTAGTGGATGAAGCCTACATGAGGAATCAGGACTTCGTTCCTAGTGCTGTACACATGCTGTGTTGTTTTGAGTTGGGTATGGAGGATCAGAAATATAATAGAACACTTGCATACTGAAGGCTACACACTCTACACTTAGGACTTTTTTCAACTTGGTTTGGGATACTTGTCTCCTCATATGGCTGGTTGTATAGAACTGGTACTTGGTACTCTTAATTACTAATCTTACCAGTCCAAAACATAGAAAGGAAGACTCGTTCAATTGATTGACCATACTGGATTTGATTGCTTGACAAACCAAAGGTTTTTACTTTGCTGGTCATACTGGTTTTTACTGTGATTATAATATTGGTATAAGACTTGCTGGTCTAGCTGTATTATATTATCTTCCAAGTAGCTGGTCCGCATTCTTGATTTGCAAGTGATATAACTCATGTACATGGAGTATAAACTGGGGCATTACTCATTGATCCAAGGTTCTAGCTTTTTTCTTAACACCGTGTAGCTTCACTTTATGGCTTCATAGCCATGTTCCTGTTTTTGTTACTAACTTTCCAGTAATATGAAGCTTTGGCATACTGAATGGAACGGGGGGTTTTGTTGGGCTTAAAAACAATGCTGATCTGGATGGTGTGCACCATATACTTACTTCTTGTATCAATGCTAACTAACATTAATTGGCTGTGCCTTCTCTGGTACACGAATGGTGTAAACAGCGTGAAAGGTTTGTTGTACATTTTGGATAGCTGTACTTTGCTATCTTAAGGTGAAAACTGGGTTGGTTTTGTTACACCTATGAAATGAGAACTTGACTATTTTGTAACAACGTAAAATGGGCTTGAATATAGAACCTTGCTGAAAGTTATTGGTAATGGATTTAATTGTACTTAAAAGGAATGACTTTAAATGAACTCATCTTTTTTATAACAACAAGAAGGGAACTGGACAGAAGAGATAACCTCCAGTAATTACTGAAATCTTACGCAATCATCTGATTTTTTCACATACAGCATTAAGTTTTTTCATTTAAAAACTTAGATGACATGGATGACAACTAGGGTCACCCAAGTTACCTGTAATGCTATTTGAAGGCTAACCAATTGGTTGTTTTCTTTTTGTGGATGCAGGTAAGGGTGCTCTCTCCTTCGTCTTTAGATGGGATAACTGGACATGTTGTGCACTTACCTACTAATATTATACAGGACATGTTTACTCACTATGGCCTGTAATTTTGATGTATCACTTGGATAGACTGTGTAATTGATATATCACTGTTACTATAAATGTAGTCTATGGTTTTTGTATATTTTGAAAGGTCTCATGTGCTATGGTATGTAATTTTAAATAAAACTCTCTCTCTCTCTCTCTCTCTCTCTCTCTCTCTCTCTCTCTCTCTCTCTCTCTCTCTCTCTCTCTCTCTCTCTCTCTCTCTCTCTCTCTCTCTCTCTCTCTCTCTCTGTGTGTGTGTGTGTGTGTGTGTGTGTGTGTGTGTGTGTGTGTGTGTGTGTGTGTGTGTGTGTGTGTGTGTGTGTGTGTGTGTGTGTGTGTGTGTGTGTGTGTGTGTGTGTGTGTGTGTGTGCGTGCGTGTGTGAAGCATTCATGTCAAGAATACGTATATCTATGCAACGGGTTTTCCCATCCACAATTTACTTACAACCTTTGGTGCCACGTGCTCCTCCACTTGTAAGATAGGGTGTTCGACCCACAGCAACCTGCTTCACCTGCACAGAGTCTAAGTCCTTCAACCATAACCATACCCGACATGCCACATCACTCCTTCAATGACTCATTCACGAAATCTACCACAAGTAAGAAGACAATCATGAAAGAAGACAATCATGCCAGGAAGAAAAGAAAAGGTTGGGCTCAAGGTATTCCAGTCGCGGCGCTGGAACACACAACAGTATGCAGGTTTATTGTTGAGACCATCAGTCTGAAGAACAACCCCACATATCTGTCTGAGAAATTGTTTGCAATGCTATTAGAGCTAAAATCTTAAACCCAACATCTAATATCAATATTGCATATATTTTTTTTCAACAGTGTCACGCAGCAGACTGCAAAGGCAAAATCTAGAGGCCTCTTCAAAGCTTGGTATGTCTGGCAGTTTCTATATTGGGCAAGTCAACCCGTAGTACCTGCCAGTATCAACACAATATGCGACAGGGTGGATGCTTCTAGAGCTGTTAAAATCAACTTAGATTCTTCTGATGAAGAAACACAGATTGACTCATAACAAACTGGGCCACAAAGAAAGGAAAGTTCATCAAATTCTACTGAGGAAAAAGGCAAAGGCAAAGAGTTGGTAGGGGAGAAGCGCCTAACCACTGACACGGATATTGGTTATGTCGCTAAAAAACCCAAAAATCACTAGATTTAATCAAGAGATTGAAAGCAAGAACCCAAAAACCAGCCAGTACGGAGACCACTGAGAAACACACACAAGAAATGCAAGCACAGACTGATCGCACTAACACTACTAACCAACAAACACAAGCGACCAAAACTGCAAAAGCGAATCAGGCTTCAAGAAGTAGCTCTGTACCAGAGGCCAATAGCACGGCCATTGTTAAGCTAGATCAACTATAGAGGTTGTAGACAACACCTCTCAAGCGAAGACTGGTGATAAAGAAACCAGATAGGTTTTCTTTTCCATATCCATTTCCAGTGACAACTTATGAAACGGTAACATAGATCCAGAGGTAATCACTTAGGGCTGTGTAGCAGCAATTCAATCAGGCTGCAATATGATAATCAATGCTATTGGACAAATGATGGAAGCTCAAACCTCCAGGTCAAGTACCATTGAAACACTGCAACTAGAAATTTAGCAGGCCTAGGAGGAGCTGAAGAAACTAAGGGAGGAGAAGACAAATTGGGCAGCCACAAACCTGGCTATTTAGATACAAGAACAACAACACAGGAGGGAGAAGGAAGCACTAGAAAAGAAAATCCACAACATTCTCCAGGAAAATATGATTATTTAAGAATCAAAGGAAGATGCTCTGAGGGACGTTGATCACTACCAGACACTACTGGAAGCTAAAAGAATTTGTTCAAAACACGTCAATTAACAAAGGATGCCATATCCCAAAAATATACATTTACCACAATTTAGTACAGATTTTGGATAAGAATGGGAATTTAACTCTTAATGTATCTAATTTTGAAACTTTCATTGAGACAATCTAGATGGAACTCAGAGAAAAATCAGGACAATACACTACCACATTAATCAGTGAAGCTTTAGTGGATGTCATCAACATCCAAAAATATGAGCAAGAGGATGAAACAGAACATGATTAAGATCAACCCAAAGAAGCCTGACAATGATGATGATGGAGTTGGTGGGCATAACATTGGAGCATCTGCTAGGGGCACATCAACGGGGAATGCACTTCCAAATTAAACAGCAAGGAACCCAAGCAGAGCAGCATGACCCACCAGTAGGAGAACATCCCGATTCACAACAACAAACTGGGGGACAGCAGGACCAAGTGGATTCAACTTTGAATAAAAGTAAAGCTATGCTATTAATTATTGATTTTGAAGCTGACCCCACCAGATCCATTGAGCTGCTAGCACTTAGTAAGAGTATGCAAAGAGAAAAAAGTCTTCAAATTGACCAGTTTTTGGATGATGATTAAACGTATTCAAATCTAGAGCAATTTCAGATGCTCTATGTGGGAGCCAGACACATGGTGGAAGACTGGAAGTCAGTCAGTTATCATGACAATACAATCTGTCAGCTACTAGCTCACCCTGCATGTGTTCAAGTGTTGGAAATAATTCCAGAGTGGGACCTCATTGGCAATCATAGAGTAGTACATTCCAAATCCACAAAATTAACCATGGCACATCTTAGGTCACTGTGACTTCAGGTGGAAATACTCCTAGGAAACAAGCCCACATACCAGTGTATGAAGGAGATCAGATGCAATTGAAGGATGTGCTCATTCAAAGGCAAAGTGCTAGAGGAGTATTGGATCTCAAAGTCAAGGAATTAATAGAACATAATGAGGCCAGCATCAGATGACTCTAGATCAGGATGTCGCTCAGAGAGCAGGAAACACAGCTCAAGCGTCTGTTTCACTTGGTTCAACTTACAAGGATTGAATGATGCATCAAGAAAATCAAACAATGCTAAACTTCTTAGAATTTGTCCTTGACTCTCCAACTTTTCTCTGTGCCATTTTAGTTAAGGAAGTTAAACTGTCTCAATTCTTTCTAGATCTCTTTCCTCCTCACACGGAGCCACCAGATGAAAACAAATATTTGAGGATAGCAAATGGGCTCCGAACATGGTATGAAGAGGCAATTGCAGAATGGCTGGCATGGAATTGAGTATAGTACAAGATGCACAGCACAAGACCATGGCTAGTGAGGTAAGGGAGGAGCTATGTAGATTTCAATTGTTAATGGGCCAGTGGAATATTTAGATCAAACGGCTCATTCGCATTACAAATCAGCTGCTACGGCTTATAATTGAGGCCTGTAAAATTCTAAAGAAGGAACTAGCTAGTAAGGCGAGCTCTGAACCACAATTCAAAGAAATGGCTGAGATTTTGTTTGCATTAGGAAGAGAATGGAGTCAAGGAGGGCCTCTTTATTTGGTAGTTTAAGGGAGTCAAACCTTTAGTATAAAGAAAGCAATCAAGAGACAACTTTTGAATTCAAACAGGTAAAATGGCTAGTTTATTTGAATTCAAAGTTTCCTCCCAAAATGAAATTTAAAATCTAGCGGGCAAAAGTATATCATGTAACATATCTATGGAAAGAGCTTGGCATGTAGATTTTAGATCTAAAATCTTTGCTCAAATCAGAGATCATAAGTAGGAGTTATGGAAGGCCTAAAATCATAAATTTGTCCTCCCCCTTTTTGGGGGGAAAGTGCATCCTTTGACCTCTCTTGCACACCCACCATTCTTGCACACATGGCATGTATCTATTTGTCCAAATGTTAATCACCTCCATAATCTCATGGCAAATAAAGAGTCCTTCCTAGACCCCATCCTCTTCCTAATGGAAGCCCCCAACATCAAGTGTAACCAGCCACTACCTCAGGGATGGATGCATATGGCCTCTTATTGTCACAAGCTGGCCAGAATTGAACTCATTTGACAAGAGGCAGACATACCCTATATGATGCCGACACAAAGACTTGGGATGCGCTAACACCCTATGAAGTTGAAATAACAACGGTTAGAAAGGACCAGTTGGAGCAAGAGACACTGTTTAGACTGATTCAGAAGGGAAATGTTGGACCCACTACTTCTGAAGCATCCCAAGCGCCATCTAAGAGGAAGAAGAGCTTACTCTAGGGAAGCATTGTAAGCATTGACAAGGTTTAGGTTATCCTTTAATTGTATGCCTTGCATCCATCTAGCATCTTCAAAAGCATAATTATTAAACTTAATAAGATTTTGTCGAATAGTCTTACCGCCTCTTAATACCTTGTGTTCATGTCAAAGAATGGACTTGGGTTGCAGCACCTCTTCTTGGTCCTCGATCTCTAGTGGGTCTTCAATAGTTGGTTCTTGAGGTGGCTCTCCTTTGTAAGGCTTTAGTAGGCTCACATGGAAAGCATTGTGTATCAGCCAATGGCTAGGCAACTTGAGTTGATAGGCCATCTCATTGATTAGCCTAAGAATCTGGAAGGGACCATAGTACCTTTTTGCTAACTTAGCATAGTACTTTTGGTGTCCTGTAGGATTCTTGCCCATCGTGTGCCTTAATCGAGCCTTGGGAAATTTAAGTAAGACCCAATCATTTTCTTTAAAGGCTTGGGCTCTTCTGTGCTTATCAGCAACAGCCTTTTGTCTTTGCAGTGAGATAGAGATAGCATACTTAATCTTTTGGAAAGATTCTTGTAGGTCTTGGCTATACTCATCTGCAGCAAAATCGTGCACCTTAAGTAGCAGGGGCCTTTTGAATCTTCCCTCAATTACCTCAAAAGGTTCTTTTCCCGTGGAACTATGACCAGTGTTATTATAGGCATACTCCACTAAGGGTAAGTACTTCTCCCATTGGGACCTTTAATAAACTTCCGTTACATAGGCTTTTAGTAGATCAAGAATTGTTAGGTTAGCTATTTCAGTTTGGCCATCCATTTGTGGGTGATAGGCCGAAGAGAAGTTTAGCCTTGTCCCTAAATTCTCAAATAGACCCTTCCAAAAATTATTGGTCATTCTAGGATCTCTATCCGACACTATGGACATTGGCAAGCCATGGTACTTGAAGATTTGTGAAATGAAGAGGGTTGCCATTTGATGGGCTTTGATAGTCTTTTTGACAGATATAAAATGAGCTTGTTTACTAAACCTGTCTACTATCGTCCATATTCCCATGTTCCCATGATATTTAGGCAATCCAAAGATAAAATCCATGGATATGCTCTCCCATGGTGAATTAGGGATTGGCAAAGGTTGAAGCAATCCAGGTTTCTTCCCTCTATCAAACTTTGTCTTTTGGCATACCGCACATTTAGAAACATACTCTTGTATGTTTGCTTTCATGGTAGGCCAATAGAAATATGTTTCAATCCCTTTTAGGGTATACTGAATCCCTCTATGCCCCGCATAAGGAGGAACATGAGATTCATACATTACTTTCTCATGTAGTGAGTTAGTAACGCATAGTCTATTGCCATAGAGAAGATAACCATCTTGTAAAGTAAATGGTTCCTCTTTCTTCCCTAGTGCAAGGGCTGAAATCACATCTCTCAAATCGGGATCAATAGCATACTCATCTATCATAGAAGATAGATCATTGTGAGTTGCTATGTAAACCGCATTCACTCTCCGTCGTCTTGAGAGTGCATCGGCTATTTGATTATGCTTGCCAGCAATGTGAGCAATATGAAAATGAAATTGCAAAAGGAAATTTGCCCACCACATTTGTTTGTCGGAGATCTTGGTCTGCATCATGAAGTACTTAAGACTTTGGTGATCCGTCCGCCGCAGAATGAAAGGAGTCCCCAATAAATAGTGATTCCATGAGTCTAAGCGCATGTAGAACTGTGAGGAGTTCCTTTTCATATATGCCTAGAGCTTTCTCAATAGGGTCAAGCCTTTGACTTTCATAGGTTATGGCGTGCCCTTCTTGGAGAAAAACAGCTCCAAGGCAATCACCACAAGCGTCACATTCGACCTCAAATGGCTTTGAGAGATCTGGTAGTGTAAGCACAGGTCGAGAGATAAGCTTTTCTTTAAGCTTTTCGAAATCATTGTTCTCCTTGGTAGACCATGTATACCTAAAGTTTTTTTTTGTTAGGTCATGTAATGGCCCCCCGATTTGTGAGAACTTTTCTATGAAGTGTCTATAGTATGCGCACATACCTATAAAGATTCTTAATTCATGAAGATTCCTTGGTTTAGGCCATCCTTTTATTACCTCTAACTTTGATGGATCCATTTGGATGCCATCTTGAGAGATAATGTGACCTAAATAATGAATCTCTTGTAAGGAAAACTACTTTTCATTCGATTAACATAAAGTTTATTCTCTCTTAGAACTTGAAATATTACCTGGAGGTGTTGCTTGTGTTTGTCTAATAAATTAGAGTAGATGATGATATCATCAAAGTACACTCCAGTAAAGGTTCGGTGAGGCCGTAATAGCTTCTCCCTCAAGCGGTTAAATGTGGTTGGTGCATTGGTCAAGCCAAAAGGCATGACAATGTATTCGTAAACACCAAACGTAGTGCGAAATGCGGTCTTTACAATATCTTGATCAACTATCCTTATTTGATGGTAGCCACTTTTTAGGTCAATTCTACTGAAGTAGGCTGGCCCTTGTAGCTTATCAAATGGAACGGGAAACCAATTTTTGATAGTGATCCTATTTAGTGCTACATAGTCGACACACATACGATATGTGTCGTCTTTCTTTTGCACTAGTAACACGGGTGAGCAAAATGGAGATGAGGTAGGCCTAACCATGCCCTTCTCAATTGACTCATGCACTTGCCACATAATCTCCTCTTGTTGAGCTTGAGAAACTCTATAAGGAGGTTTATTAGGCGATGAACTTCCTGGAAGGAGTTCAATTGCATGGTCATCATTGCCTCGTTTAGGAGGTAGTTCACAAGGGATGTCGTCAATAAAGACATCTTGAAACCCCTTGAGAAAATTAGATAATTATAATTCCTTGTGGTTGTTTATATTTTGTTTTGCTAAAGCATTAGGTTCATTTTGAGAATCTTTAAAAAAATCATGTACACAGAAATAGAGCTCTTTATTGACTTATTGAAAGCTTGCATATGTACAATGGGTATGGTGTTACCCATTTCCTTAGCATCTATGTACATATCTTTTTCCCTGAACCTAAAGTAGATTCTCCTTTCAGGGAATTTAACATTGGCAGCCATGCGATCAAACCATGGTGCCCCTAGGATTACATCCTCGTGCTTGAGAGGAGAGATAAAGAAGTCCTCTTTGTCCACATAGCTTTCGACATGGAGCCTCGGTTTTCCCAATTAAGGGAAGGATTGAAGCTTCTTGCCCCTTGAAAGCACCATCTACGGGGGTAGGACATCTCCCATCTCATAGGCTTGGATGCCTAGCTTGGTGTCCAACTCTGTGGATATGAAATTGTGAGTAGAACCAGGGTCAAAGAGAATAAAAGCATCATGTTCTCTTACCTTTCCCCAAGCATGGCATAGAGGAGACCCTTTGTGGTGAGCTTCCTCTTCTTGGATTTCAACCAAGGTAGCTCTAGGAGGCTCATGGCGGGTGTTCTTTTGGGGACAAGCACAGTACGCATGTCCTTGCTCGCCGCACTTGAAACAACGGTTATCCTTGCGATAACGCTCAAGCTCTTCAGGAGAGAGTTTATTTTTGCCTTTGTAAACTCCCTTCTCCTTAGCTTTGTTGTTATTGGAATTGCCCTTAGGAGACTTTTGGACATTGTCCTTCCCCTTAGGCTCATTAGAACCCTTGTTTTTCGTGGGCTTAGATTTTCTCTTAGCCCATTTTTGGAAATCGATTCGAGAAGCCAACATATTATGGTGTATACCTGTAGATATGGTGCGTGGCCTTTGAGAGTTGACATACTCCGCCATTTTTTTAGTTAAGCCCGCACAAAATTGTTGCTTTTGCTCTCCAAAATCTATCTTTTTGAAGATAGTGTCTTTGAGTGTAAGTCCCAAAACTTGTCTACATATTTAAGAATGGATTCGTAGGGGAGAGAGCTTCAAGCTTCTCCATTCGGTGAGTACTTTGTCTTTGGCATCAATGGCCAAATGTTGCTTCATAATGGATGCTCTTAAAGCTTTCCATGTTCGTGGAGCTTCACCGTTTGTCCATAGGCTAGACCACCATTGCTTGGCGGACTTTTGAAAGTGCATGGCTACATGGTGTAGCTTAGAGGACTCCGTGAAGCGCTCATCTCCAAACGCCGCATTGAATTGTTGGATAAAGGCCAAGACTTTGTTCATAGCACCAAAGGTACCATCATTGGTAAGGAAAGAGATGCTCTTTCCTCCCTCTTTGAACTTCTTGAGCTTGGACGACCTCTTCCACGCGGCGTAGGATTTCCTATGGCCTCTTCTTTTTCATGGTTCAAAAGTTGCACCATTGCTTTCTTCAGAAGAGAAAGAATTTGAGGAAGATGGAGAAGAGGGTGACCTCTTTCTCGCCTTTTCCTCGCCTTGGTTCTCTTTGTCGGCACCATCACTTCCTTCATAAGAGGAAGAGGATAAAGAAGATGGAGATGAGGATGACCTCTTTCTCGCCTTTTTCTTCTCTTGCTTTTTGTCATCTTTCTTTCAATTATGGTGTGGAGAAGTGTGCGATGGTCTTCTCCGTTTAGGAGGTGACAGAGAGCGTTTGGCCCGCCGTCTTCGTGGAGCCATCTCCGCCGAGGTGGCAGGAGACTCACTTCTTTCTCGTTCCTTTGGTGGGGGCTCTTGAGTTCTCCTTTGGGAAGGATATGTGTCATCAAGAAGAAAATTTTATATCCCTTCGTATGGATCCTCTTCTTCTTCCCAAATCGGAGAGAGGCCTCTTTTGGAAGTCTCACAAAGAGGATTCCTAAGTACTCTCTTGTCATGGTGGAGAGCTTGGAGAATCCCATGAGCACGAAGCTGCCATTGCACTTCACTTTGGAGGGATGGATTGCCCATGGCTTGTTGAAGCCTAGAAACAAGGTAGTTAACAAGCCTAGGGGCATCATTAGTAGCCTGCTCATTAGCAAAATCAAAGCTATCAACATTAATTTCACTCTCTTTACTATTGTCAGCCATTTTAACAACTTTTAGGTGTAAACTTTTTTAGGTGTACTTTGGCACTTCAAGCCCTAGCTGCTACTCCTCTTTACCCCTTTAGAAAAGCACTCAAGCTACTATACTTGTGGTTCGAATACCATTTATTGCAAGGAATAGAAGAGAGGGTCTTTCAACACCAAAACAGCACCAGCTCCTGTCAAACTTCTAATAGCTCAATAGTGGTTAAACCGTAGCAAGCCCCGTTAGGACTCCACTATTAAGACCATAGCTCTCGACGGTGATGCCCAGTTATCTGCATGAAGGCAGACGCATTGCAAGACTGAAAAATCCCTATTCTACTTACTCAATTGCAATTAATAATAACAACCATTTATAGCTAGCTTGAGGACCTCCCTTCTTGAGCAAGAAAAAAAAACCTTGTGCTCTGATACCATGTAACATTTAATGGCCTAGTAACTTGTGTGTAGCGGAAAATAACATGAACATAGTGAGCATTTTATTAGAATAAGTTCCTAATGAGCATAACAAGAGTGCTTGGATGGAGAGAGCAACAAAAAGCATAGCACCTAGTTAGATAGGCATGAACAATACTTCAAAAGAGACAGAAATTAAGCTATTGACAACAGTTGAGGACTGGATTTACATGGAGCCGGATCCCCCTCCAAAAGGCTTTGTATTATAGGTTTCCCCCATCAAGAGAGACATTTTACAATACAATTCTTTGTGTTCCTTCAATAACTAGCTAGTGCAATGAATATGGAAGCTTCAAGCACTAAGCAAAGCACTTATAAAACACAACATCCATTCCCTCATTGTCTCAGACCCAAGACCTCACACACCTTCAAAGATGGTGAGAGCTAGCGGGGTATGAGAGTAGATTGAGAGGAAGAAGGAGCAGTCTTACGAGAAAGATGTACATCTCCTCACATAATCACTCATATTAGCATATCATAGCTTAGTAATTAGCATGGTAGAGGAAATGAGCATGCATTGAATCTTGGCTCTTGGTTGGATTTGCATCACAAAGCCAAGAGTTGTTGGTGTAGGCCTCCCTTCTCACAAGCTTGGAGTAGGTGATAAGCTTTCCATTAAATATTGAGAAGGAAAGAGAGAGTCTTCTTGATTCACACATGAGCTAGTGTGAGTGTGTGTGGAATAATGCCTTGAGAAATTCAGTCCCCCTCTCTCTCTTGGTCGACCCCTCATGCTATTTCCTCTTGATAGCTTCCCATTGGACCCCTCCAGGCTTAGTCAATAGGATTTAAGGAGCATAAGTGATAGTCTTCTAACATATGTCTCCCTTTCCCCTTTTGTGAGAGCTTTAGCTAATTAATTAATGCAACTAAACTCTCATTGGACCCCTTTGTCTCTTGGCCAATAGGAATCAGGCAAGCCATTGGACTGTTGAATGTTCATTGGACCCCTTGGGAGACTGTCCAATATCTTCTAGAGAGCTTAATTCTTATTGGTTCTTTTATCAAGTGTTTTTAGATTTTTTAAACTAGATTTACTCTAGCCTAATTCTCATTGGTCCACCTCCATGGCCATCCAATAGGATTTGAGTGCACCTTGTGGGCATCTGGGCTAGGGAGCTGACATGTGTCCCTCATTCCCTTTGTGAAAAGGAAGCTTGTGAGTGTGTGTGTGTGTGTGTATGTGTTTCTCTCTCATCCCCTACTTGCAAGGCTCGCCCCCTCCTTTGTAGGAGTTTTGAAGACTTTTTGGTACACAAACAAAGCATCCAATTTCCCTAGTGTTTTGACCTTTGGACACAACCTTTGAATTTTGGAACCTTAGCATTTTGGAAGTCTTAATGAGCTGAACCTTAGGGTCTTAAAAGCCCACTATTGCACATTGCTCTTTTGCAGATGGCCCCTGCTTTGGATCCCTATTTTCTCTCCTTTGGATCCCTACTGTGGCTACTCTGTCAGCTTAACTAATATTCTAGCTTTTTCTCCCCTGGTACTTTCCCATATTAAATGATCAGTTTAACATGAGAAAATCATTAAGGAGAATTAGATATTAGTTATTATGACATTGGCAACTTCCATAAGCTGAGTGAGGGTAGCCACTCTGTTCTTTGTACAGTAATCTCGAAGCCCTTTAGGCAGCCCACAATAATACTTCTCAATCTGCTCTGTCAGTGGCTCAAACCTGTAGGAGGTTTCTGAGAGAAACGCTTTACAAAACCTCCTATTGTACTCCTATATGCTCTTGCAAGGTGTCGCAGTGAGTTGGTGCCAATTCGTCATGACATTGGCTTCAAATTCATTTGACAGCTACGTAGATGCAAACATTTTCTTGAAGTATACCCATGTGGCGGGTGTTGTCCTTGCATCAACAATGTCATCCACCATGTAAGCACATTGTCTTTCAAGAAACTTGGCAGCTTTCCTGACCTTAGAGGCCTCTGTGAAATTCCCGCCTTCATAAGTTGTATCAAACTACTGGAGGAAAGTAAGAGCCTCTGCCTTATCCTCAAAGCCGCTGAAAGTGCTAAATTACTGTAGTAGGGATCATTGGCATTCCCTGGTCCTCAGCTCAAAACAATAAAGGAGGATAGTAAATCTTTGTCCGCAAGTTACACATTTACTTCTAGGTAACGCTAATTCATTTTTTGCTAGCTGTCTCATCTATCTGAGGTGCAATCTATCATCATCTCTCACAGTAATCTGAACTCTATCTTTCTTCCATCTTCTTGCCAAGAGCTTCTTAGGATTTGAACAACATTTTGGGCCCTAGGGACCATGTGTTGTGACGTTTGTTCAAGAGGTAGGCCGGCATCAATGCATTTGCTACCACCAACCTATCACCTGAGAAGAATTCCATCTTAAGCAGCATTTGCATGCATCATAAGTGCCATACCTGGCTGTTGTCCAGAAAAACCTGGCATGTCAAAATTTCCCTGTGGCGCCCCAAACTTGCCTTGATTGCTTTGAAAGCCTTGCTGCATGCCGATATTACCATACAGTGGGTTTGGCATCATGCCTTGCATACGCCCAAACACTGTTCCTGGCATATACCCCCAAACATTGCTCTTGGCATACACATTGCTAGTTTCCAGGCGCATAACCAGTCCTACTTTCGAACACAGATCCACCTCAAATACCCAGGATGTACCGTGGGTGGTGGAAAAGCCTGATGCATTGCCTGGAAATTGGTTCCCTGACCATTTAATGCAAAATGTGGACTCTGAATGGTGGTGGGTTGAACTGGAAAAACTGTGAAATTGGCGTCCTAACCACCTGTTCATGGACGGAAGGACCTGACTCCGCAACATGTGAGTGCTCCCTATCTTGCTGAAACGCATGAAGTACCTGGGCTTGAGCCTCATCGGGCTCTACTGGCTGTGTGAGTTGCTTTATCTATTGTGACATTGGTGGCACTTGCAAAAACTCCATAAACCTTGGGTTCTGCACCAGTCGAGAAAACACATTCGCAGAAGAAACCAATTGAGTCATTAACGCATCATCTTCAAGGTGCCCAGTCATAAAGCCCTACACTAGTGGAGCATTCACATCAACACACGAGGTACAGATAGACGTGGCCGTGAACTCTCGTCAGCCTCAAACACTGTAGGAATTGCATGTCTGTCCTGTGAAGAGGAACCATCTTCCATGATGCCTTTCCCTTTGTCGGTCATAGTGTAATCCCACATTCCTGTACTTTGTGTCTTGGCCGCAAACCAACCGAGACTCACTTCTTGAGGAAAAAGTGATTATGTCCATGCGACAGAACCATGTAACCGGCCCGTAGGGCAGTTGACGTAGGCTTTCACCCGAAACTTTACTTTAGACTTTAGGACACAGAGAGAAACTTTGCAAATAAAAACCTGTAACGAAAATTGACACTTCAAACACACACAGCTTGGAAGCTAGAGCGCTACCAAGCAAACGTCGACACCTGTTGACCCCAAAGATCGGCATCCCTTTTGATATTTCTTTATTGTAATATCAAAAGGAATTAAAACCTCTGATTTCTTACAAGCTGCCACACATATCCCGGGCTCAAAATGACCTCTTATGCTCGGTGTTGGCAACATAACAGTACTAGGACGCTTCACAGATTGTATCCCCACGCAAAAAGTGACTTTTTCGACGCATACGGACACTTTGCAAAACTGGCGAGAATCTACAACACGTTGAATTCTCTGTTTTCTACCCTAAAAATGCACCAAATCACTCGCACAACAGACCCGTTGCGTCCCCGAACCTCTTAGGGGTATTAGGGACCGTTTAGGGTCGAAACCCTAAACCTGCAAAAATACACAACAGACTGTATTTTCCTGCTTTGGGCTTCGTTTCGCGGGCCGATCGCATCCGTAGCAAGTCCTCGAGCTCCCGCACCTGTAGGGCTACTTGCCCTTCGAATCAAACGA
This sequence comes from Adiantum capillus-veneris, assembly GCF_014529385.1. Taxonomy (NCBI): domain Eukaryota; kingdom Viridiplantae; phylum Streptophyta; class Polypodiopsida; order Polypodiales; family Pteridaceae; genus Adiantum; species Adiantum capillus-veneris. Next base: position 61,901,254 of record NC_140936.1, read on the forward strand.
GATTTCTCGCGTGATATCTCTCCGAATTCAACTGTACCTACAAGGGATTAGCAACTAGCTAATCTAGTACATGTGCAAGAGGCTCTTGCCACCCGCCGTGCATGAACCCACACAATTGTACATACTGATGAAAAGCCCTCAAGCGGGGCATCACGTATCTGTATTCAAAAGGGGAGAGAGGTGTGCGAGATCAAATTCATCACGCTACATAGTGCAAGTGAGAAAGCAAGCTTTCCATTAAAGCTTCATCACCTGCACCAACTACTCACACACACCTTGTAGACTCACAATGTGCAAAATCAGTCTCCTCTCTTGATTTGGGCGCCAACTACTCACACACATTGTAGAGCTCCCAATGTGTAAAATCAACCTCCTCTCTTGATCTTGATTCCTTTACATAGAAGGTATTGATGCATTCGACAATCTACTAGGTACTCAATTTCTAGCTTCAGTTTCAATTTTGACTTGTTTCTGTAATGATTATCCCAAGGGATATGCATAAGCTTCTAAAGCCTGGTTTGCTTCTCGTTATAGCAAGGCTGTGATGAGATTTAGCGATTTTCACGTTACCATATATATGTAATAGTGACGTGTGTGAACACACTTAGGACCGCCGGGGCATTTTTTCCCTCACTGGGAGGGTTTCCCCTCCTATGCATTGTATATATGCCCATCACTCTAGGGCTACCTTATCATTCCATTGCACACTAAGTAATACACTCTTTGTTGTGCCTTGAGCTTTGGCTTAGCATGTTAGCTCAAGAGCCGCCATGCGTCCACTTATAGCCTCTTTTGAGTTAATTCCTAGTACCCACCGACTTGTAAGTATAATAAGGGGGCCTAAATGACTTGGAACTAAGCTTGGATTCCAATGCCGATAGGCCCGACCATCTCGTGGCAACCTGCCCTTCCCAACTACAAGTGAAACTCTCGGCCGTCGATCGTTTCACACTAGCCGTGCAATGTCCGATCATTTGTGACTTCAAAAAGAGTGTCCCAAAAATTAAATAAAGATCATCGAAAGGAAACCCACTAAGCTTAAAAATTGCAATGTCCTCGTGACAATAATTAGCAGTTGCCACGTCCTCATGACAAGCTTCATGCCTAATTTACACCAACCTTTACAAAAGCTAAGACATAGACAAACTTTAGGCATCGATCTCTTTGTCCTCACCCTTAGATGGCACGTACACACTCACGTTGTGATAGAATTTTTAATGGAAATTGTCGTGTAGGTGATGAGAAATATGATGCATTACATAGACAGGAATTATTGAAGATAATGTAGCCTATGTAGTACTCTCCAACATAGAGAAGCCACACTCGACAGTATACTCTCTTTGGTAGTGACTGCAATAGAAGATATGAGCAAAGAGACCATGCGTTTGTGCTTCACATTGGAAAGGTCCATGTCAATTTCAAAGCACCTTCGCACTGGGCATCCTTGTGCATTGATACATCTTCAACTTCCATAAATCCATGTGCACAGCAATCTAGAAAGACTAAAAGAGACCCTCAAACATACACTATACAATTGCATAGAACAAGTGAAGTAATGTATTGAACAGGTGCAAAGCCATCCAGACACAAATCAACCAGGAAAAAAAAAATCATTGTACTCATGGTGTCAAGGACAGCAACAAGTCATGGAGGTTCATTCGAATTTCATCTGGCTGTATACATGATTCATTTGTGCATTGTACAAGGGACTGCAAACAGCACACCTGTAGGTGACCATGATCGGTATACATTAAACATAAATCTTTTGGCTGGTCACCAATTACATTACATGTGCATTCCTCCCATCACATGTGCATTCCTCCCATCGCTTCTCCCGCCAATTTAAATCTCCCCCCCTGCAATGGCCTACCCTGTGTAAACTGCCATTGTCCACAGCATGTCAATAACATCATTCAAAGGAAGTTTTGGGCAAATTGCCCAAACATTGCCGGTGCAAGCATGTGGTCCTGTAACCAAAATTAAAGGAAATTGAAGGGCCAGCCTAGCAGTTGTCTCAGGCTTGAAAGTGGCCTCCCCCAGCATGACAGTAGCCTCGTGAATACGCACAGGTTTTTTTTTTGGGGGGGGGGGTTGGTGGGTGGTGGGGGGCAGGGGGGGGCACGCTGTGAACCCTTCCCACGCACCAAAGACAACAGGGCAGTGCCAAGGACAAATGAATTGTGGTTGAGCTAAAATGGGTAGTTCACTAAGCTAATAACAGTCAGCAAGCATCGAAATCTCTTCATGCTGAAGACAATGGGAGTTAAAACCTTGAGACCCAAAAGTAGGTTGCAGAACCAAAGATCAGAATCCCGACAAATAACATCATGAACTGAGACAAGCTTTACCACAGCGTATGTCTGACCTGATTTGTACTTCTACAAATCGGCGCAAAGTAAACCATTACCATCTAATATTCACAAATTGCCCCCACCTACCAGAACTAATTCGACTCTTTTAAGCAAAAATACAAGAGCAAGTCACTTGCTCCCAGCCACCCATCTTATCTCTCCACCACAAACCCATTTGCTTTTATCACATGTATAAACGTATCAAGGCGCAAACATCAAACTCCCTTGCGTTGATGCCTACATCTATTCAAGGAAGATTTCCGACATCTTATCGAGAAAGATTTCAGAAATCGCCTACGCTACAAGGAAACTGCTTGAAGAGATGACTCTTTTGCACGACTCATTTGGAGTAGCCAAAAGGCACTTCAGTCACAAGAGATGTGGAGGCCTGCATACTCCTAAGGGCAGAGTGTTCATGTGCGGCACCTTGACCATGTTCTTTACGTTGTTTCTTCAAAGGATATACTAAGTCTTGCCTGCGTCTTGGGTCCGATCCACTACACTGCTTTCTACTCTGTGAGACCTAATCCTTCTTGCTGCTGCAAACACACAAAAAATTGTATTAGACAAAAAATCGCGTATTATTGATAACGATTCTTCAGTAAACAAGACCCATCAAATCTTCAACACGGAGCCTCACCTGTCGAAGAACAATGCTCAATAACTCATCTGATAGTGGTTCTGGAATCCATCCATGGCCTTCGTTTTTCACCTTCAAACCATTCTCAGACCTTAACTGCTGACCTTGGAAAGCTTTCACTGAATTTGAATCAGTGTTGAAATTGTTCGCAAACCCAGAGTTGAACCCTGGAACACAGAAGTCACCCTGCTCTTGCTCTGCCACTAGTAGCAAGCCCTGATTCTGATTGCTTGAGGACCCTCCACTACTACAGCCCAGAGAGACCTGTCGATAATCTTGGCCCAAGCCACCAAATCCTTGCCAGCTTCCTTGAGCTCTCTGCCCTACATTGGGTGCCTGCTTCAAGCCCGGAAACCTCAATCCAAGATTCTGAGGGGCAGGTGCATTTAGAGACGGAAGTGAAGAGTTTATATCTTTCATTCTACCATAGAGTAGACCATCAGGCCCAGACAAACTCATAGAGGATGAAACAGCCAGAGGGTTCACGAGCGGAACATTCCCAGCGTTGGGCATAAGAGAGCATTTGCTCTCTGCATCATAGGTTCTCCCTAAAGAACCTGGCCCTGCTGAGTCAGCCAACCTGAATTCCAGCAGCTCACTACCCTGGCAAGAAATCGCATTGCCAGCACTGCCAGTCGCATTCAAATTTGAGAGTGAGGCTCCCCATACTCCTGCATCTGTTGACAAACCTTGCTGTCCCTTGCATTCTCGGTCACATAACCTTCCAAGGGGCCCCTGGGCAGCTGAACCAGAGCCAGCGGTCCCAGGTAAGGAGCTGAGCCTTGTAGAGGCACCATATTGGCCAGACAATGCATTACCTAGCCTAATGTTACCATTCAAATTCGATATAGCAGCTGCCCAAACACCTGCATCTGTAGAAAGCCCTTGCTGGCCAGAAACACCGCTAGTTGGGATTGTCACCCCACTTTTGCTCAACAAATGGGCACCACCGGACTGTTGTTGCTGCTGCTGCTGCAAAGCCTGCAATAGCAAGGCATTTGTATTGGGATTTAGCTGCTGGAAATTGGTACCAACCCCAGAGAGCTGTCCCAATCCTCCTAAACCGACTGCAGACTCTAGCTGCTGCTGCTGCAAGGCTGAAAGTCCAAGAGGCAATTTGTCAAGCGCCACCCCAGACAATGCTCCCATTTGCGCTAGTTGAACTGGGTTAATGTCACATTGCCCGGCTTGCAAGACTCCCTGATCATTCAAGCCAGGCTGACCATACGAGGGTAGAAACGGAGGCCGGCTAAGAGCTCCGCCACCAGCACCCTGAAGAGCAGCTAATTGCAAAAGATTAGACTTCTCCACGCTGCCTAACCCTAGATTGTTGGCTTGATTTAACCTTCCTAAGGCCCCTACTTGTAGCGAAGAAAGCAAGGCCTGTGAGGGTAAGTCGTTTGGCGCACCAAGTGCTCGAAAATCGCCGACACCGCCCAGCCCAGGTGCAGAGACAGGGCCGCCAAAACTAGAGTCGTTGGGAACTGAAAAGGAAGGGCTCAAGGTGCCAGATTGATGAGAAACGCCACTGATCCTTTTCAAGTAAAGACGATATTTCTGCACAAAAATAAGAGGCACAAAAAGCACTTTAGAATATGGTAGAAATGAGGAACAAAAAAGAGAGGAAAATAGACGTGAGGTGCATAAACCAGAATTACCTGCAAATGACTCGCTACATTTTCCCTTGTTAACCCATGAACATTCATCAGCTCGAGTATACGCTTCGGTACAGCCTCTGAACAAAAACTTAGCAATAAGTTGTCTAACCAGGGAGGAAAAAGAAAACAATGCCCTTTGTGTACCCAAAAAAAAAGCACTCCGCAAAACGTACTATCTATTCCTAGCTGATCAACAGCATTAACAAACTGCTGATGCAGCTCCACAGACCAAACAACTCGCGGCTTTTTCGTGGTGGAAGGATCATCCAGGTCCAAATCGGCTTCCTCCTCGTCTTCTTTCAAATCCCTTCGCTTTTTGCCCTGCCTCCATGCCCCATCATAGGCATCATTTGCTGAGGAATTGTGATCCCCATCGTCAATGGTATGCATTTCCTTGTCATCTTCAGAAGCTACTTGTTGGGCTGAGCTTCTCCATTTCTTCCGTACAACATGCTGCCAGATGTTTCTCAGCTCTTCCATGCGGACCGGCTTCAATAGATAGTCGCAAGCACCATGTTTGATGCCTTTCATTACAGCACTAGTCTCTCCATTGGCGGACATCACTGGCAAACACGTAAATCTTAGTACTAAATATTGGAAATGACTGTTAAATTTTCAGTCCCACCGATTTCAAATTTGCTTACTTATGACTGGCAAGTCCATTTCCAGTCCCACTAATTCAAGAAGCTTGAAACCGTCCATGTCAGGCATATATACATCGCTGATGATCACATCAAAGCTGTCTCTATTCTCCCTTAGCATTGCAAGGGCATCGGTGGCCCTCCCACATGTGGTGACTGAACAAGCACTATCTCTTATTAGAACCAGGAGGAGCCAATTATGAAAAAAGCAATTTACAACTTACTACAAGTCTATATTTTTAAAATTCCAAGAAACAAAGAGCTATGAGTGACATCTTTCGACGTCTCTCCAGCTTGGAGTAGCCGTGCTCACTAGTTTGCCTCTAACAGCAAGCCAACGTTTTGGAGCAATGGAAATATCCAGATACCTTCAAGCTACGATAAACAAAAGTGTGCACAACTGTGCATTCACCCACATTCCCTCTTTCACATGGTGAACCACTATTAAGCACTCGGCAAATAAAACAGTAGAAAGAGGCGAACCTTTATACTGACACCGTCGCAGCATTCTATCAAGAATAAGGAGACAAATAGGATCGTCATCAACTACCAAAACACGTAAGCCTGCAGGGAAGGAGTCGGTGCTAGTGGAATCAGCTCTCAACAATGTTTTGCTGCTTCCAGAGACGGAATTGGAGGTTGTAGAAGGCGGGAAAGAATGAGCAGTCGTCGCCATCGCCATTCCTGTGCTTGAACAATTGTCAGCTGCCAATTGTGGATCTTGGGCGTATGTACACCAGTATCTTCCTTAGTGTCTGCAACAGCGACACGCGCACAACAGAGTGCTAGGTTATTTCAAGCGGGGTAAGAGGGAACCAAGAGGAGGTGAAAAGGCGGGGTCGCTTCAGGGTTTCTGCCATGACCAAATCGAGAGCAAGGGCACTGATTATTGACAAGTTGGGGGCGAAGCGGGGGTTACGCATTCACAGAGACGATGGAAAAATGTAGAAAGAGTTCACACCAGCAGTGGGCAGCTCCAACTTCTCTGCTGCCATAGCTGAAATAGAAGAGCTGCACAGAGATGCTGATGCCGAAGGGGGCGAGCAAGACGGGGGAATGTATGAGGTAACGCGGTTTCGTTTTTTCAGGGGCAACAAAGGCGACATAAATTGTTCAACGCCCACCACGCCCAATTCTCTTCCCAAGTCGGGGGGAGAAAGGGGGGAAGAGACCACATGAGAAACGCTTGTAGATATGTAAGAAGAGAGTCCACTCTTTTGAAATCCACCGTCAAAATTGCACCTTCAAGCAAAGGCAAGGCTTGATTGTGCATACCCCTCTTCGGTCCTTGAGGCAGACTTTCGTTGCATAAATGGGGATATGATAGGGAGGAGAAAGAGATGGAGACAAAAGTTTGAGGATGACTTGCCTTGCGAAAATGGGGATATAATAGGGAGCAGAAATTGATGGAGGTAGTTGATCTCTCAAGAGGGGGTAGTGAGGAATGTTACATTTGGAGAAAGAGCGGCAGAGTGATGTTGGTAGTTTTAAGGAGTGTTGCATGCCAAATTGATCTTAAAAGCACTAGCATATCACCCATTGGGACAAACCAACAGGATATTTAAATGATCTACTACATTACTTTTTATTTATGCAAGAAATTGCAATTCCTCAAGAGGGCAATGACTTACATGGCTTCAATGCTAGATTCCATGTATCGACTTGGCTGCCTTGTTTCCATTTCCAACTTGGTTTGAGGAAAGAAAATGGGTGGAAATTTTATTTTGGTCATTGTATATTTTTTTAGACGCATACTTTGAAAAAGTAATCCAAAAGCTTGAAAGTGCAAACTAGCAAAGCAAAAAGTTCATTTCATACTTCACAAAACTTCTTCTTCTTCTTCTTTTTGCCATCCTAACAATTGTGAGTGGATGTGTTATATTAACCTAGGAAGGAATGCACGATTATCTCAATCATGTGAGGTACCTTGAGGGATTGTAACACACGTTCAAGATGTACACATCCCCTCACATATGAGAGCTACTAGTTAGTTACATTTTGTGCACTAGTTGAAACTAGAACCGTAATGGCTTTGATTGTTCTACAGAGTCCTTGTGGTTTCCAATAGAGATGATCACTTCCCTGCTTTCTTGAATAATCTCTTTGAAATTGATCAGCCAGTGGTCATTTTCAAAGACACGTTGTCGTATCATGGCACGTTTACAATGCGAAATTAACTTTTTATGCCTTTAGATATGTGGGGACCAAATGCTATAATGTATATAATGCAGGACGATTGCCACGATTGCATTTGTGTACATATCCTCTCGTGAGGCAAGGCCCTAGACGTGACACTGTTGCATGTATTCTCTTCTTAAAACATACTTAACTTGGTTTAGTAATGTAGATATGTCAAGTGCATCGAGATGGCATGCTCGTTTTGCTTAGAAAGATCAGTGTTTCATGCGTAGCTATAAATAATGTTTCAAGCATTTGCTATGTTTATGCAGCAACAACAAGTGGCAAAAAGAAGGAGATGTCATCAACCAAATCCCTTCAGCCTATTGTGAATAAAATGGATCAATTTGAAGGAAAATTTGTCACAAAGTATCTTCGTGGTTATGTGAAGGAGATGGAATTTACAACAAGTACCAAAGGCAAAGATGATCAAAAGTTTCGAGCTTGTTGTGGTCCCTGAGATTAGAGAGCATGTAGGGGGAATCATAGGGCATCATGGAAGATATTGGGAGCGATTCAACTTGGCCTTAAAGGAAGAATACTTCATGGAGACTCTAAGAGGGTTACAAAACAAACTTCTTACAGTGGGTTGCAAAGCCAAAAGAAAGGGCTTTTATATCACTGAACTTCTGAGGGAGATTGAGCAAAAAGAAAGGGCTTTTGATAGTGATGAGTTTGGTAGGATGCTACCAGTCTTCCGGAAGATATATGCATGTAAGATTTGTGGATGAAGTTGATGAAGATAAAGCCTCATATAAAATTCACTACCCTAAAAGTCATTAAGCAAGAGCTACGTCAAAAAAATTAGTCAAGATGGGTGATCTTGAGGAGCCATGTGTTGCGTTGATAAATCATGACTCCAACATTAATAATATGTCCGAGAGTCTTTACATGAAGCACAAGTGATCGATAGACACAAACCATTTTTGGATGATTAGAGCTGCCAACAACTCATCAAGAGATCTCTATGGGGCGTGTCTAGATGTAAAGGTGTCTATCAAAGATGAGCAAAAGAATCTTTGTGCGAGAGATGTCTACTTATCCACTTATCCTTGGGCTGCCATACATCACAGCCATTTGCATGGAAACAAAGGTCTTGGATGATGGTTTTGCTTATGCCAGGATAAAGAGTAGAGATGGAAAGCGGGTTGTCTAGTTCTTGACAACGTGTGTGAATCGTGAGAGAAAGTTTGATATCCTTGCCATTTGCATGGAAACAAAGTTCTTGGATGATGGTTTTGCTTATGCCAGGATAAAGAGTAGATATGGGAAGAAGGCTGTTTAGTTCTTGATAGTATGTGTGAATCATGAGAGGAACTCAGTGTGATAGTTTTTGAGAGAAAGGCAAACAAAGACTTCAAGAACTACAGCCTACAGGGAGATGAGGGGTTTTGGCCATGTACCATTGTCAAGCAAGATTACAATAGTACATAAAGAAAAAGGTTCTCACCTGATCCAAATGGAGAAGAGCTTTCTACATAGGTTTTCAAGGGCTAATAGAGCATGGGTCACTATGTTTCATGAACCTTGAAGACATGATGAGTATTGAAAGTCAACATGTTTATAATGTACAAAATGAGATGAGAAAAATGGGCTTTATAGATGATGTTGATTGTATTTTAGGTTTCTTTGAGTAGGTTTCTTATGTTGATACTATGTATGAGCTTGAGGCTGTAATGGATTCTAAGATGCAATATGGAAGCCAAGTTATGGAAGTGGGTACTATGGTAATGTATGAAATGATTGAGGTTTTGAAAATAAGGAAGGCTTCAATGTCACTGAAGGACTGGAAGTGTGAATAGAGACCAATTACAAAATTCTGGCAAAGAAAGTAAGACCGGTGGCCTTGCCTTTACCATCTAGATGAAACTTTTTTGTAGCGAAATCTCAAGGATCCAAAAAGAACAGGAGACAAGTTCACAATGGAATCTCTAAAAGAATTAAAGGTTAGCTGTGAGGAGTTTTTAACACAAGAAGAGAAGAAGTGTTTTAGAAAACTGCTTTCAAGACAGGGTAAGGCTTTTGCTTTTTAACCGCATGAGATAGGATATGTTGATCCTAGTGTTGTTGCACCAATGATGATCTTCACTATCCCTCATGTACCTTGGAATGTACATTCAATTCTGGTTCCAAAAGCATATTTTCCAAAGCTAATTGAGTTACTCAATGAGAGGATTAACATGGGTATTTTGGAGCCTTCCTGCACACCATATTCAAATAGGTGGTTCATTGTTTCACACAAGATATGCAGCTTGTAAACAAGGTTACTATTAGGAATGTGGGTACATGACCAATTGTGGATAAATTTACAGAGGAATTTGCAAATATGGTAATTTACTCAATGGGAGATCTCTATTTAGGGTATGATCCATTTCTACTAGCTATTGAAAGTAAAGATTTGACAACAATGAAACGTCTTTGGGATTGGTAAGGATGTGTATCTTACCTCAGGGAGCAACTAATTCAGTTGTACATATGATGAACATGATGAATAGTGTTCTATGAGACTTCATACCTAAAATCACAATTCCGTTTCTTGATGATGCTCCTATCAAAGGATGTGAAGAAAAAGATAAAGATGAAGCTATGGATTTGAGGGGGTACAACAAATTGTCACAAACCATATTAGAGATTGTGATAAAATTTTGACAAGGCTGGAAGAAGTCAATCTTATTGTGTTAGGGAAAAAGTCTGTGTTTGAGTCAATGAAGTGTTGATTGTGGGGCATATGTGTTGTCCTTACGCTAGAAGGCCTTGTTTTTTATTGCAAGGTGGATGCAATCAAAAACATGAAAGAACAATGTACACCAATAACTAAAGTACCATGCTTTTTGGGTGCATGTGTCTTCTATCTTATTTGGATATCAAATTATGCATGTGTACAAAATCCTCTATATCCGTTGTTGAGAAAGAATCAAAAGTTTAAAAGGGAAGAACAACACACGAAATCCATGAGAAAGTTAAAGATGTTATTTCTTTCATCACCAACCTTGAGGAGAATAGAATATGCATGTGGAAGACCTGTGGTTGCGACAATAGATACAAGTTCTACAAGGATTGGATGGGCAATATAACAAGATGATGAAGAAGGAAACAAATATGTGGTAAGATTTGGGGCTAAGGTTCTGAGTTCTCACCAACTCAATTATGCACAATGAAGAGGGAGTTGTGGGAAATAGTTACAACATCGATGTGTGACAAGGAGTACTTGATAGGGGCATCAATGATGATTGTGGAAATTAAATTTTTTACTTGTCCTTGGCATGATTACAAATTGTTCTACTCGTGGCATTGCTATGTTAAGATGGATTGCCTACATAAAGTCATTGAATCCAGAGTTTAGGCATATTGCAAGGAAGGATAATCCAATGGAAGATATGCTATGTAAAGCAAGGTATGATGAGAACAAAGAGAACATGGTTGTTGGTGGAGATGATGTAGGTACAAAGTTCTACACCATTTCTCATGTTAAGGGAGATCAAATGAGTTGTTTAGCAGCTTCACTTGAGCCATTTCAAATGGAGATGTATGAAGGTGATTGGCTGCTTATTGGGTGTTAGTTGAGCACTCTAGAAAAACAAGAAGATTGGTATGAACAAGAATTCAAGAGGATAAGAAGGAAGGCATGTGGGTACTTTTTGAAAAATGGATACTTGTGGAAGCATCCAAAAAAGGGGGTGGAATTCCACAAAGGGTAGTATGTGACAAGGACACTCAAATGAAGCATATCAAGGAGTTTCATGACAGTATATGTGCTGGTCATCGAGGTGTATGGGCAACCTTTCTGAAAGAAAGGTATTGGTGGAAAGGGATGTACAAAGATGCATCTCAAAATGTGGTCTTGTGTAACCTATCAAAAGTATTCAAATATAAAGCATTGTGATGGGTTACACCGTAGTTACCCATTAGCCATGCATTACAAATGGGTGGTAGATTTGGTAACTATGCCTTTGGCAAATGAGATACATAGTTCTTGCAAGAGAATATCTATCAAACCAAGTGGAAGGTCATGCATTAAGAACAAATAGCACAGAAGCAATATGCAAGTTTCTTTTGGGAGATGTAAGTTGGCGTTATGGTTTTGGGAAAATAACAACATATAGGGATGATTTGGATGGTGAGGAAGCCAGGGGGGTTCTTTTCCAGGTTGAGCATCAAACTTGCTCTCACTACTCCTTACAATCTTGAAGGAAATGGTAAATATGAGCGTGGTCATCCTCCTACCATCAAAGCTTTGGCTAAGGCTTGCAAAGGTAAATTGGGAGAGTGGCCTAGGTTATTGCCTTATGTTGTATGGGCTGATCGTACAACTCATAGCTTGATTACTGGTTATATGCCTTTTGAGTTGATGCAAAAACCTATAATGTCAATAGAGGATTTGATTCTTATATGGAACGTACTACATTGGGAGGATGAAATGAGTAGGGAAGGCCTTCTTGCTTTGAGAATACAACAATTAGAAAGAAGGCCTAAAGATGTTGAGATTGTTGTATCATGATTGAAAGATGCAAAGTTGAAAAATAAAGACAGGTTTGATATGAGGCATAGGCTCATACCAAAATCTATTGAGGAAGGTAATTGGGTGTTGGTGCATGATAGTAGTCTTGATAACCAACATTCTACAATAAGGAAGCTTGCAAAGAGATGGTTTGGTCCTTATGTTGTTAAGCATGTGCATGGGAATGAGACTTATACCTTCTTTGAGTTAGATGGGATTTGAATGAAGATTTTGATGGTGGGAAAAAGGATGAAATTGTTCAAAAGAAGAGGGGATGCTGATTTTTTTGATGCACAAGCAAGTCATGAAGATGATGGGTCTGATTGTGTACAAAGTGAGGATGAAAGTGAATATATGTTTTCTGACAATGACTTTTGATGCTTACCAACAAAGACTATTGTGTCCATGTCATACCCTGGCACATTCACAATGTGAAATTAAAATACTCACATCATTTTTTATGCCTTTTGATATGTGGGACCAAATGCTACAATGTATATAATGTCATATGTGTAGAATGGTTGCTGCGATTGCATTCGTGTACATACCCTACCGGGGAGGTGAGGCCTTGGACATGGCACTGTTGCGTGTTTTCTCTTCTTGAACATGCTTAACTTGGTTTAGTAATGTACATATTTCAAGTGCATAGAGATGGCACACTCATTTCGCCTACAAAGTTCAATGCGATCCAAAATTAGCAAGTTTCATGCGTAACCATAAATGATTTAAAGTGCTTGCCAACTAGAAAATGGAGGCTCAACATGTAATTTGAGACCAAGGGAATGCTCCACAAAATTATGATTTTTTTCCCATCTCGTTTGGGGTTTTTATGAGCAAAGAAGGACATTTTGGGCTAAAAACGACCCAAAATGGCCATAAAATGCTGAAAAAATAACCCAAAATAGTAAAAAATGGGTAAAGATGCCCCATCAACAACAATTGGTGTAGTTTCTCAAGCTATGGGGTGCTTATAGGGGAAAATATCAACACTTTAAGCCTCTTAGAGAAGGAATACAAAGGGTTCTTCTATGGTGTGCTAGGGCACCTTGTATTCGAGCGTGTGAGGGTTCCAATCACGGTGTTTTCTCTTCAAAAAGATATGTGGGCTTGCTTATGGAGGTGCTTAAGCTTCCATGAAATGGCCTCAATGAAGAATTGAAGGAACAAGATAACGTTATGATAGGGCAAACGAGCACTGTATCTTTGTAATTGGGAACGAGGCTACACAAAATCATCACACATAAGTGTTTTCAGCCGATTTTGATTATTTTTTAGATTGAGGCTTTCATGGTTGGAGTTTTGTTATTATTAGTGTGTCTCTTGCTTCAAAGGTTCCACAATTTTCTTGATCTTCCTATGAATGCTCACAATCAGAGGCATGCCGACGCTTTCCTAGCCGCACTGCAAAATTCTCAACAGTGCCGGTTCCTAGACAAGGATGGCTTGGTTTTTCCAACTCTTTCCTCCCAAGAGTAAGTTGTCCTTGAAGAATAGGATCTTCTAGGTCTTCTGTATTCGACATTTACAAATTTTACCCTAGAGGCCTCTTATAGTAGAACAATGTGGGAACAGGTGCAGGGGATCCTCGCTAGCCGCTTTTCACCATGAGCATCTATCAAGCCTATCCCTTTGGCTATTACTTTGTCGATTTCGATAGGTATGGCTCACCGTAGTACCTTCCATAGGACGATCTTCATTGCCAAGGGCCACTGAGGGTCTCAAATGTTGTTTGATGTCGATGCCCATCTCGATTATGGCCAATGCTTGCCCCAACGCTTATTAAGTGGGGAGAAATAATCTTCTTTGAACACAAGTTTGCTATAGATTAATTTGGTTTGCTGTTTGGTAAAGTTTTTGCTTGGGCAATTGGCAAGCTTTTCAATCCAAATCAGCCTCAGAACTCAGCATAAGCACCTTTTTAAGACCTTGGACCGCCATATTCTCATTCAAATGTGTTGAGATTATACTAGGAAGCCAAATGATCTACTTCTTTCCATCCCCTACTACCTTCGTCCCAAAAGTGGGTGAAATGTATGGGTCCATTGTTGTTGACTTTCTTGATAACTTCTCTTTAGAACAGATATAAAAGATCACTTCCCACTTTTGAGAGCCAAGGGGACCATTGTGCTATGGAGTTTTTGAAATATATGGCTGCCTCACCCGAGTCTAGTGTGTATGATGATTTAATCAAACACATCCGATGGCATACACAATTGTCTACCTTTTCTTCAAAAAAATTCTAGTTCTTGTTTACCTCTAGTGATTATTTCAAAATTGAACAGCCACTATGTGCAAATGCACATAGAATCTCATCACCTTAGCACAAACTACAACCTTCTTGGAGATTTTGAGCCCGAGGGAGATGGAAGTTCTTTTGCACACACATCAAGACCAAATGTCAATATCTCTCTTTTCCCATTGAAACCATTTGTTGATGTCCTCTTTACACTAAAAAGACATAAATCGAAAAAAAGCAATCTTCATATTCTCAACCTACTTTTGTTAATTGTACTCAAAATCTCCTATTGTAAGTCTATGGGCTACTGGAGAGAGTGTGGGCTACAGGAGCTGATGGTGATGAGGCGAAGACGGGGGAAGGTGTGGAGCAAGGGCTACATCGCAGAAGAGGTGGGAAGGTAGGAGAGACACTTGCCTTACTTCTCTCTCTCTCTCTCTCTCTCTCTCTCTCTCTCTCTCTCTCTCTCTCTCTCTCGTAATAAGTAGAGCAACAAGGCATGAGGATGTGTGCGATGACTGTTGTGAGTGTGGACAAGCAGAGCTACAACCGCACACTGAACCATGGGGATGGGGCATCCATTGTCGAGAGAAGGAAGACCTGTATTTGTAATAGGGCACTCAAGGGGTAGGGATGAAAAAGGGCGTGGGTCTCTGCGTGGGAACGAGCACAAAAAATGACCTTATGATTTGCTTATAGTATTGAAGGAACCTTGACCTCTAATTAATCACAAGTTTGCAAAATAATAGTTGTGCCCAATTTTGAGTTTGGGGCTTATTAGAGGGTATCTAGTGAGATACCCTCAAAAGAAAAAGAAAAAGAAAAGGGTGGATCTTATTCTTTTGGAAAAGTGAAGCGAGAGACACTTGGGGAGAGCTATTTTTGGAAAACCCCAATTTTTTTGTTGCACACACGGACAATCGTTACGAGGGTGTCTCAATGCAGACCTGAGGAGAGAGGGAGCATTAGAAATCTAAGAAGATGCTCTTTTTTTTTGGCTTTAAGCAAAAAAAAACCGGAACGACAACGCGTGAAGGAGAGAGACAGATGCTTGAGTATGGGTATCTCACAAGATGCTTTGGTGTCGTATAAGTAGTGTTCGAGAAAAATGTCTCTTGGCTTAATATAGTGCCGTTTTCAATTTCAAAAATGTTGGTTGAGGGCTAGGGGAACAGGGGAAATTCCGCCCCAAAGTATAGAAAAATAGTGCAAAAACCCAAAAAATAAACCTAATTTTCTAAAATTTCTCAAGCACTGCTTATAATGAAAGTGGAGGGTGGCAGTAGGTGTAGGAGAGAGGGCAATAGGGATAGCGCAGTGTGAGAGGGATATTTTTCCCCATAAAATCTGACGAGTCAAATGTCAACCGCGCAGAGAGACAAACAAGCCAGAGTTGGATGGAGAGGCATCGGGCAATAGCGCTCGGCCACTGAGCTGCTTGCAGGAACTGATGGCAAAAACGAAAACCCTTTGCGTTCCACCAACTGCAAGCTTGGCTACTTGGTGCTGCACGAGAAAAGACAGTGAAACATGCGAACTGCTCTTTCCATGCGTCCACTTGGTCTTCACATATTTCCACAAGCGCAGATTTGCAGGAGGTGAATTTTGTGTCATCGTAGCTATGGGTGTGCATGCAATGAGTGAGCCAACTTGTAGGTTGATGGTGCAAACCCATTCAGAGTCAGGGTTGATCCACGCACGCAATGGGGCAACTCTCTATCTATCTTGCTGCTTCCTGTGTGTGCCCGAAGAGGGAGGGAGCTCAGAGTTGAATGTGAATGCATTGTAGTAGTCATCTGCTCGCAACGGTCTTGTGGAGGCATTGCAATAGGGGCCTGCTTGTGGTAGCCTTGTCAAGGAGAGAGAAACAAGTTTTTCTTCCTCTGCATCGACCCGACAGACACAACCAAGCTTGCCTTGCACCTGTGCGGTTAGCATTAGAGAGAGAGAGAGAGAGAGAGAGAGAGAGAGAGAGTATCTGGGAGTTGTAGGGCAGATGGGCCACACATGAGCGCCGTAAACGGAGCATGAGAACGAGACGTGCACCAACATAGGAACAGACTCCAATCCCTTTAGCTTCAAGTTGAGAGTTTCCTTTGGAATCGAATATGGAAAATTAATAGTTTTTTGGTGGTGTCGACGGGGTCACCCACATGTCATACTAAGGAGGAGAAAGGGAAAAGAAAAGGCCATACTTTTGCTTTGAAATCAAAAGTTTCACAAGTTAAGTTGGTGGGGCTAATTTATGAAGATATTTTTATGGAGGGTGATGTGGGGTGCTCTAGCAAAAGGTGTAAAGATCCAAGAGAGAGGAATTGGGTCAGATTGATGCCTGGGGTGCAAGATAGCTAGTGAGGATTTGGACCACCTATTCATGGAATGCCAAGAGATCAAAGACCTGGCAGGGAAAATCTGCAAGTGGGTCCAAAAGGACATGGCATATCAGATTCTTCAACATTTCTCATCTGCACTCAAGCTGTCACGTACTTCTTCTTCCATCATATATGGCAAGCGAGGAACCGTCGTGTCTTTGAAGAAAATTTAGACGTGGCAAGCTGCTCAGAGATTATACAAGAAAGCATAGTGGTGATCTATACGCTCCGACGCAAGCAAGACTCAAAAGACCAGTCTACGGCTACCCATGTTGTATTGTCAACCTGCGATAAGTAAAGCCTAGACTATAATTCACCTACTTTGTTAAGCCGGTGAGAATAAGCCTCGATGAGAGACGTTCAAAACCAACTTTTAATCTTCAGCGCCTCAAGGCTCGGCTAGAGCTTGTAATTTCATGATGTGCTTAATAAAATTCACTCAGAAATCGTGAGTTTTGCCTCCAAAGAAAAATAAAGTTGGTGGGGCTTGTAATTTCATGATGTGCTTAATAAAATTCACTTAAAAATCGCGAGTTTTGCCTCCAAAGAAAAATAAAGTTGGTGGGGCTAATTTTGAATGAATTTTTTTTAACGAGAGTGCTAAAAGATAAGTGAAAAATAGAGCGGGGTGTATCATGTTTTTGCCACCTTACACACCATCATAAGCTTGTAGCCTAGTGGTTTAGCTTGACCCTTGGAGAGACAAGGTGATGGGTTCAAATGTGAGTAATGGAAAGTGGTATAAGAAGTGGTTTTGTTGTGGCCTTTGAAATGGAGAGTGGGTGGAGATTTTGAGCATCTTTTAAAGATTCCACATAATCGAATTGGAGTAGAGCCAAATTAAAAATAAATAGGTGCCCGAAACGAGTTTTTCTTGGGTGATTAAGGGGAATATGAATAGATGCTGTTGAAGGTTTGAGGGTAAAGAGAGGTGGGGGGGCACGTGGTGGAGAGAGAGAGAGAGAGAGAGAGAGAGAGAGAATTTTAATCGTGATACGAAACTATCCCAAGAGATCTTTTCGGGCAGGGAGAGAGAGAGGGAGACACAGAGAGAAGGCGAAATCGTGGCTGGTGCAGTAGGACGCAGTGCGTTTCGGAGGCCTCGCAGGAGATGGCATGCAAGCCGAGGTGCAGGAAGATGAGGAGTCAGGCGCGGAGGAAGGGCGTGGAACGCAGAGAGAGCTCTCTCTCTCTCTCTCTCTGTGGTTGGACGCGACCTGCTGAGCCGGCAGCCTTGGAGGTGAGTGCAGAACGCAGAGTATGCACTCTCTCTCTCTCTCTCTCTCTGGTTGGACGCGACCTGCTGAGCCGGCAGCCTTGGAGGTGTGGCTCATGGCCGGCAGGGGGCATCATCGCTTGATGATGGGGGATGGGAGGGAGAAATGGCGCAATCGTCTGTTAGATAGGGCCTTTGCAGGAGGACTGTGGCAGATAGGGCCATGGGAGGATGAGGTATTGGTGTGTGTATCGTCTCCAAGTCATTGGTTGCTTTCAGAAGTTAAGGAGCCGTATTCGAATCCACACACTTAATTAATTAAACGTGTGCCCAATTTTGAGTTTGTGCTTATTAGAGGGTATCTAGTGAGATACCCTCAAAAGAAAAAGAAAAGGGTGGATCTTATCCTTTTGGAAAAGTGAATCGAGAGACACTTGGGGAGAGCTATTTTTGAGAAACCACAATTTTTTGTTGCGCACACGAACAATCCTTGCAGACCTGAGGAGAGAGGGAGCGTTAGGAATCTAAGACAATGCTCTTTTTTTTTTTGCTTTAAGCAAAAAAAAAAAAACAGAGCGACAACACGTGAAAGAGAGAGACAGATGCTTGAGTATGGGTATCTCACAAGATGCTTTAGTGTCTTATAAGCAGTGTTCGAGAAAAATGTGTGTCGGCTTCATATCGTGCAACTTTCAATTTCAAAAATGCTAGTTGAGGGCAAGGGGAAAAGGAGAAATTCCACCGCAAAATAGAGAAAAATAGTGCAAAACTCAAAAAATAGACCTAATTTTCTTAAATTTCTCAAGCAACACTGCTTATAAGGGAAAGTGGAGGGTGGCGATAGGTGTAGGAGAGAGGGCAATAGGGATAGCGTAGTATGAGAGGCATATTTTTTCCCCATCAAAATATGTCGAGTCAAAGGTCAACCGCGTAGAGAGACAAACTAGCCAGAGTTGGATGGAGAGGTATCGGGCAATAGCGTTGGGCCACTAAGCTGCTTGCAGGAACTAATGGCAGAAACAAAAACTCCCCCTCTGCGTTCCACCAACTGCAAGATTGGCTACCTGGTACTGCATGAGAAAATACAGTGTTCTTTCCACGCGTCCACTTGGTCTTCACATATTTCCACTTGCGTCGATCTGTAGGAGGTGAATTTTGTGTCGTCACAGCTATGGGTGTGCATGGACTGAGTGAGCCAACTCGTAGGTTGATGGTGCAAATCCATTCAGAGTCATGGCTCATCCACGCATGCAGTGGGGAAGCTCTCTATCTATCTTGTTGCTTCTTGTGTGTGCGTGATGAGGGAGGGAGCTCAGAGTTGAATGTGAATGCATTGTAGCAGTCACCTACTAGCAACGGTCTCGTGGAGGCATTACAATAGGGGCCTGCTGGTGATGGCCTTGTTGAGGAGAGAGAAACAGGCTTTTCCTTCCTCTACATTGACCCGACAGACACAACCAATCTTGCCTTGCACCTGTGCGGTTAGCATTAGAGAGAGAGAGAGAGAGAGAGAGAGAGAGAGAGAGAGAGAGAGAGAGAGAGAGAGAGAGAGAGAGAGAGAGTTTGGGAGCTATAAGGCAGATGGGCCACACATGAGCGTTGTAGACGGAGCATGAGAACGGAACGTGCACCAACATAGGTACAGACTCCAATCCCTTTAGCTTCAAGTTGAGAGATTCCTTTGGAATTGAATATGGAAAATTAATAGTTTTTTGGCGGTTTCGACCAAGTAGGGTAGGGTCCAAGTAGATGGTAGTATGTGACCTGCCCATTGCTATATACCAAAAGAGTCAATTGTTTATGCCACTAAAACTCTTCAATCTTTAACAAAATCTTAGCATTCAATCACACTTCAAATTACGTGAAAAGCAACATTGTCAAGGATGGTAGTCTACTTACTCCCATCATAGACTCTCTCTCTCTCTTTCTCTCTCTCTCTCTCTCTCTCTCTCTCTCACACACACACACACACACACACACACACACACACACGCGCGTGCGCGCACACCCCTGGAGGCTATTCTCTTTGAATGTTGGAACTGGGGCAAAAGATTGAGGCAAAGTCACTATGGACTTGGGCAACATTACCCTCACAAGACCAGAGGGGATTTTTACAGTGAGCCATAGACCCTTACAATCATATACATATCCAAACGCTAAGAAAGGAACTTTTTTCTTCTTCTTTTTTATCAAAGCAGTAATTGTAGCCGAACTTGGGGGAGCCACAAGATGGTTAAGGCGATCAAGACTCTATCCTAGATTGGATCAGTGATGACTACTTACATATGATTTCCCTCACCCTGAGAGAGTCCGAGCGAGGATCCTTTGAGCTCCGTTGGATCCTCCGGGTGGCTAATGAGGGCAACCTCCTGCCCAAGAGAGCCATCACCTACAATAATTGTCACTTGAGTTTCATTGGCCAACATGGCCTGAAACGAGGACAAACATACATTGTTCTTTGTGGCCTTCTGCTTGTCTTACGTAAGTGGACTAAAATCTTCGATAATCGCATCCTGCACCTCCTCCTTGTGCACACACTGTTTTGGTTGGCAGGCAAGTATTCTCAACTGAAGGTAGCTTGGATTCTCGATCAACTCGTTTCCACGTGGTTTTATCATTGGGCTACTGATAATTCCTGCCATAGGGCAATTCCTGGCATAGTGACCAATCATTTTACATTTGTAGCATGTTGTGGAAAATGAAGCAAATGTTAGCTCTTGTCAAAAATTCCCAAAGCATCCCATATTAATATCCACATACTTCAGATGAGTCTGTCCATGTTCCACAGGATGCACACCTTCGCATCTAGTCCGTATCTCACTGGTTGGATCTTAGGCAAGAAAAGCACTCGCCCCAACTTTGATACAATGGATTGAATGTGCCCATGTAGCCAAGCGAGAGGCATTTAAATGTAACCCACATAGGGAAGAAGTGCATAACTCTTCCTCTAGGAAGAACTTCGGGGTCCATGGCATTGCATACACAAACTAAGAGGTTGAGCCTTGAAGTACTGACATTACATAAGATCACTATTAGGAGGCTTGTCTGAATGGCACGGGTTGCCCTGAACCACTCATTCGAGTTGTAACCTTTTACCTATCACATGTATAAGCTCCTCACTTTCTTGTACAATCACTGAGAAACTAGCCACATAGAGGTTGTTATCAAAGACGATGTAATTCTTGACCTTCTAGATATTACAGAAGAAGCAAAATCTAACAACTTGGGTACAAACAAGAAGGGCGAGACTTTGAAATTGTTTTTCCCCTAGACACAGATCCTTCTTGAAGAAACCTATCTTCCATGTTCTTTGTTTCCACTTGCACACCTTCCCCGCCATTCCTCTAATAGTCGGATAATCCATGAAAAGGTGTCCGAGGTCTTTGCTAGCCCCTCGACACCGTGAGCACCTATCGGATCCAATGCCCCGTGCATGAATCTTGACGCCCGTCGGCAAGACCCCCCCCATAGCACCTTCCACATAAACACCTTCATATAATGGGGCCATTGTGGCCCTCAAATGTTGATCGTGACCAAAGCCCAACGGGCTTTGGTCATGATGAACATTGTTTTTTCCACTGTTTGTTCAAGGGGGGGAACCACTCATCCTTGTGCATGAGCTCTTGATAGATGTTCTTGGTGCGAGTTTAAAAAAAGAGGCTACTCTTGGGCCATTTCCAAGCTTTACACTCAAAAGTGGATTCCCGAATCGGCACTAGACTGTTGTCCAGGCCTTCGACTGCTCTGCATACAAGTACCTTTTCCATGCCATTTAGCTGAAGCTGGTCAGCTAGAGAGTCAGAAGATTTCCAGTGCTTGCTGTGATCATCCCAAAAATGAATCATCCGCTAGAGTCCTTTATTGTTCAACCTTCTAGCAATTTCCCTCCAGTAAGAGTTAAGGCTAGCTAGAGTAGAGGTCAATTGAAGTGAATGAGACCTTGCAAAAGAAAACTCAAAAGGACCTGTGCAGGGATCAAGCAAAACTACCATGCATTGGACAAAGAGTAAGATTCACTTAGATTCGAATTGGATTGATGCTTTCACTATTAAAAAAATGACATTGGCCTTTTCCGTGCCAGCTCTTGATGCATGCATTTTGCATGGGTTGCCTTGCACAAAGCGTGTTGGAGCATGCTAGAAGCTGTGCATTCTATGCTAACCATCCAACCATCGCGGCCACATTGCCTCCGACTTCCTCCTCCAACTGCTTTGCACTCATCCGCCGATCTCATGGCATGTCTCAATAGCAACGAACGTGTGCGCAATGTGACCAAGAGCCACTTGCCTCCCCCCTTGTTGGACTTGGAGTTGATCTGTTCAGATAGCTGATTCCAGTGTTAGAATTTTAAAGCTATTGGCAAGCCGTCAGTTCAGGTAGTGAAACTGGAAATGAGACTAGAGATTGGAGTGAATTAGTTATCTGAATTGAAGTAGTATACTAAAATGAGAGACAAACTGGAAAACTGGAAAAGTACTTGTAGTTTCAGATTCATAGTTCAGGAACAACCAGTACAAGGTGTAATGGAGTGAAGCTCAAATAATTACACTGGTTGTAATGATTACAAAGAGAAATTACAGGTGAAGAGATTGTAGCTCAGGAAATACTTGGAAGGCTCAACTAAGAAGTAAGTAAAACAACCCAGTCCCAATAACAATGTAATGGGACCTATTTATAGCCCTATAGAGTTAATTTAGTAACTGCCGTGGTAATTACTACTGTGTGATTGATTCCCTGTTCGGCTTCCAGGAGATAGTTCCCGCCTATTGGGACTGTCTTTGCCTTCTATATCCTTCCCTCCTTTCTTGAATTTTGGTATAACTCCAAAATTTCTGAAAAATCCACCGCCTGATTCTGAAATGGCGTTGAGGAACTCATCTAGATTTTTGGTTGAGGTCCAAACCCTAAACCCATTTGTCTGTTTGCTGAGTTGGCCAATGTTCCTCATGGGCTGGCCGATGTTCCTCATGATAGGACTCCTCTGGAATCGCTAACCTTTTTGGTATTGCTAGCTTTATGCCATACTTCATGCTTGTTGAGTGCTTGACACCCCTATAGTTGTAATTCCAAGGGTGTCTAGCCAATGAAATTCCAAGCCCTACTGGGAAAATCCTCCGTCTGATTCTAAGATGGAACTACCTAGTATCCTTCCACTGAACCAGCTTCCTCGTGCCCTTCTTCTGTACAGGTGCTTCAGAAGTTCCAGTGCCAGCATTGTCCTTTTAGATAAGTCGATAGATGGCCTCCTGCTCAAGCTGATCCTGCCTTGCTGTGGGCATTTCCAATTCATAAGGCGTTAGAGGATTATATGTCTTGGTGTCGGGATCATACAACGTGCATCTACCCTTTGTCAGACAACATTTGGCCAGTTTATGACAATGCGAAGCTGTGTGGATCCATCCTTTTGGGAGAGGCTAATAGTTTGCCCAACAAATAGTGTCGAAATTTAGCAGCGTTGAAAACCATTCCTAAGGCTTCTATTTCAGTAGTGGTATATCCTTGTTCAGCCTGACTGAATCTCCGACTGGCAAACTACACTGGATAATCAGTCCTCCCTTCTGGCTGAGCTAAAATTGCTCCCATTGCTAGTCTTGAAGCATCTACATGTACATGAAAAATGACATCCCAATTCGGTTGTTAAAATACTGGCTTACTAATAATGGCATTCTTCAAAACTCTGAAATCTCTCCTCACATTCAGCAGTCCGAACTTGCTATTCTTCTTTGTGAGCTCATACAAAGGTAATGCCTGGGAAGCAAACTGATGCACAAATCTTCTATAGAAATTGGTATATCCCAAAAAAGAGCTAAATTTGATGCATTGTGAGGTTCCTTGGCTTGTTGAACACACTGAATCTTATCATTGGCCATTTCTATACCATTTCTGGACACTACATGTCCCAGTAGTTGTCCTTTCCAGACCAGAAAATAGATTTGAATGGGTTTAAATAGATCCGCTTTTCCTGACAACATTGGAAAACCATTTCCAAAAAAAGGAAATGCTTATCCTCCTCTGAATCCACAGTAAATTCATCCATGAACATAGCAAGGAATCTGCGGAGAAATTCACTAAATAACTCCATCATACATCGTTGGAAAGTCGCTGGAGCATTGCAAAGACCAAACGGCATAACCAGATACATGAATGCTCCCCACTCCGTAATAAAAGTAGTCTTACTTCGATCTTCAGGAGCAATCTGTAACTGATTATAACCACTATAACCATCCATAAAGATATACATCTCATATCTTGCAATTTTATCAAGCAACATGTCCGTAAATGGTAATGGAAAGGGATCCTTGATGGTATGAGCATTCAGCTTCTGATAATCCACGCAAACTCGAAGCTTTCCATTCTTCTTGGGTACCACCACAATGGGAAATAACCAATCACTACTGGCTACTTCAATAATGAATCTAGCCTTTAGAAGGTTATCAATCTCCTCCTTGACCTTCTTAGTATAATTAGAATTCATTTTGTACCATTGCAATCGTACTGGTCTGGCATCTGGTTTCAATGGTATACAATGTTGACATACTTTTGGATCTACTCCCTTGAGATCAGTATGTTCCCATGCGAACACATCTTTGTACTGCTGGAACGTGTGTCTGGCCTTCTCTTTCATTACTGGATTCAGATGCTTGTTGACTTTGATCAGCTTAGGATTCTCCTCAATACCCAAATTCCATTCCTCTATTTCTTGATCATCTGGAAGCAGCCAGTTAGGCCCACCACCTTTTTGTTTGGTCGAGTCCTCAGCATAATCCCAAGACAGTCCTCTGAGCTCTGAACTGCCATTATGGTTTTCAGTAACTTCTCCAAAGTGTGCTTGTTCAGAAGCCGTTGGTGTACTGGAATCAACTGGTTCTTTCGACCGGCCAGTTAGCTGAACTAGTCGTTCCCCAGAGTTCAGTTCAGTGAACTAATCTGGAAATTGCTTCTTTTGTTTTTTAGCCTGATCTTTATCTAGTAATATTGCGTTGAGATCTATTTTAGCTAGTGGAAAAATATTCATTACCGCCAGCATCCTCTCAATTTTCTTCACCTTATACTTCTGGCAAAGCTCTTCTGGTCGCAACTCCTTTCTCCAGCTCCTAGTGTTGTTGGTCTGAATGTGGATTCTGCTATTGACACCTTGTATGGTCAGAGTCTGATTGGCATAGTCATGAACAACCTATGCTATTCGCAACCATGGGTGCCCCAATAGCATCCCATATGCACCTTGCACATCTAGTACTAGGAAACTAGTCTTGAATTTTTCTTTGCCTACCCTTATCTGCATACTCTCTATCATTTCTGTTGCATGCACCACTTGATGATCTGCTATTCGAACTTTGAAAGGTGTTGGTTTCAGGTTTGTGATACCCATTCTTTGTTGAAGGTGCATCCCTAGGATGTTTACTCCTGCTCCTCCATCCAGTATGGCACCTGACAGTGGTTCCCACTATTTCCTAACCTTATAGTCTACCTGGATCACCGGCTCTTCATCATCCCTGACAGCAGCCAAGTCAATTGCTCTGGCTTCTGCTTCAGTCTTTCTTCACTGTCTGATGAATTTCGCTGCTTCAGGCAAAGTTTTTCTAATATCATCTAGTTCCACTGTGAGTTTTTGAATTTTGTCACAAATCTTGACATGAATTTCTTCCCTCTCTTGATCAGAGTTATTGTCAAAACTTGAAGAATCTGGAGTATCTGCACAGTGCCATTCCTCTATTATGGTGTCTTCAGTGCCTCTTCCAGTGTTTTCGGTTGCAGTTGTATCTCATTTAATGCTTCCTAATTCCTCCATCAGTCCCTGAACTGCAGCCAACATGGTCTCCGAAATCCCAGACCCTGACTGATCTGGTTGTGCTTTCTTAGAAGACATGATGGTATATTCTGAATGACCCGAGCATTGAACTTTCAGGCTGCTCTGGCAGCTTCTTGGCTAAATCTTCCATGATCTTAGCCGCTAGTTCTCTCTGCTCCTGCCATTGATCAACTACCTTTTCTTTACCCTTTTCCTTCCACACCTCTCTCTGTTGAGCCCATTTGCTACTTTTAGGACCTAACAGATTTTGCCGGCTCATATGGAATTTCCTCAATGACCACCCCTTTGCTGCGTGTAACTGCTCGTACAGGAACTAGTTCTGGGGCCTTCACCTCAGTAGCCACAGTAGTAGGAATTTCTGGACACTAAGCCACAAAATGCCCATACTTTCCACAAGTATAACAGTTCAGACTTCGGTTGTGGAAATTACTACGACCCCAACCTCGGCCAGTACCCCCCAGGTATCTGTCTCGCCCAATACCAGTACCAATGGTACCTGATTTCTCTTCTTGGGGTACACTGGTAGTCTCCACTCTGATTGGTTCAACATTGGTAAATGCCACTACAGACAAATCTTTTCCCTTCTTGAAGTGATGAATGCGAATGCCACAATTGTTCCATAAATGACCATATGCTTTGCAATAGGTACATTGTGGACATTCATTGGAAACATGATCTTTAGATTTACATTTTGAATACCAGGTTTCCATTCTTCTAATTGATTGTCTGGTCTGGCTAATTTCAGCAATTTGCCGGGCCATCTCTTCATTTTTTTTGGACCAAGATCCCTTCCTGGCCTTGTCTTTGCTCTTTTCTTCTGAGCTGCTTTCAGAGCTACTGGAGGTCTTATTGGAATCAGAATTCTCAGTGGAAGAACTGCTACTACTGGACCTCCTCTTCTTGTGACTCCTCTCCTTCTTTGCTTGTTGTTCTAGCTTCAAGGCGTGCTGCACCACCAAATCATTGAGTTTATTTGTTGGTGCAGATACCTCCTGTTCCCTAAGCTTTTTACTGTGGAACCCATTTAAAAACCATGCTTGCAACCTCTTTTCTGATGGTGGCTCCTGTAGTTGCCTGGTTAGCTCCTTGATTTTCAACATAACTCCTAACTGATAATTTTCCTTGCTTTATTTTATCCAGTTCACAGAGGATGTCCTCATCTCCTCTATTGTCTAAATATTCCAGTCTGAATGCTTTAAGCAATTTGTTTTATGATCTAAGTTGGCAAGTTGGGTAATGGTAGTACCATTTCCTTGCTGCATCTTTGAGTGTCTGAGGAAATTCACCCCAGTCATCTTCATCAATATTTTTCAGCTCAGCATACTATCCAAAAGCTTGGATATGAACATCTGGATCATCTTTCTTCCCACCTTTGAACACTGGGAAAGAGATTTTTAATGAAGAGGTATAATCATGGCGGTCAGCCCCTTCTTTGCCTCTTCTGACATTCGGACCTTGACTCTGTCTTGAGGACTTTTGTAATGGTCCGTATCAGCATCCCAATCAATTTCCTTGTCAGTTTTAGTTTCTTTCTCTTCTCTGGCTTTTCTACTAGAACTGTTAGTAGTTACGACTACCCTTGCTGCCTTTGGCCCCATCATCCCTATGTGTGGTCCGAGAACTCCTGGCCTTGCGTTCTTCTCGCTCATCCCTTCTCCTTCTAGACTGACTAGAGTGCTGAGAGTCCTTGGCCTCATCAGCATGACTATGCTCCTCAGCCTCAGTCTCAGTCACCGAATCCTTCTTAGGATCAAATTCACGTTCTGATTCCTCAGGGAGAGGGTCAACGTGATTTGAGGGTTTTCAACCACAACTAGTTTTGGGCGCCATCAATATAGCAGAAAATCCTAACTGGGAGACAAGAGTTTGCTGGTCAATGAGCAACATCTCTAACCAGTGTGATCACCAAAATGGAATTGGAGCTGATCTCTTCAGATAGCTGATTCCAGTGTTAGAATTTTAAAGCTACTGGCAAGCCAAGTTCAGGTAGTGAAACTGGAAATGAGACTAGAGACTAGACTGAATTAGTTATCTAAACTGAAATAGTATACTAAAATGAGAGACAGACTGGACAACTGGAAAGGTACTTGTAGTTTCAGATTCATAGTTCAGGAACAACCAGTACAAGGTGTAATGGAGTGAAGCTCAAATGATTACAGTGGCAGTAATGGTTACAAAGAGAAATTACAGGTGAAGAGATTGTAGCTAAGGAAATACTTGGAAGGCTCAACTAAGAAGTAAGTAAAACCGAGCCCCGATTACAATGTAATGGGTCCTATTTATAGCCCTATAGAGTTATTGTAGTAATTGTCATGGTGATTACTAGAGGGTGACTGATTCCCTGTTCGGCTTCCAGAAGACAGTTCCTGCCTGTTGGGACTGTCTTCGCCTTCTACACTTGCCTTCTCTCAGCCACTTGCTATATGATCATTTTTCCTTTTCCACTCTCTTCACCCCCCCGGTGCAAACTCACAATATGTGAGCGTTATATATTTAAAACCAGAACTTTATAGATATACCTCAAGCTCGGGTTGAGCCTTGAGGTATTACAATGATACGATATCAGGTCTCAAACAAAGGCACCCATTTACCCTGTTCAGTGAGAGCCCGTCAAAACGGTTGTGGTGGCCCAAATCCACTCATTTGAGTCCTTATTTTTACCAAAGGCAACAATGGACTCCTTGCTCTCTTGTACAATCTCTATGAAGCTACCAATTACAAGAGCACACATTTTCTAGCCTTCCATATTTTCTTAAAGTAGCAAAATCTAACTATTTGAGTGCAAACAAGAAGAACTTGGCTTTTCCCACCCTCCCTACCAAAAATAGATCATTCTTAAAGAACACTATTCCCTAGGTCCTTTGCACCCATTTGCATATTTTCCTTGCAAGGCTACTGATAGCCGGGCACTCCTTGAATAGGTGAGGGAGGTCTTCACATGCCATTTTGCAGCCCAAATACCTATCTTCACCAACTCATCATGCATGCTTCACCCCTTGCATTTACCTCTTGAAGATCACTTTTCCTTAAAAGTAAATGGATTCTCATCAAATTCTCTTAAAAAAAACCCATCCAAAGCCGTGCACACTTATTTGTGGATCGTATCCTTGTAACATACAATTCATTTTGGTAGTTCTTCTTTATATATATAGTATCTATACTATTATAAAAGGGGGAGGGATCCCCCCCCAAACAATCACATGGCAACAGCTCCTTCAATGGACGTGTGTGCCTTGCAACCCCCCGGCCACACAACGACACAACATGAAAGAAATGAAGAGAGAGATAGAGAGACACGGCAAGGCCGTCTACATTACTAGTAGTAATAAAGCACTTAAAGTTTGCCCCTGGTAAATAGACAAAAGGGTGAAAGCAATGGCAAGAGACTCCAAAGTACTTCAAGTCGTGAGAACAATTGAGGTGAAAGGTTCTAGTCCGTCTTCCACCCCATTAAAAGGAGGGGGGTTCACTGTCCCACTGCACAATCCATTTGCAGCACTACAGGAAAAGAAATCCCCAGAATTCGAACCCCCGGATTCTCCTGAGACCAAGGAGAGGGGGGGGGGGGGGGGATGATTTGGATGCTGAAGAATTTGTTCCTCTTTCTCAATGAACCCCTCATTAATGATGGAGTCTCTCACTATCATATCTTGGAACGTAAAGGGGTTGAAAACCCATAAGAAGAGTACCCTATTCTGGAAGGAAATAAAAAAGGAGAAGGCAGTCAACTGCTGGGCCATCCAAGAACACCACTTAGATGCCCATAGCAAGAGAAAGCAGGCGCTAGGAAAGAAACTAGTATTCTATGGAGAAGGAAGTAACGGTTTCAGTGGTGTCCTCAGCATTGTGGACAAAGAATTGGAGCCGAAGCTGGTTCTAAACCACCCATCCGGCAGAATCCTGGGGATTAGAATTAGATGGGAAGGGCATCCCTTCACCATTGTGAATGTGTACGGCCCTTGCAATGTAAAAGACAGAGCTAAACTATGGATGCATCTTAGAGATACTCCTATTGAAGGTGAGTGGTTGTCGGTTGGTGACTTCAATATGGTAGAAAAGAGCAGGGATAGAACAGGATCCTCCAGTATGCTGGCTGGCTTGGAAAGGTCTAAATGGCAAAGTCTGTGTGAAAAATGGGTGATGATTGACTTATGGGAAATTGGCCCATGGAGCAGCATGCCCGGGTTCGCCTACACAAGCCTCCAGTATGCCCGCACTGCCTCCAGGCTGGACAAATGCTATTGCTCACACTAAGCTGACTGGATACCGTCGTTGATGGAGATGAAGGTAGTCCCAACAAAAAGCCTTTTGGATCACATACCTTTGCACATACATTTTAAGAAGAATACAGGGGAGGAGCAGACCCCAAGAGGTGGAAAAAAATTGTTAGTAATAGGGGCACACCTATTCAAAGACCCTCTTTTCAGGAATCTAACCAAGAAAGCACTAGGTAAGCTCAAAAAAGATGACCTCAACAAACGCAAGGCATGGGACCTCTTTGCTCGGAGCATTGAGAAAGCAATCAAAACCTCGGGGCCCCGAATCAAGAAAGTTAGGGAGGCACACCTGCAACATCTTACTGCGGAGGTACAATTGCTTACCTCCAGAAAAGCCAAGGGGCTTGCTACTGAGGATGAGCACAAACGATGGCTCAAAGCCAAATCTAACCTTGCTGATGAGCAATTAGAAGATATTAGAAAGGCAAGGCTTCTCTCCAGGGAGACTGCCCTTCAACCTGAAGCCTCCAATCAAGCGCATTTCTTTAGGGCTTTAAAAATCAAGAAGAGCTGAGGCCACGTCCGCTCGCTCGATGATGAGAAAGGGACAACAGCTCAGAAGCAGGATGAGATGGCTAGTCTGACGCTGAGCTATCTTAGTCAAATCATTGGACGGCCAGAGATCCAGTCCCAAGAAGTGGAAGAAGCCAGAGGGTCCTTACTTTAGAGTGTCAAGAAGAAGATTCCCCACTCGGAAGCTAATTTCTTGGAAAGGGCATTTTCCAAGGATGAATGTTCACTAGCATTGCAAGCCCTTGGCAAGGAAAAGTCCCCTGGTTGGGATGGGATGACAGTGGCATTCTATAGAGAATTTTGGGACGATCTCAAGGTCCCAATCACAAGGTTGGCCAATAAAGCCATTGTCGAAGGGTCGATGGAGATAAGTGTAAAGAGAGGGCTTATCAAACCCATCCCCAAACAGATATGTTGTTTTCAACTTAACCACTGGCGCCCTATAACGATGATGTTGTTTTCAACTTAAACACTGGTGCCCTATAACGATGATGTGGATGGCCTACAAAATTATTGCTAAAGCTGTAGCCCTCAGACTAGCCCCCTTACTAACCAAGATCATCTCTCCCCATCAGCATGGGTTCATCAAAGGAAGGTCCATTTACGATAACATCTTAGCAGCAATGGTGGGCATCGAGTACGCAACTGTCACAAAGCAAGAGTGTGTACTGATACAGGTGGACCTGGATAAGTCTTATGACAGAATAACATGGACATATATAGAAGCCGTTATGGAAGCTTTGGGCTTTGGATCGCGCTTATTTCAATTGGTAAGTGTACTGGGAGTTGGGAGCTAGTAAGAGCTCCTATTCAACGATAGAATTGTAGGCTCTTTTGAGGTCAAAAGGTCTATTAAGTAGGGATGCCCTCTGCCCCCCCTGTTGTTCGCCATAGGATCACATCCTTTAATCACGAAGCTCGAAGCTAGTGCGGAACAAGGGGAGTTGCATGGCCTGGATTTGCCAGGAAACAACCAACTCCTAGCAAAACTTTTTGCAGACGAGTCTCTCCTCTTCTTGAAGGCGTGTCCCCAAGTCATCAGGAAGGCTCTGGAGATTGTACAAATATTCTCAGTGGCTTTGGGGTCCCAATGTAATATAGAGAAGTCAAGGCTGATCGATCTCCGTATCGAAAAATGACTCATTTGACCCTTCTGACTGGTCGGGGGAGATTGTCACAAAAAGGAATACCTTCAGCATGTAACTAACAAGCAAAGATTTGAGGGGCTGCTAGAAAAAATTAAAACAAGAATGAGTAGGTGGGAGTATGCTCTTCTCCCATTCCCAAGTCGGATAAAAGTGATAAATGCCTTTATGCTTCCTTATAT
Organism: Adiantum capillus-veneris; assembly: GCF_014529385.1. Classification (NCBI taxonomy): domain Eukaryota; kingdom Viridiplantae; phylum Streptophyta; class Polypodiopsida; order Polypodiales; family Pteridaceae; genus Adiantum; species Adiantum capillus-veneris. The sequence goes on from NC_140936.1 coordinate 61,932,971, forward strand.
TGCCTTCACTAGCCCGCTTCTCAAGATAGCTAAGTGTCATTGGAAAGAGTTCTTAAAACCAGTGAAAAGGTTTTTATGAAAAAACAACACAAAATCCTCCAGGCTGTTACCATATACATGTGGAAGTGATGTGTGTGAACACACTAGGACCGCCGGGGCATTTTTTCCCTCTTTAGGAGGTTTCTCCCCCCGAGCATTGTATATACGCCCATCACTCTAGGGCTATCTATCTTTCCATTGCACACTAAGTATCACACTCTCTATTGTGTGCCTTGAGCTTCCTTCGTCTTCTCCAAGCTCTGTGTGTTTCTCTGCAACCCTAATTCCAACAATTGGTATCAGAGCAGGTTACGTCCTCCCGGGCTTAGACGCCAGCTGCTCCAGCACACACCTGCTCACTTTCTCCAATTACAGTGAGGTTTGGCGAGTGTTCGTAGGTCAACAGATATTTCGAGGAAGCTCGTAGAGTTCAGTCTGCTCAGATTTTTGATTCGGGCTCATTTCGGCCTCCGTTTCCACTACAGGCAGTACTGCACAGGCTATTTCATCATTTTGTGCAGAATTTTTGTCAATGCTGTTTTCTGCATAACAGGTGCCTCATAGTCTTCTACGGTTTGTGCTATATATCACGTGTTGTTCCTGCTCCGTTTCTCCTAATTTTGGGCAGTTTTCGCATTAGGTGCAGCATTTACCATGGCTGACAACAACACAGATGTGTTTAAGATGTTTGCTGCTGAGGACAGGTTGGATGGGGACAACTACCCTATGTGGGCTTATATGATGCAACATGTTCTTGTGTCAAAGGGTGTCTGGAACATTGTGCAATGCATTGATGTACGTCCTGGTTCTGAGTATGTAGGCGATGTTGAGGATGTTGCAGGTCTTGCTGCAAGGATTGCTGCTATTAGAGTTGTTTTGCCTACGGCAGAACAAGCTCGTTGGGATGTAAAGGATGCGCAGGCTCATGCATTGATTGCGTTGTCTGTGAAGGGCACCATTGTTCCTCACATCCGTTCAACAAAATCTGCAAAACAGGCTTGGGATATTCTAGTAGGTCTTTATGCAAGCCGCAATGAGGCTAAAATTGCTTTGTTGCGTAAAGAGCTGGAGTCAAAGATTATGCATGAGGAAGATGATATGGACACTTTCCTTGCTGGTGTCAAGGATATCAATGAGCAACTTATTTCTGCAGGTGAAGTCATTTCAGACAGTTCCCTTGTGTAGACTGTTCTTGATGCCTTACCAGATTCCTACCAGACTTTTGCTAGTACTTGGAGACTGATGACCCAAGGAAATCCTGAAGTTGTCAAGTTTGATGCATTATGCACATTGCTGTTGCACGAGTCACTTTCCAGAAAAAACAGAACTAGGCAGCGTGTAGTGGAACAGGCTTTTATTGCTTCTCAAAGAAACGGTAGCAACAGCAATGCGGCCACTTCTTATGGTTCTGCTGGAGTGGCAAAACTTCTGTTCCTAATGCTTCTGCTGGTAGCAATTCGTCTGGAAATTCTGGTGATAAGGGCAAAAAGGAGATGCGTTGCCATTATTGTAAAGCTAATGATCACTTGATCAAGTCATGTCCTAAATTGAAGGCCAAAGAGGCTAAGAAGAAAGAGGGTAGTTCCACTGCAAATGCTGGTTGCACTACAAATGCAGCCATTGTTGAGTCATCTGTAAAAGGAGACTATGTTGTTGATGTTGATGCAGAATGGGCTTTTAGCGCAGATTGCACTTACAATCCTATTGTCCATGATGCATGCTTGTTAGTTGCTGCAGATTCACATGTGTGGTATTTCGATAGTGGTGCTACAAAGCACATTACCTCACATCATGAATTGTTTACCTCTCGAGTCTGTCCCTCATACGAATTTAGTCACTTGTGCCAACAATGTTTCTTATCCGGTTCAGGGAGTTGGAAAGATTGTGCTTACTGTTGCAAATGGCAGTTCCTTCACACTTGTTGATGCACTTTATGTACCTGGGATCAAGAAGAATCTCTTGTCTGTATCCGCACTTGCTAGACTTGGACTTGTAGTCAAATTTGTGGATGAAAGATGTACAGTTCATGATCTCAGTTTTGGTGATGAAATTGTTGCATAGTGCCGTGGGCTTTATAAGCTCACTTTGTATGACAAGTGTGGACAAAATTTTGCAAATGCTGTTGCAGATTCAAGGGCTATTTCAGATGCAAAACTTTGGCATGCACATTTTGATCATCTGAATTTTGCCAGTTTGCTGCGTTTGCAGAAATCTGATATGGTTGCTTCTTTGCCGCCTCTTGAAGCACCTGTCAAACATGTTTGTGAAGGCTGTATTTTGGGTAAGATGCAGCGTTCTAAATTTTCAAAGGATGGTTCAGTTCGGGCCACATGCAGGTTGCTGCTTGTGCATAGTGATGTTTGTGGGCCCATGCAAACTCCGTCCTTGGGCAACTACCTTTACTTCGTGACTTTTAGTGATGATTACTCCAGGCATGCATGGGTATTTCTGCTTAAAGCGAAGTCTGAAGTTTTTATGTGCTTCAAACAATTTTTGGCTATGGCTGAAAATGTCTCGAAATGTACTATGGGCACCCTCCATTCCAATCCAGGGGGGGAGTATATGTCTCATGAATTTAATGCATTTCTGGCTAGCCGTGGGATAAAACACCAATGTACAGTGACTTATACACCTTAGCAAAATGGTGTTGCTGAGAGGAAAAACAGGTCACTTACGAGAATGGCACGATGTATGGTCAAAAGTCAAGCTTTGCCGCATTCTTTTTGGCTTGAGGCCATCATGTGTGCCACTTATGTACTTAACAAGTGTCCTACGAAAGCTTTGCAGTCTATTACTCCATATGAAGCATGGCATGATAGAAAGCTTTCTATTGAGCACATGCGTGTTTTTGGCTGTTTGGCATATGCTTTGGTTCCACAAACACACCGCAAAAAATTGGATGATAAGGTTGTCAAATGTATTTTTGTTGGTTATAGTGTTG